>NW_017617241.1:0-650833 GCF_001879475.1 Ipomoea nil | reverse complement strand
CCATTTTTTCTACCGAATGCTCAACTTATTTCGATTGGCAAACTGTTGGGCTCGTCCACAGTTTCTACCAGAGTGGTCAACCTGGAAATATCACGAGACTTCTAAGCTGTACAGAAGAGGACTTGAAGCAATATAAAGGCCATGATTTGGCTCCTACCCACTATGTTCCATCCATGAGTCGACATCCATTGACTGGAGATTGGTAATGCCCGATTCACTGCTCATACTTAGCCTATCAAAGATTATAATGATATAATCCAGAAAAAAAAAAAAAGTAGAATAGTTATCATGTCCTTGATTTTCTATTTTTTTTTTTAAATAATTATTTTTAAAAAATATTTTAAATTTGGAGTGACATGTTAGAAACCTTAAAAAGCCTGCAAATTGGACTAATTGTATGAAATTGGTTAGTTTAGGGATTCAATTGTAGTTTTTTTTTTTTTTTTTTTTTTTTTTTTTAGGTTCAGTTCGATGGCCTATTTGACCCTTATTATGCTTTTCTCTGATGTTCTAGGATGATTCACTTATTGATTTTCATCTTGCGGGCTCATGCCTGTAACATGTGAAGTTGAATTGAAGTGCTAGAAATAAATTTGACACTTTTGGTTTGTGGTGTCAGGTATCCTGCAATTAATAAACCAGCTGCAGTCCTTCATTGGCTTAATCATGTGAAGGTTGATGCCCAGTATATTGTTATCTTAGATGCCGATATGATCATGAGAGGACCAATAACACCGTGGGAGTTCAATGCATCCCGTGGCCGACCAGTTTCAACCCCATATGAGTAAGAAAACTAGAGTATTATTTTCCCTTTTAGTCAAGACCCGCTATTTTTTTAAAATAGAAAAAATCGTTTAGTTGCATTGCTTTCATAGTGTTGGATCTCAACACTGCACTATGCTTACTTCCCAGTAGGTCACCCATCATGTGACTGTTGTAAGTCAAACACGCTTAACCACTGTTGTAAGTCAAACATGCTTAACCACAGAGTTTTTTGGCTATCTGGTTGTCATATCCTACTTAACACTAATTGGTGATAAGTAGGTGGACATTAACCATTTAACCACATCCTTCCATGGTAAGCCACAACACCACGTCTCGAATCAAGCAGGGGCTGGACTCGGCCGACCTGGCCGACGCCCAACACATAGACAGTAATCGCTCTATTATTGAATCATTATTCTTCTTGCACTGGTTCAGCTACCTGATTGGCTGCGACAATGTGCTTGCGAAGCTCCATACTCGTCATCCTGAAGCTTGCAACAAGGTTGGCGGTGTGATCATAATGCACATTGATGATCTTCGGAGATTTGCAATGCTGTGGCTGCACAAAACTGAGGAAGTCCGAGCTGACAGATCTCATTGGTCCAAGGACATTACGGGAGATGTATATGAATCCGGATGGATCAGTGAGATGTATGGCTACTCCTTTGGTGCTGCTGAGGTACTTTTATTAACCTTTACTTGTGTTGTTACTTGTTAACATTTTAGCATCAATGTGTTATTTAGACTTTTTCAAGACATTTATGATGGCTCATTCGCTCGTGTTTCTTTTATAGTTGAATTTGAAGCACATCATAAGCAACGAGATTCTTATATACCCTGGATACGTTCCTGTGCCTGGTGTCAAGTATAGAGTATTCCATTATGGTTTGGAATTTAGGGTTGGAAACTGGAGCTTCGATAAAGCAAACTGGAGGCATGTCGACTTGGTTAACAAATGTTGGGCTAAGTTTCCCGACCCTCCTGATCCAAAAACTCTAGTTCAAACTGATAATGATGCATTACAACGTGACTTGCTTAGCATAGAATGTGGAAGTAAATTAAACGAAGCTCTACGCCTACACCACGAGAGAAGGAAATGCCCAGATCCCAATTCCTTGGCTTCAACTAAAGAGACCAGACGTCAGACCGTAAAACCTAATCAGACTAAACCAACTATTGAGAGTGCTACACCGAGGAAGTTTGGGAAAATCGATGAAAGTGTTGATGATATTCAAGTCATGAAGCATGATTCTGTTCCGAAAAACGATTCTCAAGAATCATTGCAGCCGCCTGAAGGGACAAATGGAACATTCAATTCTATGAGGTTTTGGATCATTGTGCTGTGGGCTGTTTCAATTCTCGCGTTTTTGGCAGTAATGTCAATGATGCTTTCACGTCGTAAGGGACTGAAAAGAAGAGGTAAAAGTCACAAGCCCAAGAGAAGAGCCTCACATTCGGGTTTCTGGGATGGGAATGGCAACGATAGGCATCTTCGAAGTACTGAAACTGCATAACCACCTTTGAGATATTAACGAGACAAAAAAATGCAGCATAGATTTATCTAACCCAGCAAAGCCCAAGTCGAAGTTCTTTGGAAATGTAAACACAACTCTTTTTAGCATTAAGATCAAGTCGGTCTTCCAGATTACGAGATTGGTTATTGTGAAGGGATGTAATTTTGGTATTCCATTGTCCTGGTAAAGAAAGATGTCAACTGAAACTGGAGGGTACATAAGCACAAGTGAAAACAAACCAAGCTTGACAGGCTGAACAATAATACTCAGATACCACTTTTCCAGTGTTTTTCTTCTGTTCCTTCAATTCTTCTAACATTTGTGTAGCATATTCTACAAACAAAAGAAAGAGAGAAACAAGAATTTCACAACTTTTTTGTATTATTTGTTGCCAAGTTTTGCAGTTTTAGTCTTTCTCTGGGATTATGTTTCCAATTCCTACTTTCTTTAGGGGGTTGAGTTAATGGAAAACATGTACTCCATGTGAATCAGTTCCTATTTTTATAGAATTTCAATCAATCATGAAGAAAAAAAATGCTATTTCTCTTCCTGAATTTATCTCTTAATATTCATTTCTTCGTGATTTCTAGAATTCTTTATGGACTTCTTGTATATTCGTGAGAAGCTTATGATATTCTCACCTTCAAAAGGCAAAATCCTTTATCCCCAGGGCTCGTGAAGGTGAAATCCTTCGCCCCAGAGCTCGTGAAGGTGAAATCCTCACCTCCACTCTCCAGGGCTCTCACACCCTGGTCCGATAGGTTGATGTCATCAACCTATAGACTATCCTAATCCAAAAAAACATACATTTCCAAGAATGCAAACAAACTTTGAATTCAATCCCAAAGCACTGCTGATTAATGTACACATTAACAGACCACAAATGCATACATATACAAAAATGAATCTCTGCAGAATGCAAATCAGCTTGTATTAAGGAGGATAATGAACTAATAAAACAGTTTACAAGGAAGAAGACAACCTACAAAAGTGAATTGAGGAAAATTGAAAAACCAAGGACCTTTGATCTAAAGGTCAAGTACATTGTTTGTACGGAAAATTTGCACATTAAAATGGCAAGCACACATTATTTCTATCCAATGGAACCTCCTTCGAATGGTAAACATCATCGCACACTCATACGAACCGCCTGTTAACCTCTAGTGCCTTGATGTTCTGGATTTGCTTCCCGGGATTCAATCCCTTTGGGCAAGCTTTGGCGCAGTTCAAGATTGTATGGCAGCGATAAAGTTTGAACTCGTGATCAACTGCCTCCAGACGCTCCTTGGTGTATTCATCACGGCTGTCCATTATCCATCTGCATTTCACAAATATATAAACACAATTATGTCAAATGCATTGCCTTTAACATCGTCACTAGACTACTATATCCATTTTTAGACCGAGATATACACACACAACTCTAAAAGGTTCACAAATATACATACAGAACTATGCCAAATGCATTGCCAACATTATCAATAGACTGCTATATCCATTTGTAGACTGAGATATACACTAATACACACACATTTCTTGCAAACAAACTCCAAAAAGTTCACAATATACATACAGAACGATGTCAAATGCATTGCCAACACTGTCCATAGACTACTATATCCAGTTTTAGACTGAGATATACACTAATGCACACACATTTCTTGCAAAAAGAACTCCAAATGCTTCATAAATATACATACAGAACTATGTCAAAGTGTCAAATGCATTGCCAACATTGTCAATAGACTACTATATCCATTTCTAGACTGAGATATACACAAATACACACATTTCTTGCAAACACACACACACATATATACATATATATACACGGAAAATTATGTCAAACGCGTTGCCTTTTAACATTGCCAACAGAGACTACTCTATCAAGTAACCCCAGCCAAGTTGGTTGTACCGTTCGCTTGGTAACCACAAATTCCAAGTTCATCGCAGCTCTCTATTGACCTTTTTGATTTGAGTCTATCAGCTATGGGTAACTAGACTAGTTTAACTTGTGATCTTGTGATCCTTTGTCGGCTAAGGTCAAAATGCGGGCTTTCTCCGTAAATGAAAGAGACTATTGTATCCATTTTTGAAACTGACACACACACACACATTTCTTGCAAATGCAAGTCCAAATACTTCACATAACAATGCATTCCTGACCAAATGTTTACAGAAAGAAAGAAACTTGGTGCAAATGCAAGTCCAAAATAAATGCATTCCTGAAGAGATGTTTATAAAAAGAAATAAAGATGTCAATTTCATTGAATAATAGAGAAATAAAATGGATTACCGGTTGGCATGGAGGAGAGCGGCGGGGCCAAGATAAGACTCAGGGTTCCACCAGTAACTAGGGCAGGATGTGCTACAACAGGCGCAGAGAATGCACTCGTACATGCCGTCGAGCTTAGATCTATCGGCTTTGCTCTGGAGGACCTCCTTGCCGGGGATCGGCGGCGGGTTCTTTCGCTTCAGCCATGGCTCTATGGACTTGTACTGGTTGTAGAAGTTGGTCATGTCCACCACCAGATCCTTGATCACGAACATGTGTGGGAGCGGCGTTACCATCGAGTCCGGCCCCGACGAGATCTTCGTCAGGCAGGCCAGCCCATTCTTGCCGTCGATGTTCATCGCGCACGACCCGCAGATGCCCTCCCGGCACGACCGCCGGAAAGTCAGCGTCGGGTCGATCTCGTTCTTTATCT
Organism: Ipomoea nil; assembly: GCF_001879475.1. Classification (NCBI taxonomy): domain Eukaryota; kingdom Viridiplantae; phylum Streptophyta; class Magnoliopsida; order Solanales; family Convolvulaceae; genus Ipomoea; species Ipomoea nil. The sequence goes on along the minus strand of NW_017617241.1, from coordinate 645,846 downwards.
TGATCAGAGCGTCCAGCACCATCGGCCCACACTCCTTCAGATCAATCTCGTACTCCTGCAGCTCCGGCTTCTGTGGGTTCTCGGGGCTCCACCGGTAAATTTGGAACTTCTTGATTTTCGCGCTCGCCGTCGCCTGCGGGGCATTCGCCTCCGAAGCGTGGGCTCTCGCCAAAGTCATCTTCGCCGCCGGGGAGGATGACACCTTAGTTATCGCTCGTCGGACCAAACTGGACGCCATGGCCGGAAAACCAATAACCAAATGATCGGAGAAAAGAGAAAACTGGAAAATAAATTCGCTTTAATCGAATGATATTATTCGGATTAGCCGCGGGGTTTTCGGGCATTTGGGTGAGGTAACGTTTGGAATGACCAATTTGGGCATGAGTACTTAGCAACTTACGTAGGTTTTTGAGGAATAATGGGTTTCTACATGGGCAATATTGGAATACAGAGTAATTTCGTCAAAGAATAATCTATTGCCGTAGATGAGTTGCGTGGTCTGGTGACGTGGCAAATCATGAGCCGTCAGCCACTTTCTCGGTAGCGTGGCTGCCTCGTGGACCCTATTATTGTTATTATTATTAGGAACTGATATAGAAAATCTTTTCAAATTCTTATATTAATTAATCAGACAACTAATAATACATCTATAAATTTTTAAAAATTATTTTTCCTTACTAAAATAATTCCGCAATGTTTACTCTTGCTATTAATGTATTAATTAATAATTAATTAATTAATGTATAATAATAAAGTTAAATAAATGAGATTCATTATTCCCATTAGTTATATAATCTATATCTATATCTATATTTTATATTTTATATTATTCTATATAATAACAAAAGTGATTGTCCAAGCTTTCAAACAAATAAAAACGTAAATTAAAAATATGAGTTAATTTCTTTGGTCCTATATTTATAGCGGGTAGACCACTTTTAGTCATTTTATCCAAATATTTTCTTTTGATCCTAGTATTATTATGACATGACCAATTTTGGTCCTCTATAAAAAAACGGTTGAAATTTTATTAAATACAAGGACATTTCGATCCTCAATTATGATTTTTTTAAAAAAAAAATAAACAAAGAATATATCAGATCAATGCACTTTGTATTAAAAAGATCAAAATGTTCTTTTATTTAACAAAATTTCAACGATTTTATTGATAGATGATCAAAATTGGTCAATGCCACAATAATACTAGGATTAAAAAAAAAAATGTTCTGATAAAAAAAAGACTAAAAAAATGTTCCTATAAATATAGAATAAAAAATGAAATTAACTCTTAAAAATATCTATAATATTAAGATATATTAAATTAAATAGAATACTTCAATTCTATTGAATTAGAATGAATTCGTCATTAAAAAAATTAAAAATTAAAATGATATATCATATTAAACTATCTTCATTGGAATTTAAACTTGTGATCTTTCATTTAGGAGAACCACAATAATGTCACTCGACAACAAAATCTTTAGCATTTATCTTATATTTATTTATTCATCAACTAACACGCAAAAATACGTGTAATAATCAAATAAAAAATGAATGTTGTTCTAGAAGTCTTGGTTCTAGACTCTTAATTAATTAATGAAATTAATTGTATATAAGCAATAGTATGAAGTATGAAAGCATGAAAGCATGAATGACCCAACTCATAACAGGGTGGAAGATGTTAGTTGGGTGCAACTACTACATGAATCGTGTGCATATATATTTGCGCACCCTCTATGTATTTTTTTTGTACAAAAATATTGTGTATTTTCATTAACTTATAATTGACTCTATCAAATAATATAATTATTGAATTTCATAATAATAATAATTCGTTGGTTGTTGTTCTTCATCTCATTCATCTCCCTTAAAACTCGGTCGCATCACCCTTTCTCTCTCTTGCTTCTTTTATCTCTTCCATTGCACCCTCTTGCAATCAATCTTTCATGACGTCTGTAAGTTCCTCTCCTACTTCCCTCTTTTTTCTTTTTCTCTTTTCGTCTTTATAAATTTTGATGGCGATGAATAACGTAACATGTATGTTTTCTGGAATCTTCGATTCTGTGTGTTACGTTGTTTGTATATGATCGGTCATGATTTTCTTTGCTTTTTTTTTCCGACGTTGTTGTCATCATCGGAATGATAATTGAGTCTTGATCAAACTGTTTGTTGATGTCTGGTTTGGAAATGCATATGGTTAATTATGTGGTATGATGATATGCAGGAAGAGAAAGGCCGGCCCCTGCCAAAATTTGGCGAGTGGGATGTGAATAATCCCGCCTCCGCCGATGGATTTACCGTCATATTTGCCAAGGCCAGGGATGAAAAGAAAGCCACCGGAACGTCGGGGACGGGGGTGCGGCAGGCAGCAAAACCAATGAACGGCGGACAGAATGAAAACGACAACACGGTACAATTCTATCTACGATTATCCTATGTTGTGGTAAAACATGTGTGTGTTAGTTGATGATGATCCGGTTGTTTGCAGAAGAAATGGTTTTGCTGTTTCTGAAAAACCGGAGCTTTTCTACTTGTGAAATGAAAGGTGAAAATTGAAGAGCAATGGCCATTGGGTGGTGGTATATTATGCTATTATTCATAGGCCAAATATCATCCCTTTCTAGTCCAGAAGGGGGGGCATGAGTTGTGGTGGTTGTTTTTCTTTACATACTATCATCATGTATAATATTGCACTTCAATTTAATTGAATGAAAAAAAAAAAGGGGGCAAGAATTATTCTAAATCCTGGCATTTCAAATTTCATGCTCTTATGCTACCTGTGAATACAAAAATCCTCTGCTTTGTCCAATCCCAGAAGCACATAATCAAGTTTGTGCCCGAAACTTAGTGCCTGGAGAACATATGCTGTCGATTGTCAAAGGTTTAGCTATTTGTTTCTTCATAAAATAGACACTCATGGGGAGGGGGAGAGGGAAGGGGGTGGGGTGAAGGTTTCTTGCCAGGGTGGAGAGATCCATTCACCGTGATCAACCGGATGGTTGAACAAACACCCACTCCCAAACTTGCACGTACCAAAGCGTTGATAATTACGGCATATAGGTTGACCCTGAACAAGATTACTAGAGTCAATAAACCCATAAAGCAGCATAAATTGAATTAAGAAGCAAAATAAAGGAACTAAACTATCAATGCTGGCAAATTTGTATTATATCCTTTCTTTTTACAGTTTTATCTTGAGGGGAGTAGCACTCGAATTCAATGCCATTTTGTCTTGTCAGAAACCAAATGAATGCAAATAAGTATAATTCAAAAATTATGCAAGAAAGTCATCAAAGGTGGATCATATGTTTACAATTCCCACATACAATTCCCAAACCTTTACAGGGTGATGTGCAGCCTGCTAAACATCACAAGCAATTACGGAGTAATACACATGAATAAATGCTCATATTGTTGGTCGACAATTCCATGACCAATTTCTTCCCAATTAATTTCTTTTCCTTCCTATAAAAACAATTCTTGTAAGCATGTAATTAGTTTCTTTTCCTGTTAGTTAACAATTCATAGGTTTTTACAAATAAATCACATACAAATGTGAAGGACCCCCACCTCTTCTCCCTGCCCAACCTAATGTCCTGTCCAGTATATTTCCCTCCATTTCTTTCTTTTTTGTTGGGTGGGCGGGAACAAGGCAAGTGAGTTTTGCATGCAAGTGTAACAAATGAAAATATCAACAGCACGTTTGGTTCACGGAATGAATTTGGAGGGAATAAGAATGTTATTCCACAGGGAATAAAATAGGTAAGGAATAGAATAGAAATTGTATTCTGTTGTTTGGTTGGCTGAAGGAATAGACTTTAGTAATTGTATTCCAGTGTTTGGTTGGTTAAAGGAATAGAAATGGAATAGGTTTTAAAGACATAAATACCCTTATACATAATAATAATAATAATAATAATAATAATAATGAATATGATTATGATATACTGAATGTATATATATATATATATATATATATATATATATATATATATATTTATATATTTACTTATATTTATATTTATATACATGTATATGCATGTGTGTGAGAGAGAGAGAATAATAATAATAATAATAATAATAATAATTATTATTATTATTATTATTATTATTATTATTATTATTATACAAATACATATTTATATTTATATTTATTTTCTCACTTATCCCACATCGGTTGGAGAAGTAAGGAATGGAGCCTTGAGGCTCCTATAAAAGGAGCTTCAAGGCTCCATATTTAGGAGCCAAGACTCCGTAATTAAGGAGTCTTATATAGTTAATTATATATACATATATATATATATATATATATATATATATATTCACACACACAAATAATTTATTTAAATATATATATTTATTGATAGATAGATAAAAATTATAATTAATTAAATATATGTATTTATATAATACATTATATTTATTAAATAAATTTTAATATTATGTAATGTGCAAAGGGTATTTTTGGTATTTGTGATATAAAAGCTATTCCCAAGGGCATGGGAATAGCTAATACCAAGAACCCCCCTAGGAATGGCTATTCCCCTTGCGAAGGTAATAGCTCATTCCTAGGCATGTTATTCCCATGACAAAATGATCCAACCAAACGTTGGAATAGGTCTATTCCAAGGAATGTTATTCCATTCCTGACCTATTCCATGAACCAAACATGCCACAAAAGTGAGAAGTTTTAAAATCTCAGAACACAGTGAGACACTTACAGGTCGCAGAGGTAGGCCCTTGTCATTGAGCAGAATATCTGGCTTCTGAGCCGGATGATGAAACCGACATAGAGACTTAAATTTGCAACCCCCAGTTTTCATGAAGTACGCACATTCAGGCTGACCAGGTCTTTCAGGAAATTCTTCAGACTGCATAGCCTTGGTGTGCTCAAAACTCTCTATTCTTTTCACTGAAGCATTTGACACCTGAGTGGACTGAGAAAGCCCATACCTCTGGTAGAGATAACTAGGGCCCTAATTTATTATATAATAGCAGAATTAGGATAATAGAAGACATTAGCAACATGATGAAGATATTTCTATATTTGTGCTGGAAGAAACAATTTTACATGCAATGGAAATGAGAGGATGGAAGGGTGGAAATGAAGGGGATGGTCAAGAAGTACCCTTCAATGAACATAGAATACAATGCCTCTCCCAAACCAAGCAGATCTATATAAACTAAAGTCCCCAGAGAAACCATGGTAAACATGTAATATGCCATAATGGATTTAAAATTTAAAAAAAAAAAAAAATGCTCGCCATAATATTTCACTTACTGTTCTAGGTTTTTGCTTGTGTGAGTGAAAAGTAAATTTAACTAGCAGCAGATCGTATAGAATCCTAGGATCACTATTTGATTCCCTCTGAGAGAATTATGAATAAACTCTTCTTACCCAATGCCAGCCAGATTAAATGCAAAAAAGAAAGACAAATAACGTATTGACTAGAAAATACAGAGAAGCATCTTACCTATGAAATTCAAATATCAGATTACACATTTAAAAATGGACAATGCTTAGTACCCCCCCTACACCTATCACTCACAAACTTGCCACTCCCTAATGTGGCAAGTTGTAATTGGTTAAGATATGAAATAAAAAGAAGAAAAAGGAAAATCAAACCAATTAAAACTTACCGCATGAGGGAGTGGCAAGTTTGTGAGTGGTAAATGTAGGGGCACTAGGCATTTTCCTTTAAAAATTGGCTCACAAGTCCTTTAAGGGAAAGAAGCTTGGAACCAGTTGGAAGTGCATCGAACTGACAACTGAGAACACTATTAGATGAATAGATGGGATGCACAGCCCAAAATAAAAAGTTAATGTGAGTTGTGACAACAGCATTCACTATAATTTTCAGCCTCGTCTAACTAACACTATGCCTCTTGTACAGAAAGAGACATCATGCCAGAAAAAGAAAAACTTGTATTGTTATGTTTCTAAATCACTGTAACCAGTAGCAAGTTGTACTGGTTTTAGTACAAGAAATTGTCCTCAACTTACACGATCTCAGCCCTATTCAAGAAGAAGGTTTATTCTTTTATTGTAAGAGAAATATGGCATCCATAATACCTAGAATAGAAGAATCAACACTTCATCTCTTGGCTAGGTGTTGGAAATAAGTCAATGAGAAGAAACAGCAGCAATGTAGAACTGTAGATATGTGAAGCAGACTCGTAGATGGAGGCAAATAAACTCTAAAGCACTTGGCTAAGGGGACCACAGAATGAGAAATTTATGGAAACACCAGATGAAACAAATAAGAATCACAGTTCCATACAAAACAAATTAAGACAATGGTCTAAAAGTAAAAATTCAGGACAAAACATAATTGCTCCAACTGAATGATAAATAATTTATACCAGATAGTTCTTCCTTTCAGAGTGCGAAGAAATATGCGATGAACTGAAACTTGGGAAAGAAAGAGTTTTATCAGACGACATATGTAAAGCGTCAGGTGGCCATGATGTTAGACCCAGTTGTGATGTCCCTGAAAAGTGCAATGATTCACCAGCATCAAGATTCCCAAAAGAACAGTGTGATTGTCCAACAGATTCATCATTCAGGGTTGAGGAAGTATTTAGTCCTCCCATTGGGGTAGGATTAGGATGGTGGAACACACAGTGAGCCCCATATCCACATGTACCATTACTCATGTAGAAAGGACACTCTTTCTCACCCTAGCAAAATAAGACAATGTATTTAGACTTCTAAAGTAAAAGTTCCATATTTAAGCAAAAACAAACGGTGCATGGTTTTATTATCATTGAAGAAAAATAGTAGGCTATAAATGGAGATACAAGGATATAGCAATAACAATTAAACAGCAACTGCAATAGAAGTACAATTCCAGAAAGTTTAGTACAAACATTTAAACCCAAGCACAAGAATAGCATTACCAATCGTATTGGCAAACCTAAGAAGTTAAACTGCAACTTAGATTCCCCTTTGGAGTGCATGTATCTACAAGATTCTCCATACTTGCAACCTCCTGCTTCTAAGTAAAACTGCAAATCAGCAGAAAACACCGCTTCAGCTTTTCCACATTTAGTGCAAGTAAATTAGTGCTGCAGATAAAGGTACTGAATGGAGTCAAGGTGGCAACATAACCTGAAAAAAGGTAACTACTTTTACTTTTAGTGTAACTAAGACAGGGCTGCAGATAAAGGGCTAAAATAAGTTGACTAGTAGCATAACTAAATACTCCGTACTATATAGGATTCTCATATCTGTTGAATCATTGTTCCAACCACAGGGTGCAATTTCAACTAACTTCAAGTGTAACCAGTAACCTGCCCAAACCACTAATTTTTATAGCATTGGGCAGGTAGCACTAAAACATGGGTCAGCTTGGGTGGATGGGTTTGTAGGGTTGGAACAGATCAGGAAAGAACATTCTCCCGCCTCTTTAATTCATATCATAACATCAATCCTCTTAGTTCACTATTCATGTTGCTTTGAACAAGTGCCAATGTCTCTTTCCTCAATTCAGACTCCACTTTCCTTCTCTTCCTGCTATTGCGAAATCAACTTTCAGATTCAGATGAATTAGTGCAGGTGCCTTCATCAACTTCTCCTTAGAGTTGTGAGAAAACTTCAAGATATTGTACTTTTCAAATAAATTGTTGTATGGGGTAAAACAAGCCAAAACCCATGAATGTAAAGTATGGCTTTCAACTAAAACAATAGAACTTGAAGACTAATAAACAGATTTCTGCAATGAGGCTTTAAGAAACAAAGCTTTGCAAATGAACCATGGACCTTTTTCTCCTGATATTCTCATCCAAAGTGTGTAACTGAATGGGTCTCTAATCAAAAGGAGCATTATAGTTACATGGCTTTTGCATTCCCATCTGGAGTATTAAAAAGGTATAATCTACAGTTCTATACTTCTATACCAAATGTGATTGAAGAATCTATTGGTTGGGAGAAACCTCTAAATGACAAACACTGAAGCAGAGTCATAGAGATACATCCTCATTAGTCATTACTGAATATAAAAGGAAAAATAATAGTAAGCTACAAACTATATCATCAGGCAAATAACCTATGCATGAGCTTTCTACACTGACATATACCAAAAGAAAAACAAAACGAAGTTTGGAGATAGTAAACACGAACCTTGCACACAATCTGAGGAGATTTCTTCAGAGAGCCATCCCTGTAGTTTTCCTCGACAACCTTCAAATTGAACAGAAAATCATCCAGATCAGTTAAGGACTAAGACATAAATTCACAAAACAAACCCTAGAAACAACAAGTCAACAACACTCAAAACCTGGCCAGGCATCCTCATCGGGTGATTGAATTTGCAATTGATGCCGAATTTGCAGGCCCCGGTCCGAAGGTAAAAGGCACAATCCGGAACATTAGGCCGGAGAGGAAGCCCAAAGGTGCTACGCTGGCCGGAGTTGAGAGCGATACTGGCGAAGTTCTCAGCCAGAGCCAGAGTTTCCTCTTCCTCCTCCTCCTCCTCCGAGGAAGTGAAACCGCGTCTCCGCATATCCATGGCTGCTGCGCTGCATACGAAACCTTAAGCGTTAAGGAGACGGAGGAATAGACGGACCGAATTCCAGTGGACAGCAAGTGATGAGTGCGAAGCAGTGTGTGAAGTAGGGAAGAGTGAAGAAGATGACGACGAGGGAGAGCAGAACGGTTTGTAACCTTTTTCCCCGCTGTCGAATCCCCACGCCACCCCTGCGGGCCCCTCACCATACCCTCCATGCAGAGCAAACAAATGATGCCATTTTGGATAAATAATAATAATAATAACGAGCTTATTTCACTTTTGTCTATTGAACCATTTTTATAGGAAAAATGTCACTTTTTTTCACATGAATTATATGCTTATAATATTTTTTCCCTTGATTTATTTATGTATTCATATTTTTTCCTCAGTTATGTTATTAGTGACCAGTTTTTTCTCCTTTATTGTTAAATAGAAAATAGACATTTTTACTTTTAAAAATAAATATATCATTTATTTTTTCTCCCCAATAAATTATTACATATATGTAAAGATGAGTACGGTTCAATTTGAACCTAACCATACACGGTAACAATCAAACCGAAATAGTAAGAACGGATTTGGTTACGATTTAGAACCGAAATAAAATAAAATAAAATAATTGTTGAATTAAGACTATTTTAAAAATTAAAAAAAAAATAGAATTTACAAAAATAAATAAATAAATTTTAAATCAGCAGTTCAAAATCGAAATTGGTACCAAACTAAACCGATTTATCATTTACCAACCGTGTTTGATCATTTTCACATTTATTCAAATTCTACGTATAAGTAAATATAACTACGGTTCGATTATGAAAAATGATATATCGTAACAGAAACCTTTTAAGAATGTTCGAGTTTCGATTGAACCGCCAGTTCATAGTTCAACGAAATGATAAATTGAAATAGGAACCTTTTAAGAAGGTTTCATGTGTGAGAACGTTTGGATCACATGAAGCGTATAATATTTTTAATTAAAATATACTACTTTTAATTTAAAAAGCTACGGAGTAGTATTATATGTCATACTTAAAACAATTTTATACCACTTTTCTGAAGGAAGAAAAACAAAAACAAACAAACAAAAAATAGAAATTGTGGCTTACTTTTCCTAATGTTAATTTTAATTTCCAGAATCATTGTACCCACCATGTAAAGATCGAAAACAAATGTTAGAATGTCGATTATTTTTCCTTGAAAAGATATGGTAATGAGTTATTTTTAAGTCAATTATTTCTGAGTCTCATTAATATAATTAACACATTGAAATTCTGTTCAATAACGCTAATAACTTATGCATTAATAGAGGCGGAGTCAAGATTTGTTGGTGCGAAACAATCGCAATTTGAAAGAGAATAATAAAATACATTAATATTCATTTAACCTATTCCAAAATACATCATTATATTACAAGTCTACTCAAATTTAGAACGTCTTTTTTACATGTTAAGAAAACCGTCTATAATTGAATCTATACTAAATTGTTTTGCAATTTATTTTTCAATGTATACTAACAAACAACCATTAAGAATCTGGAAAACAAAAAAGAATAAAAATATGTATAAGCCATATTTTTGGCTTATACATATTTCAAGAATAAGAAATTTGGAATCTGTTAAACAATATGTGATTGTGTACGTAGAAGAAACTTGCATGGGCAACTCAACTGGTCATAGAGGTGAAAAGTTGGAAGAATGACCAGGGATCGAGTCTCACTAACGGTAGTGTGGGAGCTACCTGGGGGCTGCTCTGTTGGGCAAAAGTTTTTGTTTGGAGAGTGCAGATACTTTGGGGCAAATTAGTTCCAAAACTGTTTATAATTATGAATATAGAATTCAAAAACTATCAACATAGAGTTTTGTAATTGTGAATATGAAGTTCAATAATTGAGAATATGAAGTTCAAAAATTATGAACATAGAGTCTTATAATTATGAACATAGAATTCTATAATTATGAATATAGAGTTTAAAAATTATGAACATAGAACTTTATAATTATGAACATAAAATTAAGTAATTATGAACATAGAACCGTGTCCACCTTACACGATTCCATAACATAACAATCCATACTTTGGTGAGGTGGATGGTTAGGGGAGGCAAGGGCCCAACTGCCCAAGGCCCACAGTTACCATGTAGGTTCTTCTAAAATTTAAATCTTCTACCCCTACATATAATAAAAAAAAATATGAATAGATAAAAATGTCCTTACTAAAAATAGAAAAAGTAATGAGAATGATTAAAATTGTCTAAAAAATAATAGTCTAGGGATGTTAAATTACAAAAATGATAGTTTGTGACTAAATTTGGAATTGTCACCAAAGACAAGCGACCTCTGGTGGAATTAACTATTTTAAAATTGATCAATGTTTATCGTCTTTCAAGTATTGATTTTGTGTCTTTTTGGTCCTCCAGTATATTTTGCATCAAATAGTTGTTTGAGATAAGAAGATCTCAAGTTTGACTTTTCATAGGGGTTGCCTATTAGCCTTCTTAGTTTGAGCCGAACAACTATAACTAACCTATGTTGGTTTAACTCTTTACAGGGCGTTTGGTTGTAGGGGGAATTATGTGGGAAAGAAATTGTAATTCCATGGGAGTTGAATTACTGGGAATAAAGTGAGAATTTAAATTCCAGTGTTTGGTTGATAGGAATAGAATTACTGGGAATTTCAATTCCAATGTTTGGTATACATGGGAATTGAAAGGGAATAAGTAGTATAAAGTCAAAAATGTCCATTATTGTTGTTAGACATTAATTTTAGGTTAAAAAGGAAAGGGTAATTTTGACTCATCACTATCTTTTTTTCTCAGGAATTAAAATCCCAAGAGGGGACATGGGATTTTAATTCCATGAAAATGGGGGAATTGCAATTCCATGGAATTGCAATTCCCTCCAACCAAACTACGGAATTTAATGGCCTTTGGAATTAGGTGATAATTAAGTGGGAAGGGAATTTAAAATCTCTCTAACCAAACGTCCTGTTATGGTCCTTTACCGACTAAAGTCATAAGGATGGTTTCACCTAGAGTGCTCCATCACGTAACACTCGTAACAGTTACGACTTTTCCCTAAATCAAGATTATATTGTTTGAGATATCTCTAATAAAATCAATTAAGATGTGTGGTTGGGGAATATAATCATATATGATTGTGTGATGTGTACTATATATATGACAAATTTAGTAATGGTTATGTGGTCGATGTGTAAGAGCATCAATATTAGTGAGTATTGAGGAGTTTTTGGAACAGTAAATGCTGAGTTGGTGGAGAGAGAAGGCAAGAGAGATCACATGTGAGTTTATTTGTGAGGATGAGTTTTTTTTTTTTCTTTTCTTTTTTGCAGAAATATGGAACCCACTGAAGAAATTTTACAGTCGCGTGCGTGTCACAAGCGCACTCCCTGACATGCTAACAGTAACTTTTTTTTTTTTAAATCAGTTTTGTTTTTGTTTTTGTTTTTTTTTTTTCTTTCTCTTTTTTCTCTTCCCTCTCATATTCTCTTTCATAATCACACTTACAAGAACTCTTCAAAAAAAAAAAAAAACAAAACAAAACAAAACAAAAAAAAAATTCACGGATGCTCTAAAGTAAAAGAAAGAGTGCATAATGTATGTTAACAGTACAACTTGACCTTTATAACATAACATATATAGTCAAAGATCTGTCCATACCAAAGACATTACCATGTGAGGCTTTAATATTACTATAATTGGTACCCAACTACACAAGTCACCATTTCACCTAACTCTACACACACCAAAGAGTAAAGAGTTTAGCCATGTTTGATAAAATATTTAGATATCAATCAATTTTGATATATTTGACGATCATTATTAGTTGTTTAACTTAGTTAAATAATCAATTTAAGTGTTTGATTAATTAGCTTTTTGTAACAATTTATTGTTCTAAAATTTTAATACGCAAAAAGCTGCTCAAAAGTAATTTTTTTCAATAAACTTCTTAAGAAAATCATTTTGCAGGTAATCAGCTACCAGCTAATTTACCAAATAATTTTCTACATTACTAACTAGTCAAACTCACTAATCCAATCAACTAACTTATTTACCAAACATCACTCTCATTAACTAATCAATGGTGATAAATAACTCACACTCCAGACTCTTCTCGCCATAAACTTGCTCGGGTCATTATCAAATATTGGATGACCCTTTCCAGCTAAACTAACTTCAATTCTGTTCTAAAAAAAAAAAAAAAAAAAAAAAACTTCAATTCCAATTCAAAGATTATCTAAGTTCTATAACTCTATTAATGAGCTGATCTGAGCTTAGATCTGAACCACACTCCCTGCCGTTTCTATATCCGATCCGTGTAGAAAACATCAGAGTCCGCTGGGTACAGTTTCTTCAGTGCTTGTTGGACGGCCATGGAAACCGGTTTCTATGAACACCTCAAATCTCAACCGCCATGGCTTCTTCTACTTCTAGCTCTCGGCTTTTTCAAACTTGTCGCCTTTTCACTAACCATTCTGGAATGGGTCCGAGCCAACTTTCTCCGGCCGGCCAAGAATCTGAAGAATTACGGCTCCTGGGCGCTGGTAACCGGAGCTACCGACGGCATCGGAAAAGCCTTTGCTTTCCAGTTAGCTCGTAAGGGGCTGAACGTAGTTCTGGTGGGCCGGAATCCGGAGAAGCTGAGAGACGTTTCCGGTGGGATAAAGGCCAAGTATGGGCAGATCCAGGTGAAGAGTGTGGTGGTGGATTTTTCCGGCGACTTGGACGACGGGGTTCGGAGAATCCGAGAGGCGATCGAGGGGCTTGACGTCGGAGTGTTGATTAACAACGTGGGTGTTTGTTATCCGTACCCGAGGTTTTTCCACGAGGTGGATGATAAGCTGTTGGGCGATGTGATTAAAGTGAACGTGGGAGGGACTACTAAGGTTACTCAGGCGGTTTTACCGGGGATGCTCCGGCGGAAGAGAGGGGCGATTGTCAATATTGGCTCCGGTTCCGCCATTGTTATCCCTTCAGCTCCCCTTCATGCAGTTTATGCCGCCACCAAAGCGTAAGTTAGCTGTATACACACTCTTTACGGCATCCATTTAATTACGTCTCCCCTCATTTTTCCTTTTATTGTTGTTTTCCTTGAAAAAATGGTCCCTAAAGTTTATATAAAAACAAATGGCCCTTAAACTTTTATAAATTACAATTAACCACATATATATGTTATTTTTGCAAATTATAATCTGAAATTTGATAATAATTTGTAATAGTAGGTCATTAGAGTTCGTGTGATGTTATAATTAGTTATGGGGATTAAAAGTTAAAATTGACTATGGTCTGCCCGTGATGAGGTGACCAACAACCATTTGCTAATTGTGAGTTTTTATCCCGGAGTTAGTCGGAACATCATATCACTGGAACCTAATGACTTGCTATTACAAATCACATATTTTTTTGTGATTTTTTTGTATAAAGTTGAGGGATCCATTTGATCATTTTTTTTGTTTTTGTTTTTGTTTTTGTTTTTGTTTGTGAGTGATGAGAAAAATCCTAGCCACTATTCAGAGTGTACTTATGGTAATTAAATTCTGTCTTGTAGCCTTAATTGATAAAAAAGTGATAAGTCAACTTAAATTGTTCACAATTGATGAATTTAAACGAAGAAGTAAGGTTAATAATAGACTTGACCGAGTAGAATTGCATGCCCTGCATGTCCACTTTGATTTCCTGCAAATCTGTAATAATATTTTGCCATGCATCCTGTCATCTCTGCAACTAAACGATTTTTTGATTCTACTTTCAGATACATTGATCAATTCTCAAGATGCCTTTATTTGGAGTATGGCAAAAGTGGAATTGATGTGCAATGTCAAGTATGTATTGCTCCCTACTCCCATCTCAAAACCTGTTGATCTACAGCCATACATATACAAACACTCATAACTTGAAGCCAATTAACAAGATTAAAACTTGAAATCTCACTGAAAACAAAGAATTTGGTATATATATACAATCCACACATATATGTAAGCTAGAGTATAGTACTGCACCTAGGGGGCAACCTATGCCAGGCCAGTCAAGTCGATCAAACTATTACTTCGTATAGTTTGGCAATAACAAGATTTCAAGTTCAACGACTTACAATAGAAACTGTTTATTATTAACATTTTTGGTTTGAGCTGGTTTACCCAGATCAAAAAGTAGCTGCCCAGATTTCCATTGTATTTTGCAGGTACCATTATATGTGGCAACCAAAATGATATCAATCAGGAAATCATCATTCTTTATTGCATCAACAGAGGAGTATGCGGAGGCAGCATTGCGGTGGATAGGTTATGAAGCAAGGTGCACCCCATATTGGCCCCATTCTCTGCAATGGGCTTTGGTCTATTTCTTCCCCGACTCTGCTATTGATGCCTGGCGACTCAGGGATTGCATGGGAATCAGGAAGAAGGGAAAGCTCAAGGATTCAAGGAAGAAGCAGGAACTGATGATGCAACTAGCTTCTTCAGCCTCAAAAATTAGTACCACTTGAGTGAACAAATACTTGTCATTTTATGAATATTGCATTGACTATGTTTGAGAGGTCATATTGTAGCAAGAATAATATCATATCAACATGCAATGTACTTTTTACTTTAATTTAAACTTTTGGTTGACATTACTATATGTTTTAATTGATTAAAAAATGACTGTTTTTACTAAGTTCCTTTTCTTTCTCCAGTAAAATACAGATATGTAACAAGAGTTTTTACTTAATTGGAATATACACTTATCATTTTTCTTGGACAAATCGAGCAATGGTTGTGTGCATGGTGTGTAAATACGAAAGAGTAGATGTTGTTAGGAACTTTATTCGCGGTGAGGTCATTTTAAGATGGTTTTCATGTGAAATGGTGCACTTTTTAATCGAAAAGCACACCATAATTATGATTAGGTCCAAACTGAAAAAAAAAAAAAAAAAAAAAAAAAAAACAAATCTCTTATATATTACTTGATGTCAAAGATTTACTTCGTGTCGTTTTTCCAAATGCGTTTATCTCTTTTGCTAAACGATCAACGAAAACTACCAATTTGTTAGTTAAGAATTCTCTTTCTTTGTTTAGTTGTAAGGAATGGTTTAATCACCCTCCCTCGTTCATTTGTAACGTGCTGTCTTCAGGCCTCTTGTTAATGAATTTTCTTCCTTTGGTATTAACAAAAGAAAAAAATTAATTTATACCTTACTAGGAAAAAAAAAAAAAGAATAAGTTTGTTTATACATATTTCATAGTCAAAGAATTGTACTTATCACCACATGAGTTTTTCATACTATATATATATATATATGAGAGAGTTCCATACCACATACATGTCATACTACATGCATCACCATTTCAACTGACTCTAACATACCACATAAAAGAAACAAATAATATATATTAGTTCACCGTAAATGGTGATAGTGTGTGAGTACAATTACTACAATGGAACATTATTCTCGTATAAAAAAATTACGAGTTTGATATTTACAAATACTCTTTTAGTCAAGTCCATTACATAAAGCATATATATATATATATATATATATATATATATATATATATGAAAATAAGTAATTTGGAGAGTTGGTAAGAAGACAATTAATGCAATTCTAATTTTTCTTAAGTAAGAGTTAATGTATGTTACAGAGAAAACGCAAACCAAATTCGAATTAGTCTTGGACTGATTATGTGTGGGGTAGAAGGGGGTGGAAAATTAATGTATGGACCATGGTACACACAATGATGTGTACCATTACAAAACTACATTTTTAATATACAAAACTGAATTTACATTATACAAAATCATGTACTTTTAATACTCAAATAATGTATTTTCTTTAAATATAATGTATATTTTTAATATATTAAAAATATATTATTTGTATATTAAATATATATTATTTGATGATATGATCCACACAATTGTGTTAATGTTAATGATTGGGAGAGTGCTAAGTCAAACCTAACTAAGATTTGTTTAGTCTTATGATTATGAAAACGTGTAAATTTTGTTTAAGTGCAGAGTCTTCTCACGTGCAATTGTTATGACATGGACTCGGTCCACCTTGCAAGGTGGACCCAGGTCCAAAAAGACGTAACTTTGCATGGTTGGAATAATTGTATCGTTAGTGGTATCGTTTCCTCAGTTAATGATATTTTTTTTTTTTTAATTTGTGTGAATATAAAATTCAAAAATTGTATTATATTGTTGATACAATTGTGAATATAGAGTTATGTAATTATGAATATTGAGTTTTGCAATTGTGAATATTGAGTTTTTTTTTTTTTTTCTTTTTTTTTTTTTTTTTTTTTTTTAAGTTAGGGGATCTAATTGGAGTATACAGTTGACTTAAGAGACGAGTTTGACCATTTTTTCTATAATTAATAAACAAAAAGTGTTTGCATGGACAGTTAGTCACATGGTAAACTTTGGGAACAAACCCAAAATAGTCTCATAAGCTACAATGTGGGGTAACCTCACAAAGTGAGGGGCTACTTGTCTGCCTGTTGCTGCTTTCTGCGGCTCATCAATTGTCTGTCCTGAAAGGTGAGCTCCAATCTGCACCTTTATGCTCAAGAATATAATTAATTTATATACAATTATGTTTATCAGTTGGATTTTTATATTATTCTCAAGTGGGTAATTGGTATAATATGTTTTGTAAATGTTGTAATGTGTGTTCTTAATGGCTTCCCGTTGTTGTAGTTCAATTTATATACATTTATGTTGTTGTAAAGTGTGTATTATAAATGTGGTTCGGTTGTAAATAGATTTTAAATTGCTCTGATATAACTTGTTAGGATTAAACTGCTTTGATAACACTTGTATTTGTTTTAATTTAATTTGTAATATTGTCATTTTTTTTTACCTGTCTATAATTAGTCTATAGTCCCCGGCTATTACACGTAAATTTGTATCACGTGAGGCTGTTTTTTTTGTTTAATTTGTTTATAAGTTTCATGGCAGCATTTTATAGGAATTAAACTGCTCTGATACTGTTCTGATAATACTTGTATTTGTTTTAATTTAATTTGTAATATTGTCTTTTCCTCTTTATAATTAGTCTATAGTCCCCGACTATTACACATAAATTTGTATCATGTGAGACTGTTTTTTTGTTTAATTTGTTACAGAGGTCAGTCTGGAGAATCCAGTTGTGGATGTAACTCCAGTTCCCCTCGCTGCATCATCTGGAGATCTCATATCCTGTGAACGTATTTTGGTGGCTGGTATATAGAGAATGAAACTGTGGAGTTACTTTAGGGCATATCGTGTCACTTTACGCCCATCACCCTCTTTTCCTAAGAGGTTTCGTGGTAGAATTAGTATATTATCTCACAAGTAAATTTAATGTTTGTCAGCATTTTATTTTAATAATAATAATAATAATAATAATAATTATTATTATTATTATTATTATTATTATTATTATTATTATTATTATTATTTTGTGATTTGATTTCTATTATAAATTATCCTGCGAGATTTCTTCTCTTGGTTCATGTCAATATCATGAAGTTCAAGGGAAAATTTTATAAGATGGGGGTTGGAACCGTATTATGTCACCTTACGATGACAGAATCATTGATGTAAAATACATTGGTGATATTTGTGGTCCTGTGACTGTAACGGTTGAAGAGCGTAAGATGTTGCCATCATGATGTCTTTGCTTATGAAATCTTTTCCCATCGTTATGTTTAGGTGACTTATTATTTTTAACTATTTTTCCTCTTAGTCCTCTGGTCGAATTTCTCGATATTGAACTTGATGACATGCGACATCTTTAAAAATAATTCTCACGCTCTGATATCACTCTGATACGGATTCTCAATATATATAAACTCTCAAATGAGAATTAAAATGATTATATATATATATATATATATATATATATATATATATATATATATATTATCATTTTTATTTGTTTTAAACCGCTTTGATACCACTTGTTAGGAATTAAACTGCTCTGATAATATTTGTATTTGTTTTAATTTAATTTGTAATATTGTCATTTTTTTAACCTCTCTATAATTAGTCTATAGTCTCCGGCTGTTACACATAAATTTGTATCTTGTGAGACTGTTTTTTTGTTTAATTTGTTACAGAGGTCAGTCTGGAGAATCCAGTTGTGGATGTAACTCCAGTTCCCCTGGCTGCATCATCTGGAAATCTCGTATCCTGTAAACGTATTTTGGTAGATGGTATATCGAGAATGAAACTGTGGAGTTACTTTAGGGCATATCGTGTCACTTTACGCCCATCTCCCTCTTTTCCTAAAAGGTTTCATGGTAAAATTAGTATATGCTCTGACAAGTAAATTTTATGTTTGTCAGCATTTTATTTTAATAATAATAATAATAATAATAATAATAATTATTATTATTATTATTATTATTATTATTATTTTGTGATTTGATTTCTATTATAAACTATGCTGCGAGATTTCTTCTCTTGGTTCATGTTAATGTCATGAAGTTCAATGGAAAATTTTACAAGATGGGGGTTGGAACCGTATTATGTCACCTTACGATGACAGAATCATTGATGTAAAATACATTGGTGATATTTGTGGTCCCGTGACTGTTACGGTTGAAGAGCGTAAGATGTTGCCATCATTATGTCTTTGCTTATGAAATCTTTTCCCATCGTTATGTTTAGGTGACTTATTATTTTTAACTGTTTTTCATTTTAGTCTTCCAGTCGAACTTCTCGATATTGAACTTGATGACATGCGACATCTTTAAAAAAGATTTTCACGCTCTGATATCACTCTGATATGGATTCTCAATATATATAAACTCTGAAATGAGAATTAAAATAATTATATATATATATATATATATATATATATATATATTGTCATTTTTATTTGTTTTAAACCGCTATGATACCACTTGTTAGGAATTAAACTGCTCTGATAATACTTGTATTTGTTTTAATTTAATTTTTAATATTATTTTTTTTACCTCTCTATAATTAGTCTATAGTCTCCGGCTATTATACATAAATTTGTAACATGTGAGACTGTTTTTTTATTTTAATTTGTTACGGAGGTCAGTCTGGAGAATCCAGTTGTGGATGTAACTCCAGTTCCCCTCGCTGCATCATCTGGAGATCTCGTATCTTGTGAACGTATTTTGGTGGCTGGTATATCGAGAATGAACTTTGGAGTTACTTTAGGGCATATCGTGTCATTTTACACCCATCTCCCTCTATTCTTAAGAGGTTTCATGGCAGAATTGGTATATGCTCTCACAAGTAAGTTTAATGTTTGTCAGCATTTTATTTTAAAAATAATTATAAGAACAAATTGCACTTTTGGTCCTGTGAGTATTAGGGTACTGACAATTTGAGTACGTGACTTTCAAAACTCTCAATTTAGACCTTTAACTATGCAAAAATTGACAGATTTGGTCCTCCGGGCCAAATTGCCGGCCAATTTTGGCCAGAAAAACATAAATTGGTTCGAATTTATTTGTGTTGAGGGCAAAATCGTCATTTCACTCCCTTCTTCTTCATTCTCCCTTTCTTCTTCGTTCTTCTTCTTCTTTCTTTCTTCTTCTTTGCTGCTTTTGTCGTGATTCTACTTTAACATTCTTCTTCTTCTTCTTCGAATTTATTTTTTCTTTTGTCGTAAATTCACATTCTTCATTTCACTTCTGTCGTGATTCTACTTTAACAATTTAGAAATTCAAAATAAATTATTAATGATAACAAAAGCTACAAGTAATAGATTAAAGAAGCAGCAAAGAAGAAGAAAGAAAGAAGAAGAAGAACGAAGAAGAAAAAGAAGAAGAAGAACGAAGAAGAAAGGGAGAATGAAGAAGAAGGGAGTGAAATGACGATTTTGCCCTCAACACAAATAAATTCGAACCAATTTATGTTTTTTCGGCCAAAATTGGCCGGCAATTTGGCCCGGAGGACTAAATTTGTCAATTTTTGCATAGTTAAAGGTTTAAATTGGGAGTTTTGAAAGTCACGTACTCAAATTGTGAGTATCCTAATACTCACAGGACCAAAAGTGCAATTTGTTCTAATTATAATTATAATTATAATTTTTTTTTTTTAGATTTGATTTCAATTATAAACTATCCCAGGTATTGATTTTGTCTCTTTGATCTTCCGGTACATTTTGTATCAAATAGTTTTTTGAGATAAAAAGATCTCAAATTTGACTTTTCATGAAAGTTACATATTAATGTTCTTAGTTTGAATCTAAAAACTAAGACTAACCTTTTATTAACAAGTCAACATCCTTACAAATTAACTTCCAAAACTTATTTTATTTTGTACCTTCTCTCGAGGTATCCTAAATACAAAATGTCATTTTTTTTTTTTTCATTCTCTAATAAAATAAAGTTTATGTGTTTCATGATTGTGTGATGCGTACTATATGACAATTTTAGTAATGGTTATGTGGTCGATGTGTGTAAAGTAATGAAGAGTGAATGCTAACTATACAACTTACCTATAACATATATAGTCAAAGAAATGTCCATACCAAAGACATTAACATGTGAGTTTTTTTTCTTTCCTGATCACGAGGTGTCCGACAAATTATACAGTGGATCGCGGTCCACAAAGCATTGCGGATCATGGTAAAAAATGACACCGTTTCTTTTAATGAAAACAAACGGCACCCATTCCGCATAAAGTAGCTTTGTTTGTATAACATATTCAGTTTCATTTTATATACACTACAGTTTCATTTCAACACGACTACAGTTCCATTTCGATATAACTACAGTTTCATTCGACATTATACACTCAAATATGTGAAACTGTTATTCAGTTTCATTTTATATACACTGTAGTTTCATTTCAATTCAATTACAGTTTCATTTGATAATATAAAAATAATATGTGAGATAGTTTCATTTTAGATACACTGTAATTTCATTTTATAATTAAGAGACACACAAAAAGGGGCTCCGTTAATATGTAAAGGCAGCCGTTTTTGGACCATGGTGGTCCTAACTATAGGAGACACCTTTAAGCTCGTACCATACTCAGACTAATCCCCAATCGCACGGGACCAGCCCAATTAAGGAGAAAGTGTTGAATTCCCGACCTCTCTTAAGAGACAATAGTGCATGGTCACTCACGCCAACCAAACTGGTTAACCTTGCTTGCTCTTCCAAGCCTTTCTACTCCTTCCTCCGATCACCACCAACCACAACAAGGTGAACCAGCTCCCAGAGATGAGCATTCTTGCCATACCATTCAACGAGTCCAGTCAAGTTCTTCACACGGTCCAACCTTGCCATTGTGAAAGCACCTTATGTAGACTCTAAGGCTACAATCTTTATATGTTATGGCCATGTCCGTTTCCGCTTCACTTGCCTCTATGGGAGGGTCGCTCCAGGCAGGTTCGGATCACTTACAATACACAGGCTCTATGAAGGAAGGGGTTAATTAAGAGCGTTTGAAATATGTAACCAATGAAATACTGTATTTGTTCGATGAGAAATGCGAGTGTATTTTGTCCACTTTGAGACTTTAATATTACTAATTGCTACACAACTACACAAGTTACCATTTCACCTAACTTTACACACACCACATAAACGAAACAAATAAGATATAAGTTGGAATATGGCCCTTTCCTATTAAAAGCTAAACTAACTAATTAACTTTCAAAGATTATCTAAGCTCTATAACTCGATCTATTGATGAGCTTAATTAATTTAGATCTGAACCACACTCCCTGCCGTTTCTATATCTGTGTAGAAAACAACAGAGTCCGCTGGGTACACTTTCTTCAGTACTTGGACGGCCATGGAAACCGGTTTCTATGAACACCTCAAATCTCAACCGCCATGGCTTCTTCTACTTCTAGCTCTGGGCATTTTCAAACTTGTCGCCTTTTCACTAATCATTCTGAAATGGGTCCGTGCCAACTTTCTCCGGCCGGCAAAGAATCTGAAGAATTACGGCTCCTGGGCGCTGGTAACCGGAGCTACCGACGGCATCGGAAAAGCCTTTGCTTTCCAGTTAGCTCGTAAGGGGCTGAACATAGTTCTGGTGGGCCGGAATCCGGAGAAGCTGAGAGACGTTTCCGGTGGGATAAAGGCCAAGTATGGGCAGATCCAGGTGAAGAGTGTGGTGGTGGATTTTTCCGGAGACTTGGACGACGGGGTTCGGAGAATCCGAGAGGCGATCGAGGGGCTTGACGTCGGAGTGTTGATTAACAACGTGGGTGTTTCTTATCCGTACGCGAGGTTTTTCCACGAGGTGGATGATAAGCTGTTGGGCGATGTGATTAAAGTGAACGTGGGAGGGACTACTAAGGTTACTCAGGCGGTTTTGCCGGGGATGCTCCGGCGGAAGAGAGGGGCGATTGTCAATATTGGCTCCGGTTCCGCCATTGCCATCCCTTCAGCTCCCCTTCATGCCGTTTATGCCGCCACCAAAGCGTAAGCTACCTGTGTATACACACTCTATAGAGCATTGTTATATCACTCTTCCTTCATGCATCCATTTACGTCTCCCTTTTTTTTTTTTTTTTTTTTTTTTTCATTTTCTTTTTGTTTTCCTTGAAAAAAATGGTCCTAAAAATTCAATTAGTCTCTTAAACTTTTATAAATTATAATTAACCACATCAATATGTTTTTTTTAATCATAAGGAAAGGGGATACTCACATATACAAGCTACTACATCAAATGTCACCATAATCACCTCCACCTAGGCGGGAACTCACCACCTCCCACATAGGGAAGCAACTTGGTACCAGTAAACCACAAGGTCTTTGGTACCACATCAATATGGTATTGATGAAGAATATACCCCGAATTCAGATTTCCCGTACGATCTGTGCTCCTGCTTGGGTCGGAGTCAAACGGTTCGGGTCTCGGTGCACGGGTCAAGGTCAAAGATGACGGGTCAAACCCGTCATCTTCTTGTGCCTATAAAAGGGCATTTTGCCCTTCAAGTTAGGGGTCTTTTGGCCCTTTCCACCCCCTCTCTACAAGATCCTCCTTCATCTCTCTAGAAGGCATACAAATTAAAGAACTCATTGAATGTTCATACACACTCTACATTCATTTCATAATTCATTTCATATACACACGGTACACATCCTGTTCTACGAGTACAACCAGAAATTAGTACTATCAGGTATTTTTGCACATCAAAACTTAAAAATCAGTAATAATCTGTAATAGTATGTCATTAGAGTTCATGTGGCATTTCAACTAGTTCCGGGGATTAAAAGTTAAAACTGACGACGAGCAACTCGTGAGGTAACCGACAACCATTTGTGACTCATGAGTTTTTGTCCTGGATCGGAGATGCATGGTCGGAACATCACGGGAACCTAATGACTTGCTATTACTGATCACAAATTTTTTGGCGACTTTTTGTATAAAGTTGAGGGCTGCATTTGACAATTTTTTTATTTTTTATTATTATTATTTTTTATTGATGAGGGAAATCCTAGCCACTATTTAGAGTATATGCATAGTAAATCTAGCTTTGTAGCCTTAATTGACAAAAAAAGGACCTAAGTTGTTTACAGTTGATCAATTCAAACAAAGAAAATTAATAGACTTATTAACTAACTTGACTAGAATTATCCTACATCACCACTTTGATTTCATGCCATCTTTTATTTGCCGTCCCGTCATCTCTGCAACTAAACTATTTCTTGATTTTATTTTCAGATACATTCATCAATTCTCAAGATGCCTTTATTTGGAGTACGGCAAAAGTGGGATTGATGTGCAATGTCAAGTATGTATTGCTCCCTACTCCCACCTCAAAACCTCTAGAGCCATACATACACAAACACTCATAACTTGAAGCCAACAAGATTAAAACTTGAAATCTCACCGAAAACAAATAATTTGCCATATACAATCCACACACATATATATGTATGTAAGAATGTACCACCTAGCTAGGGGCAACCCAGGCCATGCCAGTCAAGTTAGCCAAACTATTACTCCATGTAGTTTGAGAAACACAAGATTTCGAGTTCAATTTTTAATAAAAATTGTTTATTAGTCTTTTTGGTTTGAGCTGGTTTATCCATATCAAATAGTAGCTGCCCAGATTTTCGTTGTATTTTGCAGGTACCATTATATGTGGCAACCAAAATGATATCAACAATCAGAAAATCATCATCATCATTCTTCATTGCATCAACAGATGACTACGCGGAGGCAGCATTGAGGTGGATAGGTTATGAAGCAAGGTGCACCCCATATTGGCCCCATTCTCTGCAATGGGCTTTGCTCTATTTCTTACCCGAGTCTGCAGTTGATGCCTGGCGACTCAGGGATTGCCTGGGAATCAGAAAGAAGGGAAAGCTCAAGGATTCCAGGAAGAAGAAGGAACTGATGATGCAATCTCAAAAAATAGTACCACTTGAATGAACAAATACTTATCATTTTATGAATATTACATTGACTATGTTTGACTATGCATGCAAGGTACTTTTTACTTTATTTTAAACTTTTGGTTTACATAACTCCGTGTTTTGATTGATTAAAAAATGATCCTTTTTACTTATATAAGTTCTTTTTCTTCGTCCAATAAAATACAGATATGTAACAAGAGGTTTTACTTAATTGGAATATATACTTATCATTTTCCTTGGACAAATTCAGCAATGGTTGTGTGCATGGTGTCTAAATACGGAAGAACTTTATTATTCATCGTGAAGTAATTTTAAGATGGCGCTTTCATGTGAAATTTTGAATTGATGGTGCACTTTTTTACCGAAAAATAAAAGCTCTTATTACTTGATGTCAAAGATTTACTTCCTATTTTTCTAAATAATGTTTATCTTTTTTGCTAAACGATCAATGAAGACTACCAATTTGTTAGTTAGAGATTGAAACCCCTTTCTTTATTTGGTTATAGAGAATGGTTTAACCACCCTCCCCGTTCATTTGTAATGTATTGTCTTCGGACCTGACCTTTTGTTAATAAATTTTATTCCTTATTTTCTTTGGTATTAACCAACAAAAAAATCAATAAAATAAAATAAAATATACCTTACTAGGAAAAAAAAAGAATAAGTTTGTTTAATTTGTACATATCTCATAGTCAAAGAATTGTACATACCAAATACATCATCACCACATACTACATGAGAGACTGAGAGTTCCATACCTCATAGGCTCATACATATATGCATGGAAGTTTCATACTACACGCATCACCATTTCAACTAACTCTAACATAACACATAAAAGAAACAAACAATAATATATATTAGTGCACCGAAAGGTGTGATAGTGCGACTGGAACATGATTATATTCTCGTATAAAAACGTCACGAATTTGATATTTACTAACATTTTTCCAGTCAAATTCATTACACGTAGCATAGAGTATTTATAGTACAAATTACTTCTCTTATATGTAATTTAAATAGGACCGGGGATAATTCTCTTTAAAAAAATTATATGAACGTGAGTTCCTTGTGCAACTGTTGATAATGTAATCCAATTAACAAACTTTGTAGATCATAAAATATTAGTTTGGGTTGTCCTAATATAACACGACTCACTTGATATCACTATTTTATTGAGCCTATTAATTTAAGTCAAGCTAATAAAAATTAGACAGATCTCAATTAAGTTTGAGTTTTAATTTTTTTTTTTTTATAAATCGAATCAAATTTTAAATTTTGATTATTCAAACTCCATTTTTCAGTTGACCTACTTGAACATGCAGCTCAACAACCTCTTTTTCCTGTAGACAATTAAGGAACTCTCAAGTCTCAATGCTCTCTGCTGGCAACCTAAATCTGGACTTCAAAACCATATTTGTTGTCTATATAATAACGGAAATTATAATAATTAACTATCAAACATATGCATTAAGTAAAATCTGTTCATATATAATAACTTGTAACTTGTTAATTAATTATATAAAAGCTGGATATAAATTAAATCGTAATAAAAAGATTATTATGGATTAGATTGATTAGACCGAAATGTTCCGATTCATGAGCATAATATTTGCAAATGTATTTTGCATTTCCCAATCAATTGATTGCGTCCTTAACAATCCAAGTTGTGGTGGCAATGAATTTAATTGGAACTACCTTCCCACCTACCAATGCCTACACATTTAAGTCCATTGATACAAGTTATGATATTTATTATTTTATTTATTTATTTAGGTAATGAGAAAATCAACAATTATTATTCGTGTTGAATAAATTTTGTTTTTATATAACAACTTGTAATTATATAAGGGATTAAAAGGATATTGGAAAGAGTGATTTTCGAGTATTATCAATTCTATTACAAGGTACTATCCGTTCATTATTTTTGTGCAACAAATATGATCTAGAGGGTCTTGATAAGAGTGATTATTGAATAGTATCAACTCTATTACAATGTAGTATCTGTTTAATATTTTTGTTCAATAATTGATAAAATTAAGGAACACAAAAATACTACTCCTTTCATTTGTTTTAATAATTTAAAGACTGCAAATATTGTTCTATCAATATTTGTGCTTCAATATATAGGTTGTAACAGAGTTAATAGTTCTCAAAATAAATTCTAAAAATATGTTAAATCATTGTACCATTTATCAAAATATTTATACGTTTATTAACAAATAATATTTTTTTTATCGGATCACGAGGTGTCCTGAGTTGGCATTAACTGTGGAACCGTTCACATCGGACCTACTAAATTAAGGAGCAAAGTGTTGACCAGATTGATTTTTTCATTCCAGAGGACATATGTATTAACAGATAATATTAATTGTTAAGACCTTGTGATTTAATGGTACAAAGTTAAATTTTCATATGGGAAGTTGTCGGTTTGAGCTTCGGCATTGAATTTTTATATTACAATTGAACATATATATATATTTTTTTTCACAATTAACATTTTTCATTCAAAAAATTGAAGCTAGATATGGCGTATTAATCAATTCGGCATGCCCAACTGTTTTCTCCTAACCCTCTCATATATTCAAAGCTAAACCCACCATTTTCAACTGCTCTCTGAAGCTATAAACAGCTCAGAAGTCAGAGCTGCTCCAAACCTCCATTCTTAACCGTGTAGAAAGCTCTGAGTTTGCTCAGTTGCCGTGTACTCTTTCACTTCGACCATGGAGGCCTGTGTCTATGAACAGCTCAAATCTCAGCCGCCATGGCTTCTCGTGCTACTAGCTCTCGGATTCTTGAAGCTTCTCGCCTTGTCTGTAACCGTTCTCAAATGGGTCCACGTCAATTTCCTCCGCCCGGGGAAGAATCTCAAGAAATACGGGTCATGGGCGCTGGTGACGGGGCCGACCGACGGTATCGGAAAAGGGTTTGCGTTTCAGTTAGCTCGGAAAGGGCTGAATTTAGTTCTTGTGGGGCGGAACCCGGAGAAGCTGAAAGATGTTTCCGATTCGATAAAGGCCAAGTACGGGCAGACCCAAATCAAGAGTGTGGTGGTGGATTTCTCCGGCGATTTGGACGACGGCGTTCGGAGAATCCGGGAGGCGATTGAGGGGATAGATGTCGGAGTTTTGATTAACAACGTCGGCGTTTCTTATCCGTACGCGAGGTTTTTTCATGAGGTGGATGATAAGCTTTTGGCTGATCTGATTAAAGTCAATGTGGAAGGGACTACTAAGGTTACTCAGGCGGTTTTACCGGGGATGATTCAGAGGAAGAAAGGAGCTATCGTCAATATTGGCTCCGGCGCCGCCATTGTTATCCCTTCAGATCCCCTTTATTCTGTCTATGCCGCCACTAAAGCGTAAGCTAAATGCAATCTTTAGAACTATACTCTTCATTCATATGCTTTCCCTTTCCTTCAAGTCTATGGATAGTTTCTCCGTCAACCTTATAATCTTTCACACTTCACATCTTTTGTTGCTTAAAGTTCTTTACTTCTGCTTCCTACTGATTTGATTGCCATTTGCAAAAATTGAAACTTTCTATGTTTTGGTGCAAAATCTTTATATTTCTCTTTTATTGGTGAGGATTCTTACCAAACCCTAGCCCCCTACCGAGCATTTGGGACGAGCATTTGGGAGGATGTAAATCATGGTAACTCAGCTGAACACAGACACTAGACTTTTGCTTGCTGGGCAAAAGGAGTCCCCTCAGTTTGAGAGGTTGCTCTCACACTGCTGCTCGATCCCTAGTCATTCTTCCCAAACTTCACCCCTGTGACCAACTGAGCTGTCATGCAGGCAACTTGGAGATCAATTTATCTTATTCCTATATAGTGAATTTGCTGCAAGTTGATCATTTAGCATTGAGCTAGTTGTCCGTTCAGGCAGCTTAGTTGGTTCCTAGCGATAGATTTGTGGGAAATACAAAGGATAGATCTTGAAAGCCGCAGTATGGGAGTTACACCTGATATGATGGGCTCCTTGTGGAGCCAGGAATAGTCCTCCCATCTAATGGACCGTTGAGACATTTTACCCTCCCCTATTCTGTGGGGACCCTGGGTTCGCCTTTTGTGGGCAAGCAATCAGCATTGAGCTAGTTGGCTGTCTTGCTTCTTGCAATTCATAATAGGCATTTATGAGATTTTGAGTACTGCTATTCTGAATTACATTGGACTAATGTTCATGATTTTACTTTCAGATACATTGATCAATTTTCAAGATGCCTTTATGTGGAGTACAAGAAAAGTGGGATTGATGTGCAATGTCAGGTATCCATTGACCCCATACTCACATGTTTAGTTCACTGGTTTTATTATATACTTTGTTCTTACCTTAGCTTATGCATTTAGAGAAATTGAGCTTCAAAGCTGATCATTGTGTTAATACTGGAGAGTCCATCCAGGGAAAATACAGTATTGTATTCGATTTAGTTACGGTAGGGTAGTCGAATTCAATGCGTGGTTCCAACTTTGATGTGTGATCAGTAAAAATCATTTTAACTTGGTTAATGGTAACTTAAACACTGATCAGAGCAGAGTTCTTTGATGCTTAAACTTGACTTTATAGTTTTTCTGGATCTGACTAATCACAATAATCTTGGTAATTCAAAACTGCTGTTTTGCCGGGTGGGAGTTTATGAGCACATATCAGGATTTCTTGTTCTAGCACTCTTATCAGGTTTCTGTCTGTAGGTACCCTTATATGTTGCAACGAAAATGGCATCAATCCGGAGATCTTCGTTCTTTGTTCCATCAACTGATGGTTATGCTCGGGCTGCCTTGCGTTGGATAGGTTATGAACCTAGGTGCACGCCATATTGGCCCCATTCGCTTCTATGGGGCTTGCTCTATTCATTGCCCGAGTCAGCAGTTGATGCTTGGCGTCTGAAGTTTTGCCTCGGAATCAGAAAGCGAGGGCAGCTCAAGGACTCGAGGAAGACCGAATAGGAGCCACTAGTCTTGCCCATCCCATTGTTTCGCTGTTATTTTCAGTTTCATTTATACTATGAATGATTTCCATGTTATCTGAAACTGCAATTTGAGGTGGTAGGACTTCCTTTGTTATAGCTTTATTTGCCTTATGTACCCTTCTTCTTCCTCTAAATAATTTCTAAGTTTGGCTGATGACTTTAGTGCCTTTTGTAAGGGGATGTTTAATTTAATTTTGTTTTTGTTTCAAAAATGTGATTGGAGAAATCAGTTATGATACTGCATTACTGCTTGTTTGCTTCTCCCTCCCTCCGAGGGCCCCTACCAATGTTGAAAAAATCGCTAGGCGCCCTCTAGGTGTCTGGGGACCGCCTAGAGCGCCTAGGAGGCCGACCGCCTGGCACCTAGGCGCGATTTTTGCAACACTGGCCCCTACACTGATACATCTTACTCGACAGAATTGTTGGTAAATCACGATGACTCAATAGCCCTCTAGGTCAGAGGGCGTGCTTAGTGCCTACAAGGAACCACCTATACAGAATGGTGAATTTCCACACTGCGACTGTCGGGTGTTTCTCCCTATTCTTGCTATGTTGTATGGATGATTATATTAAGAAAGCAATTCCAAACTCTACGGTGAGACATCATCTGTATTACAGAGTTGTGGCAAAGAGTTTCTAGTTTGCACCTTTTTTTTCGGCTTCTCTGGTGGTCGGGGACCAAGCGTGCTAACATCGATAGTAGCTCGATGCAGCTGTGCAGAACGGATGACAGCATCGTAAGCCTTTGCAGACAGAACCATATCCTCATTTTGCGCCCTCGTGTACAACTCATAAGATAGCCTCGGCTTGCCATCTTCTGCAAGTGCCACGATCATCGTTTCATAGGTAACCTCATTCGGGGCTATGTTTAGAGCTTTCATGTGCTGAAACCATTCGTATGCTGCACTTCCCATCTCGTTCCTCGCACATCCACTGATAATTGCGTTGAATGTGACGACCGTTGGCTCAATCCCACGGGTTTTCATTTCCAGGAGTGTAGAATTAACAGCATCGAATTTGCCTTGAGAAGTGTAAAGTGAAGCCATGATAGTATAGGCGTAAAGATTTGGTTCCACGCCCAGTTTAAGCATGTGTTTCCATACCTGCAGTGCCTCGTTGTATAGTTTCCCTTTCTCGAGAGCACTGAGCAACGCACCATAGGAGATGATTGTTGGCTTCTCGCCTCGTTCCACCATTCTCTTGAAGATCTCTATGGCAGCAGATGTTTCTGAAGCCTTGGAACAAGCAATAAGGACAGCATTCCATTCCCGGCTACCCGGTTTGAGTCCTTTCTCTTCCATCTTTTCGAGCAGCCTAACGCCCCATCGCCATATCCCTCGTTTTCTAGCTGCCCCGAGTAGAACGTTGAAATGAGAAACTATCAGTTCATAAGACATGTTATTCGGTTTTGGCCCGTTTTCCAACAGATCTTCGTATATTTCGAGAGCTGCCCACCATTTCTTAGCCTTCCCCATTAGCCAAATCACATGGTTACAGACAGATAGGCTAATCTCAGAGCTTCTTTCTCTTATCCTCTCATACAATTCTTTGGCAACAACATAATGTTCTTCGCGGGTACAAGCCCACACGAGGCGTTCGTATTCTGCCCGCCCAGGCACGAGCCCGGACTTGTCCATTTCTGTCAGCAGCCTCAACACATTGATGCTTAAATTCTCGGGCTTCGTTAGCCACTGCCTCATCACCTGGTAGCATATTCGAATCGTGAAATTCTCGAGCTTCGAAAACTCGGCCTCCCAGTTCTCGTCTCCATCCTTTCCATACTTGTCTCTGATCTCTACAAAGAATTTCACAGCCCCGACGCCATCTTCAAGCCTCCGGTAAGCAAACAAGGCTGTGGAGTAGGATGCAGGGCTCGGAGACAAACCATTCCTCGATATCTCCTCGAAAAGATTCAGCGCTTCGAGCTCCTGACCTTGTTGTATATATGCACTCATGAGAATATTATATGTAACAACATTAGGGTTAATCCCATCCAACACCATATCCTCCATTACTTTCTCAACAACATCATACTTTTCAGCCTCCTTTGCAGCCCCCAAGAGACTGTTGTAAATGAAGAGGTTTGGATGAATAGAACCAGAAGAATCTTTGCTCCTTCTCCTCAGCCAATCCACAAGAGCCATTGCAGAATCTAGCTTGTTATCTTTGCCAAAACCTCTAATCATAGATGAACACACTTGAAGTGGAAGCTCTCCCTTGTCCCTTAGAATCTCTTCCACATCATCTGCATTCTTGGCACTGTGCAGGCTCTTTGCCAGTGCTTTAACATCAATCCTACCATGTCTTTTCCCCCTAATATCTTCCTGGTTATCTTCGCCTCGAACTGAATTGCTTCCATCGCCTTCTTCGCGAGACAATCCCACATTTCTTATTCCTTCCAGCTGCAGACAACCACCAAAATCTTCATTCTGAATTTTCTCAGAAACTTGATTCAGTGACAGTGAATCTTTCTCCAGAGTGCCACACACAGATGTCTGCTCCTCTGACACTAAGGCTAATGCTGAAAATGAGCCAAAACTGCCATTTTTTCTTGGATTGCAGAAGAAATGAAATCTGGGAAAGGAATGTTCAGACAATGATTTCCATCTAGACCCACAAATTTGTGGCCTAAGACAAGTCCTGAAACCACTACTTCCAGCAAGATCAAATCTTTCAACCACCCCACTTCTTGAAATTGAATTAGAACAAAAACCCAGCTCAAATCCCTTCCAAGAATCACTTTTCAGAGGCCAAACACCAAAAGCTTGCATTATTATGAGCACTGCAATTCAACCCAGAGCTGATTCTACAGCTAAGAACACAGAATACATACTCCCACCTCAAAATTCTAGCTTCAAAACAGATGAATTCATAGGTCTGAAAAGCAGAAAGGGGTTATAGTTTGGTGCTTTTTTGCTGGTGGTTTAAGCATGCTGATTCGCTGATACTATTCTGGCCTTATCCTAGCCATTCAAATGTGCTTAGCTGTTACCTGCGACGAGAGTATTGGAAATTCTGGTGAAACGACGCCGTTGGAAGAAGAAGGCCGTTGTGGGTCTATACCAGATCATTAATGGGCCTGAGCTTCAATTTGAAGATAAATCCATAATCTTATAACTTTACCTCCCAAGGGTTCCTTCTTCCTGGATTAACAATTCCAATAATCCAATCCAAAGCCCAATTTCAACTTAAACGAGTTGTTATACGGATAGTTATGCTGTGGGCTCGTGCCCAGCGTGCTTCATGCGCACGTTATCTTCTTTTTTTTTTTTTTTTTTTTTTTTTTTTTTTTTTTTTTAAATTTAATTTCAGACCGCTTCGTTATAGGAGCATATATTCACAGCTTTGTGTTCATAATTTCATAACTGTACATTCATAATTCCATAACTGTACATTCATAATTCTATAACTGTACATTCATAATTCTGTAACTGTACATTCATAATTCAATAACTGTAAATTCATAATTTTCGAAGCTCTATGTTCATAATTGTAAGTTCATAATGTCAGAGTTCTATGTTCATAATTTCATAACTGTACATTCATAATTCCATAACTGTACATTCATAATTCTATAACAGTACATTCATAATTCCATAACTGTACATTCATAATTCTATAACAGTACATTCATAATTCCATAACTGTACATTCATAATTCCATACTGTATATTCATAATTCCATACCGAACATTCATAATTTTCGAAGCTCTATGTTCATAATTGTAAGTTCATAATTCCATAACTATACATTCATAATTCTATAATTGTACATTCATAATGTCATAACTGTATATTCATAATTTCATAACGAATATGCCGTTAACGCCGTTAACGGCGTTTCGAACAATTTTTTTTTTTAATTAAAACAGCGTCGTTTTCACGGAAAACGACGCCGTTTTAGCGCCGTGCGCACCTTGCAAGGTGCGCACGTGCGCATAGCATAATTTGCCTTGTTATACCAGTCGTTATATCGGCACCAGTGTGCACAATGCATTGTGCGTCTTGTCCTACCCAAAATATCGTCGTTTTGGTACATTGTTAAAAAAAAAAATCATTTATTTTGAATACACATAAACTCATAACAGAATACACAGAAACTTATAACTGAATACACATAATTTAACATTATACATTGATACATAACACACAGAAACTCTACTATACTAAAAAATGACGGTCAAATTTTTTAATCAAATGAATAGCTCAGAGATCAGTTTTTAATTTTTCCTGGGTAGAAAAAATGACGGTCAAATTTTTTAATCAAATGAATGGTCAAATTTTTTAATTTATCGGTTAACTTTAACTTTTTCGTTAACTTCTGTTATTTCACCGTTAACTTACTCATTGATTTCATTAAAAAGATCTTAGATTCGAACCTCATCCCAATCAAAGTTGGCATAATTAGTACTCTATTTTAAATAATAATTAATAACTAAACAAAGTAACATGGTTGGACCAAACTCAGATTACCTAGGTAATCTAAGATGACCTAAACCAAACACTCCCTTGGTGGTAACTAAATAAATGAACATGTCTAAAAATAAGTAAGTGATTGAGTGGGTAAAGCATAACTTATATCTAAAGCACTAAGACACCACATCGTATCCAATAATAATAATAATATAATAATTAACAACCCAAAGTTAAGTGGTCATAAGAGCAAGATGCTTGTTCCAAAATAATAATTTATAAAACTTTACAACTCAACTTGATTCTTGAAAATCCATCAACTCAGAACAAGGTTGACACTAAGGCAGGCAGCTAGCTAGCTAGGCTTAATTAATATACTTACATGCATACCACAAAGAAGATAAACTTCTTCATACTTAGTTCTTCCATGATTATGATTTATGAATGAAGGGTTTTACTCTTCTGAAGCCCCAGAAAGTGATGTTTCCATTCCCAGGGGCCAGCGAAAGGTATCAAACCGCAGAGCAGTGGGAGAAGGAGCATTGTGGAGTAGAAGACAACTCTCCTCATCCAGTACGGAAATATAATCCTGGTCTTTTCTGGTGCAGTGACAGGCCCGACCAGAATAATACACAAACTTGAAACACAGAAGTTTGAAAAGAAATGCAATAAGCATAAAGCCTCCCAATACAATAGCCAATGAGATCCACTGCCTCCCAGTGTATCCACGCAAAGCTTTCCAGCAACACCACACACTGCTCCTAATAATAACAGTATGAAAGTTACTGGCATTGCGTGATGTGAAGTAGCTGAACGCCGAATAAGCAAATAAGCAACTACCACGATCATTAGTACACCAAATACCATCCGAAATACAATTTGAACTTTACAACTCAGAGTCTGCAGTCCATAATTCACAAATCGCATCGACTTTGGCATCCACCAAGGCATAGATTCCTAAGAAAACATATTTTATTAGCATAGCGCATAGCAACCACTACTGGAAATTCTGAAATTTTCGACCATCTGAAAGTGATCTTAAATCAAGTTGAAAGCCTTGTTCCGACCACTTTTTGCTTTCAACTTGATTTAAGATCACTTTCAGGTGGTCGGAAATTCAATAATTTCCAGTAGTGAACGTATGGAAAATGCTAGAATCATAAAATGAACAGAATCGAGAATGAAGTATATATTCCTTACAGTTGTGCAGGCATTAGTAGCTTCAGTAATTCTTTTGAAAGAATACACATATGTTCCATATCCAAGGCACCCCACCATAATGAAAAGACCAGCAACAAGACAGTCAATACAGGATTTGAGCAGCTCAGTATGTTTTGCATCTTCTAATTCATTCTTAATCTTCTCGGCTTTGAAGGATGCCGTAGATACACCCAAACATAATTTCCATCTCTCCAAAATATTAGCTTGAGAGTTAACAGCTAGCTCTTTTTCTTTAAGTTGCAACTTTTTGATCATAAGACCAATCTCAAATGTCTTAAGATCATTAGATCTAGCGTGCTCCACAACACCCATTTCTAATGTGCTATGTTTGGTATTAGTAATTGCAGAAGAGTAAGACGTGTCATGAAGGGTAAGCTGGTGATTCATTGATTCCACCAACATATTTTCATTTACTTCATCTTCTAATTCATCCTTAAAATGCAAATTCACCTTTGAGATACAAGTTCCTCGGTTTGCAGCTTTTTGGTGCTCTACCACATTCTTCATACAAGACTCATTCACTAATCTCAGACTCATCAATGTACTTCTAAATGATTTCTCAAAGTTCCTCACAAAAGACTCAAACTCATCCCCAAAAGCCTGTATCAATACAAGAAACACATTATATTAGAGTATAAAATTCTAGACTAAAAATAGATGGGAATTCTGATAAAAGAGTATCTATTATATGACCACAAGAATTAGCTGAAGATGTTAATCTCTCACATTAGCCAAAGATTCCCGAACAGCCAAACTGCAAATCTGAGAAGAAAAAGAACAATGGTTATACATCATCAAACTGTGACTCATCCATTGCAACAGTACTAACATGCATATTCACACTGATGAATATTCATGTAAGAATTATCCTAGAGAGAATATACCTTAGAGAGATGATCCACTGACATAGCTGCATCTTTCCTTTCCAATACCTAAAAGAGGCAAAGACCATTGACAAAAAAAAAAAAAAAAAATTAACCAGAGTGAAATAGATAAAATCCTATCTAGTATAGGATGACAGTGGTGAATAAGTTGACAATTTATTTAAAGAATCAAATGGTATCAGAGTTAACCAGCACGAATCTCACAGAAAGTTGAACTTTCAGGTCTTGAAATGGAAGTGCTAAAATGAAAAGAATAATCAAATACAATTTTCCGATCCCATAATCAATGGCAACATGAAATCTTATACGGTAAGATTTCTAGGTGTATTAACTGTAATAACATCTCCAATACAATGTTATCTGCGGACTCAAGTGTAATATCATCTTGGTAAAAAGTTAAGAAACTTGCAAGTTCAATAGTGGTCAAAGAACAAGACATTTATAGGTCTAGTGACATTGAACCTCCATATAATACCCAAAGACATTTCAATGAGCTCATAGGATAAAAATTACAGAAACGGCAGGCAAATTGTTGAGTTTGTCTCATATATGGATTAGGAATAAGTGTTTGTCTCATACTAGGAGTAGGAGTGAAACGAGTAGACCTATTGTATAAGGATTAGATGCCTATAAATATATTGGTTGTATCCCTATAGGTTGTGTCACCACTATCACCATCACTATGAATAAGAGAATTGTTTCGCTCCCGTGGATGTAGGCACTTTGCCGAACCACGTAAATCTTGTCTTCTTTACCCTTTATGCCATTATTATTTTTCTTGTTCTTGTTAATTTCAACAAATTGGTATCAGAGCACTGTTGAGATGGTCCGTTCAAATACAAAATTCGAGGTATCAAAGTTTGATGGTACAGAGAATTTTAGGTTATGGCAATCTAGGGTAAAAGATTTGTTGGCACAACAAGGCCTTCTAAAAACTTTGAAGGCGGAAAAGCCATCTGATCTGGAAGAGGCTGATTGGAAGGAGTTGAAGAAGCAGAAAGCTACGGACGTGGTACATGCTAATGAATCTTATTATAGTGAAGGTGATGTTCTAGCGGTAACTAGTAACAAGTTCGAACATTGTTTGGACTTGTTGGGCGTTTCTAGATGCTAGATGAGAATGTGGTGAGGGGCACTGTGGTGTTGGGCAGTGTAGATACCAGGAGGGGTCGCGGACTTGGTATGGGTCGGGCTTGTCATGAGTCACGGCTGGTATCGGTATGGGCTTATATGGGCTCAGTATGGACCAATATGGCACTAGCATGGGTTGGGCTTGGCATAAGTCACGGCTGGTATGGGAGGACTTCTCGGGACGACGAAGAAGTTCGTGAACATGCACTGGGAAACGTTTGATGTTGCGTTGTGCGTGTTGCTGGCCAGTGGTAATTGCTGGTTAGCGGAGCATTGGGCAAGGCACACGGGTTTAGTGTGACTTTGCAGGGACGCTGTTGTGTTGGGGCAGCGTGGATACCAGGAGGGGATATGGACCTGGTATGGGCCGGATGCAAGAAGTCAACTGAACGGGGCAGTTAGCATGAGTCGCGACGGTATAACAGGTCGACGGCTGAGGGGCGAATGGCTTGGAACAAAGCGGTTCGTGTACATGCTGGAAAACGTTTGATGCTGAGTGGTGCATATGGCCGGCTAGTTGGGATAATCATGGTTGTTTCTACCCATGTGTATATGTGAGATAAGTTTTTTTTTTTTCTCCTAAGGGGCGTAATTGTGAAGGTGGAGATGGTGAGATAAGTCTTTTCTCCTAAGGGACATATTTGCTAAGGTGGAGATTTGTTGAGTTATCTTTTTTCTCCTAAAGGACATATTTGCGAAGGTGGAGAAGTCTTTTCTCCTAAAGGGCATATATGTGAAGGTGGAGATGGTGAGATAAGTCTTTTCTCCTAAAGAGCATATTCGTCAAGGTGGAGATTTGTTGAGTTATCTTTTCTCCTAAAGAACATATTCGCCAAGGTGGAGATTGTTGAGTTTGTCTCATATATGGATTAGGAATAAGTGTTTGTCTCATACTAGGAGTAGGAGTGAAACGAGTAGACCTATTGTATAAGGATTAGATGCCTATAAATATATTGGTTGTATCCCTATAGGTGGTGTCACCACTATCACCATCACTATGAATAAGAGAATCGTTTCACTCCCGTGGATGTAGGCATTTTGTCGAACCACGTAAATTT
This sequence comes from Ipomoea nil, assembly GCF_001879475.1. Taxonomy (NCBI): domain Eukaryota; kingdom Viridiplantae; phylum Streptophyta; class Magnoliopsida; order Solanales; family Convolvulaceae; genus Ipomoea; species Ipomoea nil. Next base: position 607,305 of record NW_017617241.1, on the reverse strand, counting down.
TGTCTTCTTTACCCTTTTTGCCATTATTATTTTTTTTGTTCTTGTTAATCTCAACACAAATAATTTAAGGGAAACAACCCAGATCAATCAAGAATCTACATTTGGATGCTAGCTTTCACTTTAAGGTGTTTGGTTGGATGGAAATCAAATTCCATGGAAAAGATTTTCCATGAAATGTAGGAAAATGTTGTTTTACCTTGTTTGGTAGGATGAAAAATCTTTTCCATGGGAATTTGACTTCCTAAAGGTGAAGGAAAAGAAAATCCTATCTAAACATTGGTATTTTGTTTTCCAAATGAGTTGGGAAGAAAATATAGTAATATTAGACTATTTTGCCCTCATCAAAATTTATTAACTACACATGTATAAATTATTGTTAAGGACATATTAGTCTTTATATTCATAATTCCTTACCATTCCAAACCCAACCAAACAATGGAATTCATATTCCCAGTAATTTCTTTTCCACTAACCAAACAATGGAATCTATTTTCCTGGTAATTTGTTTTCCATGGAATTTGAATTCCATTTCCCTTCAAATATTTTCCAGCGAACCAAACGAGCTACAGAAAAGTGTCCGTTTGGAAAGCAGGAAAATGACTTCTGGAAAATGAGTCATTTTCCAGAAAATATTTTTCTTTTCCCGTGTTTGGTTGCATTTTGAAAAACTGTTTTTGTGTGTTTGGTTCATTTTCTGAAAAATGAGTAGAATTGTATAATTAATCATTTTAATTATTTGCTTTCAAAAAAAAAATCATTTTAATTATTTTATTTAGAATATTACAACATGTATAATATATAATAATATAATAATAATTTTAAATATAATAAAAATAACTAATAATATATCAAAAATATTATGGTGGTGGTGGTGGTGTAGTGGTAGTGGTGTTATTTGTTATAATAATAATAATAATAATAATAATAATAATAATAATAATAATAATAATAATAATAATAATAACAACTGGTGGTGGTATGACGGTGGTGGCAGTGGTGGTGGTGGTGGTGTGGTTGCGGTGGTATGGTGGTGGTGGTGGCGGCGCTTGCGGTGGTAGTAGTTGCGGTGTTATAGTCGTGGTGGCGGCGGCGGTAGTGTGATGGTGGTGGTGTGGTGGTGGCGGTGGTGGCGGCGACTGTAGTTGCGGTGGTGGCGACGACGGTTGTGGTGGTATGGTGGTGGTGGTGGCGGCGGTAGTGGTGGTGTAATGGTGGTGGTGGTGGCGGCGACGATGGTTGCAGTGGTATGGTGTTGATGGTGTTGGCGGTGGTAGTGATTGCGGTGGTATGGTGTTGGTGGTGGTAGTGGTGGTGTGATGGTGGTAGTATGGTGGCGGTGGTGGCAGTGGTATAGTGGTGGTGGCGGCTGCAGTAGTGGTGGTGATTGTGGTAGTGAGGTGGTGGTGATTGTGGTAGTGAGGTGGTGGTGGTATGATGTTGATGTAAAAGTTGGAAAATGACTTCCCAAAAAAGGGAAGTCATTTTCCTCCAAAAACAAGCCTATTTTCCAAAGTCAAACTCCGTTGACTTGATTTTTCAGGCACATCCAAACAATGGAAACTTGGAAAATGATTTCCAGGACTCATTATAATTACTACTAGTTTGTCTTCATAATTCAATCACTAAACCCTAAACATGAATGTCTCTAGCTTTCTCATGATTACATCTTTGGAACAATTTCTTTACACCTTAATTTTCATGTTTTCCTTCATAACTTCCAACCATCTCATACCTCAATACTCAAGATGAAAATTTTCAAAACCAAAATTTCAAACTTTTCCCTAAAAGCCGATACTTTTCAATGTACGGAGTAACATAAACTACTAATCATAAGTAACATGAAATTTTTCAAAACCAAAATTTCAAACTTTACCCTAAAAGCCGATACTTTTCAATGTACGGAGTAGCATAAACTACTGATCATAAGTATTACAGTACATATTTCATAACTGCGTATACCTGAGCAAATACAGCTGCAATAGAAATGCCAAGATGGAGAGCGACGGCATCAACATCGCCAGCCATATGCATGGCGGCCCCAGTAAGCGCTCTAGGGTTCCGGCGACCGTTCAAGACCCTAAACCCTCGTTGCTTCGAACCAGCAAACGACGTCGCACTCAAACAAGCCGAAGAAGATGATGCCGTCGGCGAATGCGGGTCGGGGAGCTCCGGAGTCACCGGCCTCCACTTGTTCTTTATGTTCTTCCGCTTTGTGGCAGTGGCGGTGACGGAGGCCAATGACGGCGGCGGAATTTCGGTTGTGGGATTGGAAGCGACGACGTCATTGACGGAGGCGGGTTCCGTCGGGGGATTGACGGGTTGGGTGGCGTCCATGGTTAAATTTGACGGCGAAGAAGTTGTATTTCATTGGCGTGGAATGAGTGTATTTCAACTTTAATACTTTCAAAGATTTTATGCACGGTCAATGTATATATGCTATACACAAAATTTGCATTTTTAGTTTTTGAGTTATAATCAAATTGTATTTTTAGTTTTTGAGTTATAACCAAGTTCTGACTTAATTCTTTTAAGTTATGTTTGTATTAGAATCTCTTCTACATCATCTGCATTCTTGGCACTGTGAAGGCTCTTTGCCAGTGCTTTAACATCAATCCTACCATGTCTTTTCCCCCTAATATCTTCCTGGTTATCTTCGCCTCGAACTGAATTGCTTCCATCGCCTTCTTCGCGAGACGACCCCACATTTCTTATTCCCTCCAGCTGCAGACAACCACCAAAATCTTCATTCTGAATTTTCTCAGAAACTTGATTCAGTGGCAGTGAATCTTTCTCCAGAGTGCCACACACAGATGTCTGCTCCTTTGACACTAAGGCTAATGCTGAAAATGAGCCAAAACTGCCATTTTTTCTTGGATTGCAGAAGAGATGAAATCTGGGAAAGGAATGTTCAGACCATGATTTCCATCTAGACCCACTAATCTGTGGACTAAGACAAGTAGTCCTGAAACCACTACTTCCAGCAAGATCAAATCTTTCAACCACCCCACTTCTTGAAATTGAATTAGAACAAAAACCCAGCTCAAATCCCTTCCAAGAATCACTTTTCAGAGGCCAAACACCAAAAGCTTGCATTATTAATATGAGCACAGAAACTCAACCCAGAGCTGATTCTACAGCTAAGAACACAGAATACATACTCCCACCTCAAAATTCTAGCTTCAAAACAGATGAATTCATAGCTCTGAAGAGCAGAAAGGGGTTATAGTTTGGAGCTTTTTTGCTGGTGTGGTGGTTTAAGCATGCTGATTCGCTGATACTATTCTGGCCTTATCCTAGCCATTCAAATGTGCTTAGCTGTTACCTGGGACGAGTATTGGTAATTCCGGTGTAACGACGCCGTTGGAAGAAGAAGGCAATAATGTGCCGTTGTGGGTCTATACCAGATCATTAATGGGCCTGAGTTTCATTTATGATGACCCATAAGATGAATCCATCAATAACTTTACCTCCCAAGGGCAATCGTTATGCTGTGCATCCGTATGCAACATGCATGGTGCATACGGATGTCAAAACGACGTCGTTTTATTAAAAAACGCGCGTCTCTCCTTTAAAAACAATTCAGGTTCGATTCCCAGCTACAACATTATATTGTTCATTCATTCTGGAATTTTAGTTCATAGATTGTGGAATTATAGTTCATTGATTATGGAATTATAGTTCATCGATTATGGAATTGTAGTTCATCGATTCTGAAATTTTAGTTTATAGATTATGGAATTTTAGTTCATTCATTCTGGAATCTTTAGCTCATAGATTAGATTATGGAATTATAGTTCATCGATTATGGAACTATAGTCCAATTATGGAATTATAGTTCATCGATTATGGAATTTTAGTTCATATGTTGTTGCTGGGAATCGAAACTGATTTTTTTTTAAGGGGAGATGCGCGTTTTATTAAAACGACGTCGTTTTTGCATCCGTATGCACCATGCATGGTGCATACGGATGCACAGCATAATTTGCCTCCCAAGGGTTCCTTCTTCCTGATTAATAATTCCAATAATCCAATCTTAATCCCAATTTCAACTTAAACGAGCTGTTATATGCAATTTATATCGTGCACCAGGGCGTGCATTGCATTGTGCGCCTTGGTGCAGACGTCGTTTTGAATTATTTTTTTTGAGAATTCTATTTTTCTGTGTCGTTTAAAAAATGTACATAATTTTATAACAAAATACACATACTGTTTTTTGAAAAGATAATACACATAATGTAACATCTTTATATCTTTATCTTCTTTATATATATATAGAATTACATTCAGGTGAAAACACCTCTTAAAGTACAAACATGTGGACTAATCTGGGTCATCAGATCTTGCATTTTGATGGCTATGATTCCCGCGTGGTGAATTCTTTAATTTAATGGGTTTTTATGTTAAGGGGGGTAGGTTTGGTATTTTACTAGTGATTAAATCCTACACAGATTTTAGTATGTAATTTCACGCGACGTTGGGATTTCCTTCTATTCTGTCGTTTCTTTTATCTTCGTGCGTAGGAGGTGTCGGCTTTCACCGCATCACGCGTTTCTTCCACGGCTTTGCTTCTCTGTTCTTCAATTCCACGTAGCCATGGTTATCGGGGGACCTCGGCACAGTGAAGAGGCGGGGTCCATCGGTTGTCGGTCGAGGTTAGTTAGTTTGTCTTTTGTGCTTTTTTTTTTTTTTGGGGGGGGGGGGGGGGTTGTGTTTTTCTGCATTTTTTGGGTATAACCGGGGTGATTTTGGTGTTTGCTGGCTCGTAGGCGCTGGTTTTTGTGGGTTGGGGTGCAGGTATTGGGGTTTTTTGCCCGGATTTGGTACCTAGGGTTTTTGTTGGTGGTGGTTTTTGGGTCGTGGGTGTGTGGTTCGCGGTGTGGTGTGGTTTTGGGGGTAGTTTGGTGTGGGGGGTTGTTGAGGTGTGGGTTTTGTTTTGGGGTTTACTGTGGCGGTTGGGGCCAATTTACTGGTGGTGGTGGTTCTGGCCAATTTACTGGCTAGTTTCAAAAAAAAAATTCTTTCAAAATCCGTTTGAGTTTGTTTAGGGTTTTATTTTTTGTTGCTTCCTATTCTGCCTTTGTTGTTGAATTTGTTCATTTTTGTTGATGCAATATCTTGTCAGTGTCACAGTGTGTATTCGTTTTAAAATTTCCTGTCTTGTTAAGTTTTGTTTTTTATGAACTGAAATGTGTGCTTAAATGTGTTTGAATAATCAGTTTGTTAAAAGATTCTACTGTCATTCAATCACCATTTCACATTCACCAAACTTTTGTGGTTTTGTTTTTTAATCACCAATGTGTGTTTAACTGTATTGGAATGGAGTTAGTGAATAAAGTGGAACTATGGTTTCATGTTATTTTATTGCCCTTTACAGTTTCAGAATGTTGTTAATCATGCTGTGCCTTTTTTTTTCTTTGTTTAATCTCGAATTTTGGGTTTTGCTCGTGAGGTGTTCGCACTTAGTCTCTATCTAATTTTGCTTGGAGGATTAAATTTTATCTATCTAATATTTTTCATTTTAAAGAAGTTATTTAAAAAAAAAAAAATTGCCAGTAACTCATGATGTTAAAAGGCAAAGTATATCATGGAATATGGACATATGGTCCATGTTGTATCAAGGACCAAAATACATAGAACTTGTATTATCCGCATATAAAAATAATAATGCACATGAAAATAATATTTTAGGCATTTAATTTGTGATGAACTTACAATTGTGATTAGGTTAATTTCATGTAATAATTCATAATTGTACAGAAAGGTAATATTGGTCAGGATGTGTGCTCACATTTTACTCGATCAATTTATTGTTGGGTTCTCGATGTTAGTGTAATTGTGAATGTTTGGGTCAGGTTGTGTGCTCAGTTCTTTGGTGTAGTACTTTTGCCTGCGTTTAATTCATTTTTGGGGTTCTGTTGTGTGTGGTCATTAGATCGCGTGTTTTGGCTTACATGTTTGCATGGATGTTATTGTTTTCTTTCCAGGCTAGAGGTCCAAGGTTCTGCGTCACATGGAGTCCTATGTAAGCCAGCGGGTCTCGGATTGGGATTGTGGCCTTGTTAAGGGGACACTACGACGTTGCATAATCTAAGACTACGTTACATGAAGGATCTAGCAGTGTCTGAGTTCAATGTGCATAGACTACGAAACTTGTCTCGTGCCTAACAATCTATCTCTGTTCCTCTTCCATCTGTGTAGACGTGTGTTTTATCTACTATGGTCTTTTTGGGTGGTCCTTGTAATGTGCACATGACTACTTCATACTGTCCTCATAGTATTTTTTTGGCACTAATTGTTTTTTTTTTTTTTGTCCGAATACTGCTGTTAGTATTTATTACTTTTGAATCTATGTTCGTGGGTTGAAGGTTTGGTGTGCTTGCTGTGTTTATTATATCTTAGTCATGTATTAGTTTTTTTCAATCCATGTGTGCACATGCGCATGTAGGTGTGTGCGTAATTGCGTATGGCTTTTTTTCAGTCGTGAATAATAACTAACTAAATTTACATAGGTGATTGTTGAAATATTCGCTTGTAGGCTTAGTTAATAAACACATGTGTGCACAATTGCGTTAAACTGTGTGCATGTACAACTAAACAAATTTTAATCATAGTTAAAAAGTAAATGAATTTCACAAAAGAGACCAGTTCAATATTATCTTATACGCTTAGTTTTTAAATACGTGATTGCACATTGGCTTTAAATAGTGTGCATCCGCAACAAAATAAATGTCAGCCATGGGTAAAAACTAAATAAATTTCACAAAAGTGAGTAGTTCATTATTAGTTTATAGGCTTAGTAATTACAAGTGTGTATGCACAATGGTGCTAAACAGTGTGCATAGATCTCAACTAATTAAATACCAACTATGGGTACAACTCTAAAGAAACAGTGTGCATAGCTCTCAACTAATTAAGTACCAACCATGGGTACAATTCTAGAATATAAATACGTTTCTAAGTCAAAACACATAACCGCAGTAGAATGTCATTAAATCCTAATTTATTGATATTGTATGACTGTAGTATTTGAAAGAATCTTGTGAATACAAAACAAGACAATCAATCACATATATGTTAACATTATGTGTTCATAGTATACAAATTATAAATTTTTAAAAAAATAAATTGTGAACATTTAGTATCTAAATTCTGAACATTTAGATCCGGATCCACCTTGTAATGTTGACCCAGGTCCACATAATAATTTGCCAACAATATTGTGGTGGATATATCATACTTTTATTTGGATAGTACAATAATATGGGCAGAGTACATATACAATCTTTGAAGAATATTTTTTGAATTTCAATATATTATATATCCATGCAATCTTAACTCCATAATCTTGAGCTTAAGATCCTCTATCACGAGTTTGAACAAAAACAAAAATCAGAGGTGGCATTATCATGTATGCATGTTTCCAAAACATTCAAGACTCAATTAAGATCATCTCTCTCTCTCTCTCTCTCTCTCTCTCTCTCTCTCTCTATATATATATATATATATATATATATATATATATATATATATATATATATATATATATATATTCGATCACACATATAAATATAAAACACATATATACATACAGAGTTAATTAGTATACAAAATATAGAAAGAAAAGCCCATGTGGGGAATCAAATAGAATCCCTGGAATAGATCCTTGAAATGCATGCATGCATGCATGCTTAGCTTACAGCATACAAATCTCATGGGAGTCGTGAAAAAGAGAATCCAAATCTTAAATTTTTATTTTCCCAATCCAACTTTAACTTTGCATGCATGCGTTCCTCCATTCAACCTCTCTCTGATCTCCGCCCCACATGGGATCGATGGGATGATACCTTAATTAATTATCATTAGCCAACCACAACACAACAAATGTCTGTATATATGTTGAATACTCAAAAAATATTCTAAACATATATTCTTAACCGGTTGGAAATTTTTCAACGACTCACCCTCACCACTTTTCAACGACTTAAGGCTCTCAAAAACAAAGGTACTTAATTGGGTCTTGAACTAGCTAGTTTAGCTATTGGCCCTGTTTGGTAAAATGGCTGTTAGCTAATAGCTGTTTGCTGTTAGCTGATTGTGTTAATTAAAAGGTATAAATAGTTGATAACATTAGATGATTGTAGAAAAGTGTTTCGTAAATTAGCTGTTAGCTGATAGCTGTTTGATATAATTTCTTTTATCAAAAAGCTAATTGAAAAAGTTGCTTAGAGTAGCTTTTTGAATTTTAGCCTTTTGGAATTGCAAAAAGCTAATTAACCAAACATTTCTATTGATATTTTAACTAAATCAAATAATTAATAGTGATCAAATAAGTCAAAATTGACCTATAGACCAATTTTTTTTACCGAACAGGGCCATTATCTTATTATTAAATAAAATACATGACGGTTGATTTTTTTTTTTTTTTTTTTTTTTTTAAAGATGAACTAGCTAGTTTAGCTGTTAGCTTTAACTTTGCATGCATGCGTTCCTCCATTCAACCTCTCTCTCCGCCCCACATGGGATATGATGATATATACCTTAATTAATTAACATTAGCGAACCACGACACAACAAATGTGTGTATATATGTTGTGTACTCAAATAATAATAATAAAATATTCTAAACACATATTCTTAACCGGTTGAAAATTTATGTGTGCTTCAATTTTATTGTAAATCAGCAAATGTGATAGTCCATACTTTGGTTAGGGCTACAGATTCTTTATCTGGTCTGCCTACTAGATTAAGCACCATTCTTAGTTGTATTCAACACTTTATATTAGCGATTTTAATTTTTAAATTTACCATTAAAGTTATATATAAATATAATATTAATAACCTTTTAAATATTGTCATCACAATTAATAAAAGAACTCATTTCATTTCTGTGTGTGAACATCTAGCCATTAATGTGCAATCCAACTATTAGCTTAGGCTTTTAATTGAGATGGAGCACATGTTTTAATTCCGTGAACCTAAGCAAACTACTTAATCACATAAATCTTGTTTATTATTTTTGTTTGCCTCTGTGTATGCATGATCTATTACTCTCATTTTTCTCAACAAAATGTCACCCTCACCACGTTTTGATTGTTAGATGTTGTTGGCTGAGACTTTTGATGGTTCAACGACCTAAGGTACTTAATTGGGTCTTGAATTAGCTACTTTAGTTTATTATCTCAATAAATAAAATACATGACGGCTGATTTTTTTTTTAAAGGTGATATATTGAAGGTATATAATAAATTCAATATGACAAAAGATAAAGCATGATTAAGGGAGCTGGCACAATCATGTCCCCAATATTATTTTATGATTGTTATTAATTAAGTAAAGTCCTTTTGAGAAACTTGTAAGTATATATGTATTTGGTGATAAGGGAATCATATAGTTACTATTTGAAAAAATTCAATAAGTAACACGCGGCGGTATTTCAAATACGTTCAAGTCGTAGGGTCGATCGGATTGTAGTGGATCTTTTAATAGTCTGCTTAGCTTGTTGGTTTAAATCTCGGACTCGCGGGTAATAACGTGAGGCTAGAGGGTCCCAAACTAGGGTGTGGTAGGTGAACATCGATCCTCCCAAAGGTTCTATTTTTTAGCATTAAATGTGGTATTTATTGGAGAAGAAATGAGATACATGCATGTCAGGCTCTCGGCATGCTTGATTGACACGTGTCGTGTATGCAATCGGTTGGCTCGGGACGGTGTCACTATAGCCACGTGTTGTGAAATTCCTGATCATCCACGGAGTGATGTGGTTGGTTTAAAGTTAGGAATATAGGTCTTAGGCTTTAAGTGGCCTTGTTCGGAATTATCGTTCAGACGAGGTCAAACTCAAGGTAATAAAACCTATCGTGGACCACACTTTAGATCGGTCTTCATATTTAAGTCGGGCATGCATATCAAACTAACGGTAGGTCAAGGTCGGGAATGATTCCTCTCGGTGGCCTGGCCAGATACCGAAGCGAGTATATGGTATATATACGCAAAGGGAGGTGTACTCGAGGAGTACATATTCCCTTTCAAATATCATAGGAGAAGTAAATCCCACTAAGAACATCATTAGTGATCGAGTTAGCCAATAGAATGTTGGCAAAAATTGAATTTGTTACTTTTAGTATTAAAATTATATTTTACCCACTCAACCATCATTAACAAAAAAAAAAAAAAAACAAAAAAAAAAAACAAAAAAAACAAAAAAAAAAAAAAACCTTTGAGTATATTTTGGTAGTCATGTAACGACAGTTGAGCTTCTCTGTCTTTTAATATAAATTTTATGGTTGGCCATAACTGTACTCTCCTAGCAGTATATATATGTGTGCAGCTTCGTCGATCCATCATCTTAGCTTTAATTTCTTTCGCTACCATCTAATAGCTTTTAATTTGCAAGTGGAAAAATGATGAAACTAAGGTCAATCAAGTTCTGCAGAAACAACTCAACAAAGCTAGCAAGCGGCTGCGCCACCGCGAGCGCCGCCGTCGGATCCGCCAACAAAGGTGGCGAAATCAAATGGGAGGTGCGCCCCGGCGGCATGCTCGTCCAGAAGAGAGAATGTGCAGAGAATGCTGAAGAAATCATCACACTTAGAGTTTCAACTGTCTCCCAATGCCACCATATTTCCATTCAAGCTACTTCAACTTTTGGTAATTAACCTTTAATTTCTCTCTACCTTCAATCAACATTTTCATTCCTACTATACCTTCATAACTCTCTCTCTCTCTCTCTCTCTCATTTTACTCTTTGATTTACGGAAAAATCCACAATCCGTCCTTACTCAAAAATACACACAAAGTAAATTAAAGCTCACTATGTAACCCGATCCTAATAACCAGTAAAGGTCATAAAGAAAAGTAAGTCATTTTAGATTATTCATATTTGACCAGTTTATGTTATTCATACTGAACAGATCAATTGAAAAAGAAAGACAATAGGCAGGCAATTCTCACAAGTTTGGAAAAATAAGTTAATTCAAATCATAATACACGTGATGAGTCAAACCAATAGTTAAATTTAACCAATTAACTAGTTTAATCCATCATATAATAAACTCGTTCGTTTATGTTTCTTAATTTATGTTTTTAATGTAAAACTTTCTCAATAATGTGTTGACATATTTTGATTAGGGGAGCTAAAGATGTTGATGTCATTGATGACGGGATTAGACCCCAAAGAACAAAGGGTGTTGTACAAAGGTAAAGAGAGGGAAGACTATGAATACTTGCACATGGTCGGAGTTAGCGAGAAGGACAAGGTTTTGCTTCTAGAAGATCCCGCCGTCAAGGAGAGGAAGCTTCTTATTGATTCGCCGGCCGACCAAGTCGCCGTCGTCGTTGGTGCCTCTTATCGCACCATTAGTGTCTAACTTCAGCCAAATCCGAATTAGGATTCCAAACTCTGGGAAAGAAAAATAATTAATTAATTAACCACCTCAATATTATTGGTGTTTTTTATGTTGAGTGTTCCTCCTCCTAGTTGAGGAATTAACTAACAGCTTGTTAATTAATGTAGATTTTAATCACCCAAGTTGTGGGGTTGCCAGAGTACTAAACCGTGTTATCTGATGCATGTCCTTGTCATTTTGATTAGTTAATTACAATGCTTATTAAATTTAATTAATGATTATTCATACATGCCAGGTTTCCGTGGATGTGAATTGCACCATTAGGTATGCATAAATGCACAATACAATGTTCAGAAACGCACCACATTAAAATGCACCAATGCACCACAAAACGCACCACACACACACAAAATGCATCACACCTATTGGTGCATTTTTGGACATTTTGTAGTGCATTTATGTATACCCAACAATGCGTGATAGCACGGCTGCACGAGAACTTGACCCAATGATTATTATCTATATTGATGGAAGAGGAATCTCGAAACCACTACTTAAGATGTACATTGAATTATTAAAATTATGTAATAGGGAGGTAATCCAACAACCACTACTTACTTAAGAATTAAGGTGTACACAATTTTAAAACATAAAAGAAGTAGACTCATTTCTGTATAATAAACTCACAAACCACATAAGAAAATATAAACATTAAATCACATTGAAAGACCCTATGTTGCAAAACATTAACAAGAAATTATATTTCATCCACTCCACCTACCACCCACACGCATGATTATTATATATTCCATTTTACTCTCCGAGTAATTAATTAAGATTTAATGATGGTTGCTTTACTTATACATCGTACGAAATGTTTGTTAATTAATCCACGCATGCATGCGTGCATCATTTTGATAATATATTGTAAAAAGTAGGCAAGCCACCACTACCAGCTTGAGGTTGAAAAGTGTAAAAAATTGATATAATCCTCCAATTTTAAAGTATATTTACATTTTTTTAAAAAAAAACAATAAATACACATATACGTGCAGTGCATGAGATTATGAAGATTCTTGTACTAAAAAGTTATGAGTTTGATTTTTATTAATATCATCTCGATTTAGTATGTAGTATAGAGTTTTCTTGTGCAATTTACCTCTATTGTTTGGCTTACAAGTTAGTACGCAAAATTGAAAATTTATCGAAGATACATTGCTAGCTAATAGTAATTGCAGATTTTTCTCGTCACCAAACAAAAATAAATAAATAAAGAATAAGAAGAACTTTCACTCTTATTTTTTTTAAGAAGATGTTTAGATATCAGATTGATATTGGTTACAAATTATAAGAGCACACCAACTACTTATTGAACCAATTTTTCAACAACTTTTGCCATCGTTATACCGTGGACCTGATTCTAAACTACGTAGTTTTGAAGTTTAATTTTGACGGCGACCGTTTGTTGTTCAATTCATGTTACTATTTAAAAAAAAAAAAAAACTGTAAAGCATGTGTATGTGTTTTGTGTTATGTGTTTCTGTGTCTCATGTTATGCAATTTTGTACCTTAAGCGTATGGGTTCTATACTTGAAATAAAGTAAATATAACATGCGCTTTTGTATCGTGTACTATGCATTTTTGTGTCTTGTGTTATGCATTTTTGTGCCTTATGTTATGCAATTTTGTATCTTAACTAAAGTAAATATAAAACATGTGTATGTGTCTTATGTTATGTGTTTCTGTGTATCATGCTATGCAATAATTCCGTACCTGAAATAGATTATTAGTTGTGTAGCACACAACATATTGTGTGTCTTATTTTACGAATTTATGTCTTGTATTATAAAATTATGTGCTTATAGGACATATATTGTCTACATAAATCAGATATTAGAATAAGTAAATATATAACATGTGTATGTGCCTTGTATTTAGTTTTTGAGTCTCGTTCTATGAAATTTTGTACATTTAAGAGTTTTAATTTTGTACCTAAAATAAATTAAAATATGTGTTGAAACATGAGAAATGATAAACTACGTATAGAATCTTTTAAAACTTGAAAATCTAAACGACGTCGTTTTAATTCAGGGTACTCTACAATGTTATGTGGATCATGATCCACTATATAAATTGCCCAACTTTTATAAGTGGTTGGTGTTGTGTGTAATAATGTTAATGGACCAAATTAGCTCGAGGCCCGACCTGGTCTGTTCATACGCTATAATAAGGGGCAAATTATGCTATGGAAATGTGTTCACCTTGTAAGATATGTAGACACAGTTCTAAAACTATTAATAATTATGAATATATAATTTAAAAATTATGAATATATAATCTTATAATAATGAAATAGAGTTGTTAACATAATTATAAACATATAATTATGTGATTATGAATATAGAGATTCAATAATTGTGAATATGAAATTCAAAAAATATGAATATATAGTTTTATAATTATGAACATATAGTTCAGTAATTATGAACATAGAGTTAAATAATTATGAATATGAAGTTTAAAAATTATGAATATATAACTTTATAATTATGAATATATAGTTTAGTAATTATGAACATAAAATCGTGTTCATTTATAAGGTAAACACGGTTCCCCAGCATAACGATTGATCGTATGCTACAATATGGGACTAGGGACTAGTCTAGCTCATAATACAGGTTGAGTCAGATCATCATTTCTTGTTCATGGGTTGGCTTGTCCCAATTATCCAAATATAAGTGGGCAAACGTCACATGACCATTGGGACTAAGTGGTCGATTATAGGCAATGCAAGATTTTTCTAATCTTTATAATGGTTAAAAATGGGTTAAAAGGTCAATTTTTACTGATCCTATAAATAAAAAAATACAATATTTTAAACAAAGAAAAATGAGGAAAAGAAGAATGCATCATGCATGCGACCTTTCAAACAACATAAATATCATCATATCATATAACAACATTATAAAATTTTATGTTGGGGCCATTGCTTAGGTTGGATGAAAGGTGGCGATGACTTCTGATGATATCTACCAATGGAGATTCGACAGACATTAGTGCGGTTTGTGATGGGATATGATTTACTGTTTTTTTTTATTTTATATATATATACATATAATTTTTTTAACAAAAGAGAAATCAATAATAGCTGTCCGAAAATATACACTAGATAAAGTTCACTCATTTTTATATAATACCCATTAAATCACACAAGATAAATAAATCACACTAAAAAATATGTGTGAAGAATTAAAGATTTTAACTAAAAAAGATATTCATAACAAATAAATTTATAACATTCTGATACAAGAATCATGTTTTACTCACTCAAACACATATTTAGGGCAAAACGGACTGATACTCCATCGTGTCACTTGATGCCATTTTACGCAACGTACAGTATAGTAGGCTGTACCCTGCCCTTGATGATACTCGGCCTGGACTGACCATGCAACTTTGAAATATGCTGTCACAGTCTCTGTCAAACAACATCATGCATTCGTCATCGCTACGAAACAGATCTAACCATAATATTTTGCCTATGTTTAGATCAGATCCACCGTCACATTTTTTAAATTTTAGAGCAACCTCATTACAGATTTTACCAGAATTTTTAACTATTGTAAAAAATATATATATAAAAAAAACTATTGAAAACAAGAACAATAATTTTCAAAAATCATTTTTCAAATTTCAAATACATCTCGAATCAGGTTGTCACGCATAGTTTTTTAAATTTTATTTCTTCTGTATGATTTTGTTGGCTATTATACAATTAATTAATGAAGTTATTCTGTCTGATTTTACTGGCTGCGACTCTGCAAGATTCCATTGTATATTTTAACTAATAATTATTACAAAAACAAAAGAAAAAAAAAAATTATTATTGTTTTCAACTTTGTAACAAGTCTATGATCTTGAATATGACGAGTAGCCACTAGCCAGTAGGGAGGTGACAACGTACCCCTGATTTCCCTTTCAAATCGCCTGGCTAAAATATCATATCAATGTAGAAGTTTCCTCGGCAGTTTGACATGAAAACCGCCTATTTCACACAGCAAATTAAACAACCAAATATATACCTTCTCCGATCCTAATTAAACCGTAGTGGATACGATACTCCAGCTCCGCAATTGACCTCGGCGCGGCGGCGATGGCGACTGCGGCGGTGTTGACAGAAGAGAGAGAGCACAAGTGAACATAGCCCATATGTGTATGGAGAGAGAATAATGAAATTAAACCTCCTTCAATTCGATCGGGTATGCGCAGTTTTGTACTCTCTGCTCTTCTGCCAACAAACTCCATCATGCTTTCGCCCTCTCTCTCTCTCTCTCTACGCACTCGGCAAGGTAAGACGGTTATTCCATCTTCAGTCTTTCAATTTCTCTCTCTTTCCTGTTTTTTTTTTTTTGGGTTTTAAATATATAAATTCTTTTGAATTTTGACTCTGTTATGAAAAGTATTTTCCTCTTGATTAAAGTCTGCTAATTATAATTGTGAATCTCAAATTTGTATGAATGAGTTTGATAGATTGTAGTTTAATTTAGAAGATTCGAGCGTTTTGTTATTTTGTTCGATGAACGGGTAGAAATAAAATAAACTTTTGTCGTGATTGCAGAGGTAAGTAAAATGTTGGGTTATTATAGTATAATTCGTTATAAAGAATTTTGTTATTTTGTTGGTTGTGTTGCGGTGCTGAAAACAACAGTAGTGAAATATATGAAACTTAGCTTGATTGAGTCGTGGAGGACAGCAAAATGTTGGAAGATGTTTATGTTCTTGATTTATCTTCTTTTTTTTTTCGTCGATTAAAATTGAATAATTTGTGATTTATCATTCTTTCATTGGTTATATATCGTGCATCGCGGTGCATAATCGATTATGCACCGCACATCAAAACGACGTCGATTTATTTAATGTAAAGAAACGAAATCAGTTTCGCGTCGTTGCACAAAAAATAATTCTGTTCTTTAGTTTCATTTTGTATACACTGCAGTTTCAGTTCAACACAACTACAGTTTCATTTGGATATAACTATAGTTTCATTCAATATTTATACTCTCAAATATGTGAAAATATTATTTAATTTTATTTTATATACACTATAGTTTCATTAAAACACAATTCCATGATCATTTCGATATAATTACAGCTTCATTGTACAATATACACTCAAATATGTGAAATGTTATTCAGTTTCATTTTATATATATTGCATTTTCATTTCACTACAATTACAGTATCATTTTGATACAACTGTAGTTTCATTTGATAATATAAAAATAATACGTGAGGCAGTGTCGATTTAGATACACTGTAATGTCACTCTGTTAACACTAACAAGGCGATGTTTCTTTTCTTAACGAAACAACGCCGTTTTGATACGCGGTGCATAATCAATTATGCACCGCGGTCCACGATAAAACGACCGGCCCCAAAGACACCCGCGAATTATGCTGTGCAACCGAATGCACCTTGCAAGGTGCATACGGTTGCAAAACGGCGCCGTTTTGGTTTAAAAAAAACGCGCGTCCCATTTAAAGAAGAAATCAGGTTCGATTCTCGGCAATAGCATTTTTATATATCCAAAAATTCATAACTATATATCCACAGTGAATGAATGAAGTAAAAATCCACAATGAATGAATGAATGAAGTAAAAATCCACAATGAATGAATGAATGAATGAAGTAAAAATCAATGAACTAAATATCCACAATGAATTAACTAAATATCCATAATGATTGAACTAAATATCCACAATGAATGAACTAAATATCTATAAATTCATAACTATATATCCAGAAATTCATAACTATATATCCATAAATTCATAACTATATATCCATAAATTCATAACTATATATTCACAGTGATTGAATGAAGTAAATATCTACAATGAATGAATTAAATATCTACAATGAATGAACTAAATATCCATAAATTCATAACTATACATTCACAAATTTATAACTATATATCCAGAAATTCATAACTATATATCCACAATAATGTTATTGCCGAGAATCGAACCTAAATTTTTTTTTAAAGTGGGACGCGTATTTTTAATTAAAATGGTGTCGTTTTGCATCGTATGCACCATGCCGGGTAAATTCGGTTTCACGGCATAACTATTAGAAAGACACCCCATTTCAAAGGAAAAGTAGTTGAGCACAGTCGAGTCTTGGCCCACTAAGAAGATTATCATTAAGCCCAACAAGAAGCCCACTAATTTACAACAATTTATAGCAACGGATAGATAGGGACAAATTATGCGGGTAACTCCAGCCAAGATGATAGGAAATTCACGTTTATAATCACAATGTTATAAGTTTAACTCTTTACTTTATTAATTAATTTGAGCTCATCAACTATAGATAATCAAAATTAATTTATTTTATTGTAAAAATAAAAAAAATTATACCGTGAAGATGTGAATCATAATTCACATTATGAAGTGGATAATTAATACATATTTATTTTTAATAGGCCAAAAGTTCATTTTTAATGTAGTAAAGTTTCATTCATATGAAGTACATTAAAAATATATTTGCAATAAACAAAAAGTAAACTGTTACAAAATGAACATATAATACATAAAAATGAACTTTTAATATACTGAAATTGAACTTGTATGTATGTGTTTCACTTTGCAATGTATATCATGTTCCATAGATAGACTAACAGTCTTAATGCATTTTCTTGACGTAGTTCGTAGTTTATTTCACATGGTTTATATTATTGTCAGTCATTCCTTTACAATTTGCAATGTGAAACACAAAATTTCAAGAAACAAAAGTGTCTTTAAACACGTACAGCTCATCCTTAAATTCTTAGGAATTCACAATATATGACTTGGATGGTCTCTACTGATATGGTGATTGATACTTCATACTTCTGTCGTGATCGTATCATAAATTAAAACACTTCAATCTCTTTTTACAAACCTTCCCTACAATTCATCAAAAAATAATAATCCGTTAATGTCAATAATCAACAATACCCACAAATAAAAATAAAAATAAAAAGTTGAACATAATTTGTAGAGGTTTTGTTTGGTAAATGATTGTCAACTGATGGCTGTTAGAGGGTATGACTAGTTGATAACATTAGCTGATTATAAAATATGTTTGGTAAATTAGTTGTTAGGGTGATAGTTTGTTTTGATATAATTTCTTTTCTCAAAAAGTTAATTAAAAAAATATTTTTGAGTAGCTTTTTGAATTTTAGTATTTTGGAGTTACAAAAAAATTATTAACCAAACATTTATATTGATTTTTTTAACTAAAACAAACAACTAATAGTGATCAAATAAGCCAAAAAATGACGGGTAAGTTAAATATTTTACCAAACAAGGTTATAATGTTATATATCAACTAATTTTGGTTTATTTGACCACTTATTAAC
The DNA here is from genome assembly GCF_001879475.1 of Ipomoea nil. Taxonomy (NCBI): domain Eukaryota; kingdom Viridiplantae; phylum Streptophyta; class Magnoliopsida; order Solanales; family Convolvulaceae; genus Ipomoea; species Ipomoea nil. Next base: position 588,554 of record NW_017617241.1, on the reverse strand, counting down.
TCTTTGATTTGGTTAAACAATCAATATGGGTGTTTTATTAATTAATTTTTCGTTTCGAATCACTAAAATTCAATAAAAATAGTTTTTTTTTTCATTAACTTTGTTGAGAAAGTCATTTTATATGTAATTAATTATTAATTAATTTACCAAATATATTTTAACAATTAGCTAATGCTATTAACTAGGTAAATCTATATGATGTGGGAACTTGTAGATAAGAATGAATAGATATATAGATTACCTTAACGCGAGGGCGTTTTTCAGCATTGAGCTTACGAACTTGATATCGAATTGTCTTAGAGAAGAGTCGGTTCTGCCTCTTCTCCTTGTATCTCAAAACGCTAGCCGCTCTGTGCGTTTGCCCCGCCGCAGCTTCTTTCGCCGCCTCTTCATCTCCGCCATCTTCCGCCGGCGTTTCCCCATTGTTTCGGCACTTACCGCCACTACTCCCCACCATTTCTGGAACCCTATACAAACTCAGATTCCTCTCCCATGTCCCCTGCAACCCAACACCGCGGTTACAAACTCCATTCAATTCATCATTTTTGTCCTTTTCCCAACATTATTAACACCGTTTGCATACACGACACCGACATTAAATGTACCGTCGATAAAAGCTAGAAATCAACTTGCATTGCCGACAGTACCAACAATGTTATATAATATATATTTAATAATTATTTTCAAAAATATATTTATTTAATAATTTAGACATGTGTAAAAGTATACTAGTTTAATAATAGTAACATACTAAATGTGATATGAACTCTAACAACTACTATTTTAGGGTATATAAACATATTTTTATATAATAATTAGCAAATCATAAGTGATAAATCATAAATATTATCTAATTGTGTAGCCGGAGTAAAATTTATTTTTTGACTTTAGTCTAGACCCCAACGAAGTAAATAATTCTAAATAATCCATTGATTCATATAAAAAAAGGTAAATATGTTATTGTTTAAATAATTATGTTTAATAATTACAAATTAACTGTCCAGCAAATTTAAATGTTATTGTACATTCTTTTTGACATTTAATAAAAGAAAATTATTAATTAGACTCCACAAACTTATTCCCAACTTTTATTTTCACTTATGTTTAAATTTTATTGGAGGAAAAAATAAATGGATATAAATCATGATCCCCTATTATATTAAGTAATCAAAACATGTCACGTTATAGGGATTAAAAATTGAGAGTAGAAAATAAGAGTACATGGACTTTCAAATCGAACCCTGGTGGTGGAGTATGGACTTTTTGGTCCGCAGCAATAGAGAATATATAAAACAAATACTATCAATTGTAATATAGTTAATAGTACTAAAAAAGTCATACTACATGGACTTTTAAATTTTACTTACTGATGTGGTGGACACTAATAAATTATTTTTTAATATGTCTCAATATAAAAATCAACATTAAGATTTAATGTATTAAATAAAAATTGTGAGTAGAAAATAGAGTAAACGTCATATTTTTCATATAGAATATACTGAACTTTTTACTTGTAGGGGCTACACCGCTACAGCACGAGGTGGTGGACCCAAGAAAAGCTAAAAAGTGCAACTGGGGACTGGGTCCCATGGCTACAGTACAGTGTTAAACACCCAAATGGCAAACGGTGCTGATGATATGAGAAGAGAAAATTATGATTATTTTAGTATGATGACTGCACGAGTGATTATATATATATATATATATATATATATATATATATATATATATATATATATATAATTATAGAATTATAGATATGCAACTAATAAACAATTAATGATTACTATTCCATTCTTTTAAAATTATTATTACTCCGTATTTGATTACAGAATCGAAGAGAAATAAGAAATCATAGGTAGGACGATGTTTGAGTATATAGTAAGGGAAGGGAGATCTTACGTGGGACGATGGTTCATAGAAGCCGCCGGAGAAAAAGTCGTCGTGGATGATGTCCGGCACGGTCTGGGGGCACTCTGGTTGGATGTAAAGAGAGCCGCGGTTGGACCAAGCGGTGATGATTTCTTCATAATCAAGCTTCAACGACAGCCGGCGGCGTCGCCGGAGATCGGAGGCGGAGCTGCTGGTGACTTCCTCGTCTTTGCGCTCGTTCTCCACCACCTCCGAGTAGCACACCCACTTCTCCTCCTCGCACGGCTTCCGCTCTTTGCTCCGCAGCGCCGTCCGCGCCAACGCCGCCGCTCCCCGGCACCCGGAAATGTACCGCAGGGAATCCGACGAGGAGAACGCCTTGTTTCCGCTTCCGCCGGCGGCGGTGCGGTAGTCTTCCCCGGAAGAAGCTGAGGTGGAGGGGGCGCCGAGGAGTCCGGTGAGCGTGGTGGCGCCGCTCTCCGCGGCGGAGAAGAAATTGTACTCCGCCGCCACGTAATTCTCTTCCGCCGCCGCGTCTTTCTCCTCCGTCAAATTCTCCGGGTGCAGAGGGAACAAGTCCAGCTGCGGCCGCCCATCCGACGTCGTTTTGCAGTCACCACCATCGCTCTTATTATCACCGGCGAGCTGGAGGCGGAGGCTGAGGAACTTGGGCCTCCGGGTTCGGGCTTTCCGGGCGGATCTACACGGTTTAGCTCGGCGTTTCTTGTTGTTCATGGCGGTGCCACTGCCACTCTGCTTGCTCATTCTGCAACTTCGCTTCACACTATCTGCCTATCTATCATTAATCACATTCAAAAAGGTCACAAAAAGTGTAGACTTTGTGGGGGAGGAGATTGCAACTTTTCTGCTCTTTTTGGTGGGGTCACCATCCCCGTGGGCCCACAGTACACGTGGACGAAGATCATTGGAGCAGAGCTCAGATTTTTGGTGTTATCCGGATTACGCTGCTAAGGGGATAGCGTGGGTAATCCAAACAAGGGGGATTGCGATTAAGGGAGATTGGGGGATCCTAAAACCAAAATATCTTATTTTCTGGGGACCTAAAATAAATGTAAAATATTTGATTGACTCCCATTTTATACTCTCAATTTTTATAGTTTTATTCCCTCTTATATATACTTTAGTGTGGATCCACATGATAAAAATAATCAATTTTCGATTATCATATCACGAAATAGAAATAAAGGAATAGAATTTGAAAGTATTTATAGTAAAATTCAAGATAAATAGATCATGTTTTTATGTAACATTATATTTACAGACAACGACAGTGTTAAAATACATGGTATTGTGTCTAATCTACTGCAGGATGACAGATACTTTTTGTGCCGAATGCAGGTGTGTGTAATTGTGTATTGGGTATGTAACACCTTTGGTCACAGTGTTAAATTAAAGAGCTATCCAAAGTTTTTTATTTGAGTTATATAGGAAACTTATCGCTACTATGTAATGGTGTGTACTAAGTTTTTCATATGCTCCCAAATTATTCAGGATTTGCTTCTTCAATATATAAATATTTTAGTACCAGAAAGCCATTAATTCAATTATATACACAATGGGCATTATGCGTTAGTCAAACTAGACATATGTTAGATAGTTAGTTGAGTACGTGACTATATAATTATAGAATAAAAATAGCCGAGCAGGCAAAAAAAAAAACTCGACCAAGTTAGGTGCTAAACTCGGCTAAGTCGACGCCTAGTCAACCGATTAGTCGTTTAGCCGATTAAAAGTCGCATAAGGCTGAAATTACATCGACCAATAAGCACTAATGCCCAACATGCATCTAAGTCAATTTTTACAACACACCAATTATACATGAATAATGGTGGATATTTCTCTCATCACAAAATAATAATAATAATAATAATAATAATAATAATAAGTATGCCCCTCTGTCATAAAACGGGAGCCAGGCATCTAGACCATGTTGATATTTGATTGATGTACATATGCATTGGCCCATGTACTTTTAAGTGTTCGTAGAATGGGTCCATCAGTTTTGGAGATTACTACTTGTGTTCTACACATTTACCTCGTTGTGCTCGTTATTACATGATTTTAACAAAATGCTTGTGTGTGTTCTTTTACTACCTACCGATTTTAAAAAATAAATAAATGTAGTGATGTAATTATTCCAAAAAGGTTAAAATAGAGAGCTTGATCCAACAAATACCAGCCCATAGGGCATTGTGGGGATGAGGCCCAATTAATCAACCCACGGCAAATTATGTTTTGCGTGAAGGTAGACACGATTCCATATCCATAATATCTATATTATATATTTATAAATTCTATATTGTAGACTCATAAAACATTTATATTTTAGATTCTAATTATTAAACTCTGTTTTTACAAATCATAGAACTATATGTTCATAATTTGATAACAACTATACAATACATAAATTATGAATCTACTAGATTTAAATTATGAATCAAAGGTTTATAAATTATGGATCTACAGTATAGAAATTATGAATCTACAGTATAGAAATTATGAATCTACAGTATAGAAGGTAGACACGATTCTATGTTCACAATTACAAAACTCTATGTTCATAATTACTGAACTATATGTTAATGATTATAAAGCTATATATTCATAATTTTTGAACTTCATAATTATTGAATCTCTTCATAATTACAGAATTATATGTTCATAATTATAGAACTATATATTCATAATTATGAAAAATTTTGGAACTGTGTCCGCAACATAATGTGTCATCAACCCAACATGTTTAGGATCAAATAGCAAATATATGGATGATAAAAGCTCTTTGTGCACGATAAACAAAAGTCTAGCATCTCAGTCGAGTTACTCTTTGTGCACTATAAACAAAAGTCTAGCATCTCACTTGAGTTAGATGCACTCTCAAGTCAGAACAAGTCAGAACATGGAGAGCCTTGAGATTATAAATTCAAGGTTGTGGGAACAATGTTTGGATGATAAAGCTTCATGCATGCATGGAAAGTATGAGCGCGTACCTCAAAAGACAACTATTAAATTCACCACAAAAGTTTTGATCGAACGCACAAAGAATTGAATGTTGGAGATGGTGTCACCAGAACAAAATTTAATCTTTGAATATTAATTGGTTCTCCCCTTACATATGCAAAAGCCAAAAGGTATACCAAAAACGTTAATAATGCATGATGCATGACTAACAAGAAACAACTAACTACGTACTGTGTAGAACGAACAACCACCGGTGGTCTCATTCGGTCACAGGAAGAACCCGACGACGGCGGCAGCTCCGACAACTGCCGATACCTTCAAAGCAGCGGCGCCATCGTAGTCATCTAAGGGAGCCTCGGCAGGTCCTTCTTCCGAATCGTCGTAGTCATCTGACGGCCCTAAAGCGGGTTTTGGTGGTGATGAGGGATCCGAATCCGGGGACCCCGCGGGGGAGTCAGAGTCAGGTGCGCCCGCAGCGGGGCCTTCTGACGGAGATCCGGCCGGGCCTTCAGACGGAGATTCAGCGGCGGCCGGGCCTTCAGACGGGGATCCAGCAGGGCCTTCAGACGGTGATCCGGCCGGGGCCTTTGACGGAGACCCCGCCGGGGCCTTTGACGGAGTCCCTGCCCGGGCCTTCGACGGAGACCCTGCCCGGGCCTTTGACGAGGGAGCCCTGGACGGGGAGCCGGCTTTTTTCGGGGCCCCCGCAGGGGCGGAGGATGGGGAGGACGACGGGGAGCCTTTTGGGGCGGTGGCCGCGGAAGCCAACCCAGCAAGGGCGACGAAGAGTAGAGCAAAAACAACCACCTTGCGAGCCATATTTTATTTCTTTTTATGTTCTTTAATTTTATTAATGACTCTTTGGGATTGCAGAATACTTCTCTTAAATGGGGCGAGAAATACGTACTGCAGAGCCAAAGAATGATCCGAACGGCGAATGTTGGGTGGCTTTTATATGGCGGAGCCGCCGTGGAGATGGCTGAGCGTACGGTAAAACTGGTTGCTGGTTTGTAGGGACTCTGTGGCTATCCTCTATTCACCAGAGTTTTGCGGATCAAAAATAGCATTTTCACCCATTTGTCTTCAGAGAAAATTGTCTCCAAACAAAACATAGAATGGTTTACTCATTCTCAAACCTACAAAAATGAAAAGTTATGGGGTAACTCATTCAATAAGAATAAAGATACAAACTTGTAATTAAAAAGTTACGAGTTTAAATCTCTTTTTTTTTTTTTATTTGGATCTTCAATCATGGGTAATCAAAGCTGATTTGTTTTATTGCGATATTTTATCAATTAAAGTTATAAGGATTGAACAAGCACCAGGTGCTCAGATGACATGTAGTGACATCTTCTATGTGAGAGGTTATGAGATTGAACCTCAGTGAAACAAAATTAGTTTCATTTTGTGTACCTTGAAGTTTCATTTCAACACAACTACAGATATCAGTTTAGATGCTTTCTTTACTCAGTTTCATTTTGTATACCTTGCAGTTTCATTTCAACACAACTACAGATATCAGTTTAGATGCTTTCTTTTCTTAAAAGAAACGACGACGATTTTAGACTATGGTCTACAAAACTTTGTGGACCATGGTCCACAATATAATTGCTGGAGTCCATTATGTTGGGTCGTGTCTTCTGTCCATCTCCTGAACATCAGCAATGGAGCACAATCGACCGCCCGGGACGGCCGCGTGGTCCGGCGTGAGAGGCGGTCATACGGTGGCGGAAGGCGAGGTCATGATCCAGAAAGGCCTACAGGGTTAACTACACTTCGTTATCATTTCCTCACCCCTTTTGCTTAGTCTTCATCCACTGCGTTTTGCTAGGGCTTAGGGTTTCAGTTTTTATCTTCGTGCCTGCTTATGTCTTTAACGCTGAACGTTCTCCAGATCCAAAAGTTAAGTTTCTGAGGGAGCAATTGGAGAAAGCGGGCTGCAAAATTACCGATAATTTCTTCAAATCCGTCCGTTGCGATACACCGATGTCTGGCTTTTTCTGTCCGAAGAGCAACGGTGGGGTAAAATCACCGCCGCCTTTCGTTCGCATTTACAATTATGAATTATCCTCTCTGTAACTGGCCATAATTTCAAAGCTAATCGCCGGCAATCGCCGTGAATGGTTTTAATCCAGCTAACACTTATTTCCTGCTTTGGTTTTGCGTTTGGTTTCAGATTCAAGTATGTGCAAACAATTTGAGATTTCAAGATGAAGTAACCCAAGTGCTTATCCATGAGCTCATCCATGCATATGATCAGTGTCGTGCTAAAAATATGGACTGGGGAAATCGTACTCATCGAGCTTGCACAGAGGTATATGCATATGCCCTGCTTTAGATTGTTTTTTAAGACAATTCAATTAACTATCATATACAAATTTAAGCATTACCTTGATTGAATCAAACCCAGGAACAAAGTATCTGCAGGAAACAGCTGCTAATCTAGCATAGTGTGAATACAGGACCTGCAGAATTTAAGAAATGCTTTAAGCCTTTATTACATGTGCTTAACAAATAAGAGCACAGTGCTATTAACTATTAACTTTGTATAATCATATTGACTTGGGGTTTAATGTAGTGGTAACTTTATAAAATTCCAACATTCTGAGGCACTGAGCTTTAAAGCTTCTCGTTTTTTCATTTCACACCTTAAATTTCTTAGTTCCTATTATGCTTTTCTCATGTAACTAGTCGTCGCAGATGAATTTTGTTTCCGTTACTGATATTCTTTTTGTTGTTCTAACTTATCTCAGATTAGAGCCAGCCATCTCAGTGGGGACTGTCATTTCTTGAGAGAGTTGTTGCGTGGTAACTTTAAGATAATTGGTCATGAACAAGTAAGGTCTATATATTGATTCATCTGTCTTATCTAATCCCCAAATGGACTTTACCCTCCTAATCTGTTTATCTGGTACGTGGCACTTAAACTCATGTTATTTTATTATTCCTTTCTTGTGAAGGCTTGTGTGAAGCGAAGAGTGGTTAATTCAATGACGGGCACTAATACTAACTGCTCGAAAATTGCTGCTACAATCGCCATGGAAGTTGTATGGGATACTTGTTACAATGATACAGCGCCTTTTGACAAAGCTCCTTGAATCATTACAATTTTCTTACTTCCTAACTCGGTTTATGATGGATTCAAGCTATTGAACGGTGGCAATCAATTCATGTACCAAATGAATAATTAGTCTAGTCTGAATTACCCAATGAAGAGTAGTAATAGATTTGAGAGTGAAACTGCATTGATGAATGAGCTTTTAAAATCTCATTTTGCAGTAATGGGTGTTGCTCTTCATAGGTGAAGAAGCTTGAATGTGCTTGTATTGTAACTGATGTGAACGGATAAAGGATTACCGAGTTTCTTTGGTTAGATTAGATAGATGGGTGTTTTACAGGACTGAAGATGTTGTTAAGTGAGGCTCTTTGGCCATAGATCATACTTGTTTTAATTGAAGAGGTTTAATTATGATTTTGATTCTCATTTAAGGCTAATAGCCAATAATACAGCAAGTACAGCAAGTTCAGAATGGGTAGTAATGCATCCAATAGTATAGTCCACGCAGCTGTCTGAACCACGGTTTAAAAAGGACATTTCGTTTTTTTTTTTCTTTTACGCGCAAATTATATTATTCTAACTCATAAAATACATTATCTTATTTTAGAAGTTTCATTATTCTAATATATAAACTCATAAAGTATATTATTATAACTCATAAGAGCATTCACATTAGTTGGGGAGATTTGGGAGATAATGTAAGAGTGATTAGGAAAGAGAATGTGGGAGGGTAGAGAAAAAAAAAGAAAAAATAAATAACAAAACAAAATTTGAAAAAAAAAATAATAATAAAAATCTGTCGCGTCAGGCGCGCTGTCAGCGTGCCTGACGCGCTACACGGGCGCGTGCATTTGCGCACAGCCAGTGTTTGTTTGTTTTTTTTTTTTTTGTTTTTTTCTGACATTAACCCTTAACTTGCAGGACAAATATCTCCCCAAATAACCCCACCCCACATTTGTTATTATCCCCACCCAAAAATAGTTCATCTGACATTATCTCCCTAATATCCACTGATGTGGATGCTCTAAAATTTAACGATGTGGTTTTGAATCATGGTCTAAGCAATAATTTGCCTAATGAGCAGACGTTAGAATGGTGAACACGGTTCCAACGGTGTTAGTACACCGTTATCTTTTTTTTTTTTTTTTTTTTAATTGCGTGACTTTTCTTCTTTATTTTCACATTTTGCGGTTTCACTTTAATTTGAGGTGAACAAAGATTTTGGACATTCATAAATTATGAATTCATGCCTGCACATTCACTTTGGAACCATGCCTACACATTCCCGTCCGAAATCACGGACATTCATAAATTATGAATCCATGCCTGCACATTCACTTTGGAACCATGCCTACACATTCACTTTGGAACCATGAGATTATGAATTTTCTGTTATAAGATTATGAATTTTCTGTTATGAGATTATGAATTTTCAGTTATGAGATTATGAATTTTCTGTTATGCGATTATGAATTTTCTGTTATGAGATTATGAATTGTCATTACATTCATAATTTCGGACATTCATAAATTATGAATTCATGCCTGCACATTCACTTTGGAACCATGCCAACATATTCCCATCCGAAATCACGGACATTCATAAATTATGAATCCATGCCTGCACATTCACTTTGGAATCATGCATACACATTCACTTTGGAACCATGAGATTATGAATTTTCTGTTATAAGATTATGAATTTTCTGTTATGAGATTATGAATTTTCAGTTGTGAGATTATGAATTTTCTGTTATGCGATTATGAATTTTCTGTTATGAGATTATGAATTTTCATAAAATTCATAATCTCATAACAGAAAATTCATAATTTGATCAAATGCGCGCCGTTAACTCCACATCCGCGAATTTTTTTTTTTTTGCCTAAAAACGATGTCGTTTTGCCTTGTGTTCACCATTCTCGGTGAACACGATTCCATGGCATAATTTGCGCCTAATGAGTCCCTGGGGCCTATTGCCCAATTGGGCTGAAATTAAAGCACCCGGCCCGAAAAAGCTCAACTGGGAAAATCACTGGCATCACTGCTCCTTGCTCGTCTCTGAGCAAAACCAATGGAAACAGGTAAGGAGGCGGGTACCGGTATCGCCTCCGACGGCAAGTCTTCTGCTGTGAAAGGCGGAAAGACGGTGGAAGAATGCCAAGGCATGATTCAAAAGAGCCTTAGAAGTAAACTATCTATCATGATTTTTACCTCTCTTAATTTTCAGAATTTTTTAATATAATTTGTAGGGTTTAAGGTTTTGGATTCTGACATGTGCGCAAATGTGTATTTTCGTTTCCATTTTCAACTGTGATATGCACTCCAGCTCCAATGGTGAAGTTTTTGAGGGAGCATATGGAGAAAGCTGGTTGCGGCGTTGGTGAGAAATTCTTTAAGGCTATACACTGCGATCAGAGCGTCGGTGGCGGTTATGTTCCCGGCGAAGGGGTAATTATCCTCACCCTATCATATTCATCCATCATAACCATTTAGTTTTTACTTTTTACTGTTTCATTTCCTTTTGTTTTTGTAGTCATTGCTTAAATCCATTCACATATTAGTTCTGCACATTCCACTTCGTAGTGATCACGTTTAACTCCAATATCACTCAGTTAAACAGTTGCTGAATACTGCTAATAATCTCGATTTCCAAATTTGCCAGTTATTGGTTCTCAAATTCTGTAGGCTTTTTTCCTAAATGGCAATGTAGGTTTATAGATACAGAATGAGGGGGGGGGGGGGGGGGGGCGGGGCTGGACATTAGTTGAAAATATGCGGGTGTAAGTGTCTGTTCTAAAAAATGTTGCAACAGATGCTTAGGTCTTCAACTTTTAGAATTGTTTGCTTATCTATCCGGTTTCATTATGCACTGAATCCTTATGGTGTTTTTACTGGATTGGATTGTATTCTGAGGTACATTCCCGGGTGGCTTTGCTTTATTCAGGTAGTTGTATGTAGCAACCACATGAACATTCAAGACGAGGTAAACCAAGTGGTCATCCACGCACTCATTCATGCATATGATGACTGTCGTGCAAATATAGACTGGACTGATTGCGCTCATCTTGCTTGCAGTAAGGTTTGTCATCGAAACACTGCTCTTTTGGTTTGAATTTGAGTCTAACCCTTTTAAGCTTCTGTTCTTCTGTTTATTATACCGACTTTCCTTGCCTACTTATCTTAGATTAGAGCAAACCATCTGAGCGGTGATTGTCATTACAAGAGGGAGTTCCTTCGAGGCAACTTAAAGATAAGGGGTCATGAACAGGTGAGTTAACTATGCTACTGTCTGGTTACTTAACATTCTTTTAATCGGCCAATACTTTAACCTTTTTCCTTTATTATGGTATGGTGTGACCTATTGTACACGCATTAGCTTTGTCTGATGGTAGTTGGAAGTAACTCGATTTGTAATTGATCTCTTTTTTCATCCCTTTTGGTTAGAAACTTTGTCATGTAGAATTATCCTAGGTAGATGGCCTTACAAGTTACAACTTTGTCGTCTTTATGATACATGTCAATTTGGCCCTATTAGTTTCTGACGAACTTTTGTTCTATTCTAACTCATGAAGGAGTGTGTGAAGCGACGAGTGATAAAGGAACTGACCCCTCACTTCTCGGAAACTGCTGCCCGAGATGCCATGGAAGCTGTCTGGGAGACATGTTACAATGATACTAAGCCCTTCGACAGAGCTCCTTAAAGCTTGCAGAATCCAAGGGGCATTTTTTGTAAGCTGGTGAAGAGTGGACTAGTGGAGAGCATCAATACACACAATTGCATTCTTTTTTTTTTTTTTTTTTTTTTTTTTCATTCCATTTTCTCGACTTCTCGTGTCTAACTTATCACATGAATTTGTATTGCGGAGTAGTATTTTTTGTTAGGTAATTGCTAATCGACTCAAACCTAGAAGGTTAATGGTTATCGAGCTAATTGTTTGACCAGACTAGCTTGAATCTAGAAGCGGGTGGTTACTGAGCCAATTGCCTAATCAACCGAGCTCATACTTTCATTTACTATATGTACAATAAGAAATGTAACTCTTTTTGGATTTCAACTGCGAGCACTTGTTTTCTATCTTCCTTAAAAGTTAAAACTTCAGTATTAAAATTGCAATCAAAGTGTCTAGCCAAACCTTAGAATTTTCGAAAGAGAAAACGGCAATAATGTTGTTTTAATGGATGGTTGGATGGAAAGAGATTGATTTCGTCTTCATTCATTCATAGGGCAGATCGCCGGATTTAGCATCACACATCCACACGCATTGTTACTCTCGGTACGTGCCTGCCTTCTCCGCCCGACATCCACCATTTATATATCCCTTTTCTCTGAATTCTCTACTCAATTCGTCCATTCTCCTTTCTAATCTCTCTCTTCATGGCTCCCTCGAGAGATTCCAAGCAGTTGGACGGAGAAACCAATGCCAATGTTTCGTCCGGCAACGCCGCCGGAGCACCGGACAACAACAAATCGAGAGTCACCGTTGTTGGCAGCGGTAACTGGGGCAGTGTCGCCGCTAAGCTCATTGCATCCAACACCCTCAAGCTCAACTCTTTCCACGGTTTGCATTTCTCTCTTTTCTGACTGTATACTGTTCGACGAAATTACCAGCCCAAACTGCCAACTTAGTATTACCCTTTAGTGCCGTAAATCATAATGTAATATCGATCCGAACTTGAATTTTGGGTATTTCTCTGTTTTAGATGAAGTGAGGATGTGGGTATTCGAGGAGGTGCTTCCAACTGGTGAGAAACTATCCGAGGTCATCAACAAAACCAATGTATGCTCCTCGGCTTATTTGTCGTTTACTTATGCCTCCTGCAATCTTTGTTAACTCTAATATGGGGAGGGCATCTCCCAAATTTTGGTGCAGGAGAATGTTAAGTATCTACCCGGTATTCAGCTTGGTAAGAACGTTATTGCCGACCCTGACCTTGAACACGCAGGTACAGCGAATTAATGTAGTATTCAACAACATATGATGTTGTGCAACATTAACAGCTTTGACATCTTTTGCTGGGGAAACTGTGCTGCAGCGCGAGATGCTAATATGCTAGTGTTTGTTACTCCGCATCAATTCATGGAGGGCATATGCAAGAAGTTAGTTGGGAAGATTAGGAAAGATGCTGAAGCGATTTCTCTAATTAAAGGGATGGAGGTCAAGATGGAGGGTCCATGCATGATCTCCACCCTCATCACGGAACAGCTTGGAATTAACTGCTGTGTTCTAATGGGGGCAAACATCGCTAATGAGGTTGCTTAAATTCTGTGCTTAGTTCACCTGTAGTAGTTGCCAATAGTGTGGATAACGACTCAAGCTATAAATGCAGATTGCAGTGGAGAAGTTCAGTGAAGCAACAGTAGGATACAGGGAAAACAAAGAGATTGCACAAAAATGGGTTCAGCTATTCAATACGCCGTACTTTATGGTCTCAGCTGTGAGTACATACAGCATTTGAACATTAGTTAATAGCAAGCCGTATCATAGTGTTTAGATCCAGTGATCTTATCTAGAGTTTTCATTGGACAATTCACCAGGTCCAAGATGTCGAAGGGGTTGAACTATGTGGTACCCTAAAAAATGTTGTGGCCTTGGCAGCAGGTATATATGCTTGTGCTGTTCCCTTTTCATTTGCAACTTATGGATTCCCTCTTCATTTTATTCCATTGCTGACATGATAGGATTTGTTGACGGCCTGGAGATGGGAAACAACACAAAGGTAATGGCGCGAAGATAGAAATCGTTTAATGGTTTTGCTCCCATTCCTGTTTAACTTACACCTCTATTAATTTCCTAAAATCAGCCCTTTTCAAATGTCTACTAGGCTGCAATAATGAGAATTGGGTTGAGAGAGATGAAGGCGTTTTCCAAATTGCTATTCCCATCTGTTAAAGAGAGCACATTTTTTGAGAGCTGCGGTGTAGCAGATGTGATTACTACTTGCTGTAAGTATAAACAAAAACTCAATTCTTTCCCGGTGCAATTATGGTATGTGATCATGTGCCTTGAAACGCAGTAGGAGGAAGAAACAGGAAATGTGCCGATGCTTTTGCAAAGAACGGGGGAAAGAGGTCTGCATTATAGTGTATTTGTCCACAATGAAGTAATTAGAAGGTTACATTGTATGCTGATGCTTATATATCACCCCTGTATGCATAGGTCTTTCGATGAACTTGAAGCCGAGATGTTGCAGGGCCAAAAACTCCAGGTACACCAAACTGCTATGGGGTACATTGAACTGTTCTTGCCAAGAACATGAAAAGAACCATTAACAAAAAATACTGCATATGAATAACTTATGAAGGAGATCACCATTTCACATTCAGATTAATATAGTAGATCCCATGGACATTGGAGATCACCATTGATCTTTCCTTTTATTCTTGTGCCGCATTTATAATGTAGGGCGTGTCAACAGCAAAAGAAGTGTACGAGGTTCTAAGATATCGGGGATGGTTGGAGCTGTTCCCTCTTTTTTCCACTGTTCATGAGATCTGCACCGGTCGTCTTCCTCCATCAGCCATAGTTGAATACAGTGAGCACACCCCTAGATTTTCTTTGGTGGGAGGTTCTGCTAATTATTTCTGAAGTCCAAACAGAATAAGGTGATAGTTCTAGGATACACACCAAACTTTTTTTTTTTTTCTTTTTATGTACCTCTTGTGTATTACTAGCCTGGACAAGGGTGATTTATCCTTGTCGGGTTAGGGTGATAAGGCGAGTTTCACCTAGAGTGCATCTTCGAGTAGTGATTGCCAGCTTTCCTGTAGATCAAAGTGTGGGCAAAGCTTGAAGTGAACATTTATTTGTTTTCCTTAAAATGCCACGAGCAAACAAAATCATAATTTGAATTTGAAGATTGGGTTGTGCGTGTATGATAGGTAGGAATGATCGCGATTTGAACTAAATGGAATATTGTAGAAAATAGAAATGGAACTAAAACCGTAACCATCCCAATTTGTCACCCTTCAATTACTACTCAAAGTGTGCTCTCTTTACCCAGTAAACCAACCCAATTCGGCATAAAAATTGCCCCCATGCAGGATCGAACTACAGACCTTCAGTTTACAAGACTGACGCTCTACCACTGAGCTATAGGGGCTTTGTTGGCCATTAGTCGGTTATTTTCTTGGCAACTGATGAAAAAAATGAACAACAACAAACTACTACAGCTAAGAAACTGGTTAAAAAGTTGTATTAGATGTAATCTCATATGAAAAATGGCATGATTCTTATCAAATGTCTTAATTTTATTAATATGAAATAAATAAAAAAAAGAAAATAAAAATTATAACATGCTACATCAAAGGAATAGTATAATATTAATTTTTATATTCTCCTCAATGTTTTGATCAAAGAAGTAGAAGTATACGCGCTCTTAAATGTATCATTAGTATTTTAAAAAATAAAATGTTAAGTACTATTGCAATTGTCACCCATAAAATGCTAATTTATGTAACAAAATGTTAAATTACAATTATATAATATTCAGTATCTATCTAATTATGCATTGTATAAAATAATGTGTAATGGTAATAAATGTAAAAGTATATAATATGGTGTTTTAAAAAATATAATATAAAACTTTAAATTTTTAGTCTCACGTTTAAGGTATGTTTAGAGCATTTACACCAATCTTTTTTTCTTCTTCTTTTTTTTTTTTGTGATTTTTTAAATAGTAAAAATTAACTGTGCAATTTTTACACAAATGGAAGAGGGAGGTTTTTAGTGTGTTTTTCTCCGGTAAGTATAAAAATTTTGTGAAGTCCACCGATTGAGAAATGGAAACAAAGCATAATGTTTTTCTCCACGTGTTGAAAATGCAAACGACCAGCTATTGCACGCGCCCGCTAGACGCATGAATAGACTTTATTCTATTTTGTTGTTTTTTTATTTTTTATTTTTATTCCTCTTCTCTCTATTCTCTCTCTCCTACATGACTATGACAAAATTCTTAAAAAAAAAAAACAAACAAACAAAGCCTTCTATAAGTTTGTGGGGCAGGGGTGGTGAAGTGGCGGCGGGGACATGTAAATATGAAATATGTAACGTAATGCGTTACGGCGTGGAAACTCAAGGTCGAAGCGGGGAAATCCAAAGGCGAGATTATGAACTGTTTAGGAGTTGGAATGCAAAATTGCAAATAGCGCCAAACATATTTTAATCCTGATTTCAGATGCAAAATAAGATAAATGCAAATCGGAATTGATGCTCTCCAGGTACAGGGCAGCGATTTATATTTCACCGCTAGTGCTTTTTAAGAACTTCAGGATTGCGTCTTAACCGGAATCAGTTTGTTAAACACCAGGAACTTCATCGGAACCCTAGCAGCGATCACTCTGCTCAATAGAGGTCGGTCGGATTCTGTTTTGTGTTTTTTTTTTTTTTTTCTACTTCCGTGCATAAACGCTTAGGTTTTGGTTTGTTTATCTGTACAGATCTCCTTATTCATGCGCATATAGTAGATTTGGTATCATTACAGAAACTATAATGGGCTGGGATGCTTCGAGTGGATGGAACAACCTTGAACCAGATTACTTTGGTTTCTATAAATGTGAGATAGCGGAATTACTATCTGAAGATGAAGATTTTCTGCCTTCTTCACTTCAGATTCCTGTATCAGCTGAAAATTTGAATGGAAACAAGGCTAGCCACCGCAGGAAGGAGTGTAATGGCGCAAGTTCTTCATCCTTATTTTCTAATTGCATTGGACCTGAAGTCTCTGGGATAAAAATGGTGCAGCTGAAATCACTGCTTCGTCAAGGTGTTTTTGCTCTTTCAGAGGAAGTTGATGAGGTCTGTGATGAATCTTTTTCTCCTTTCTTTAGCCTCCTATACGTTTTATTCTCCATTTCACTTCTAACCAATGCTTGACTACTGTATATATAATTGTTTTGGCACCAAAAAAAAAAAAAAGTGATGCAACATCTCTTTTTGATAAATTCCAATCTGAAATTCATTATAATGTCAACCATAGTTCTGATGGTTACTGTTTTTGTATTGGCTATGACTTTCTTATGACCCTTTCTTTGATCTGTTTAAGACATTTGTACCTGCATATGATAGTTTTGGCTTAGAAAGAAATATGCTTCAATCATATGTTCAGTGAAGATAATCTGAACCTCAATTACTATATGCTAATGGTGAAATCTATTTCCACTGGTTACTTTAATTGCAGAAGGTGGATTTTGTTTTTAATATATGCCGGCTACAGTCATTTCTGAGATTCAATGGGAGTTTAATAACTAGTTCTTCTGCTGGATCTGACTTTGATCAAGGGAATCCTTGTAAGAAGCTCAAACCTTCTACTTTGTCTTCGCCAGTAAGTGTCTTCACTTGCTTTCATGTCTATTGTTGACTTGTTGTTGTTGTGATTATCAGCGTTTTAAATGGTATTCACTCTCATGTCTCATGTACTGACCTCTTTTTTGTATTTGGCATTCTATAGTATTGTTGGTTCTACTAGTAATTCCTGTGTTTGTTGCAAACCTGTTAGTTTAACTTGCTGAAAGTATAGCAAAGGTTCATTGGAGGCAGTTGTAGAGAAAGTAGTGAGTCTAACCAGTTAGGTTTCGTTGGAGAGGCAGAAGAAAGATTGCATCACTGCCTACTAGAATAATTTTACAAACATAAAAACATTTTATAGATTTTTAGTTTCTCACAATTTATTGCAATTAATACAAATGGCTCAATAGGGTTTAGTTCTTTATCATTTCTAATCCTTTTTTTCTCTTAAATTTGTTAATTTGTTTGCAAATATTAATTCATTTTTATATTGGCAAGTTTATGTTTGAAATTTTGGTTCATTCAGGCTTCAGATTGTCAAGATGTTGGTGTCTCAGCATCAAGAGGAGAAATATCCAACAATACTGAGAATAGATGTACTGAATCCCATACTGAAGCCCCTCAGGGGAGATCTAGTCCAGAGGGGACAAAGGTATTAGGCTATTAGCTGTTTGTTGTTTCATATGCTTCACTTACCCAATCAATATATATAATTTACTATTCTTGGACCATTTTCTGCCAGCCTTTCCACAATGCCTGCAGACCTGATGGCGACAAGGGAACAGAGTCTTTGCTAATGAATGAGAAAAATAGTGATTGCCTTTTAGGTATAAATGTTGGAGCTGCTAAAGAAGATCAAGACGTAAGACCACCTTTACTATGGTGTTTTCCAGTGTGTTTGTCCCCAGGGTGTTTTATGGACTGAGTTTGATGACTTTCTTCCAATCTGTGCATGCAATATGACTTGTCCACAAATCATTTTATGTCCATGAAGTTTTGGTATATTCCTTAATTAATTGATCTTTGCTGACTTTTTCAGGTTGATGATTTGCCATTCCTCCTCCAGAATGACAGTTCAACTGTTGAGGAAGTGCTTAAGAAGCATTCAGATGATCTTTCAGTAATGGTAATTAAATTTTCTCTTTTTGAAGCCCCACACAGCCATTGCTCTTTCATTCTACAACAATCAGGAAATATGATTGTTGATCTCAATGTTACTTTTGGCAGCTTGAGAAAATGGAGCAGAAACTTGAAGAACTACTTGATATTGTGATGTCAAAGTGCAGGTAATAATTCTCTCAACAGTGATGAGGGTTAGGTTATTTTTCCTCTCTGTATAGTATGGAGTATTAGTTTCCAACAGAATATTTTGTCATTTGCTTAGTTAGCATTTTGCTTATCCCATATCTATTTTGTTTTGCAACTTCTAGGAAAGTTTAAGTTGGTTACTGGATTGGTTATCATTTTACCTGTGGTATAAATCTATCTTGTAAGATCTGGGAGATTATTGTGGTCAAAAAGGTGTGCTTCCATGATTTTCTACAGTTGTGATGAGACATTATCTCTTTCAAATCATTGAAACATGATATGTCAACTCTGTGAGTTTGTAACTGTAGTCCAGCTTTGCACAATATTATCCCTATTGTGTGTGGAAGGAAATAAGATATAATGGAAAGACAAATATGATCTGTCAAATAGCAGAGCCAGGTTGGATTCTGGAACAACCCACAGGGGAGGCATGACAAAGTATGATCTGTCATCTGCGTAGAACACTTCTAAGTAGTGGATTTTTAAGTAAGCAGGGTTGGGTTTTGAGTGACAAGGTCGGATGGAGGAGGGGGGTGGATGGGGTATTTAGATGTGCACTGGGCCCACAGATGGCTTTTTGTTGCTTGTTACTTATTGTGTTAAAAGTTGCCACCTTGGGATAATTGGCAGGTTGATGACCCTTTCTGAGAAACAACAGCTCCAAAGGATGATAAAGAACTTGCCACCAAGGAATCTTGACAGTGTTGTGAAGATTATACAGCGTCATAGGAAATCGAATGCAAATTCATGCCATGAGATACATATTGATTTGGAAAAAGAGGTAAATAAAAAGTACAAAATGTGAATGTGGATGATAGTTAGTTACCGGACCCTAAGGCTTAGGTGTTCGCTGTGGGTGTATTGCAGGATAATGTAACACTATGGCGATTGTATTTCTACATTGAAGCGGTTGAAAATGCTAAGAAGCTCCGTAATGGTTGATAACTGATGATTCAACTCCAATTGCCAGAGGTGTCACATGTCTGGTGTAGCAGGGTACTTCATGCAGTGTCCCTAAGGGTCGACATTGATATGAGCTGCAGCATGTATTCGGCCTTCCCTAAGAACTGCTTGAAGCCTTCTAGACATGCGATTTGAGAGCGTCAAGTCCAACCCTCATGTGGAGAATATGTGCATGATAAAACATCAGCATTTTTTGTTTTAATATTCTGCCTGATTTTGTCTGTTTGTTTTATTTTTGGTTTATAGACGGGACTACTACAAGTAGTCTAATGAATCAATGCGAGAGCATGAACCGTTCAATTTTATGGAGAACAGTAGCACACTAAAGTTTTGCTTGGCTCTCCAATTTCAATTGATGTCCTCTACATGTGGAATCTTCAATGGGTCCTTTAAAGCCGGCAAATTATTCTGTGGATCCGAGTTCAAAGATATATAATTTACGTACTAAATATTCACAATTTGTGATGACGACTCTGTATTCATAAATTCTCAAAATTTGAAAACATAATTTATATTCTAGATGTTCACAATTTCAATACTAAAAATACACAATTTAAGACCAGAGTTCACCTTGCATGGTATAACAAAGGTTTAAAGCCTAATTCGGCTAGTCTTTTTTTGTAACTGAAAATCTACATACAAATGGGACACAATCCTGATGTTCAGTTCCAGGAAAATCAATTTTCAGCTAGGCTGTGAAATTCATGATAAAATTATAATGACATTCATTCTAAAGAACCATAAAAGGAGTGTTCCTAAGTAAAGTTGTTTCCTTGTATGAACCATAAAATCAATCTATCACCTAGAGTGACAGCACTTGCCTTGTCAAGTTCAAAAAGAGGAAACAAATGATAGCAGAATAAAGGTAAAAAGTGGACCAACTGTTCCTTGAGTTCACCTTCTCTCCTACCTAGTAAGTTCTTCTTCCAAACCTTCTTTTCAGATCATTATATGTTTTCTCTACAAGCATCCGCCGTGGATCATCTGCTGGTACCTCTCGGTCCTGAATTTACAAGTTTTTGCATTTAAAAAAATATAAGTACATACAGCCAGAAGCCAATTTGCAATATAGTGAATTCGGTATGTACGACTTTAGAACCTTCATTTCATAACAATTATAGAAATAATGACAATCAGGTTTGTCATGAACAGAGTAAGAAAGATTTCTTACCTTCAGCCCTTGGTAATATGCCTCAACAGCATGAAGTGAGATATTAACATTGCGCCCCACCATCAAGTCCCAAAGTAAATTGGCAACTGTATATCCGCCACTCTGCAAGCAATTATCAGATAGATATTATTAAAAGACTGCCAAAATTAATGAGCATAGAGAAGGGTTGAGACTAGTGTCTCAGAGTAATATTATCCAATGATAAGTAACACAGGAGTAACATAATTTTCTTCTCCAACCTTTTCACCAGCAGCTGCAAGGAGGAGATCAGTTCCCATCTTTGGGCTCAGGGTAAAATTCCTTTGATTCATTGCTAACTGAAGAAAGACATACAAGCAAACTGTGACTATTTTGAAAAATAACAGCCAAAATAAATAAAATTATAGATAATCATAATAATGCAATAAGATCTCAAAAGTGTACCAGCGTGTCCTGAGCAATTTGCATTCCTCTGGTAGTATACCCAACCATTGCTCCTTCTATCAGAGTCTTTCAAAAAGAAAATGTTTATTAGTTGCATTCATCCGGAAATACAGAAACACAACAGAAAACAGAGCTAATTCATGAGCTATGAGGAAAAAAAAAAAAAAAAGACGAGGACATGCAAGCAGTTTCATTCATTTTATTTTAAAACATACCACATAAAGCTCTATAATGGGTGGTCTTTCAGAGTTCATGTAGTCCTCAAAAACTTTAAGACCACGATCTAAGTCCCCTGTATGTAGATAGCACCTGCATGTATATTGCAATCAAATTTTGGTACTGCAAACTTTAGCAAAATCACCAGAACAGGTTTCCCCAACACCAGTGTGCACAAGATTCAGAAGAACCAAGAATGATCAAAAATAAAATAAAATAAATAAAGATGAACACAGCTTTCAAAACAAATTTAAGACACTTGAGTTGATAATGTAGTATTCATATTTCAAGTACTTTCAGCACCCCAAAGGGGCAGCTGTGCATGCAATATGTTTGAGAATGCAACTTGACACTAACCAATGTGAGGTCTGAATTTGACATGCAGCATATTACACCATATTTACATATGAACATGTTGGTTTGTTGAGGGTAAATATAATATAAAACAACATATGTGCCTGTTCACAAAAAGATTAAGCTCTTAAGCTTCTGGTTTCTAGCTCAGTAGCTCTATTGGTCAAAGAATCTAGATTAATAGCTTAAGACATTCATTCTATCTGCTAAAAGCTGTATTTTGGATTCCTGTTCTGAGGTCTTACCATAACCCTTCCACCATTCCACATGTTATGTATACCCTTTTCCCGCCTCTGATGTGGTTGGTTAATCTCCAACTGGGTTGTTAACAACTTAACATAATTATATACATATTACTCCCATATAAAAATTGTGTGCATCTATCTGGAGTGCTTTTTCTACATACAATTTAAACTGAAAAGTCCTTCAAACTTAATAAAATGAGCTTGCACAATACACTGACAATATTAAAGTACAAGTAATATGTAAGTGCTTTGACAATAACGTACCTCATGAGTTGCATCAGGATGAACACATCAGGTGTTTTACCATCCTTTTCAAGCATCTGATGAAGTGTATCAATAGCCTGCCATGGATAAACAGAATTTGGACCAAATTGACCTATGAGAAATGAACCAAATGACTGACTACATAGATATTTTTGCCATAACAATATAACATGAAATAGAAATCCTTAAACATGAGGAAACACTGAGTGGATAAGGATCCCTTTTCAGACAGGTAAGCTGCCATCACAACAATGAAAAGACAGATACACCCAAGTAGGAAAAGTTAAAGGTAAACAGGATTATAGCTTAAAATGTAAAATGGATCGAGTTAATGGGTATTACACAGTATAGGTTAAGATATTGGCTTAAAGTTGAACCATAAATAGTAGACTAATGGTCTCCAAATTAAGTTGATGATTTAGGGGAGGTTTTTTTCTTTCTTTATTATTCTTCTTTCTTTCTTTCTTTTTTTTATTGTTTAAAAGGAAGAATTATTTAAAGTTTATGGCAATGATTACATAGTAACTGAAAAAAAAGTATCTTTTTTTTTTTTTTTTTTTGGGGGGGGGGGGGGGGGGGGGGGGGTGGTGCAGAAAAAGAGAGAGTATCAAATTAAGAACAGAAGAGTTTGCCAATGTCCAAAGATACAATGAAGATGTAAACTACTACTCCCTCTGTCCGATTTTGTTTGTTTGGTTTAACGAGTCTTGACTCAAGTCATTTACAATTCAATTTTGTGTACTATTTAATTTAGTATTAGTATATAACAAAATTATATATTTAGAAACTGCATTAAAAGTACTATTAAATACAAATACTCAAATTTAAAATATATATATATATATATATGAAAAAACATTAAAGCAAATAAGAGAAGAGTTTGTTTGACCAATGAATAGTAAACAAGACTAAAATGGGATAGAGTGAGTCCGACATTATTATGAATCAAGGGTGTTTTTTTTTTTTTTTTAAAGTACAGAATATCTCTTAGATCTTTCAAAAAAGGGTCTCATACATTTTGTACAAGGATGGCTATGATAGGATACACACCTAGCTAACTAAAAGGCAATGTATTTGTTTACCTTGAATAAAGTATAAAACAAGGCAAAATGGCTTGTCAATAATGCATGCATGCTATCTGCAGTTAGTTTGGAAAAGAAGAGAGCTCCACTCCAAGTGGATTGAATGCAATTATGGATAAGCCATGTAGAAAGGGAAGAGCACAGAATCTTGACAATGTAGCTAAAGTACCTCCACATTTTTCAGATCCGCACAAGCATGAAATGCAACATGGTACACAGTTAACTGCTTATTCAAGAATGCACGTCGATTTACAAACTCAGCAGTAGGGGTGTGGTAAAGTTCTTCTTCAGAAGTAATTGTCATAAATCTTTGAGGAATATCTCTCGGAGCTTCAACCTCTGACCAACTCTTTGACTGCTCAACAAGCTCAATAATCTTCCCCACAAAAGAAAATGAATCAGGATAATTGAAATGTATGAATCAATCAAAACTTGTTAGAGTATGTAGGTTTAATTGCACATTACTTTAGAAGCTACATCATCAGCAAGAGGTTCCTGATTCTTGTGAGCAGCTATAAGTCCAGCATAGCAATATTTGTTCAAACCCACAGCAGCTGCAGTCATATCTCGAACAATTGCATATCTGCGACATTAAGAAGTTCTGAATTGGATGCTAATGAGAATAAACATGCGCTTGTGTGTTCAGCCTTGCCAGTGACCAAACAAACCAAAGCTCATAGCCAAATAGGCTTCACAACAGACCAAATACTAAGGCACATGACATAAGTTCAAATTACAAGTGGAAAAGTATTTTTTGGCAAGAAACAACAAAATGGAAACCGTTTGGTCAAATGAATATTATTTCAGTAGATTGCTGAAAATTTCCTGATCCAGGCATCTGTAACATGACTCTAGCTAGTTTAACCTTTCTTACCATTACACATCCACAAGTTTCAAAATAATATTTATTAGAAGGGAATATCAGAACATCAAAAAAATTTCTTACACTTGATCTAGTCGACCTTCAGCTGCACATGCATTAAGTAGACAGACATAGGTTTGTCCAGATGGCTTGACTTCTGATCGTTTCATTTCTTCTAAAACCTATGCTTCAAATTAAAGACAGAGAACAAAATAAATATCACTAAAGTTAGAAATTATTCAGAGATTGATAAGATAAGAAAAGTGGGCATACCCGGATTGCTTGATCAGAGTTCTTGCATTTGCCACAGGTAGAAATCAAGAAGTTGTACAAAGCAACCTATGGAATAAAGCAAAGACCATTGTTGATCACATGTGATATCACCAAAAATGCTAAATCTAGAATGCAATGATCAAACGTTGAGTGCAAAAAATTAGACATCTATCCAGTAAACTCACCCAAGCTGGTAATGCTTAACATGGTTGTTTACTGATATAAATGGATAATGAGGTGAGGAAGTATAATTCATTTACAGAGAACATTAAATTAGAGGAGAGAAAAAGTTCAAGATAATATTTCATAGTCCACCTGCACTAACTCACTAAGATGTTTTAATAATACAAATTTAAGGGGAAAAAACATCAGTCTTACTTTGTTATGGATTGTTTCTTTATGTTTGTATGTGTAGCATGTGTGATAGAGTGCAGTTAAGATGCAACATCTATAATGCATATATTAATTATTAATATCCCCCAAGTTTCAGACAAGAAGGGAGCAGAGAACAGGCATTACTTCAAATTCATAATGAATACTCTCCTAATGAGTTGCCACTACAGAAATCCATAAAAGGAAATGTTCAAATAGTTAAGACAAACTGATAACACTAGCACTTGCTAATTAGAGTACACATACATCTGGAACCAAACCCATGGCTTTCATTTCATCCTTGAAAAACAGTGCATCTTGCAATCGAGCACCTTTCATAGTCCCCACTATCAGCGAATGAAATGTATCCCTCTCTGGCTTTACACCATCCAGCATCATGTCATCATACACATCCCTCAGCAAATAATGTCTGCTCGTATCACACAAATGCACCTTAAATTTACAGACCGAAATTATATGTACACATAAAATTAAATAAATAATGTTCAGAAATGCAGTCACCTTCGCTGAGAGGTGATGGAGGTTATAACGGTGTTGTACTCGGAGTCATTGTTGGCATAATTTCGCTTGGCGTACTCCTCAGGCGACGCCGCGAAGAATCTTCGCCCGACGCCTCGAAGCAGCAAACGGTTATTACCTGAAAATGTATTGAAAAAAGTGAATCAGAAATTCAGAATTAGCTCAGCACTGATTTGGCGCTCTATCTGAGGGCTAAGCTTCAATGGAGGGAGCATACTAGCTAGGGTTTGGAGGAGCCTCATGATGATGGTGATGAGAAGTGATCACTTCGCTGCCGGAGACTGGGGACTGCGCATAAACCCTCGAGATTTCAGGTAATGAACTGAATAAGCCTACAGTGTTGAGGTATAGGTGCACGATAACACCGTGCACCCTAACCCAAGGAACTTTTATAAAGGGTAAAGAAGTCACGTTTTCGTAAATTATCCTAGTCGTTATTTGAAAATGTACTAATAAGTTCGAATCAATAAATTCAATAAACATCTCTTATTAAGGATCGATTTTGAGAATTCTTATGATTGTCAACCAACTCGACTTTGATTGTCCAAAATCACATTTCATTGCCTAATAATTTGACAATTTTTAAAATTTTTATTAGCATCATAATGGAAAAACAAACAAATACATAATAGATATAATAACTCTCCAAACTGTCTTTATATATACTAGCAAGTATCGTGTATAGTATTTCACAAAACTCATATAATATTGTAAATTATATGAAAGGTGATCAGGATAATGATCAAGAAAGTGTGCTTATTATTGCACAAGTCAAGGTGATGGGGAATAATGATCAACTCAAGGTGCGTCGAACAACCCCGGCATAACAAGCTTAGTACGATTTATAATATAAAGTAAAAGATGGTTCAAGATACAAGAAACTAGTTATATTTATACTATGACTCGCTATTAGATAGTAAGTGAAGCAATGCTTATATGTGCGGACTCTAATGGGTAAATATGGCCACTCGGTCTGACAAACAACTATAATGTCATGCAACATGACAAGTGTAAGTTGGTATGATCTTATTTTCACAATGTAATCAGATTTGCCTAGTGAATCCATCTGTCACTGTTGGTTCATGTGGTCCACTACCCCGTTAAATTTATTATCTATTGTGTAAATTATTGACTCAATTAGATTACATGTTACCCTACAAAATCCAAACACTGTAATCACATAAATGTGTTATTAAAATAGGAATTCAAGAGAAAATAATTATGAACAGATACTACATTATAATAAAGTCAGAAGCATTAAAAAAAAAATTCAAGATAAAGTTAGATCTTTAATATTATCTTATGCAAATACAATAGGACTATGTGCGTTACAAATTGCTTTCAAAATAACATATGCGCTTTTCCCGCGAGTTCCCGTTTCCTTTGGACTATACCTTCTTCGCAGCAAATCCTACACTGTCACAATATACGATTGTTCATCGTCTCTAAGGTTATCAATTTCACTCCAATTCTATTTCTGATTCCTTTTCCTGTTTACAATTTCACATTTTCACACATACAAACCTATGCGTAACTGCGGTTATGGGTTTCATACATGTATTCATACGTATGCACGTTGATCATCATCGTCTCATGCGCACGAGTGGATCTTAGTTTCGAGTCATAATTCACGGATTTCACGGTAATACTTCCGTAGAACAGTATCGGAATTTGTGGGTTGGGGGATTGTTTGTTTTATTAAAGCTGAAATCGCAACGGAATTTCAAATTTTTATGAAGATTTAGCCACGAAATGAGCTCGATAATGGGAATTTTTGAATTTGATGTGATGATTGTGGTTTGAATATATGTGACGTAGACGATGGAACCTGAGGTGGTGGCTGCAATAAAGAGCAGCGCGGAGAATCACTTTTCACTTCAGGCGATGACGAATGCTTCCCCGGAAAAAGTTCCGCTTACGGTTCCGTTTATCGTCGGTAAGGCTATTTCTCGTGTTATATAGTAATTTGGCGGAATCAAGCATCTGATTTCTGGATTTGAATGACTGAAGGTGTTGCCGGCGGGACAGCATCTGGCAAAACGGAGGTTTGTAACATAATCATGTCAAAGTTTCGTAATCAGCGCGTTGTTCTGATCAATCAAGTGAGTGGTCTTGCAGTATTTGCATTTTCTTCATTACTCTTTTTTTATGATTTATGTCTTTGTAGAATGCATTGCAGCTAGTGTTTTGATTGACTTAATTGTTGGTTTTTCAGGAATCATATTATTATCCATTGAATGATGAACAAATAGGAAGAGTTCAAGAATACAACTTTGACCATCCTGGTAATTCATAATTAAGTTGCAATGAAATATTCCACCCGTGGCCTATTGGTCTTTTTGGTTTGGACCAGTCAGTTATGGACAATTTAGGCTGGTTTATCTCCTTGTGACCCTTTGCCCCTTTGCCGTGGGTTTGCACCAGATAATGACTTCGGGTTTCTCTCGTCACTCAAAAAAGTTATTGAAATGGAATAGTTATGATATTACAGCTTTGACAGTTTAACATTGTGAGCATGCTTTTTCTCCAGATGCATTTGATATGGAGCTTCTTCTTTCAAACTTAGAGAAATTAAGATGCGGGCAAGCAGTTAGCATTGCCAATTATGTTTTAAAGAGCCACAAAAGCATTGAACCAGCACGCGTGGTACTTAGTTTTCTCTCTTACAACAGAATGACAGATGGGATTTGAAATTTATTAAGAAAGCTTCTTGCTAAGCTAGTTGGAATCAGTTTACAGTGTCTAATCTTTCATTAAATCCAGGTGCAACCATCAGATGTCATCATCTTAGAAGGAATCCTAGTTCTTCATGATCCTCGTATTCGTAATCTCATGAACATGAAGATCTTTGTGGACACAGGTTTATTCTAATCAATCAATTACATTCTTTTGATATCTGTTGCAGAGTATGGGAGCTTAACTTTCACCAATACAGACTCTGATGTGCGCCTGACAAAAAGGATACAACGTGATACCTTAGAGTGGGGCAGAAGCATTCGGAGTGTGCTTGATCAAGTCAGTAGATTGTTCATGTCTTTGTCAATCCTAGGAATCTCTTACGTTGAACTGAGACATATATGCATGAAGAATCTTAACTAATGCTATTCATCTTAGTTTTCGTGAATTTGTTCATTCTTGGAACTAACTATATCTGATCTTATTGCAGTATGACACATTTGTAAAACCCTGTTTCGAGGAGTTTATTCTTCCAACCAAGAAATATGCTGATATTATAATCCCCCGGGGAGCAGAGAATCATGTTGCAATTGACTTGATATTACAACATATACGTACAAAGCTTGGTCAGCATGATCTTTGCAAAATATACCCAAATGTGTTTGTTATAAATTCAACATTTCAGGTTACCTCCTTTTGCAGTCTTGAATAACATAGTTACCAAATCTGTGAATATCTTGACCTGCAAATACTTGATTCTTAGAGAACTGGCCTGAAATTTTCACATTTGTCTGTCTTGTTTCTAGATTCGTGGGATGCACACGCTTATACGTGATGCCAAAACAGCAAAACATGATTTTGTTTTTTATGCAGACCGCCTGATTCGTATGGTATGCATATATATAGTACTCTTGTGTTTGTGCAAATGGGTTATTACCTTTTATGGCTGCAATAACATGAATTGTTATATTTAGGTTGTGGAACATGGCCTAGGTCACCTCCCATTCACAGAAAAACAGGTTATTACTCCTACAGGTAACTTTACTATCATTTAATAATTCAATTCATTCCATGTAAGAAGACAGCACCTATATTAGTGATCATTAAGCTCTAGCACTGAATGATTACGTAATTATGATGTTAATTTCAGGATCTGTTTATAGTGGTGTAGTTTTCTGCAGCAGTTTATGTGGGGTATCAGTCATCAGAAGGTATTTACTTACTGTTTTTCTCCCTTTTCATTTCTTTGGGGTTGGCTTCTTGCATTGTATTTGAGTAAATAGAAAGAAAATATGAATCCATGCAGACTATGTGCCATTCTGGCATTCTCTAGCTTGCTTAACCTCAAGTTTTGAGTACTTTTTTCATTGCACCAGTGGGGAAAGCATGGAAAATGCCCTTCGGGCATGTTGCAAAGGAATCAAAATTGGAAAAATCCTAATTCTAGGAGAGGGTAAAAGTGGTCGACAGGTCTGTAAATCAAACTTCGATATGTTTACTTCAATTCTTCAATTTTAATTTTTCCATAAAAATAGAGCATTTTCAACCTGCCCCATGTTCCTGATATTGCTGCAGTTGATTTATGAGAAGCTACCATCCGACATTGCAAGCCGCCATGTTCTACTGCTTGATCCGGTTCTGGCTTCAGGTGTGTGATGAACCAATCAATCTCTGCATGAGTTTTCACTCTTTCTAACTCTACCATGACTCTCATACATACTCATCTACCATACTGCCAGGAAATTCTGCAGTGAAAGCTATATCTGTGTTGCTCAGCAAGGGAGTAGCAGAGCCCAACATCATTTTCTTAAACCTAATATCAGTAAGTGCACAATATGAATCCATTTTATTTAAAGTGACAGAGGAAAATCCACATCAACTATCTAATAGTATGCAATGAGTAAATCATGCCTGGCGAAGGACCACTAGGAGTAGCCCATAGTTGACTAAGCTCAAACTAAGAAGTCAATAAGTTGCTCACGGGGAGATTCGATCTTGTAACCTTGTGATTACTAAGTTAACAACATAATCAACTTGGTTAAGTTTCCCCCCAAGTTTCCCCAATATAAATCCATTTTTTTTTAAAGTGACGAGAAAAACCTGCAATCACTACCCAATTGTATGCAGAGTAAATCATGCATGGTGAAAAACCACTAGGAGTAGCCAGGGACGGAGCCAGAAAAATACTTGAGCGGGGGCGAAGTTTAAATGACGGTTAGAAATATCAATTACAAAATATCTAACAGTCATAAGGTTAAAATACAAAATATATTATAATAGATTGCAATAGAATATTTTTGATAGATTAAACGATAGTTATAGTCGGAGCAAAAAATATACTTGAGTGAGGTGAAAATGTAAAAATATTTATGACAAAATATGAAACATAATCAATTCGATAAAATAATTTGAATAAAATGAAGTATAATATAAACGTGTATACTACATTACTACATTAATTAAATGATTCATAAAAAATAAACTAAAAGAACATTTAATTTGTTAATTAAATGATTCATAAAAGTAAGCTAAAAAATATTTATCTTGAGAAGGAATGAGATATAAAATAAATAAGTGAAGATAAGGAAAAGTGTTTGTAATGAGATTTGAACCTATGACCATACACTTTTTTAAAAATTAAATTTAAAATTTAACCAACTAAGCTATTTTAACTATTAATACATTAAACATAAATATAAATTTTATATAACATTTAATGCTATATATGTCTATATATACATACATATATATAAAGGGGTGGGATGGGGGGAGTGGGGGCAGCTGCCCCCACTGCCCCCATACTGCCTCCGTCTCGGGGAGTAGCCCATAGCTGACAGAGCTTAAACTTAGAAGACCAATAGGCTGCTCTGTAATATTGTAGTTACTAAGTCAACAACCTGATCAACTTTGTAGGTTGTCCCCGTTATGAAACCCTTTTTAACATAAAAACCATAGTGTTCATGTTGTTTTTTACTGTGAATTGAATCCATTGTCTGAATGTCACAGGCGCCCCAAGGCTTACGTGTAGTGTGTGAGAAATTCCCCCGGATAAAAATCGTGACGTCTGAAATCGACAGATCTCTGAACAAAGATCTGAGTGTGATTCCAGGCATGGGAGAGTTCGGAGATCGCTACTTTGGCACACTGTAGCCAGCGGTGCTTCCACAGAAGAAGATCAGGTTGGGAAGAAACCGTGAAGCATGGAATGAAGCTGAGAAAACAACAATTAAAGATGCTTACAGGCCATTGATTTTTGACTCTTTAAATTATTTCTTCATTAATTTTATTAGTCAAAATCGAGATTATATTCATCAAGAAAATGAAATAATAAAATTTTCTTCGAGTTATATGCAGCATGCCAGCAACACCCGGTTCTCAAATGGGTTCCGACAAACAATTTTCTGTAATATTTTATTATTATTAAAGTTAATTACTGAGATAATTCTTAGACTATAACGAAGTTAAGATAGATAAAATGTAATGCATGTATGTCTCTCACAAATATGTTAAGTATCAATTTTTAAAATGTGATATGTATTGTCTCTCCTCTAATAAGAAGGAGAAGACTGGAAAAAAAATGTGGTTTTCGAACAAGAAAAACAAAAATAACTATATTTATACCACTAATAATTCAGAGGGGAGACAATATATGTCTTGTTTTAAAAATTGAAATGCAACATTCACATCACTAATAATTTAGGAGTGATGTTGATAATTAGCATATTTATGAGGGCATAAATTACAAATTTTCTTTACCAATTTGATCATTGACAATTTTTTTTTTTTTTTGCAATTAAGTTTCAACTTTAAAAATATTAACTACTTTGGTCATCCATTTGTTTAGAAGTTACTAATTTGATCTCAAGTAAACTAAAATTTTGACAGCTAAACAAACATAAGACCAAATTAATTAAAACTTTTAAAATTGATACTTATTTAAACAAAAAAATAGTTAATGGATCATTTTGATAATTAATTCTTATTATTATATTTATCTTTTTTACTTTTGAATCGTTCAGCGTGCTCTTTGTCGACGTAATAGTAGATCATGTGGCCATTGTCTCCTCTTCAACTTCACCTCCCTCGCGTTGTTGCAGAAAAAAAAAAAAAAAAAAAAACAATTAGACAATGTCCTCTAGAGTGGTAGTAATGGTTATGTGGTACCAGGCACAAGCACTTGGAGACTGATGTAGTGGAGTGCACTCCTATTTCGGGAGTTATTAGAGATCAGAAATCTTAACTTCTTAGTGTTGTTTACCTATTTTATGTGATTTACGTACTATTACACAAAAATTGTAGTTTACGTCGTACATACTTTCGAATTGTAGTTGGAGCGCGCTTGTAAGGTTCCCTTGTCACAACAAATTTTAACAACAAAAATCATTAGACAACTAGTTAATTTGCAATATGCTGTGTAACTACACAAAAACTAAATTAATTTTGTGAAAATGTTAAGTGTATTCTTATAAATATTACTCTTGTTTCATGACTTGTATCGATCGAGAAATTAAATCATCTTCCAAGAATTGATTTTGGACACCACTCATTTTATGAGCTTCTTCATCACCATTATCATTTTCTAATTTAATAATTATTACTCAGTAATTATTTTGCCCAAAAGGCAAATTAATCATATGTAGTTGGTGACAATCCAATTAATAATAATCCACCATTGTCCATTGCATTGTCTTCTGACCTTAATAGTGCATGTTTAGAGACATGAGTATATGCGATGGTGCCATGGCGTGTAATCATTACCCTTGCACCACGCATTGTGTATATATATAGCTTTTGTGCTTCGACCAACCCATATTACACATCTATGAAATCTACTTTTCTCGTGCCTAAATTGATGATCAAATGGGTGGAATAAAACTATTGTACTGTATCAAAATATTACACATAATTACGTATTATCCGATTTGATGATGTCTGGTGTCTCCTAATAAATAGTCTATGATAGGAATATACCTTCACCTCCTGAGGTGTTATGGTCGGTGCGACGGTCGGTCCCATACCGCGCCATCATGCAGGTCCCGGACTGACCACCGCCGACCGGAACCGACCCCGTCTCCGTCCCGACCACCTCGGAACCGATCGACACGGTGATGGCAAGGCGTGTGTCAGAACGTCAACGCCACGTGTCCAAAGCCCCTTCGAACCGGGTGTCATCCGATGACGTGCCCTACATGCCGAAGGGCCGGCCCTATCCCCTCACCTCTCCTATAAATACTTGCATTTATTACGGTATTTGAGATTTTTGACTGACTGGATACCTAAGCCACTTGATCGGGACTACCGACCCACTGTCGTAAGACTCCGAGTCAAGTGCTCATACTTAGTACTTCGCATATGTGCCTGTATTTGTACTATCAACCTACAAACTAGACACAAGATATAAACCATATTTGGACGACATATTCAACCGAGAGAATGACAAGAATCAAACTCATTCTCTTCTAGTATGGAAACTATACTTCCTTTTAAAGACATGTGGGCTTTATTTAATTTGATAGATGCCTAGTGTTACTATATTTGTAAGACTGCAGGTCCTTAATTTCCTGCCCGAATATTGAACATAATAATTGTATTTTCCGGTATTTAAGGAGCATCATATTACTCACAGAATCTTACAAAGGAATCTCCATCAATCGTGTAAGGCGTTTGTCTTAAAATAATCTTCATTAAAATAAATAAAATAAAACAATTCACGTTAAAATTTTACGTTCTTATAATTATTTTAAAATAATATCTTTATTATTTATAAAACTACTTAAATTTTCATTCTTTCCTCATTAACTCTATTATATGGTGATCGGTTTTCAAGATGAGTATAAAGTTTCGAGATTACAAAATGTCATTTTTTTTTAATGCTACTGACTTTATTATATTGTAGTATCTGTTCAAACATATTTTCTCAACTCATTGAAACACAAAGAGTCAACAACGTCTCTACCGAGATTCAATAATCTCATGATGAGAGAAGTCATTACATACCATGAGCTGACTATCCAAAAATTCATAAAACCAACCTTAGGAGTTATAACTGCTATCCACCAACTCTCTAGCAAGGATTAAATGCACGCTCATAAATGGTGGAAGGAATGTACCCAAAAAAAAATAAATGGTGGAAGGAGGGAGATGAAAGCTAGCTTGTTAAAAGAACAAGAGGGAAAGACTTGTTAACGAGAATATACCAAAGGTAAAAAATTGTTTTTTTACTATATTTTTTAAAATATTAACAATAATAAATTTTTAAAAAATGAAAGCAAGTAGGATTTTCCAAAATGCTTTACCCACCCAAGTGTACTACTTCAAGTTTTGCTATAAACATGGGAAGCAGGCGCTGAGAAGAGTTGGGTTAAAACTAGAAATCCCTGCATGCAATAACAAAACCATGAAGTTTCTGGCAACAGTTCTGGTCGGATGTTTACTGCCGTCGATTTTGGTAGTGGAAGGTAATAACGACGCGATGGATTTACCATCGTGCGATTTCCCGGCGGTATACAACTTCGGCGATTCAAACTCCGACACCGGCGGGATAGCAGCCGCGTTTTTCCCCATGATCGAACCTTTCGGCGAGACTTACTTCCATAGACCCGCCGGAAGAGCCAGCGACGGCCGCCTTATCATCGACTTCATCGGTAAGACGTAACTCTCCATCGATCGACATATATCTTAGCTCGGGCAGGCATTCTGATCTTATTCACGTCGCTTTTTGGTTTTTTTCATGATGAAGCTGAGCATCTGGGAATACCGCACCTGAGTGCGTACCTGGATTCGGTCGGAACTTCTTACCGGCACGGCGCGAACTTCGCGACCGGCGGAGCAACCATTCGCCGGCAAGACGAGTCGTGGTTCGAGAACGGAGTTAGTCCGTTCCCTCTCGACATTCAAGTGGAGCATTACACTCAGTTCAAAGACAGAACATCCTACTTCTATAACCAAGGTAGTTGAAATCATATCATTTTTTTTTCCGATCGATCGCGTTTTGCGCTTTTACTATGTATATACATATACCTCCAATCGTCGACCTCGCAGCTAAGGAAGAAACCGACAGGGCCCGGCTGCCGGTGCCGGAGCACTTCTCAAAGGCACTTTACACCATGGATATAGGCCAAAACGACCTAGCCGCCGGATTCCGAAAGATGATGAATATGGAACAACTCCATGCCGCCATTCCCGACATCGTAAACCAGCTAACTGCACAAGTTCGCGTAAGTTCAAAAACATTCTATCACTGGAAACTTAAACTCCGAGACTGAAATCTCTCAATTTCTCGTTCCCATTGAGGATGAAATAGGTGTGATTTGCTGCAGGATTTGTACAATAAAGGGGCGAGGAATTTTTGGATACATAACACGGCTCCGATCGGGTGTTTGCCTGTATCAACGATGAAAATCCGAGATCCGAAGGCGGGGGAACTGGATGAACAGGGATGTTTCAAAGCCCAGAATGAAGCCGCCATGGAGTTCAACAGACAACTCAAGGACAGTGTGGTTAAACTACGAGCAGAGCTCTCGCAAGCTGCACTAACCTATGTAGACATGTACCATGCCAAGTACGAGTTGATCAAACGTGCAAAGAACCAAGGTCAGTCATTATTCATTACTAGAATCAACAACATAAACACAATCCGCCCAATTAATTGAATAAATTAACGTAAGTTGTTTGTAAGCACAACACATTGACATCTTAGAAGTCACTAAGTCAGCATGATTTAACTCTTCACTATACGTGAAGACTTGGTGAGCGAAAGAATTTTACTTTTATGGGCAAGAAGCCAAAAACAAGCACAACACCCAAAGTAGGCGAGGAAATTCATTTCTAAACAAAAATAAATGCTAGTGGTTGCATGCTTTTTCCTAAATAAAAAATAGGCACAACACATCTGATTGATTAATTCAAAAAAGATTTTTTGCTTCCCTGATAATTGGTCTTGAAATTTTATAATCCACTATTAACATGGCGTTTAGTTCGAGTAAAAGAATTATAATTTCGTGGAAAAAAAATAAAGTGAGAATTTAAATTATATTATTTGGTAAGAAGGAATAAAATGAATGAGAATTAAAATGGAAGAAGTGAACGTTATATCATATTAATATAATAATAATAATAATAATAATAATAATAATAATTTATCATAGAATTACAATTCCACAAAATGTGAAATTACAAACCATGGAATTGTCATACCAAACACCCCATAAATTCATTTTGAAAACTATGAATCTATCTATATAATGGCAATAATAGCTGGAACTTGGAAGACAACAAGAGTCACGAGTTACGACTAATCTGAACTCTAGTTGTCTGTTTTCCATTGTTAGCAACAAACACAGCAGTACTAGAAAGAAGACAGTGATGAAATTATTTATATATAAACTACCGACAGTTTTGTTCAAGATTTGCAGGGAGGAACATTGCATGTGGTAGGTGAAGTGAATCCAACAATGCATAAAACAAAAGAAACAGCCTAGAATCCTGTATAACTGGAAATTTTACCTTATTCTATTTCAATCTTTAAACAAACCTCGTGCCTGTTACAGGATTTGAAGACCCATTCAAGATCTGCTGTGGATATCATGATACCAGAAACGATGTTTGGTGTGGGCACAGGGCGAAGATAAACGGCACCGAGGTTTATGCAGGGTCTTGTGGGAAGCCATCTGCGGCTGTCAGCTGGGATGGCGTGCATTACTCGGAAGCTGCAAATAACTGGGTTGCTAGTCAGATTGTGAATGGCACATGGTCGGATCCTCCGATCCCCATTACAAGAGCTTGTCATAGGCCGACCCTCGGATAATGAATGCGGGTTTCCTGGTCATCCTGAAAAAGAGCTTGTCAAAGGCAAATGTAACTTGAACGAAGTTTCTCCGTGTGCTGTACAAATAAGTATACGGCTACAAATACGGAGCGAATTGTATTACTTGAACATTACAATGCCAGGATAGTTGATTAATACAACAATGTCTGTCGTTTGAGCTAGATGCAGACGGGTTACTATGTTGTCGAGGGTGATACTGACATAAATACTCCATAGATACACACAAGAAGCAGTTCTAGTACTCTAGTTATGGATTCTTGGTCTTGTGGACAACCATAAATAGTGTCTAGTTACTGGCGATGTCCGTCTGGAAGGGCGACTACCCTGTGGAAGGGGACTGATCGCCGAGGTAGAGATCCATCTTCCTCATCATCGTCAAATTCTAAAGTATAACTGTCCACAAGAAAAATCAGGTCTCATTAGGCTATACAGAACACAGACCATAAGACAATCTTAATTTCATGAACACTCGTCCAGTTTTAAAAAGAATGAAATAGATATGATATTGCAGTCAACTAGAAGTCATTTTCCCTTTCAACAATTTCGTGATATAAATAGATATTCAAGAAGTTTAAATAGAGGGGCATCACTTACTCGTCGGTCTTCCTCTGGAAAGTGGGAAACAGTTGGTAGGAACATGCGACAAACAATGGAAAAGCTGTCAATTTTACAATACTTACTGAAAAAGTTGTACAGTGTAGAGTGACAATGTGAGGTAAAACGGGTAAAAACATACTCCATAATACATAATCGAGTTATTACCTTACGAGATTGGACTACTGTCGCTTTGTATAGGGCAGTGGTTCCTGGGTAAACTGCCAAAACTTGCCTTCCAGGAGGAAAATCTGGAGTATTAGAGGGCTCATTCCTCTTCGGGAAAGGTATGATATGTGACCATGGAAGTTTGTATTTTCTGAAATTAAGAGAAGAAAATTTTTCATTCTGCTTAAGCAACACTATTTGATTTGTCTATTAAGCAAAGAGAAATAAGATTGATTTTTATTTACATTTGGACAAAAATAGAACAGCAAAAGCATAGCATCTAGTAGAGAGTGAAAAACCACAGAACTCATGTTAGAACCCAACAAAAGAAGATTTCAAAATATGAAACAGTATGCAGAAACACCAGATGTTTAGTGTAAGAATTTGGTCCTGTTTGATACTTAAGAAAACTAGAAAACTAGAACAGAAGCAGCATACCTCTGAGCACAACCTTCATCATCATCACCTGGTTCTTCGTCCAGAACTTCAAACCTAAAGATGCACATCCATAATGAAACAAAATATAAACAACAGCGAATAGAACAAAAGCAGATTTCTCTGTTTCTTTCCCATTTAGAGATAAATTTGTTAGTACCAAAGTCCTGCAGAACTAAACTTACATTTTAGTATCTTTCTCAAAATTGGTAACTTTGACAATGAACCACTCATCCTTATCACCATCCTCTTGAATGACCCTAGCTGCCACCTGTGAATAACACATATGCTCAAAAATTGCATTTTTTATTCCTTTATCAGAGACAGAAATGCGATGCTTTTAATTGTGCAGGCTTTTTGTAGAGAGAATAGTTTAATAATCTTGAAGGAGTAAATTATGTCTTGCACAATGAACCAAAATACTCTATTTTCATAATGATAAATCTTACTTGTTCACCCTTCAAGTTAGCAAAGAACTCCTGCTGATTTCTCATGTTAGGAGAAAGCCTTGTGACATCAGAATCAGCCTTCATTCTTTTCTTTTTCGGCTCATTACCTTCTGCAGTCCATGTGAGAAGATGTCTCAATAAGAACGGAAACATTGGGTTGCAAACAATTTAGAACCTTTTTCACGTTTCCTGAGGAAAATACTTCCTCTGTTCTATTTTACTTGTTCTGTTTACTATTCACCAGACAAACCAACTCTTTCTTTATTCACTCATTTTCTTATAAATTTTAAATTTAGACTTCTGTATTTAATAGTACTTTTTAATTTAGCTTTTCAATATATAAATCTTATGAACTAATACTAAACTAAATATTTAAAAAAAAAAAAAAAAAAAAAAAGGAATTATAAATAACTTGAGTCAAATTTTGTTAATCAAACCAAACACATAATATGAGACGAAGGGAGTAAGTTTTAGGAAACCCCAAAAGAAAAATGAAAGAGCTAATAATAAAGACACTTCATGTTGCATGCTAATCTTGAAATTTTACGGGGCTCAATGCTAGCACATTATACTGCTATCTCAATAAGTTAACAGGCCATTGCACACACCTATTCTTCTCCGTTGTTGCCCTGGTGGTCCAGAAGGGATTAATGCATCCAGTTGACCTAGCAAATGAGTAGAGATACTGCAGTAAAATGATAGCCATCAATCTCAAGTTCCATAATAATATTGTGAGTAGCATGTAATAAGAACTGTCTGTAAATCATGTATTCACTATAAAATGAAATGTTAAAAAAGTTTATGCTAATCAAAAAAATAAAAAATATGAACTCCATTAGCTGTTGGATAAACCACAATGTCTACAGGATTGAGGCATCCTCCACCATTGAAAGAAGATGCATACATCTAAATAATAAATAATACCTTACTTCACTCTCAGAAAGCTCTTTGGCTTGTGTGTATAACAGTTTGAGTTTTGATAGTGAATTGTCACCAGGTTTCTCTACCACATCAGGGGCTGCACAAGCAGGGAAAGACAAATGAGATATGTGCACAAACTGATTTAATGTCTTAGTCTAATAGAGAACTCATCATGTTAACAGCAACATGTAAAAGTGTTCAAACTGCTCTAATATATACACCATTTTTGTTAGGACAGTGGTTCTCAATGTCTTGAACAAACCCCAACACTATAGTAGTCTTGCAGTACTTACAAAATAGACTTCCAGCCCATGTGTTTGGGAACATGAGATGCTATCATGATCACTCATTGTGCACAAGAACAATGAATCAATTGAGACACATAAAGAGAAGAGAGGCCGAAGAAGAGGAGAAAATGAAGCATTTCCAAACACATTTTAAAGAATGCAATACTTGCCAAAAAACATACTCTTCAATTAAAACTTAGTGGAACACCGCAAGATCATAGATATATCCCAGACAGAGTCATGCCAAAATCACACTTCCACCTAAGTCTCTAAAGGAAACCTAATTAGTACATAGAATAAAAAGAACAAGCATTTAGCTAACTCCTATAAATGAACATGAGGGCAGATGCATAGAGAAGGTTGTGAGCTCAATAGCCTCACTGAGATTGCATTAATACACAAAATCTCATTCAATATGCCCCCATCAAATGGGAGAATCTGCAAACAGTATATTTTGCTGTTCTTCATTCACTTCAACAATGTCATTAGTCATACAGCTTTAAATTGTTAGTACAAGTAGGAACAAGGCAAGATTTAGACAATAGGAACATGAATGTGAAGTCCACTGTTAACACAGAGCAATAATTGGAAATAGCAGTGCTTTAAGAGTTAAGACCAACAAAAAATCCAAGCTTGCAGTTAAAACACAAATGAGCACGTGGCAATTAGAAATAATCGTCCCAAATGTAAATCAATTAGAATGTATAATTATCTGAGCAGCACAATTAGGGCAATATATGCATACAACCCAGTCCCCAATCAATCAATTTTGATCAAACTAACTATCTTTACGCCGTAACAATGGTTACGAGGACGCGTAATACTAACCAGCTTGAAGCTTCTTGTGCATCTTGTTGATCTCGAGGAGTACTTCCTCTTGTTCCTTCCTCAGACGATCAAGCTCCTTCGATTTGTCCAGCATATCGGCAATGTCCGGCGACGTCATCCTAGTTTCTCTTCTCGCTTGCCTCGGGAGATCGCGTCAATGCTAGTTTCCAGAAGCTACCGGAACAATAGGTTTTCGAACTCGGAGAGCAACACTAGAGCTCAACTTTGATCATTGCCGACGCCCATCGGAGAAGATGGAGACCGATGATAGATTCTCAGATAGTTCTCCTGAAAATTCTCCCTGATTATTCCTTTTTCTTTTATTATTAAAACTGTGTTGTATGGTAAAGCTGTAATAGAAGATATTTTTAGTTTGATAAACAGATTGTGATTTAAACTGTATTTTATATAAAAATTAAATAAAATTTCTCTTTATCCATATACTATGCTACTAATTTTAAGCATTCAAAAGAAAAAAAAAATTGCTACTAATTTTAAAATATTTTTGACACATTGAGAAACTCTCAATCATTGCTCAAGATGAAATAAAACATTCAATTTATAGCCAGATGTCGATCAATCTTAATATTTAAATTTGTAATTATTATTAATCATATATAAATTAACGTGTATATTCATCAACATTATACATTTTGTATATTATTACTTATTTTGAAGTGTTCGTTTTATTATAAGACAGTTAAAACTTCTGATTATCACGTTATCTTTACTATTCGTAAGTTGAAGAGTCGTAATTTAAGCATATGCATTAGAAAGTCAATAATTGCACATTAGTTAGTTATGCAACATATTCGAAGATCCCCTTTGATAGTATTTTGCAGGTGTTCGATAATTGATTGTGTTGAAGTGACGTGATAATGATATTTAAAATTGTTTAGGGTTTTCATATTGAACAAATCATTTGTATTTACTTAATTTTAAATTGTTTATGATGTTACTCGAAGAATGTAACATTTATTTGCAATCAGACCGTTAAACAAATAAAAGCTTAAATTAAATACTTTAACTTTCTCATTTTATGTAATTAAGTTAATTAGAGCAGATTGGAAGAATTTGGTATTATGATCGTTATGCTTTGGTCATAATTGCTTTGAACACTGCTTTCAAAATAACTCTTCCTGTTGCAACAAGTTCTCCAACTCGGCATTCATTGCTAGAAAGTCACCTATAGCATGCACATTTATGTTCCCCTTCAACTGAATTAATTTACTTATCAGTTCTTTTATTCGACTCCTGAACCGCCTAAAGTGTTCACCTCCCCATCTCCATAAATGCTAGCCACAAATAGATATGCGTTGCTGGAAGTTCAGTCCCGCGGATTGGCGCCATGACTGGTCCACCACCGTTGCACATCCCTCCTCAAGCAACCATGCATATTCGAATTTAAATTAAAGGACCTCCTGGCCGCACGCCTCAATCTCGACTCCAGGTCCAGAAAGATAGCACTATGATCAGACGTGAAAGTAAATATGTTATGTACTAGTGCTTCCTCGTAAATCTACACCCAATCCACCGAGGCCACCGCCCTATCCAGTTTTTCCTCCACCCACAAGTCTGTTCCACGACCTCGTTCCCAAGTAAAGCGACCGGCCCTCATTCCTAGGTCACCAAGTTGGCAGTCACTCAATGCATCATTAAAAGCTAGTACATACTATCTTATTTTGAAACACTACTTTATAATAACGTTTCAAAATACGTTATTATTTGAAGTGACACATGTTGTTTATCAAACATAGCTTATGGTTTATTATGTACCTTAAAATAAGTTGTAGGCTTTACAATAAGCTATACCAAATAGAGCCTATATCGATTTTAGAAATAACACTCAAGTTACACAAAATATATATATTTTTTTTTGGATACAACATAACAAAGTTAATGAAACAACATTATATAAATTTGAGAAAATGGTCAAATAGTCCCTTAAACTTTACTCAGAAGGGCAATTAGGCCCTTGTGTGAGCATATAGCCATTAATGTGCAACCCACCTATCGGCTTAAGCTTTTAGTTGAGATGGGGCACATGCTTTAATTTGGTATCAGAGCCAGACCAAAGGTCATGGGTCAACCCACCTATCGGCTTAAGCTTTAAGTTGAGATGGATCACATGCTTTAATTCCTTGAACTTCAAAAAAGGTCAATTAAACACTCAAACTTAAAATGAGTCAATTAAGTCAGATTAACCGGTAACCAACAAGTTACTGGTAAAATTATAGTCGTTGACCACTATTCACGATTGGAAAAAATGAACGAAACTTACCGGTGCCATTTTCCCCATCGGAGAAGACAACCGGAGTGATCGTCTTCTCTGGTGGAGAAGACAATCTGGTCGTCTTCTCCGTGGAGGAGACAACCTTATGGTCGCCTTCTCCATTGGAGAAAGCGACCAGATCTGGTCGTCTTCTCCATGGAGGAGATGACCTTCTGGTCTCCACGACCAGATCTGGTCACCATCTGGTTCGTCTTCTCCGCCGGAGAAGATGAACGGTGACTGCTGAACTTTTTTTTTTTTTTTCATAGTCGCCAGAAAATTTTTTGTTGCCGAAATTATTGTCGAAATTCTCGCCGGATTCTTGATAACTGGTTATTCCAGGTAAATTACCTGTTATTGGGTTTAGATGCACTAAAATAATAAATTTGATTGTTTAATTGATCTTTTTTTAAGTTCAAGGGTCTAATTGCCATTCTGAGTAAAGTTTAAGGGCTTATTTGACTCTTTTCTCTATAAATTTAGATTATATAACGCCGGCAACTCAATAAGAAAAACAAAGAAATAAGATTTGATTAGTTTATTATGAGGTGTTTCAAAATATTGAGACCAGCAATCACTACAGAGAATTTGTCATCAATTAAAAAAACAAAACAAAACAAAAACAAAAACAAATGGTTGTATCATTAAAAAACATTTTTCGAATTTTGAAAATGTAAAATTATGCCGAGTACTTTTTTGGGTGGCTAGATAAACGTATAAT
This sequence comes from Ipomoea nil, assembly GCF_001879475.1. NCBI lineage: Eukaryota > Viridiplantae > Streptophyta > Magnoliopsida > Solanales > Convolvulaceae > Ipomoea > Ipomoea nil. The sequence goes on along the minus strand of NW_017617241.1, from coordinate 545,107 downwards.
CACTAATTGAGTGCATTAGATAAATCTTGTTCACGACTCACATATCACACTGTAAAAGTAAATCATAATGAGAATATTCTATGTGTTAGACACAATTAATAAGATGTTAGAGCATCCACATTTATGGATTATTCACGTTTTTTAAGAATTTTGTAGTGATGTGGAGGAGTGAGAAAGAGGAAAGAGAGAAAAATAACACTTCTGTAAATACCGAGTTATTACAGAGCAAGTGGGGCCCAGTGAAAATTTCAGCACAGCACAGTACAACGCGTAATGCGCATGCTGCGCACCTAGTCGGCGCGTGTGTAGCACGCGCCATATGAGGCGTGAGTTCTGTTCATTTCATAGTGTTTCTTTTTAATTTTGTGTCAGGCTTTAAGTTTTGTTTTTTTTTTCTTTTTTATCTCTCTCCTTACTCCTACATGGCACATAAAAAAAATCACAAAATAACTTCAACTGATAATGTTGCTCTTAGTAAAAAATAATTTCGTATATTTCGATCTTGTAATATTCCATCAAGAGAGCCACAGATATGCCTTCTGAATTTATATATTTATAATATATGAATCATGTTCTATCTATTTACCACTAATTTCAGTTCGTTGAATAAAATTTTATTATTATAACACAAAGGGTTAAGAGTGAAAATATGGAGGGGCTGAAATGCAATTTCCCCTTTATTGCGCGAATATTCCCCGTCTTTCAGTCGTTGAAAAAGCATGGCGGTTTAATAAATTGCCAAAAACTTTTTTACTTTTTTTGAGTACCAAATTTCATCAACGTGTCGCCAAGTGGCACACATTCCGATCAGAGAAGCAATTGGTTTATATTTTACTCAACGTCTCAACCTAAAGGCTAAAGCCAAAGGGAAAAGATTCAAAATAAGACGAAGAAAAGTACAGATAAGATAAAAGAATATTTTAATAAAATAATTGAACGCAATTTCTGTAACATTGTATGATTTTTAACTTAAATTATTATTTTTAATTATATTTAATAATGACACTCAATCTACTAGCCCAAATTTAGTTGACATTTTAAAATTATTTATGCTATTAATTGTAATTTTTAACGCGGCATATCATTGTAGTAATGGCTTCTTCATTAATGTGTGTGTGTGTTTTTTTTTCTTTTGTTTTTAAGTCAACATGTGAAAGAAATATATAAAATAGGAGAAAAAATAATACATTTTTGTTAAAATTTAGTATTTTCTTGAGGGTTTGAAAAATATAAAAAAAAAAAAAGAAAAAGAAAAAAGATGCACGTTGCCGAACACTAATGTTGCCTAGTGGAAGCGATAAGGGCTGCCAATTGGTGACCACCTTAATTTTTTTTGGTGAGAGGTCTTACCGCCTTAAGAGGCTTAAAGCACGGCCAATAAGGTGTTATTTTAAAAGGGGTTTTGAGTAATGTTGAGAGGATATATGATATAAGAGAGATAGAAATGTGAGAGTGTTGTATGAATGAGATTTTTGCTGACACTAGCGTTTAAAAAAAAAATAAAAAATTGGTGTGCTCATCTCGTGCACTAACCGGGGTAGCGGGGTATGGATATTTTTTCCTTTCTCTTTAGAGAATTTTAGAATAAGATTACAATAGTTTTTCATGTGCCAAACTAATTTTGGTTATGCGTTACTAGATTGTTGTTTTTGCGTGTTTCTCTCTCGTGTGTGTATATGGATGAAAAACGTCTCTATGTAATGTATCAATTACGTTGAGCGTATTAAATACATATAACTTTAAGAAAATAACAAAATCTTAATACTCCAACCCATTCTATTGTATTTTATGTGTTTGATTCGGTTAAAAATATTTTACTCAAGTTATTTATAATTCAAAATTTTGTAATATTAGTTAAATTTTAGTGTTTTTTTTTTCAAATAAATTTTAGTAATCAAATAAATTAAAGGACTTACAAAAGATGGCCCAAAAGTGACCACAAAACATACTTAGCCCTTTAGATTGAGCCTATACTAATCTAAAGAAATCTAAATAACGAACGGACCCAAATCCTAATAACAAGTCAGGTCTAAAGGATGTAAAAAAAAATAAAAGAATTGACTCACGCCCAAATAATAGGCTAGGTCGAAGAATATAAAAGGTAAAAATAATAATACTGGAGATGCCGGGATGGTGATGCAGAGCTCTCATATAGCAGTCAGATGTAGGCCTTTCGGTTGGCTAAACACGCTCATCTTGCAGTGCACCGATCATCGTAAAATCCGGCAGCATAATGGCTGTATCTAGGACTAATGTGAAACCCCAGAAGGCCAACAGGTGCCAAATAGAACAAAAAGGCACAAGAGCTGCCAAATAAACCGTCAAAGGACATACAAGCCATAAAGCACACAGGCCAGAAAAAATATGGGCAAACTATCACGCTCTTCCTGCTGCGCACCAATTCCGCAAGATCCAGCAGCATAGACACTATATTAAAATTACTATCAGACACACAAAATAATAATAAATTTAGAATTTATAGAAAAAAGTAAAGAAAATAAGCATACAAAATCATATTATCAATAAATAGTAATAAAATAGGTAAAATGAAACAATACCTAATGACTAATGTCATTTTTATAAATAAAATAATAATTGCATGTTTATTATTTATAAACATAATATCATCCCTCACTACTTTTACTCTAGTTTTTATTATTTACTCTGATGATCTGCTTTGATTCATCTAGAAAACTTTTTGAGTAATTTTTTTTTTTTGTAGTTGAATGTGTGCTATAGATAAGGTTCACATTGTAGAAATAGTCAATCAAAAAAAAAATCACAGTTAATTGATTTAAATTAATACTCTCGTTGCCAAGCACTTTGTGCTTAGATTACATGTAATGACCTCTCCTATGTAGGAGGTCATGAGATTGAACCTTAGTGGAGAGCAACTGTAATAGAGTCAGTAGCATTTAAAAAAAAATTAATACTTTTGTTGTTCCATTTTATTTGTCATATTTATTATTCATTGGTCAAGTCAATTATTTCTTATTTTTAAATTTGATTTTTTGTGTGTTTAATAATACCTTTATTATAATTTATAAATATATAAATTTTGTATGCTAATACTAAATTTAATATTATAAAAAATTATCCACATGAACAGTTCAACGGGTCATAGAGGTGAAAGTTTGAAAGAATATTATAAAAAATTAAATTAAAAATAATTGCAATCAATGATTGAATCACACTAAATGAAATGAAGGAAATATGTCATTTATTTTCTATCAATGAAATCATAACGGTCACGAGGGTTTTTACATTTTACTCTTTTGTGAGTCTATGTATAATTTTCCTATTAAAATTGACATTCCAAGTGGGGTCCAGTGAGGCCAGAGCGGCACCGTACGCTGTTTTTTAAAAACTACAAAAAACAAATAGCAAGAATAGTGTCCGACATAAAATCGTGGCCGGAGTCGCACCGACGAAGACTTCTCTTCTAATCTCATCAGAAATCTGAACGGAGCGTCATTAACTACGCAAATCTCTGCGAAAGCAAAAGAGAGAGAGAAAAAAAAGGAGAAAATCTCGTTCTTCGATACTTCCGACATTCCATTGTTTACTCTGTTCTCAGGCTTGTACTGCTGCTTCTTAAATCGCACTTTGAACTTCCAATCAACTGAAGCTTCGTTCTTCTCCGTTTTGAGCGGCATCGGATTGGCCGGCGGTTCGAGTTTCTGCTCAACAAGTTGCAAGGTTAAGATTCTGGAGTTTGTTACTGGACTCATCGATTTCTATTGAGCATTCGTAGTTTACTGTGCATCTTTTTTATGTTTGATGTGAAATGGGTGGAATTGTTGGAGTGTTTAGTAGAACGGACCGTACGGAATAAGTTTTTCCGAAAGGGAAAATAAGTTGGGGGGAAGAAAACTGGGACAAATGAAATGTGGGTTAGTTATTTGAGTGGTATTCATCGTGAATGTACAGGATGTTTGGTTTCAATTTTTGACTTTTTTGGTTTCTAGGGTGGAGGTGTTCCCAACTACAATGGAGGGCAGGCATTGATTTTCGTTAGGCTTGAATCTGGGAAAGCTGATCTATTAAAAGCAGATGTCTCTGGGGTTGTTTGGAGCTTCTGCGTTTGTGATTCCGAGAGTTTTTCTGTGACTTTTTTGCCAAGATGGGGACACCTCTCCGCAGGTGAGTTTGAACTGCTTAAGTTGCTGTTTCATATCTTCCCATATGAGATCAGTGATTTTGCTGATGAAACTGGAATTGAACTGTTAATTTTATGTTATTCTCTGGCTGCAGCTCAACTGGTAGAAAACCCAATGAAACTATGAGGCTTGTAGTAACAACTTTTGTTGGGATTGTATTTGGGTTCTTCTTAGGTGTTTCCTTCCCCGCACTGTCATTGACAAAAGTAAGCCGATTGCTCGTGGCTGTTTAGCTTGTAAATGTTTGTTCTGATCTTAGGGTCTTACGTTTTGAGGTTTCTTATTCGCAGATGAACTTGCCATCAAGTCTGTTCCCTTCCATTGATCTTAATTATATAGAGGACAAGTACTCTGGTCTCTCAACTCAAGCTTTGTTAAATGTCTTATCTTCCCTGAAGGGCACCAGAGGTGGCTCTGTCAAAGACAATAGTACAAAGGTAATTCATCAATCAAATCAAATGTAGTATGTGTTTGCAAGGGCATTTCTTGGATTCTGAATGTCATCAATAAGTTGAGGTATTGAGGGTCAGCAGCAGTGTTACTGATAAAAGCTATCTTATTGCTCTTACATGAGATGAACACATGTTTTCTTGGAAGAGTGATTCAGTGAATCACCTGTCTCGTGTTGCTCTCATGTTCTTAGTGATGATGTTACAGATTTGGGTTCCGACAAATCCCCGAGGTGCCGAGAGGCTACCCCCAGACATTGTTACAGCTGAAACTGATCTTTACCCTCGACGACTTTGGGGCCTACCCAGTGAGGTTTGTGTTTTCTTCCATAGCTTGATATATGCTAGAGTAGTCATCTAGATATCAAATAACTCTCACTATATTAAGGATTATGGTTGTTTACTTGAACATTATGTTAAAATAATGAAAAGTGAACTTTAAAGAAAATTAGTTTCCTTTGAAGTTAATATTCAGTACATCAAAAAGCTTGAATAGAAAACATGGACAAATTTGCTGAAGGAATAAGTATACCACCATCTACAATGTTCTTGACTATTCCCTCTTCATTTCCTACTTGAAAATTGTGAATGCATAATCTGGTAAGACTGTAAGAGTGATCCTAAAAATGAGGCTGACCATTATGATCAATTCTTTTCAATTTGAGCATTATGTGTGGATTCCCATTGTTAGGGCCTTATCTTGTCTCCCCCTTGCTTTTTTTCCAAAAAAAATTATTATTATAAATAGGCTACATCTTGCATCCCTTTGCTTAGTTGTGTTTACTTGTTCTGCAGGACTTGATCACCAAGCCAAGATATCTTGTTACATTTACAGTTGGCTATGAACAAAAAAAAAACATTGATGCTGCAGTGAAGAAGGTTTGTCTGAAGTCTTACCCTCTTGCCCTAAACTAAATATTGTTAGCCTCATGTCCATTTTCTATGAGTTTTATACGTAACTGCATCTTCACTGCTTAACACCTGTCTGCAGTTCTCAGATGACTTTACCATTGTATTGTTTCACTATGATGGCCGGACAACCGAATGGGATGAATTTGAGTGGTCAAAGCAGGCCATCCATGTCAGTGTGTTGAAGCAAACTAAATGGTGACTGTTTGTTGTATTTGCATTAATCATTATATTCAGTGGCATTCAGGCAGTTATGATTGCCTGTTGTATTCATGTAGTGTTCCGCCTGATAATTGATTCTTTATGTTGAAAGGTGGTATGCAAAACGGTTTTTGCACCCCGACATTGTAGCACCCTATGACTATATATTCATTTGGGATGAGGACTTGGGGCTTGAAAATTTTGATGCAGAGGAGTAAGTATAATAATTCTTGCATCCTCAAACAAATTAGAACGATGTTCTTGGTGAACTTAGATTTGTATTCCTGTCGCAGGTATATTAAATTGGTGAAGAAACATGGCTTAGAAATTTCACAGCCTGGTCTAGAACCAAATAGTGGGTTGACTTGGCAAATGACAAAGAGGCGAGAAGACACTGAAGTTCACAAGTAGGGGTTTTAGAAGATGCCATTTGTATTGAAGCCTAAGTGGCGTTTTTGCTTTTCATATAAATCCAGACACTTATACCTTTGATTTCACGCATTTTCGATGCCTTTGCTTGCAGAGAAACTGAGGAAAGACCTGGTTGGTGTGCTGATCCACATCTACCACCTTGTGCAGCGTATGTGTCCCTAACAATTTTCATTAATTACTAGTGCACTTTTCACTTTATAACCTCTACCCTATTTGATATGTGTAGTCTTACCACTTAATTGGTTAACAAACAGGTTTGTTGAGATCATGGCACCTGTATTTTCTAGGGATGCATGGCGTTGTGTCTGGCATATGATACAGGTTATGACCTCCGACTTCTTTTTCTCTATCATTCATTGGCTAATTAATACCACGCCCCTGGTTCTCAAAAAAGTTGTATGGTCTTTGATTGCAGAATGATCTGGTTCACGGATGGGGTCTTGATTTTGCTCTTAGAAAATGTGTTGAGGTTAGTATTTGCAGCGAGCATTGGTTTGATTTGATTTTTCACCGTACTTTAATATTGTCCTTAATGCCACTGTAAACATATGCAGCCTGCCCATGAAAAAATAGGAGTTGTAGATTCCCAGTGGATTGTGCATCAAACTGTTCCTTCACTCGGGAACCAGGTATATCCAGATCTCATCACAAATGCATTGTTTACAACCTTATGAGAAATGGACCGTAATCTATTGTAATTTTTGAATAGGGTAAAGCAGAGAATGGCAAAGCACCATGGGAAGGGGTATGTTGCAAGTCACTTAGCTGTCATACTTTCATATTTTGATTCTTACGTCCTCTTTTTAACTTAGCAAATATCTGTCGATATATTCATGAACGTTAACTTTTAGAATCAGTAGAGTGATTTATGGAAAACTAATATGGTGGCTCAGGTAAGAGAAAGGTGCAGAAGAGAATGGGCAATGTTTCAGGATCGTGTGGCTGGTGCTGAGAAGGCCTATTTCGAGGCAATGGGGATCGATCCACCTAACTCCACAACTCGTTAGGCAGACAAACAACCCACCTGAGCGGAACAATGTGAGGCTATGCAGGGCTGCCAAACCCTTTACCTAGTAGAGTTGACTATAGTAGGTGGTGCTCCATAGGTTGAAAAGTCAATAGTTCCATTAATTCAATCTAGTTTTGATGGCAGCCCCTACAAGCATCTTGTGTGATGATGATGATGATGATGATGATGTAGTCTTTTGAATGTTCTGTTCATTTTTCAGTCTCTCCAGCTCTTACTGCTGGGTGTGTGATGTATTATATTGTTGAATTTGATATCTGAATTTTTTTATTGAATGAATTCATGAGCTTTTTAGCCAAAGAAAAAAGGACTAGTCTTTTTACTTTCTTGAACTTCATTACAAGGAAGCATTTGTTGATATCACAGAATCTGATGATAAAGAAGTCTCAACATTTTCTTTAATAGGGAGCAGTAGCTTACACTTCTTATGTGGAAAATGGTTGGTTTTTACATACCAAGAAATATTCCACATGAAAAGAATAATAACAATAAGATAGTAAAGAGAGGGTAACAACATTTCCCATGCCTGTGAATATGTAAAATCATGGTCCTATGTGATCTATATCCTCATAATGAAACGAGAAGTATGTAAATACTCTACAAGTATCCTTTGGTTATTGCTTCTTCCAACTCTTGAAATTCCCAAGCATCATTTGCTTTGTATTCTCCTGATATGGAGATAACAAACAACCACAATTAGCTCAGGGCAAGCAAAATTTAATAGATAGATGGTTACTAAACAGCATGGGGTGAGGTATTTGGTGGTTGGGGGGGTGGGGGGTGGGGATCAGGGGAGGGGTCATATCTAAATATAGGTCAGTTGTATGAGACAAGCGATAACCAATGATTAAATGAAAAGAATCATACCAATTGAATCTCTTCGTAAGGCTGACAAGTGAGCACAACTGCAAGAAAACATAGCCAACATTACATCAGATCACATACAATAGAAAAATGAAACAAAGTAGCTCAAATAGTTCTATGGTTTCTTATTAACTCTATTGTTTTAGAGCTGTAGAGCAAAGTCATTTTCACATATGCTACCTGCCCAGAGCCTTCCCAAAATCTGCACAGAGCGATCGAATATAGGTTCCTTTTGAGCATATTACCCGGAAAATCACGTTTTGTCTGCAATGCAATAAGGTAATTTCAAATAATGTATGTGGATTGCATTTCAAACAGAATTATGAATTATGTTAGACAAATGGAAGTGTAGCAACTAGCAACTGAAAGAAAATTCCCCATTTCCATGATCTGTAAAGATAGTGTAATAAACTATTGAGGGGAGAGAATCATGTCATAAATATAGGAGCACGAGTAGGAATAGCAGTAGTATGAAGCACAGCTAAAAGCTGCATAAAAATCAAACCATTGACAACCTGTCCTCTAAACTACGTTCAATGTCAAACTGGAATATTGAAATCCTTCTTGGTGAAAGTTCAATGCTTTCACCTCTTCTTGCTTTCTCATACATCTTTTCACCACCAACCTGTCACATGGCAAAGAAACACGAAAGTAATCAGGTTATGAGAACTGTAGCTTCTCTATGTAAACTATTCATACCTTTGCCATCCAAAAGGATTAGCAGAGATAGGGGTGGGGATAAAAGTGAAAATTTAGATAAAATGGAAGATGAGAGCCATAATTTGGGATGCTCTTTTCTATATAACAAAACATAGGGTGTTTGGTTCAAAAGTGGGAATCTGAATCGGAATGAGAATCAAATACTTGGTAAGTGGAATGGGTTTTGGTGAAAGTATTTTGCATGTTTGGTAGTAGGGTGGAATTGGAATGATTACCAATATTGATATTTGGTTATGTATGACCCTTTAATCAGAATAAAGATTTTAAAAATACAAAAACAAAAAATCAAGGCAATTGATCTTAAGAGTGGTGATGAGGTGAGAAGGCAATGAAGTGAGGAGGCGACGAAATGAGGAAGCAATGAAATGAGGAGCGATAAGGCTAAATTAATGGAATGATACCTAATTTCAATTAGGTAATGGGTTTTGTAATTATAGGGGTAATCAAATCCTATACTTGAGTTTTAAAAAGTTGTCAACCAAACAACGTGTATGACTTTCATTCCCATTCCTTGTGTCTAACCCCACAAACCAAACACACCCATAATAAAGGCTAAACTCAGTGCACAGTATCTGACCAGAATTGAATAATATCCTTGATAATAGAACCTAGATATCTGATAAGCATTTGCAGTGTAAGCAATAAAAATCTCCAGAATTTGATCTGCAATGTGATCAAAAGAATGATAATTGAACTTACTTTGATGGCAGAGAACATTGGAGGGACTTGCCATATCTCTCCAGAAAGGGATGCAGCAGCTTTTCTTAGATCCTCATTCTTGATATGCTCCCATGGTTCACGTTGAATAACCTATATAAATCAAAATGTTTCCAACTGTGACCTCTTTCATGTAGAACACTCAGCACCTCTAAACTTTACAAGTCCACCAAAAAAATGCCAGTTCATTTGTATGTTTCAAGAATTTAAACACATAGTGCTGATGTTTAGCAACTAATATTATTTTAGCCATTGAACAGATATCCAAGTCCAGCATAGACATATGGCAAAATGTAATAATAACACACCGGGGAATCCGCATCCCATGTAGAGGTGGCTTCTCCTAGTCGGAAAACTCCACTATAACCCTTAATCATACCCTGGTATCTGCCAAGAAAAATTAAGACTTTGAATGGAATTTGGCCTTAACAATTCACTGAGGTAAGTGCAATGATTTGCTAATCTAGTCACATGAATCCACTGGAGTAAAACAAAGTACGGAGTACTAGAAACTTTCATCTGAAGTTCCAAAATATGAACTTTTTAGGACTAGATGAACATAAGACACATATTGACTGACCTATCAACCAGCTTTGTTGCTTTACCAACACATACAATCAATAAACCAGTGGCCATAGGATCAAGAGTCCCAGCATGTCCTACCTGCAAGAGGTATATTTAAGAGCATATTAAGAAGAACATGCCAATCTAGAAAGCTTACCACTTTCATCCATAAAAGGATAATGACCTTTTTCACTTTGGTTAGGCGGCGCAACTTTCCACAAACTGTAAATGAAGTCCAACCTGGGGGTGATATTTATAGAACAACCAAGGACATCAGATTAACATTTTCAGAGAAATTCACACAATCTCTATTCTCTACTTACTGCTATTTAAATGTGGAATGCAATCTGGCACTTGCATAGTAATTGTATGTTAGGCAATGGCTAGCAGAACAGTCATAATAATTCCATGAAAAATCATACCAAACTTACCTTTTGGTTTGTTCACTAAAACCACAGTCCCAGCAGGGCTATCCCATTTCGGAGGAAGGCCTGTATTCCTTGAAGAAAAGAATGGCTCGGCACTGGAAACACCACCTCTGTCGCTGTCATTTGGAACTGTCTTCAAACACTTGAAGAATTCCTCAACTTTCTTCTCTGAAACGTCCACTTTGGCATCCTTAGTCTCACACTCTGTATTCTCAGTCTTCTCTTCAGTCTCAAAGAACACCAACCCTGTATCTTGCACGCGATCTGCAGCTTCTTCTTTACGATCTTCACTTTTGCCAACTTTCCTTTTCCCCTTCGGTGTACTCTCATTGGACTGACCAGGCTCGAGAAAAGCCTTATCGAAACACTGATCAGGAAAGTACTTCTTCTCCAATTGATAAACCATCTTATAATGCTTGTCCTTCTCCCAGGGATACGCAAATGCATCATAGAAATGCAACTCCTCCTCTTTCTTATGCAACGTACGTAGCTCCACAACTTCTTGCTTCAGTTCCACAAAATCACTACCATCCCGGCGGTTACCCTCGTCTTCCGAATCCGACCCAAACATTCTTTTCCTCCTCTTATTGTAATACTTCCTTTTAGCCTTGTCCATTCCTGTATCTGTATCATTGGTCTGGTCAGCTGGGCTTTGTGAAGAAGATGGAGTTGAGCTTAATTTCCTTTCGACCCAGTCATCGAATCCGAGTTCCGAGTCGGGTTCCGGAGACTCGGTGGGTTTGGAATTTGCGATGGGGCTCCGTAGGCTACGGCGGCGACCATGGTTCCGCGGGGGCTCGACTGGGCGAGATACGATCATCTCATATTGAAGTGGATATGGAGTTGAGGTCGTTGAGAAATGCCTTAGCATGAGGGGTTTAAGCTTTGAGGGAACGGCGATGCAGCGTGGCCTAGCGACAGAAGCTGTGCTCGTGAAGCGGAGGAAGGCGAGCGATACTTTGGAGAGTTGCGTCGATTTCGCCATTGAAGCATTTGGTCGAACACTTCCCGTCTGCTCTGGTGGCGCGTCGTTGCTCCGCTCAGGTCTCTGCGACGTTTTCCCTTTATATATTGGGATTGGATTTGGGTTTAATTAAAAACCATCCCTGATGTTTTGATATTCAGAAATTGACCCCGTTTCTTTTTGGATTGGCCAATTCTCTCAAATTACCTAAAATCTAATTAGGAAAATATGCTCAATGTTGCATATAATGATTGGGTACAAAAAATGAGATTCGGTGATTGAATTTAAATAATAATAATAATAATTAATTTTGTTAATTTTATGACTGAGATAGTTATTGGAGTAACCTAACCCAGTGATTATAAACTATCAATTCAATGGGGTTACATGATAACTAATTGATTAATTTAAATTTAATTAATTTGGAGTGTGATTGAATGAAAGGAACTCATCTATCTTAATTTGATCCTAATATTAGACAAGCCTGTTATCTCAAAAAAAAAAAAAAGTGTCTATAATTCAGAATTAGTAACTATGTGTGAAGGTTTTAATAGGAGTACTCTATTTGATTTGTAAAATTAAAAAACAAAATTAAAATAATATCGTCCATGACGCCTTTGTTGGACTTATCCGGTGAACTGAAAATTGATGCCTTCCCCGCGCGCCGTTAAGATCGCGGTCCATTTCAAATTGAGCCTTTTTCTTTACTTGAATCATTTTCCCGCTCGTCGAAGCCCATGGCGGGTTTAGATTGGGCAGACGACGAATGGGAGGTCGTCAACGACGATGGCTTCGTCTACAAACGCAAGAAGCGCCCCCGCCTCGACACCCCTACCACATCCTCCTCCTCGCTTCCACCGCTTCCTGATCCCACGGCGGAGGAGAACAACCGCCGGGAACGGAAGAGGGCCGCACTCGTCAAACTCAAGCAGAAGTATCAAAGAGAGATTCGCCAGTGGGAACATTTGTCGAACACCTTGAAGGCGATGCAAGAGAAAGCCTCCATCCAGCAACAGACGCATCCAGAGCTTCCTACACCGTCTTCGGACCATGCCGCCAGTACCTCCGGGCCGCCGGGTAACTCATCCCGGCAGCTTATAGACGAGCTCCTTTCTCAGGTAAAGGTTACAACAACCTTCTGCTGCTAAAGTTTGGCGTGTTTTTTAGTTGTATTTGAAGTGCTTACACTCCATTTGGTTTTGCATAGGCTCAAATTCAAGAAGCCATAATTTGCGACATATCAAATTTATGCGATGTTGCTGAAGCCTTGTGCAGTGCTCAAGAAGACAGGCTTAAGCAATCATTCATAGACCTTCCGATTTGGGCAAAATCACCGCGCGAGCTTATCACATCACTATGCGAAGAGTGAGCTCATTTACTATGCACATCTAGTGGAGCTCTTGGTGATAAAAACAAAGTATTGCAACCTTGTTCAATCTGTATCAATATTGTTCTAACTGTGGCCAGATCCTGCCTTGTCCATTTTGTGTTGCTAGCTTGTAAATTAGTTTCTACTTTAGACTCATAGCTAGATTTATCAAGTATTAACAGCTTGTTGCTTGCCAAACTGAGTCAATTTAGATGTATGTTTCAAGGCTGATGTAGACTAAATGGTTATTTGTTGAATGAATTGCAAACATTTGGTGTTTGTTCGGTTGTTCTATGTCTTGGCTTTGGATTGTTTCTACACAAGTTTTCTTTCAATAGTATTGATGTCTGCTACTTGTTTTTTCTTCTGGGAGAAAGCTTTGAATATGATGGTAATGGGCAAGTAGATTTAAGCAGCATTTTCTTTTGAGGTTAATAATCTATTTTCCGCCTTTCTGGCATCGTTACCTATATGCACCTCTTTTATCACTTTGCTAATGGCCTTGGTCTTAAGCTTTGATCAAGAATGCAATGTCTCTGGTGCCTGAGATCGTCTTTAACAATTGTCCTTGTGCATGAGACTGAGTTTGAAATTGTTGTTTTGGTAATAACAGCTTCTTTCATGGCATCAAGTTGAACAAGATTGCTCCGGTTCAGACTTGATGATTCTTTTTTCTTTTCATTCGTAAAGAAAATATCAGGCACTTGGAATTTAGGTTATTTAGTTACTTTCCTTGCATGGCAGTTTTTTCTTCTTGAGTTGAACTCAGGATTACTGGTCTGCCCAAGCTTCATACTTCTGCAAATAACCATAAGCAGCTTGAATGTGTAGAGCATTAGCTGACTTTTGGGGGAAGGTTTAAGGTGCAATTCCAGTATGGAAGAGGCATATCAGAACCTCAGGCGAAAGGCCAGGTATGCACACTTCTGGCCATACTGATTACCTCTTTCAGATGCAGGGTGACATTGTAACTTTTGTTTGCATATTATGCAAGTGATTTTATATTCAAGATGATAACCCACTGGGTGATTAATAGCAATTTACATTCTGTCAGGCTACTACTATCAGCCATTTAGGTCCTTGGAATGTGTTGTGTAAGATTCACGACTGATGGACTTATCTCACTGAAAGATCTATTGTGGTCAAAAGTAGGGAAAGCTCCAGAAAAGCCTACAAAGGAAGTGTATCAAGTGGTCATAGATAGTGATTTGGGAATGATGGTGAGATTGTAGTTGTATTCTCTACCCTTACCAAATTTTGACAAGGGTCTAGGAGGCTAGGAGCTGCCATCAAGAAACTCACAGGAGGAAAGACACAAAACAGTAGGCATCTTTGTATACATACAAAACATATATTCTTGAGTCCTCTAATTTTGAAAACTATAATATTGTCTTTTTGAATTAGGACAATGACAAAAGCTTCTGATTACATAAAGCTGAGAGCGGGCTCTGTGATTGAGATCTCAAGGCTTCTGGGATATATTCTGCAGATAAAAGGTAAAATTAAACCACAAATCTAAACTGTCCTCTACAGTCCTTTCTATCAAATATTTGGTTAATACACACCACTTTCAGCATTGAATATTTGTATACCTGGTGAATTGGATTTAACCAAAACCTTTTCCTAGTGAAAAGCATAAGATGTAAATAAACTTGATGTCTTATGTCTGGTAAATGCAATAATGGGTGAAGTTATGAGCTCAGTGGAAAGCAAGCTACTGTGCAGGGCATGCATCTACCTGTACGGCTGTACCTGGGTGATGATCCCTTTGAGAAGGAGGCAAAAGACAAGTTTGGCCGTTTGGGGCATACATGCTGTCTCCCTTTTAAGTGATGGTTTTGTGCAATTTCTAGATCTTTAGTTAAGGAATAGAAGCTAGGTTTCTTTTGTGAATTGCAAATAAGTTTTTTTTTTTTTTTTTTTTTTTTCTTTTTTTTGGGCGAGGAAGAAAAATTTGCAATCACTATTTGAGGAAATGCACAAAGTAAATCACATTATTGTGTAATATTTGTAAATCATAAGGAAAAGGCAAATTGTACTCGTTAAGATTGAACTTGTGACTTATGATAATTATGTTCTATCTATTCGGTCATCGTTTTTGGGGTAAATTTTGGTAGAAATCTTAAAGGAATTGTGGCTAATGTAAAACTGGCAAATTATTGTGGAATAAGATGGACCTGAGTCCAAAATACATAGTTTACATACTAAATGTTCATAATTCAAACTGTGAACATTTAGTATATAAATTGTGTATTTTAGATCCAGTAAAACTAATTTGGGCCTTGGACCTTACTGGCCTAGTGTCTGAAGACAAATTATTATATAGATCCGGATCTAAAAATATACAATTTACATACTTAAATGTTCACAATTCAAATTATGAACATTCAATATATAAATTGTGTATTTTACATTCGAGTTCACCTTGCAAAGTGAACTCGGGTCCATGTTATAACTGTTGGTGTCTGACTCCAAGTCAATTTTAAACCCAGCAAATCATTGGGCCTCATTAAACGCGTAGCCATTTTAAAAATGGGCCAATATCCCGTACACAGGGCCCCAAGCAAACGGTCCAGCAAAGCCCTTTGCCATAAATTGGGCCCAACACAATAAGGGAAAGATTGTAGTCTCGAATCAGCACCGCATTTCGCGGGCGATATCTCATTTGGCGCGAATGCGGAAAGTTTTCCGGTTCGCGTTCCCGCCAAAAGAAGATCAACGGGCAGTTCGGTCAGGACATATTATTGTCTTTTAGTTGCGGAGCCCTGAATGGTGAGGCCTGACCGGGGGCAGAAACCGCGTGGAACCTTAAAATTTGGTGGAATGGTGGTAACAGTGGCGGTACGCTGTACAGGACTAGGAGGAGATGACTGTCCATGATTCATGAATAGGAATAGGAATAGGAATAGGAATAGGAATCTGGTTGTCCCTGTTTAGATTCCTTGTAGTATTGAAGCCCATACATTGGATTCTTCTTGCATTCAAATACCTCCTTATTCTACTGATCATGATGCTGACATCTTATATCATATATATTGTCAAATTTTTTCAAACTAAAGAATAATCACAAATATGTGCATATGTGTACCTACATGTTAATTTGAATGTTGCCTCATATTATCTAAAAACATAATAAGTCTTAATTTAAGTTATATTCTTGATTTATGTTTGTTTTTTCTGTTAAATTTTTTAAAATACATTATGCTATAAGAGATATACTATATAATTAAGATCTTAACATTGAGTAAAATATTAGGCATGTATTTTTGCACATCGCACATATAAAATACTCCATTTGTCTCATTTTATCTGTCCTACTTACTATTCATTGGTCAAACCAACTATTTATTCTTTGTTTATTTTCTTTATAATTTTTTTTATTTATTTATTTATTATTTTTTTTTTGTGTTTAATAGTACTTTTAGTGTAGTTTCTAAATATATAAATTTTGTATACTAATAATAAACTTAATATTATAAAAAATTGAATTAAAAATAATTTCAGTCAAACCTTACTAACTGAACCAGACACATAAAATGGGACGGAGGGAGTAATAATTTTTAATAAGAGTGAAGGGCATTTTAATATTCCATATTATTTCACTATATATGTGTGTGTGTCTGTTTGTTTTAATTCAAATTATAAATGTTATTCTCTCTTCTTTTTTTTGAAAGATAAATGTTATTCTTAAGAAGAGTTGAAGGCATGCTAATATTCTATGCAATGTTTTATGTTCGTTTGGATGTCCTAAAAAGAATTAAGGTTATTTAAATCCAACCTATAAAGAGAGATTTTGGCAAAAAATTGAATGTATAATATTCATCAAATCCATAAGGAAGCTAACTTTTGCACATACTAGATAACAATTCATCATGGTCACTATCAAGTATCAACCAACCTTACAAAGTTCGCAACTTTTTTTTTTTTTTTTTCCTGGTATAGAAAAAATCCAATCTATACCCACAAACTAACTTATAATACTATACAATAACAACTTGAAATCATTGATTTAACTAGCTAAGCATTTTTTCGGCCAAACTCATCACACAGGGTCTGTGTATGATTTGCAAATTATTACACATGAACATAATTTATCACGTGCACACTATTAAGTAGTGACTTGCGTGTTCTCATCATTATTAAAAAAAAAAAAAAAATTCCCTATAAAAATACTATATAACAACTTGAAATCATTGATTTGGCTGGGAAACATTCCAACGCAAGTTGATTAGTTTATAGATAGGCCTAATCTTGATTGAGCTCACTACAATAATGGAATTCACTACTTTAACAAGAAAAAAAATTTAATGATTGGTTAAGGTTGCTCCCACACGCAAACAAATCATGAAGGTAGAAACGTGTTGAAGAAAAAAGGCTGTCGTCCAAGGATGAGGATAAAGATGCAGCAGAAGTCTTTCATATTTATTTGATGTAACCAAGTCAAAATTTGCAACTTGCAAGATGTTATAAATGGCGCCATTATTTGTCATTTTAATACCATCCTCATATGTGAGTATGACAACACAAATGGACGGTTCGAATTTGATTGTGTTTATTTCGTTAATTTTTGGAGATTAAAATTACCTTACAAAATATAAATTAAAGTTTAAAGTTGTTCAGTTTTTGTTAATATCT
Source organism: Ipomoea nil (assembly GCF_001879475.1). Lineage (NCBI taxonomy): Eukaryota > Viridiplantae > Streptophyta > Magnoliopsida > Solanales > Convolvulaceae > Ipomoea > Ipomoea nil. Next base: position 527,668 of record NW_017617241.1, on the reverse strand, counting down.
TCTCAATTGAGTCTGTTGCATAAAATTTTCTTAGTGTGATTTATTTCTTATGTGTGGTTTCTTTTGAATTCACTAGAGGTGCACAAATCCCGGGCTGGACCTGGAAACCTCTAGTACCCGAGCTGGAGCTGGGAACAATGAATGGGATCTACTTAGTACTAGAGGTGGCCAAATCCCGAGCTGAACCTGGGCCTAGATTAGCACGGATCAGGACCGGCTCTGGGTTAGTTTTTTTTTTTTTTTTAATAAATAAAATTTAATGTGTGTGTATAAGCATAGAATTGAAACCATAATGTATGTATATATGCAAAGGGCAATAATACATTTGATTTGAATGGGTTTGTCATGTTGCATGAGGGTGAAAGGGGGGAAGAACTTGAAATAAGAGCAAATCAAATATGGATTTATATTGTTTTGGCTGCATGCGTTGCTCCCCATAGGGCAACCAAATTGGAACTTATCCTTAGCTTGGAGAATCCGATGAAGACAACATTCTTATCCCCTCTCTCTCTCACTCTCTGTTCAATTCAACTTCACTGTTAGTTCTTCAAAACTCTTTTTCAAGTCAATCCTAAACACTAACAAGAATCTTATAAAGCAAACAAACACCATACCCACTTTTGTCAAATGCTTCAATTTTGCTTTGTTTAACACTAGTGTGATCCCAAGGTGCCTTTTCTTTAATTTCTTTATGTTAAAGAACTCCCTTTAGCTTCTTGATCATGCACAATATATATCTTTCCTGCTTCCCAATATATTACTAAGTTTTGCAAATAAGTAAAAGAAACCTCTTTAATTGGTCAATCTTACTTAAATTGGTTAGATAGTTAACTCGATAACTATAAGGTTTCAAGTTCGACTCCGTGAGAGTAGTTTATTAACCTTTTTAGTTTGAATCGGTTAGTTATGAACTGACTCCGTGAGAATAGTTTATTAACCTTTTTAGTTTGAATCGGTTAGTTATGAACTGATTTGCCGACTAGAGTTATAAGGCGGACTTCACTCAAACCGCACATTCGAGTAGCGGCAGCTGATTTTCCCGTATATCAAAGAAACCCCTTTAACTTGTTAAGTTAATCCACTTCGAATCAATTTAGGCATGCAAATGAGCCAAACCGAACTTGAACTTAAGTTAGTTTGAGTTCAAGCTCGAAATAATTAAAGTAACTTAAATTTGAATAATATATAATTATATATATGGCTTGCATGTGGTTAGGCTTGATTACTTAATATGTTAGTTAAAGTTCAAATTTTGCTGAACTTGAATTAAACTTTGACCAAATAATTAATTTCGCTTGCACTACTAAATTAATCTAATTAAATTAAATATAACTTTAAAGTTGAGATTTTAGTAAATTTCTTTTGAATTTTGTTACTTTATTTATAAAGTTTGACTGTTTGAGTTGAAGATTTTATTTGTTGATAGATGAATGAAAGATTTGTATGTGAACGTGAAATGTAAATGGAAGAATTTGTTGAACCCTACATAGGATTCTCTGGAGGCAGCCAGGCAGGGTGTGCATTTTCAAAGCATAAATTTTGAAATAATAGATGGTGGACCCCAGAAAGGGTTAAGAATTGATCACTTTAGATTTCAGAGTGAGAGTCTGCAGCATCATTTTCCAGCCAAGATAAAGATTTACTACCCTTTAATTTTATCAATAATAATAATAATAATATTGAAATTAAAAATAAATAAATTAGCTAACAAAGATAATCTTAGAAAATTTTGATAATGTTTTTCTTGAAAGGAGTAAATATACTAAACTACATGGTAGGGTGTTGTATATTACATAATCTCAAAGCTTAAGCTCAAATGCTACAATCTGAGAAATGAAACCAAGAAGAACAGAACATAAGAGCCTGGCCGCCTGGGAGCTACATTCATCACTCTTGCTAATCAGTTGGCCCGCTCCACGTGGCGTATGAATACGGATTCGAGGTCCGGCGGATCAAAGAACTCCCGGGCACCGTTGTACCGGCAAGAGGACGCCGGGCGGCGTTTCCTCGGCGCCGGCGGGCAGGGCAGCCTCTCCGGTATTCTGGAATCCCTGGACGTCGGCGTCGTGGAGCCGCGGTCTTCGTCGGACTCGGAATGGTAAGCGTTGTTTCCCTCCTTGGGCTTAGTAGATATGGAGTTGAGAGGAGCACAAATCGCGATTTCGGCGAATACCCATTTCGTCCCCTCCGATTCCTTGCCGCCGTCTACTTGAAGCTTCTTGGAAAACCCCATTTTTTCAAGATTGGGTGCTAAAAGGATGAGCTTTTTGAATTGGGAGGAGGAAAGAAGAATTCTGGGGAGCAAAGGGTGAGAGAAAAGATAGGTTTTTTTGGGGGCAAAAGGAATGCAAAAATGGAGTCAGAATGAAGAAAGAGAAAGGGAACATGGACTTGAAATTTTATTCACCGCTGCATAATTTTTGAGCTCGTCTAGTACTACGACTACTAGTAGCCATATATCTGCTCTCTTATATATTTTCTTGCAGCGCTATAAAATACATAGATTTACCAAAAAAGGGAGGGAATTGACAGGAATGCGAAATACTAATTGGGAAAGATTTTTGAGGGAAAAGAGGGCTGCCCGTGAAAATATTGGGCAGGAGGGCAGCTGAAACCGAGGGGGAATTGGGATTTTGGCGCCAGATTTTGGTGTTTGTGTATTAACGGCTAGCTTTCCCGCCTAATTTTTTTATTTTTCCGATTTTGATCCCTCGTTTTCAGTATGCGGAGCCCATCTGAATTATATGACGCAAAATATTGGGTTGGCCTATAGCAACATGTCGGGCATCGTTGCAACACAGCTTCAAATGGTGGGCTGCGCAGAATCTCAATTCTCAAAGAGTATTATTATTATTATTATTATTATTATTATTATTATTATTATTATTATTCAGATCATGAAGTTAAACAGCATCAAATTGTAATTAAAATCTTTGATAATTAATCTCAGTATACAATTTAAATATTTAAGATTATGTGACTATAAAATATATATGTATCTCATCAAATAGCGTAATGTTTGTAACATATCAATAATATATATAACACATAATGTCATAAATTCGATATGTGTATAAGTATACAATTTATAAGTTTTAAATCAGATTGATAATTTAATCACTTAGCAGTAGTGTTAAATCAACACTTCTAACACAACAAAATGATCATAAAGCTCATCCATGTGAATATTAACAATTTACTTATCTTTATGTACACCGTTATTAATTTTCTCTATAATATTAAATGCACTCACCATATAAAATATGAAATGGTGATTTCTAAAATACTTGTCACAATATATATTTCACGTTTCAAATGCTCTCAAAACATAATAATCAATGGATGCAAAGATATAAGACAAACCATCTTCTAAATTATGTCATTATGATAGTTTTAAGAGCATATAGTCAATGCCCAATAATATATGACTACTTGTGCTCAAAATAATCATTTGCATATGATAATTTATTATCATATAAATATGCATGTGTCATAATAAAATATGAGGAGACCTCATCGGATTATGGTTAAAGCTCCGATATGAACCCAATAATTATTTCTGTTGTACTCCCTTACTTAAAGGTTACACATAAGCTGAGGCAGTGTGCTTCATAAGTGTTGTTCTGTATGATGCTGCTGCCTTCCACTCCTAATTTTTGTTGTTGCTACACCATCATTTTGCCAAAAAATTATTATAATCTGCTCTCTGATTCGAGTAGTTGCTTATATATATTCCTTCTTTCTCGTGTGAGGATATATATATATATATATATATATATATATAAAATTTCGTGTCTGCCTATTAAAGTCTAAGCAACAGTGAGATTCGCCTACGTGATTGCTAATGCAAGCTATCCGTAGTAGGATAGGTTTGTGTAGCATGTCGAAAGTGTGTAAGGGTTCTAACTGCACCGTTACCGGGCAAATAACGCTTTTAAGGTAGTGTTATTATAACATGGCACAGATTTCCCTTCTACCATACACCCGTTGAATCCGTGCTTCTTAAAAGGCTTCCAGATCGCGCGTTGACGTTGCGATTATTTTTCAACAGTTAAAAGAGTTATTTCAGCAACAGTCAACCTTTAGCGTTATGACACCTTTTGTCATACATGATCTATCAAAAATCACTGCGCTTGATGGAAAAAAATAACAAAAGGTGGGCTCAAAGAATGCGTATCCTCTTTGAACAATTAAAGTTGGTTTACGTGCTATATTCAGTTGCACCTGAACCTACTCCAACAATGTTCTCTTCTCTTGGTGCTATAAAAGCTAACCATGAACCTGATTACACTTCGGGTGAAGAATCGAGAGAAAGCAGTCCTGAAATAGATTACATTCCAGGTCAAGAGCCGGGTGTAACTATGATGTAGATTAGAAATGACAATGCGGTCGCCAGAGGATACCTTCTGTCACAAATGAATGACAATTTGTTTGACATCTATGTCAAACAAGACTCGGCAAAAGTCATTTGGGAATCACTGTCAGAAAAGTACAGTGCCAATGATACTGAAAGTCAAAGTGTCAGAACCGTCTACAACAAAAGGAGTGGAAAAATCAAGAAGTTCAAATGAAGATGTTTTGTGTGCGGAAAGCAAGGACATCGAGTTTTTAAGTGTTCCTTTGAACTTCTTGATTTCCGCACACAAAACATTTTCCTTTGAACTTCTTAAAATTTCCACTCCTTTTGTTGTAAACGGTGCTGATACTTTGATTTTCAGTATTATTAACACCATACTTTTCTGACAGTGATTCCCAAATGACTTTTGCCGAGTCTTGTTTGACATAGATGTCGAACAAATTGTCATTCATTTGTGACAGAAGGTATCCTCTGGCTGCCGCATTGTCATTTCTAAACTGCATCATAATTACATTCGGTTCTGGACCCGAAATGTAATCTATTTCAGGGTTGCTTTCTCTCGATTCTTCACCCGAAGTGTAATCAGGTTCATGGTTAGCTTTTGTAGCACCAAGAGGAGAGAACACTGTTGGAGTAGGTTCATGTGCAACTGAATATAGCACGTAAATCAACTAATTGTTCAAAGATGATACGCATTCTTTGAGCCCACTTTTTGTAATTTTTTCCATCAACCGCAGTGATATTTGATAGATCATGTATGACAAAAGGTGCCATAACGCTAAAGGTTGACTGTTACTGAAATAACGCTATTAACTGTTAGAAAATAATCGCAACGTCAACGCGCGATCTGGAAGCCTTTTAAGAAGCACAGACACAACGGGTGTATGGGAGAAGGGGAATCTGTGTCGTATTATAATAACACTACCTTAAAAGCGTTATTTGCCCGGTAACGGTGCAGTTAGAACTTTGACACGCTTTCGACAGGGTACACAGACCTACTACGGATAGCTTGCACCACTAGCAATTACGTAGGCGAACCTCACTATTGCTCAGATTTTAATAGGCAGACACGAAATCATATATTATATATATATTAATCCTCACACGAGAAAGAATGAAGAAGCTATAAATTTTGAGTGTCCTAAAATGATGTTGGGAGCTGCTATATATAGCAAGCAACCCTCCATCCCAGCCACACGAAACAAACATGAGTGGCGTATGCCACAACATAGAGCAATTAGTGCTGGTCCAAAAAATTAAACAACAATTTATAGCTACTCATTCTATTTTCTCTTTTCTCTTTGGATTATTCCCAACATTACCTAACTGAATTCATTAAGTAACCTTTTTGGTTGATGAATTTATACAAAATGACCGCCCTTTTATTTGGTTATGGACTTATTAATAATTCTTTGGGAGAAGAATTAATAATAAAATGTTTGGTTGAGACATTTAAAATTTTATAATTTATAAATTATGTAGTTACAATCAATCATAACTTTCTCAAAGTCAATGTAGTATATAAAGAGACTTTGGGAGGAGAATGAAACCATCTTGAGCTCTCAAGCTCTATTTGATTTTCTTTTATTTTCCTTACTAACAATTAGCATTGGGTTAGGGTGCACGAATATAGGGATAATCATGTAAAACCTTGGGAGACTGCACCAATTTATTAGTTCTACACCTGATGTTGACTTATATGTTTTTTTTTTTTTTTTTTTCTCTAACTTGAGGCTTATTAATCCTTTTAATATCACAGCTATGTCTTAATTTTTCTACACCATTATTAAACATGGATATCAGGATAATACCAAATTGGCCTAGAATCTCAATTCAAAAAAACAAATCTGGAAAAGTACCTTTTGCTTTTTCTTAGCAGCTTCAATAGCTTCAGCACGGTCAATAATACCCTCCACTAGTAAATTCTGATGATCATCATCCAAATCCTCTTTGCCAACACCTTGCATTGGGAGGACTTCTTTTCTTGCAGAGGCCTATAGCCGTTTGATGGTCTTAGCATATTCAGGATCAGGGACATAGCCTTCCGCTTCATTGTCAACAAGGTGACAAGTGCGAAGGAGCTGAGGAACCCTGTTAAGGATATTTGGAAGTAAGTTTCTAACTCTATCAAGATCAGACTGAAGGATCAGTAGCACAAACAAAGAATAGTTTGCTAAAAGAATAAGTAATTCTCTTTCCCAGCCCCCCAGCAACTCCCTTTTTCTCATTTACTGTTCTTTATATAATTAAACCCAATATTGGTTTACACAAGATAGGCAATATACAATGGTCCATTACGAACTATAAACTAACCCACTGCGGTTGAACATCTCCCTCTCCCACCCATGAGACAACACCACCAAATGCAGGGATGAGAGAGTAGTACAAATTCATACAGCGTATGTCATACACACTGTTCAGACAATCATCCAAATCCCTCAATGCATCAATGAATTTAGGGTACCTGCAAGTACATCACAAATTTGTCACCAACACTGAACACACCAACCTGTCTCGAGTAATCCTATCTAATGTATAGGTAGGTTTGCGATTCAGTAGACAACTAGACACTCAGCAAGATCCTTGTTCTTCTTTGACATAGCTTTCTAAACCTTTTTTTTTTTCTCATATAAGCCAGTATATCTATGATTATGAACTTCTCAAGCAGTGGCTCATGTTTAAGGAACATATTATCTTTCGTGTGATATGATATGTCTGATGATTTCCCTTGATCTTCTTCTTTGGCACTCGCGGAAATATACCTTTGAGGATGCATAGCTTCCGGTAAACAAATAAATCAATAGGAAGTGTCAATAGCATATATCAAGCGCTCAAACACTTGAAATTTAACCAATAAGAACCTTATCAGTAACAGAGCGTCGGAGCCTAATAAAAAACATTGAGGTCGATGCCTAATTATACTTTTTACGGTAATCAAACAGAAGGAAATTATATACAACAAAGTATAAAGTGAATCAACAAAATTGAACTGAGAACAAAGTGATAGACGATAACCTGAACAGGGAGACTTAACTGCTTGTGACCTAGTTATGCATCTGGCGGCGTTTCCTTCCATTTTCTTCTCCTGAAACGTAACAAACGATATAATGGCTGAATCGGCGGCGATCACACCGGTTAGTTTTTTACGAAACAAAAAACAGAAGACTCGCAAAGGTTCAACTTACCGCAGGCCTGTAATGCTTCGGCATCGGCGCATCGCCGCACATTTCTGCAGGAGAACGAGAGCGGACGTTCACCGGTGTAATTCTGGTAAACCGGAGAACAATTCGAGCAAGCGGGACCTGAGCAGAGCGTTGTTGATTGCTCCTAAGAGTCCAAAACTAAAACGGCCGCGCGCCAGAAATCGACGCCTCTGGATAACCATAGAAATAGTATGGGCTAAGTACTGCGACTAACAAGCCCATTAACACTTGCTTAAAGCCCACAAGACCGGGCAGAGTTTAAGTTAAACGGCACCGTTTCTTATGTTTTGTCTTTCAAACGTATATTTAAATTTAAATAAATATATTCTCCATTTTCCTTTCTTCCGTATTTATAAGGTTGCCAAACAAGTGACAAATTGATAATAAAATAGTGCCATGAATTATCAATAAGCGAACCCTACTTTGTTATTTGATTCCACAAGCCAAGATGTTGTTGCCTAGCATGTGCAATATGACAATGAACATGATACAACTTTTTTCCATATTCAATAATTACATTTAAATTAATTATATATTATAAACAATTTTAATAATTTAATAGTCACTATTGAATAATTCAATATTTGATAATTACATTTAAACTAATTATATGTGAGGTCAAGTATATACAAATTTTTTTTATTGACTTAATACTTATAATCGTCTACTTATTTTGTATTATATTTTTTTTTTGAATGCACTTATTTTGTATTATATAATTGCGTTTAAACTAATTATATATATCAGGTCAAGTATAAACAGTTCATTTCAATTATTTATAAACAGTCATCACTATTATTTAAATTTTTCGTGTTTGATAATTACATCTATAATTAAGCTAGTTATATGACAAGTCAAGTATAAACAATTCATTTTTCCTTATGCCCACCGTCATTTAGCCCTGTTTGCTGAGCCATTAAGTTATTGTGATTTACATAATCTCAAATGCTCTGTCGGATCAGAGTGTGGGGACCGAGTTATTGTGATTTACATAATCTCAAATGCTCTGTCGGATCAGAGTGTGGGGGCCGTTGGGATGGAAGATTCAACCTTTAAGGAGAAGTATAAACAATTCACTTCAATGATTTTATAGTCACCGCACCGTTGTCTAATCATTCTTCATTTGATAATTACATGTAAGCTAATTATATTTTAGGTCAAGTCACTCTTGGGTGCACATATCAATTGGTCGATCAATCAATACAAAAAAAGTTCATAAGTTTTGTTTTGAATTGTTAGTAGCCGCATGGTGCATAGCATTACTATACAACCATTTGGGTCGGGAGTTTATATATATGACCATATTTAGGACAATTGAGACTCATCATTTAATTTACTTCCTCCACCCTTTTAAGGCGGCGAGAAGAAAGAGTGGTGATGATATGGTAAATTTAAAGTTCAAACTTATATGTCGGTCAAGTAAAAACGATTTTTTTAATGATTTAGCAGCCACCCTTACCTAATCATTATTATTGCCCTAATAATCCCTATTTAGTGTGCCACTTGCACTCCATCATTCAAAAATATCAGGATTGATCCACTCACCCAGTCACCCTCCACCCTTCTCCATTATCATCATCTTTTCCACTCCATCTTCTTCTAGGGTTTCTCCTTGCAAGCACATAACCCTCTTCTTTCTCATTTTTGCACAATAAAAGGTTGCATATATAGCGGTAGCTTTCAAGCTAGAACGACAACAGATCAAGTGAGATAGCTTGGAAGATCTCTCCGATCCCCCACCATATATACAGCAATCAAGAAATCATAAAGGTATGTACTGTATGTACGTGTAGATAGATATATATTAATATCTTTATATATATGTATTGATTTGGGTGAGTGATGATTATGGTGATGAGACAAGTTTGGTAGATCTGGCAATGGGGGGATGCAGCAGATCAGACAGATTAGTTTGTGTAGGAAACATAGAAATGTTCCATCAATTATATTTGGATGAGTTCTATATATGATTATTAATGCGCAGAAGATAAAGTCTAGTTTCGCGGAACTTTGCAGGATGAATGTCGGATATCACCTCACCATAAAGGCTTAGAAACCGGAAGTAATAAGTCCACATGATGCCCTAACCCTACACAAACTTAATTGCCTGCCAGTACTAATTAGCTTCTCCCAAACCTTGCTAGCTAGCTAATACTATATACACATCATCCACTATCTTTTAATTTCAAGAACATAATGGAGCTTCACAAAACATATAGTAGGTTAGTTTAATTTGATATGCAATTTAATGTCTATAACAGGATTTACACACACATATATGTGTTATTTGGAATACCACAACACCGAGTGGTAGAACCTAATTAATTTTTAGGTCAAAATTAAGTTTGATTCTTGCTAATTAATATATTTTGGTCAAGCCGCCTATAGTGGCACAAAATTTATCTAGTGCGATTTACCTTTATTGTGTCCAGCGAAATTTATTATGCACACGTACACTTGGATCTCCTTAGTTGTTTCATAATTATTAGGCAATAATAACCTTACTTGTAATCAATAATAGATCATTAGGCTCCCATTGTACTCTCGGCCAAATGGCGCCACCCATCTTCTTGGATGGAGCATGATTCTTGTATTATAAGGTAATAAGTTTGATTATTTTGCCAATATTATATTCTTTCGGTCAAGTTTGTTACACAAGTTGTGACGGGAAGTTCCTTCGTCATAAAAAAGGCCACAAAGAATTAGTCTAATAAGTAGATAAGAAATATAATCTCATTTAAGACTTTCTCCCAACAACATGGTGATGATGCATGATTCAATTGTTAACGAATATTGAGAATTTGGACTGAAATCCTATACTCGATTTATCTCCTCATGAGTCTTAGACTCCATGTTATGGTCTAGGAAAAAATAAAACTTGGGTTATTAAAAAATAAAATAAAATTCCATTTATGCTTACATTTAATGAACTATAAGTGGTGTTGTTTTTGTATATATGCAGGATATGAAAATATAGTGTGTTACGTTGCATCATAGATATATATAGAAAGGATATGTCTTCTTCTTCTTATTCTTCTTCAAGTTCCAGCAGCTATTCAAACCCTCCTTGCGCAGCCTGCAAGTTGCTGAGGCGGAAATGTCTGCCGGACTGCATCTTCGCGCCGTACTTCCCGGCGGAGGAGCCGCAGCAGTTCGCCAACGTCCACCGAATCTTCGGCACCAGCAACGTCGGCAAGCTGCTGAACGCCATCCCGCCGCACCAGAGGCAAGACGCCGTGAACTCTCTGGCCTACGAGGCGGAGGCGCGGACCAAGGACCCCGTTCACGGCTGCGTCGCCGCCATCTCCGTGCTGCAGCGCCAAGTCATCCGCCTCCAGAAGGAGCTGGACGACACCAATGCCGATCTGATGCGATTCACCGCAAAGCCCCATTCCCATCAGGGATATCCTCCGGGAATGGAATTCGTGTCGACGATGAATCAAACGGCGGCGGCTTATGGTGATAATCAACAAAGGGTTTCCGTCAACGAGTATGGACTGCCACTTCCGGCAGCCGCTGATCGGTCGCCGTCGTTTTACCCTGAGGTGGTAGATGCTGATTGTTGATTCCATGAATCTCTAGACCTATATATATGTGTATATATACAAGCCTCCAGTTTTAAGGAGCTACATACGTAGATATATGTGTTGTCAATATAATGTTGTCGTCCGTACTAGTTGAGAATGTTGAAGTTATCCCCACACTGTTTTGGGAAGGGATAGTCTGCATGGTTGGCTATTTGATAGTACATTATAACATTTTTATGTATGCATGTGACATCACGTACAATAATAAAAAAAAAATATGTTATTTTCATCAAATTAGTTAGAACTCTTTTACCAAGTATATGTATATGAGTCTTATATTATAGATGTTATATAATTCTGTACTTTTAAGTGTATAAATTCTGTACCTAGAATAAATTAAAATTTGTGTTGGAACATGAGAAACGAAAATTGAAATTACAGAATTTATTAAATATTAAATATCAAAACGACGTCGTTTTGATCCAGAGTTCACAATGTTATGTGAACCTGGTCCACATATAAATTGCCTTCAATTTGATGGCCACTGATTTAACTATTATAATGCCAACGGAAAGGCCCAAGTACAATGAGAAATTGGCGAATTATTGTGTGGACCAGTTATGTAGACCATAATAAAAAGTACATTTTTAATATATTAAATTTACATTAGTTTTGCATTAAATGTAAATTATACAATATAATGTACACTCAGAATAAAAATAATGTACATCTCTTGAATACAATGTACATTATTTTTGTAGTGAATGTACATTATTTTTATATTGAATGTATATTATTTTATAGTAGAAAAAATATGGTCCACGCAATAACGATTGTGAAAAAATAAGGTGTAAATATCTCTTCTTTTTTTTTTTTTTTTTTTGGAAAGAAAGCATATTCAATTAACTGGAATCCGAAATTATCAGAAAGAAAAGGCGGAGGCGAACAAAGCCAGGCCCTACAATTAGCATTGAGTACAGCTTCCCGAGCAACCAAGTGAACAGCCGTATTCGCGGATCGTTTAACAAAAGAAAAGCTAATATTTCTAAACATATTAGCTATTTCACGAATATCTCCTTGGATTGTGTATTTATGGTTGGGCTTTTTAAGCCAGTAGAAAGGTTCATTTAAGGCCCAAAATGGATGCAAAAATTTCCATTCAATTTTTTTTTTTTTTTTTTTGAAACCAATTTCCATTCAATTTAAATAATATAAACTTGAATGTCCATATTCGAGGATCACCGCTAATAGGTGGCAAGTGCGTGCGACACACCGACACAACATTTTAAAGCCGTAAGAAACGCTACATGTTAGTCATGCAGAAGCCTTAGACTCATGTCACGCATGCATACCAACACGTTGCACTCACCATTTCCCTTATATATCTCCACCCTATCATCACCCCTTTTCAACTTAATTAAATTCACTTTTTTTTTTCTGCAAAAACTAATTAACGTAAGCTTCACTTCCAATTCCACCCATGGCCACCCGTCCGCCGCCGCACCAGCTCCAAGTCCACCCGCAGTACCACCACGGCTTCGAGGCCGGCGTGAAAGCGGGCCACTATAATCCTCCTCCTCATCATGCTGGTCCCTCGGCCACCCAAATCCTGGCAATCATCACTCTCCTCCCCGTATGCGGGACCCTGCTGGGCCTTGCCGGCATAACCCTCGCCGGCACTCTGATCGGCCTTATGGTTGCCATCCCGCTGTTTCTCCTCTTCAGCCCCATTATCGTGCCCGCGGTCATCGCAATCGGGCTCGCAGTCACTGGGTTTCTGACCTCGGGCGCTCTCGGGCTGTCGGGTTTGTCGTCGCTGTCGTGGCTTCTGGATTACTTGAGGCAAGGGAGGTCGGTGCCGGAGCAGATGGCGGGTGCCAAGAGGCGCATGCAGGATGCGGTGGTTCAACTGGGGCAGAAGACCAAGGACGTGGGTCAAACGATTCAGAACACGGCTCAAGACACGGGAAAAGATCAAGGTACATGGACGACGGCGTGAAGGAGATGAGCGAGCTGTTGATCCATATCCATGGATTCCATGCAAGGAGGGAATAATGTAGAATGCAGATGTTAAGTACTTTGTGTATTATATTTATTTAATTTTAAGTTGTCGTTTGGTTTCAGCTCTTGATTAAGAGCTTCTTGTTGGTGTATTTGTTGTGTTCGTGAGCGTGACATTTGTATGATTTGATCAAGTGTAGTGTGGTGGTTTTTTGTTAATGGTAAATGCTGCATTTCTTTAACCAAATTGTTTGATCATATCGTCGAAGTGATAATGAGATGAGCTCTAATTTTAGCCCTTTTTCCAATCTTCCCAACAGAAAACTTTAATTTGAGCTCACACCAACCATGGTTCTTCTCATCATGAGAGGTTTGGAATTCAAAACTCTTATTTATCAATCTAACCAGCACCTTATCCCTTAACTAGTCAGTCCAGTGCAGATAAGAATTAATCTGAGTTTGAAACCCATACTAATCTGATCGACATTTTATCCCGGGTCCACTTAAGGGTCGGGGACCCTTAACTAATTAATCTGAGAGAAATCTGAGAGAGAAGTCGGGAGTTCAAAACTTTTACTAATCTGATCGACACTTTATTCCGGTCCGCTTAAGGGACCCTTAACTAAGCCGGAGGGACCCTTAACTAAAGCCGGTTCGGTGCGAATACCCTTAACTAAAGCCCCTCCTTAACTAAAGCTAGTTCGGTGCGAATACTCTTAACTAAAGCCGGTTCGCTAAATAAGCCGGAAGGACCCTTAACTAAAGCCGGTTCGATACGAATACCCTTAACTAAAGCCGATTCGCACCCTTAACTAAAGCCGGTTCGATGCGAATGAAAATTAATCTGAATATGGTGCGAATGAAAATTAATTTGAATATGATACGGATTTAAAATGACAATTAATCCTATGACAATTAATCCTTGCTTAGGACACGAGCTAAGCTCACAAACCTTTACCAATCTGATAACACTTTATCCTATGACAATTAATCCTTACTTAGGACACGAGCTAAGCTCAAAACTTTTACCAATCTGATAACACTTTATCCTTTAACTAGGCCGATTCGGTGCGAATGAAAATTAATCCTTGCTTAGGACACGAGCTAAGCTCAAAACCCTTACTAATCTGATAACACTTTATCCCTTAACTAGATCGATCCGGTGCGAATGAAAATTAATCTGAATATAATACGGACTTAAAATGACAATTAGGGCGTGCTTTGGACACGAATTCATGATACACAGATAAGAGATGCATTGTAAACACCATTCTTTATTACATTCTCAGATAAAATAATGTAATATACACGCATTGATATTTCATACTCGTACATTTTGAGAAACTACTAATAATCCTAATATCTTCAAGTGGTATTCAAAATATCAGATTCGTACTATTCTATGGAAGTCGCAGTTTGTTTGTTCTCTTCTCTGGAAACTCCAAGCGAAGACTGGAGACATACATACAAGAAGGAATGAACATTATTTAGAAGAGAGAATGAGAGACCGTCACATGCATAAAAATCAGTCCAGTACAGTAAATGGATCTTTGCAGATTGCATGACATGAACTTACCATGTTGAGCAGCCTTAGAGCGGCTGGCCGTGTAAATTTTCTTGCAAAAAGGAAGCACGGGGCAGGTTTTCCCTTGCTAGTGCACCACTCTCTGCGATACTCTGTCTCATAGTAAATGTTGTCTACATCCTGTCCAAATGTAGTGCAGATGTGAATTTATCAAAACCATATGAGAGCTTCAATTGAATTGAAGAAATGAAAACTAGAAAACGAAAACAATAAATGTCTAAATCCTGTCCAAGCACACAAAAGCAGTGCAGACGTGAGTTTATCAAAACCATATGGGTGCGTTTCAATTGAAGAAATTCTCAATTTTCTGAAGAAATGGAAAACTAGAGAAACGAAAATAGAAAATGCATTTACTTATACATTCCTTTAGAAGATGCAGAAGGAGAAACACCATCTTGCTCACACAAATGGAATGAATCATGGATTACTGAAGAATACCTTGATAGATCGAATGAGCATGGGGGTAGCATCGGTTAACTTGTAAGTGACAGGATGCCACCCTTGTCGTTCACGTTTTTTCTTGGAGGATGAAAGATCCCATGATGTGTGAGTTAGGGTTCTTCGGGTGATTTCTCCTTCTTGTCCTTCTTGCTGCATTAAATGGAAAGTGTTTCTGGATCAGATATAACTTGATTGTTTAGCCTATTAGCACATTTGCAAGGATTAACCCTGCGGCTTCATGACTATGACTTAGCCTACAAAACAACTTACAGCAAGCAAGGTCGCAACATAATGTTCATCAGGTATACAATTATGAATCTTAGATGTATCAGCAGGCTGCAACAGAGAATAATTTTTATCAGTCAGAAAATCACCAAAACCATTTCCAAATATACTTACCAGAAATTATGATAAAACAGATGCCACAGAAAGTGTCAAGATTTTTGTATGAAAATGTGTAAGTCATGACATGGGTCCATCTATAATAAGAAATGTAAAATACTTAAAACAATGGTAAGAACACTTACCACTGGATGCTCCCTCCAAAACTCAGGTAGCGGCTTTTTCTGCATAATTGTTGCACAACTCAGGTAAATCGAAAATGGCATGGCAACAAAATATAACAAGCAATATGTACATGGAACAGTAGATTACATATGAAAAGTGATTTGTGCATGTACAAATTAAAGTAGACTGCACATAAAGAATTCTTATGAAACCGGAAAACAGAAGCATAGGCCAAATTAAAGAATCCTGGTTTAGAAGTATCATGCTTTTGCAAGGTTAATAGTTCTAGCAGAGTCCAAAAGTGTCAAAAAGAAAAAGGAACTTTGAAATAGCATATAAATAAGATCTGATGAAGAGTAATTATTATTTAACACTTTACACATTATTACACCAACTTCTTAAATAAAAGTGGGTATTTACACGATAACAAAAGTCTGCTTAATCAGCAGTAACTTGCCTTGCAATACAATTGAAACATAGGAAGAACAGTTTCATCCTTCACTACAATTTCAGCATGTTTTCTGTTTAGAACAACCCACTGCAAGAAAAAGATAAAGTTGTAATAAGCTAAACTATGCATAAGTCTCAGTCTAAAATAAAATAATTTAAATAATTTAAATTCTTTCAAAAAATATAAAATAAAATAATTTAAATCAATACCTGAGATCCTTTCCTCCAGTTTTGAACAGGAATTACAGGATGCATTTTTGGGTTGTAACGGCCTTCCTTTGTGTCAGCAAAACTGTTATCAGCATTAAACTAAGACAGTTACATGAAGCATTCACAAATGATTGCTCAAACAACTTAATTTTGGCTATGCAATGGCTTGATTTTACTGTGTAACTTTAGCAATATGAAAAGACACAGAACAAAGATCTCCAAGTCGGAACAAATCATGTTAAGCACTATGCATCGGCTGCTTACCTGTCCACAAAACTATTGGAGGTAGACATTATATAGTTGTATGTGTAGCTGAAGTTGTACAACGGTATGCAGCTGAAACAAAAGTACATAACATCATAGTTAACATGCTCTCAATATATAATAATGATTAATCAACGTACAATTCAAATTTATCTACCAACAAAATAGGGTGCTATGTTTTGTGGTATGAAAATCAATACTAGTACAAATGGTTTAACTACAAAGATGAGCATTAATAACAGCAAAGCCACTAAATCTCATCTCACCTATCTGAAAGAAATACAAATCTTTCATTAAAAGGATCCACCAATGCATTTTGGAGCAAAATACGCTCAGCCTGAATCATGCTAGCTTCTCCCCAATCTACCTGAAGAAAAAGTCACTTGCTAAATATTACTGGGCTAATAATTAAGACCTAGAAGAGAAAAGTCCCACATAACAGGATTTGAGTACCACAGTTCAAGTCTCATAAACAAACCATGGATGCCCATTGCAAAAACATGACAGGATAAAAAACATACAGAGAGATATCTCAGCAGACTAATTATTTGGTAAATATATCTCATCCAGAATGAAAAAAGAAACCTGTATGCTAGCATTAACTTGGCGGTCCAAGAAATACTCCGATCTTGTTGTTACTTTATTGAACAGAAAGCCAGGCCTTGAATGAACGTGTATAGAAAATTTATTCTCTGTATCTCCCTGCAAAACACAAATGTGAAGCTAGTGTAACCAAAATATAGGTATCCAGCATAAGAATTCATAAGTCACTCAGGAAAATGGAGAGCTAGAGGATTCATTGATCCCTATTCCGATTGAGAGTAGTATGACACATCACCATTTGCTATTGCATCCTGTTTCTAGCCAACCTGTGTTCTGAATGAATGGGCACAACTAGCTAAGAAGAATAATTAACATGCATTTGCCCGAACATCTACACCTTTTACTTTTAGTAATATAATGTAAATATGTAATTATGAGTTTGCAATTATATAACAAATACAATTAATTACACCGATTTTTTCTGTGAATTAGGATAAAAATTGTACTCCGTATTTATTTTAACGTCAATTTGCGAGGATAATGAAAAGAAAACGACAAATTCAAAAGAGTTCAGCAGTTACTCCATCAGAACTAAAATGCGCTTAACTGACTAAAATTGGAAACATATCATAATAGCAAGTAATCGACTAATTACCCAATTACCTGGAAAAATGCGTCCCAAACAATGTCCAAAGGAAGCCGGTTCCGAGCTATAAACAGAAACGCAATTTTGGGCTTCTGAACTACAGGAGGAGAGAGAAACGCGAGCATTTTGATCCGACTGTACTGCGTCTCCATAAGCGCGAAAGTTCCGAAGCAAAATCCGAGCAAAAGCAACGCGAACATAAGCGATTTCCTCCTCCATCTAAGCTGAGATTTCTGAAAGCTAGACCTTCGCACCGCGCTCTGCTTCATAGCTCCGACTCCTCTTCCCCGTCGCTGCAATCACTCAACCATCGCGAGTCAACTCGGCAGCTAAACTCCAAACTCACCCCTCCAGATCAGGTAATACCTCAATTTTCTACGCGTCGATTCATCAATGCGCATGTGACCTGTTGACAAGACAGCGGATCCACTCCGGTGACTCAAATCTCCAGGAAACGAGACTTCCGTGGAGGTGAAGGTTGACGTTAAGCGATAGAAACGGGAGGAGAGAAGAAGGTCGGTTGAATTGACTTGGATTCAGCGCTCCAAGGCGTAGACTGTTAACTGTACAGCTCAGTGAAAAGAGTAAATGAATACTGAATACGGCTCCTTTGCGTGAGTTGCAGGCTCCAGCGAATATAATAAATGAGTGACAAGAACAACTTCCTTTTCGGCCGATGACCAGATTCTAGAGATTAGCAATTTAACACTGTAAATAAATGAAGTAAAAAGATTTAAATCGCCTTTACTTAAACCTTATGTTATACTCTCGGTAATGGAGCAAAAGACAATTTTATTTTTTAGAATTTTATTTATATTTTCACAAATTTTTTAATATAATTTTTTTGGATCAAAGGAAAATAAAGGACCTCGATAATCAAACATGTTATTTTCTCACCAAGAGGCATCACAAAAGTCATCCATAAGAGTATGAGTATAAATGAGCCAAGCAGTTTGCGACGGCTCAGTCAAAACTGGGCTCGAGTTCGGTCAATTTCGAGCTCGAGCCGACACGTTTCGTAATAGAGTTGAATTTAAGTTCAAATGTTGACAAAGTTCAGCTCAAGTTCAGTCAACTTCGAGCTCGAACCGGCTCATTTCATAACCGAGCTGAGCTAGAGCTTACTTATTGTTTATCGAGCTCGAGCTCAACTCGGCTTGTTTACACCACTACATAAGAGTCTTCCAAAGGGACCAACTCCAAACACCTCATTCTTCAAGCAGGGGTGAGCGGTAAATCAAACTAGCAATATTAGATAATGTGTTATCCGATTATGAAAAAATAAAAAAATTGCAAAACATTAGTGATGAAAATATAACAAATTAAAATTAATAATGAAAAGTCAAAATCTCAAAGACTAGGTGATTATGTATACTTATGTTATTGATTTAAATGTGTATAAAATTTGAGTACAATTATTTATGAAAATAATAATATTGTAAGTGGATAAAATCGTATCTGGTTACAATGTGAAAACATGCTATCTATACTCATATTATCACGAAAAGCTAAGGGTTCAAATAGACACCATCATCGGTGGCTTCATGTGTGGTACATAACATTCCATTCAATGCTATTTGACACGCATGATAAAACTTGAACTTCCAAGTTTAGGTTGCGTCAATTCCTTAATTAGACCTACTAGTTTCTATTATGTTAAGCCAATTGAACTAAATTGCTACCTAATATATCATTAGCCACTATAATTAAATGATCAAGTAAACGTCTCCTTACAACACTTTCTTCCATATTACCATACCATATTTTTAAGTGACCACTACTTGCATACCTTTTACTGTCTCGAAAGCGGTAGTCGAGTGAATAGAGCATGACTCTTATGTTTGAAGGTTCATTATGGGTTTAATTTTTATCAATATCCTCTCAATCTAACATGTTGCAAACAGCCTTCTTAATGCAATTTAGGTATCTTATATTTAATACATACATTTTAAATTTTTCTTATTATAAAAAGAAGTGACTATTACTCATTAATCCTTACGTAGAAATGATGTTATTCATGAATGGGCACATATCTGATGATGTTAGGATATGACTTTTTTATACGAGAAGGCACCTATTTTCAAGCTGTTAACCAGAAAAGTGGCATACTTGAACCTCACTCATGATGGAAAAGTGAAGACAAAGCCACAAAGGAGTAGATAATGGTTAATCTTCTTTTCCTACTATAGAGAAAAAGAGCATAAAGAGTACTTGTGTTGCCATTAAGGATAGCATTGTACCATTGTACTCTACTGTTATTATTATCATTATGGGAAAAAGGTTACGGTGAGAGGTACAAAAGTAGGGGTGTGTTTGGTTGGTGGATTTTGTCCATAGGAATGGGTATGAAAGTGATTGTTGTTGTTTGGTTGATAGGTTTTTAGAACACTATTATGGGTTTCGAATACCTCATCAATTGAAAAACCCATACCTAAATTCAATAAGGGTTTCATTCCCTTATTCATTCTCAAGCACTACTATTAGTAACCATTCCCATTCCACCCTATTACCAAACATATTAAATACTTTCACCAAAACTCATTACTATTACCAAGTATTTGATACCCATTCCGATTCCGATTCCGATGCTTATGTGCGAACTAAACACACTCTAGGTCTATCATAAATCGGGAATAAAATAATCAAACTTTAATGTATGGGTTGAAAATTAGGAACACAAGTCACTAGACCAGGGGGCGTTATTGAACCAAGGGATATTTCTAAGGGAAGGGATAACTCAGTGATGGTTGAGAAGTGTACGGCATCGGGTTCATTCTTGGTCACACACGTGTCCCCCACTATTTTACTTTCAATGCACTTCTCATGCATAAGTGGAGGTTCCTGCCCTTTAATACATAAGATCTTGAGTATCTTGAGTGATTAGTACTTGTGTTGTTATGTTAGAGCCTTAGAGGTCATGGATCAGATTTTGCATAGTAGCTAAATGTGATTAGCTGTACGAGAATATATATTACACATTATAGTATTATACTCACATGTTACTTTTTGTATTATAATTTTAATATATTTTCTTTTATTGTAATCCTTATACATTTATCTTATATATTCACCGTTTAATTTGTTTTCATTATATTGTTTCATTATTTTCCACTCTCTATTTCTCTATTTAAAAAAATAATAAAATTGGAACACTCCTCTACTTAAAGTAATTTAAATACGTAAAAATTTCCTTTTCAAAAAAAAAAAAAAAAAAAAAAAAAACTTAATCCTATTGCAGGTTGCACAGATGAAAGTTGTGGGACAACCAACAAGAGTTTGTTTGTTGTCTTGCCATCTTTCAGAGGACTATATTTGGTTCTGTTTTAAGAAAACAAAGTACCAACTCAAGGCAAGTAATAATAGTGGTTTGTTGGGTAGGTTGCTATAATTATTAGAAGATCAAATGGAATGTGGGGATGATCTTCTGCATCACGAATATGTATTCATATGTCTTGTTAAGACTACCCACCATATTTTCCAAGATTATATCATAATAATGTCTCAAATAGGATGATTAAGTAGATGAAGTAAGATTATAATACTAAAATATTACGAGTTTAATTATTACCAACATTATATCAGTTTGGGATAAAATTCATTAGCAAAGTTTGAGTAAAATTATTCTGAAAATGCTACTATATTCCGATCATTATTGTATGGATCATGATCCACACAACTAATAAAGAGTACATTATTTAAAAATATATTATTTTGTATACTATCAAATGATGTAAATTCAGTACACAAATAATATACTTTTACACTACTGGAAATTATGGAATTTCCGACCACCTGAAAGTGATCTTAAATCAAGTCGAAAGCCTTGTTCCGACCACTTTTGGTATCCGGAAAAACCTTTGTTGCTATTTCCGGCCACTTTTTGGTATCAACTTGATTTAAGATCACTTTCAGGTGTTCGAAAATTCCATAATTTCCAGTAATGTTAGTATATTAAAAATGTATCTTGTATTTAGGAAAAATATATTATTTGAGTACTAAAAGTATATTATTTTGTATAATGTACATTCAGTACATAAATAATGTACTTTTAGTATATTAAAAATGTATTTTTTTATGGTACACATAGTACTGTGTGAACCATAATACACATAATAATTTGCTACTATATTTCGAACCTATTATATGAACCAAAATGGGAGCGTTATGCTGTGCAACCGTGTGCACCATGCATGGTGCACACTGTTGCAAAAACGACGTCGTTTTGACGTTCGACTTAAAAAAAAAAAATCAGTTTTGATTGTCGTTAACGGCGTTATGTTGTGCATAATTTGAACTATACATCCATAACTTCATAACTATACATTCAGAATTGCATAACTACACATCCATAACTATACATTCAGAATTGCATAACTACACATCCATAACTATACATTCAGAATTGCATAACTATACATTCAGAATTGCATAACTACACATCCATAACTTCATAACTATACATTATGTGAAATTATAACTTCATAACTATACATTCAGAATTGTATAACTACACATCCATAACTTTATAACTATACATTCAGAATGTGAAATTATAAAATTATGAACATATGTTTACATAACTAACGGCAATCGAAAATATATATTTTTTAAAAAGTAAAACGACGCCGTTTTTGCAACCGTATACACCATTCATGGTGCACACGGTTGCACAACATAATTTGCCACCAAAATGTTTAACCCGAATTATGTGTGAGCCCAATTGGACTCTATTCTTTTAATGGGTTGGGCAGACCGCTTTGTAAAATATATGGGGTAAGCCCAATAGCAATACAGATGAAAATATGAAATACGAGAATAAGAAAATATGAATAATACGACGACGTACGTGGATATCCATTTCTCAGAACGGCCTCTATTATGGCGGCGCCGTGGTCCGACATTAGAAATCAGAACGACGGCGACACAACTGCCTTGCTGCGGCGGAAGGGAATTCGGAGCGAGTACTTTCTGCTTAGTTTATGCAACTGATATTCGATACCGCTTCCGGGAACAACCGGCGTAGCGAGCTCAAAGTTCAGAGGTTTTGTTCATGGAAAATGCCGACGAGCTGATCAGTGACGAGGCATAGAGATTCATAACGATGTATGCGGTTAGATTTCTACGCTTGATTACAACTAGGGCTTCTCTTTCCTCTGTTAATGTCAGCTCTGTTTACTCGCAGTCTAGAGCTCTATGTAAGTCCCCTTCTCATTTTCTCAGTTCCTCATTCGCATATAACAGTATCAAGTTTCGTGCATTTCGGTTAATTCAACATTTTTTTACTGGCAGATGTTGGAAGGTTTGAGCCTTCAATAAATACATGGGTGAACAACCTAAAGCCTCAAGTGTACAGTTCGATATCAAAGTTCCAAAATCGATTTGATGTTCGAAAATTTCATCAGCAGTTCTCGAAATTAAAGAATCCGGGTTAGGTTTAACAACGCACTACGAATTCCTAACAGTTTGAGCATTTAAATTTCACGAGTTTAAAGTAAAAAAATTGTATTAGTTACTGAATTATTCAATGCCAGTGCTTCATGGTTTATTCGATGCTCGAGAAACTGCAGGTTTAATACATATGCACTTCAGCATGTGCCACTCATTTTATTTGCCTCACTCTTGTGACATTCGTGGTTTATTTGATGTTCGAGAAAGCCTGAACATCTATTGAAATGCTGTTACTTGTTCTTTTAGGAGGTAATTTCACTATGTGCAATGCGGTTGGTTTGTCAGCATTGCTTGGATCAGTTAGCATATGGCCACGCACTGCGTATGCTGTGGGTGGTAAGTGATTAACTTAAAGTCATCGTCTTGGAGATGTTTCAGACAAAATTGCACTACTGTCTATATCCATTTAGCCTCAAGGTTGCTGCAAATTCCTCGATTGTGTCAAATCGTTTCCTCTTTGTTTATATGTTGTAGGCTTTGATGCTTTGTTGGATGATGATCACTTGGGCTTGCTGGCAAATACCAAGTCCAAGAACGACTACCAGACTTTCTTGGTCTTTCTAAAGAAATTGCTGGTTCCAATTTTCCTAGCGTTAACTATTTTTCTGAATTGGGGTCATCCACTGATCATTGCAGCGAAAGTAACTCTTATTCTTTACACGACGAAGCCCAGCCCTCTCTCAATTTACCTCTTTGTTGAAGAGGTAAGAATCTATCTGCGTCTGTTATGGTGTGTTGTGAATTTTAGGTTTCCTTTGACTTAGTACAGGCACAGCATTACTCTTGTTACTTTTTACAAATGCCCTCTACCATCAATTTTCAATATTTGTGAATACATATAGCACATATCCAGCAGTCCAGTGCATTAACATACTATTCCAGAGTTGATTGTAAATATTTATGGGTTTGACATGTCTATTTTTTCAGTTGCGAAATCAAGAAATCCAAAAACATCCATTCATCTATAAATTCAAGGTGAGTTCCACATATGATTTGGGACATAATCTGATCAAATGGTGTTTGGTTTTATTGTTTTATGCTAAAATCTCCCACCTCCCTAGAAGTGCCCTCTTGATGAATATAAATATTTATGCTTTACCTTGCAGTCATTGCATGCAAATAAAGTTGATGTTGAAGATTATGCAATTTTCTGTTTGGCTAAAGTGGAGCTAACTGATCAGAAGTTCACCGTTGTTGGAATTCTGGGAAGCTGGTGGGTTTTGCCTGTATCATCATGGCAAGAGGGAGTTTCTGTGCTCAATTACAGATTCAGTAACATTTTAAGCTGAGGTAAGCTGCTAACTTGCTTCATTATTTCCTTATCATGTTTCTCTGTTTTTGTTGTTTAATTGCATTTATTGATGGATGAAGGGCATACCGGCATACACAGTGGCTCTGTTTGGCAAACCTAGCTGAAAAACTATAAGCTAGGAGCTGATAGCTGAAAAGGATCTGAAATATGAAAAATTATAAGTTCGGAGCTGAAAATTGAAGAGATGTTAAGCTAGCTGTTATGATTGAAAGTGTTTGGTAAAATTAGCTTTTTGATAAGCTGATAAATGTAAAAAGACTAAAAAGGACATCTTTTCAATCTAGACCAAATTGCAGCCCCGGGAGAGACCACCATGGACGGCGGCCGATGGATGGAGTTAGCGCCTTGTTCAATGTTGTTCTCAATTTTATCGTTCTCATATCAGAAAGCCTATGTTACACTCGACTTTTGCGAAGAACCAATTTCATTTTCAAAATTTTGACTACAATCTCGCTTCTAATTTCAATGAGTTAATACCTAAAATGGTCCCTTGAGTCTTCGACTATAGCGAAATTCACTTGGTTATCGACTATTGATTGAATCTAATTAAATATTTAAGTTTTTAATTTTTTACCCAATTAAGCTATTCGTTTCCTAACCGTGATCTTCAAGGATATAAAAGTTACCGAGTATTTCACACGCTCCCCACTTTTTCCCTTCACCTGTTCGCTAAGTATTCTTAGAAGTCAAAATCCTCCAAAATAAGAAAACATAATTTTCATTTTAAGATGAAAATATGATGACAATGTATAGGAAGTTTAATCATAGTTTGAATTTCCATCCTGATTTTCTTCTCTTGAATCTGAGAGGCTAATTTCCATGATTTTGGTGATCGATCTGAACCGGAGAATTAATATCCCGGCAATCATGAGAGCCCCTTGGTTACTAAAGGGATTCAAAATTCCAATTAAAAAAAATTCTGATAATTAAAAAGAAGATGAGGAAATTAAGAATATCACGAGAAATACACCTTAAACTTTTTTTATAATTATAGTTTATCATGCATATTGTGAATTATGATCCAAATTATATACTTTTAGTTAATAAAAAATGGTTTATGGCGCATATAATGAATTATGATCCAAATTATATAGTTTCCGTTAATAAATTATATAGATTGTAAACCCTCATAATTTGCAATTGTGAAATCCTTCGAGCAGACGCTAGACCGGTTTCGCCAACTAACATAACGCTTCCTGTCAGCATGAGAAGTGTTCTAAAGCCTCTCTACGCCATCGACCCAAGAAAACACAAATCCTACATTAGCAAGAGCCTTACACTTCTGAATGAATTCTCAAACGGAAAATTAGCTATTCCCGGAACTCTCCTCCATGGACATTTGATCAAAACGGGGTTTTCGTCGCAGCGATACGTTGCCGTTAAACTGCTTGTTATGTACTTAAGTCTTAGAAAATCTGCTGAAGCTAATGAAATGCTGAAGGAGTTCGATGGGTTTAATTTGGTTGTCAGTAATTGTTTAATTTCTGCGAATATCAACTGGGGGAAGCCAGATGAAGCTCGTCAATTGT
Organism: Ipomoea nil; assembly: GCF_001879475.1. Lineage (NCBI taxonomy): Eukaryota > Viridiplantae > Streptophyta > Magnoliopsida > Solanales > Convolvulaceae > Ipomoea > Ipomoea nil. The sequence continues at coordinate 501,645 of NW_017617241.1, read as the reverse complement.
TTGATAAAATGCCCGAGAGAAATGAAGTTTCTTGGACTGCTTTGGTTTCGGGCCTCTTACGGTACGGGAGGGTTGAAGAGGCATTGTGGTACTTTGAGAGAAACCCATTTCAAAATGTTGTTTCTTGGACTGCAACAATCAGTGGGCTTGTTCAAAATGGATTGAGCTTTGATGCCATCATGCTCCTCCAAAAGATGCTTCAATCTGGAGTGATGCCTAATGATGTTACTTTTACTTCTGTACTTAGAGCCTGTGGAGAGTTGGGTGATTTTGAACTGGGAATGTGTCTGCTGGGTTTGGTTGTTAAGGTTGGCTTTGAGGATCACTTGGCAGTTTCTAATGCTTTGATTACATTTAATGTTCGGTTGGGCGAGGGTGATCTGGCTAAAAGAACCTTTGATAGGATGGAGATAAAAGACGTTGTTTCTTGGACAGCAATTCTCGACATGTATTTTGGGGAGGGGGACTTGAAGGAAGCTCGTAGGATCTTTGATCAGATGCCCGAGAGAAATGAAGTTTCTTGGAGTGCAATGATCTCAAGGTACAACCGTAGTGGTTATTTAGAAGAGGCAGTCAATCTCTTCCATCAGATGGTCAAAGATGGGTTCAACCCAAATATTTCATGCTTTTCAACTGCACTCAGTTCACTGGCAAGCCTGAAGGCTTTGCAAGCAGGAAGGACCATCCACGCATTTGTTCTGAAACTTGGATCTGAAACAAACCCTTTCATTGGTAGCTCGCTGGTTGACTTGTATTGCAAATGTGGACATATTGAGGATGGATGTCTAGCTTTTGATTCGATCGTGGAGAAGAACATTGTTTGTTGGAATTCTATAGTTGCTGGCTATAGTTTGAATGGCTACCTCGAAGAAGCCTGGGAACTGTTTGACCAGATTCCCAAGAAAAACAACGTCTCCTGGAACTCTCTGATGACTGGTTATCTGGGAGGTGAAGAATTTGATAAGCTGTTTGGAGTATTCAATGAAATGATCTTGTCAGGAGAACAACCCAGTAAGTCTACTTTCTCCATTGTTTTATGTGCATGCGCTAACTTAGCCTCATTAGAGAAAGGCGAGAACTTACATGGTAAAGTCATAAAACTTGGTTTCCAGTATGATATATTTGTGGATACAGCACTTTTGGATATGTATGCAAAGTCTGGAAGCATTGAAAGCTCTCGGGAAATTTTCGAAAGAATGCCTGAGAAGAACGTGATTACTTGGACAGCTATGATTCAGGGTCTTGCAGAAAATGGCTTTGCAATGGAATCTCTTGCTCTCTTTGAACAGATGGAACAAACTACATCCTTCTCGCCTAATGAGCACATACTTTTAGCGGTTTTATTTGCTTGTTCCCATTGTGGTCTAGTTGATAAAGGACTCTATCATTTCAACTCAATGCAAAAGGTATATGGTGTAAAGCCAAATGAAAGACACTACACTTGTGTGGTGGATATGCTTTCTCGGTCAGGACGCCTTTTAGAAGCAGAAAAGTTCATCTCGAGCATTCCCTACGAACCTGAGGCTAACACGTGGGCTGCTCTATTAAGTGGTTGCAGAACATATGGAAATGAGATAATGGCAGAAAGGGTGTCCAGAAAGCTCTCAGAATCTGCAGAAAAGAAGTCTGGAGGCTATGTTCTGCTGTCAAACGTCTACGCTTCAGCAGGTAGATGGATGGATGTTCTGAACACGAGAAAATCAATGCAGGACAAAGGATTGAAGAAAAGTGGAGGATTTAGTTGGATAGAGGTTAGAAATCAACGACATTTATTTTATTCCCTGGATGGTTCTCACACTGCATCAGCTGAGATTTATGGGGTTCTAGAACTACTAAATTCTGAAATGCAAATCCTAACTGTGCATGTCTGAAAGATCTCATAGAGGATAGTGCCAATTATAGAAGATTGAAACATATATATGATGGCGCCTCGCTGAATACTTTTCTCAGTTTTCTGTCAATGTTCACTTTTGAAAGCCCATGTATGTGAGTCTCGTCTCTCCATCATGTAAGCTTTCCCGCACAGTAAGAGAGGTAATGCCCTATATGGCTCTATGATGTTCTTGTTATTTCGCTTTCTATTTTACAACCTTATTTAATACAACTAACTAACAACTCCGATATTTTGTTTTCAAAAAAGTTGAAAGAATGGAGGGGTTAAGATTTAAGAATGTTCTGCTTTGACCAGCTTTAGATCATGCATTTACATGTTGTGGGTTAATCATTGTTTAAAGTAACCACTCCAAGTTGTTATCTAATAATGGTTTCTTTTTTTTTTTTAATAAATAAAAAACCTTTAACAATTTTAGTAAAACAATCTGAAAAAGAAAATATCTGTCTGACTGTCTCAGTCTAGTTGCTGTAATGGTAATCTATACAAAAAATTTCACAATCTTTCTTTCTGTTAAAGCTTTTATACATAGGAATCACACTGAGAACTCTTCACAAGGCCTGTATTTCTTTCACATTTTCTGCGTTATGAGTTTGGTCTTTCTATCCTATCCAGGGAAACGACAAAGGCTTTCCATCAAAATGGCCAGCGAGATCGAGTGTAGAATGCAGGACTTTGAACCCTAATGATGTCGAAACTCCTCGCTTCTAAGTCCATCAGAAGTACTCTGCATGCTAGAGGATTGGTCTGTGGTGGAAGTGTAGGAAGACCCGTCCTGTTTGTTCAGCGCGTTTGATACCAACGATTTGATGCTACTCATGGAGCCGCCTGCCAGTACGCTGGAGTTGATGAAGGGGGGCTGTGTTGGTTCAGGGATTTCGCGATCTTCGATTGTTAGCATCTCCACAACTTCAGACATGGATGGTCTTAAAGCAGGAATTGCCTGGCAGCATAGTAGCCCAACCTGAACCACTTTAGATGCCTCATTTGCATTAAAATCGCCTTCGAGAGAAGGGTCTACTATTTCAAAGGACCGATCAGTTCTGTAAAGCCTCCATACCTGAATCCAAAACATAAATTAGTCGAATCTTGAAGAACAATATCCTGTAATGCGTAGAAAGATTGCTCGTTGACTCGTTGTCAATGAGAATGTAGATAGAAATTTGGAACATACTGTTTGCAGTAGCGAGCCAGAGTCATCTGCAAAGGCATTGCTTTTCCTACCAGATACCATCTCAAGAACAAGCACACCGAAGCTATAGACATCAGCCTTCTCTGTGAGCTGTCCTCGGACAAGGTATTCCGGAGCCATATATCCTCTGCATTAACGTTGAAACACAGGTTAAATGATCAGTTTAGATTCAATGCTATCAATTTTGTCTGATTTTTTTTTTTAAAAAATCTTACAGTGTCCCGGCAATGCCAGTGCTGAGATGAGTTTTATCAGGCGCAAAACAGCGTGCAAGCCCAAAATCAGCAATCTTAGCCGACAGGTTTTCATCCAAAAGGACATTGCTGCTCTTGATGTCCCTGTGGATGATTCTGATTGAGGTTCCTCCATGGAGAAAGGCTATACCTTCTGCTGTTCCAACCACAATGTGAACCCGCTCCCTCCAGGTCAGAATCTTGTTCTTGTCTGCAAAAGATAATTGACAACACTTTCAGAATCTTGTTCTTGTCACACTATTAGCTTAAACTTTTAGTTGAGAAGAACACATCCAGGGCCTGACCCAAACGAAAAACAACAGAATCATAGAAAGTACCAAAGATGTATTGGTCGAGGCTCTTGTTAGGCACAAACTCATAAACCAGCAGGCTTTCGGGGCCTTCGATGCTGCAACCCAGAAGCTTGACAAGATTCCTGTGCTCAACTCCACTTATAAGATTCACCTCATTGAAGAACTCATCCACCCATTGCCTAGTATTGAAAAACAATCTCTTCACTGCAACAACTCTCCCATCATTCAACGTTCCCTTGTACACAGAACCAGCTCCTCCTTGCCCAAGTTTCATGGAAGGATCAAAATAGTTGGTTGCCTTCTCCAGAATTTCATACTTAAAGTTGAGATTAGATTTGCTGTAAATGCCCAATAATGGACCAAGATTCTTCCTTTCTGCATTAGGACAAGAAAAATGTCACCCACACTCCTAACACCAAATGGAATTATATATTTATTCTAAGGGGCAACTCAGGTAAGTTGTTCGGATAGTTGGCTTGGTAACCACAAAATTTTAAGTTCGATTCCCGTAGGAGTTGTCTATTGACCTTCTTGGTTTAAGGTCACCAAATGGAATTATATATTTATTCACGGGGACAACCCTCAACCAAGTTGGTCGGACAGTTAACTTTGTAACCATAGGTTCCAAATTCAAACTTTCTTGTAAATCAATTATATAAATGTTTATTCATTTATTTTGGTTCTTTGATGAATGATGATACCTTGTTTTCTCTTCAATGCCTTGTTTCGCCATGTGTATGCAATAAAGGCAGAGATCATAACAAACGCAATCACACTCAATGCAATTGCCACCTTTACCCCTTTCTTGGACACCGCTGTAAGCAACAAAAGTTTCAATTTTGTTAGACTGGAAAACAAGAAAATTGATCATTGAAGCCAATAATACAATGAAGCACTTCTTTTACGTTAACAAGTAGACTTAATGTCGTTATTAGAACATAATTTAGCATCATTAATCTGTGACTATGTAAAAGTTCAAATCTTATTTCCAAAAAATACATCTTTTAATATTTAATTTTGTATTTTAAAATATTAAAATATTCTCTTTCTTTTTTATTATAAATAAATACCCATAACCAACCACAAATATTAGCTTTTAATATTTAATTTGTTTTTTTCTTCATTTAAGCTAATCAGTTATGGACTTATGAATAATTTAAACTTATTTATCCCTTTAGTCCTTTGACAGCTAGTGTCACAATGCAGAATTTATGTACACCTTCAGATAATGAATGCTATTTTTTCCCTCCGAAAAAACATTTTAAAAATTTTCTTATTTTTAAAAAAATCAAAGTCAATGAATTATGATTCACTAAAAGGAAAAAGTTAAAAAGCAATGCGGTGGCAAGACTTGACCAGCGCAGAGAGAAGGCAAATTATAACCGGAAACTAATTAATCAAACATGCGCAGTATGATTAAATATTAATTAATTGATAATCATCTAGATCTAGTTGACCGGAGTGTGAACGGAATAACTCACCGGAGCTCCCGCCGTCAGTCTCATTCGGATCGCTGATGAAATTCTCAGTGGAATATCTCAAATAACAGCCGGCATTCAACGCCCTCCCTTCTACGCTAGGCAAGCAATTCTTCGCCTCCGTTCTCGCCTTCGCCAAGCATTGTCTGCACCCCTCTCTGCTCACCGTTTTCCAGCACTGCGCCAATACATACACCCCGTTCGCATTCCCCGTAGCGAATCCTCCACGCGCCGGCGCCGCCGCTGTGATGTTATCAATCAAGCTCCCGGCGTTCGTCGCAAAGTTCGGCGGCGGCGCCGCCCCCCCGAGCGAGCTGCTGCAATTCGATTTGTCCTGAGCGGAGGTGCTCTCGTTGAAGAAGCTGTAGTTATCGTACCGGAGGAAACAGCCGTCGAGAAACATCCGGCCGGCGATCCCCGGAAGGCACCGGGGGAGCTTCGTCCGGCTGGAGGCGTAGCAGAGGAGACAGTCCTGCCGGGGAAGATCTTCGTAGCACTGCGCTAAAGCGTACATAGAGGCGTTTGGCGTAACGGTACTGGAATTGCCCCATCCGTGATCTGTAACTGATGCCGAAACAAACTCCATAACCCTAGTAAATGTCGGGATGATGAAGGTCGGAGATACTCTGTTCAGGCTGCAGTTCATCGGCGCAGCCTCCTCAATCCGGGGATCGGCGGCGTAACAAAACGACGCCGTACTCATCAGCAAGATGACTGCAGTAGTCACCCATTTCAGAAAAGGGAATTTTGAGCTCAAGAAATGCATGGATTCTGAAACTAATTAACACAGACAAAACGATTCTCAGCTCGTTCTTCCTAGTCTTTGAAGCTAAAATCTCAAATCACAGCAGATTCAAAAAAAGGAGAGGCAAAATCGATTTGGATTTTTGATGTCAGAAGATACGAAGAAGCCCCCTCGTATGTAACTGTGTTCATATTACCATTCTAGGAAAAGTGGAAAGCTTCTCCTTCTGAGTTCTGATTATAGTACATAATATTTATTATACTCCGTAGTAATTAATAGTCATCCACTTCTTACTTTCTTTTCTTGCTGGCTATGAGGCTGTCCCTTTCAGATTCATACTTTTTTTTTTATTAATTATTAGGAAAAATGGTCAAATAGGCCCTTGAACTTTAGCTTAAAAGTCAATTAGGCCCTTAAATTTTTTAAAGGTGCAATTACACCCCTCAACAATTCATTTAAGTGCAATGAAGCTCAAAAATAAATTAATGACCTGCTATCACAGGTCATTAGGGTTCATGCCACCAACTGACTAATTTTTCGACAAAAAAAAAAAATTGTGACCAGCGAAATTTCCGACAAAAAAGTGACCGACGAAATTTCCGGCAAATCTAGGTCGGTTGCTGGTCACTTTTTTTTTGCCGAAAAATTCGCCGAAAGGTGGCCAGAACTCTAATGACCTGTAATAGCAGGTCATTAACTTGTTTTTGGGTTTCATTGCACCTAAATGAATTGTTGGTGGGTGTAATTGCACCTTTAAAAAATTTAGGGGCTTAATTGACTTTTAAGCTAAAGTTCGAGAGTCTATTTGACCCTTTTTCCTCATTATTATTATTATTATTATTATTATTATTCAATTTTTAAAATTATTTTATATATAAATTTAAACACAACCTTAAGTTTCTTTCCCCGCTCTTATCATGAAGGCGTCTGAGATAAATTGTAGGATGTATTCATACCAACAAGATCAAATTTATACTTCTTTTTTGGACTTTATCTGCCGTTGCTAGTAAAAAAGAGTTTACAAATTTATATTTAATTAGTTGATTTATTATGTTGATTCATGAAATTTTTATTATTTTAAGTTATTCCTTTACTAATATGATATTCTAGAAACTAGAAACGTCCAATAAATTAATCACAAATAATTAATAAATATAAAAGGCCAGGTGGGGAAGTTTTCATAGTATAGAATAAATAAACAAACAATAAAAAGTTAAACTTTTCGTCGAGTAAAAAATAGCATATTTCAATGCAACATGTGAACATGTAAAAATCTTACGTTTAAATTCTACGCACTAAAAACATGTTTTTTTTTTAAATAAAAAATAAAATAAAAAAATTAGCCCATTAAAGTATATTCATTTTTTTTTGGGTTTTATTTTATTTTATTTTTAAATTAGGGTGTTGATAGTAGTAGATTATTGATGCCCTAGAAAACCGCAAATATGGTATAAATAATTTTTTTTAATAATATTGACTCTATTACAAGGTATTATATGTTGTATACTTTCTCTAACTACTGTAGCCCAAAGAGTCAATACTCCACCGGTCATGTGATCTTCCCTCAAGAGGAGTCACATATTTGCTTACTGCGCACAAGGAACTCCCTGACTTTGAGAGGTTAGTTGCTCCCACATTGTTGCTGGTGAGATCAGACTCGATCCAGGTCATTGTTCCCAAACTTCACTCCAATGACCAACTGAACTGCCCATGTAGACAGCTCTATCATTCCGTGCAAATAGGGCATGAGGATGTTGATTGCCACCTTGTAAAGGATATCAACCACCTTTTAAGTTGAGATTAGATCAATTTGTTTCATCAAACATGGATTGAATGGCTTCTAACCATGACTAACTTAATTATGGTTTCCATGCCTTTGGCACACACCCAATACACATCTCAATTAGACTTTTTTTCCTGACCACTGATTTTCTCAATTAATTCATTATGATCATACACCAAAACGAATAATATTCATAGTGAATAGAACATCAATGACAACAAACCATTGCTTTATGAGTTTTAATGTAGTTGCATTACTAGGTTCAAACATGAGACTATTTCTGGTAACTAGACTTTTGGTAAACTTTGTTAGTGTGGCTTGATTTATGTTGCTTTAATGTTTTTGTTTTTCTTCCTCATTGTCTAAAGAAATTACTTTGCTTTTTGTAGGGCTTTCGTATTGCTGGCAAAGGATGACGATTGAGATAGAACTATAGAAAATTGAAATTTCAAAGGAAAGCAATTAAGTTGATTATTATTTAAGTGCTCTTAGTCTTAATAAGATAAGATTATACATATAATATTATTATACATATGTGGCTTGTCAATGAAGCAATGTTTTCTTTTTTTTGGTGATGCATCGTATACATTATTATTTTGCAAAGACTTCATTAAGGAAATTTTTTTGACAAAATATCCTCAAAAGAAGTGGCTAAGAATATAAAAAATGATTTCTGTAGAACCTATGAGTCTTTTTTTTTTTTTTTTTTTTTGGGTGTAGTGGTGTACACAGAGTTTCCACGGTCGGATACAGTGACTAACTCCTTCGCTGAATTGTAGGCACCTCTTTTAGATGAGACAACTAGCTTGAAAATTTAAATTTAAGATTGTTCCATATCCAAATCCAATGATCGAACCCTTGACCTATGAGTTTTTCTATTATAGCTTACATGCCTCTCTCATAACTATTACAAATGAACATACATAGTTTACCAGATGCACTTATCAAAGAAATTTTGATGAAATTATTGTTTAGGTGGAAATAGAGGCAGCAGTTGTTGTTTTGGTTGGGATAGAGGCAGCAGATTAGAGTGGTAGGAAGAAATTATGATCCAACTCATCAGGCTAGCTTTTCTTCATCATGTGTGTTCATTTGACCGCCACACATTGATTAAACAGCTAATTAAGAAGGCAGTGTAAACACGTGCGTCAACCACCCACGACAAAACATGCCACTACGGATTTAGGATGCTCTTCTTTTCATATACTGGTATTTGTATTTCAACGGCCTAACTTGAATCAAATTTCATTATTAAAGAATAAGTCTTTCAATAACGTTATTATATATATAGAGAGAGAGACACACACTCAAATTCTCAACATCATACTAAAACAACTCAAATATATTTTGGTAACTTAATTACAATCTTTAATTTTAATCTTAACTACGGTGCACTTTGGTCCGCGTTGGTGCATAGTTGACAATATTATAAAGGCTAACTACTTCATCAACTAAGTTAGTTATACCTAACATCACACTTAATTACCGCGTAGAAATTTTCAAGCAAAAATGCATTTCCAGCCTTCCATGCGTGTGTATATACATACATATATACACGTGTGTTTGTGTGCATGCATGCGTGCATTAATTTTATATAACAGGTTAGGATTACTGTACTGTATAATTTTGACATTATTATTTTTAGTTTTTGAACAAATTTGGTCGGAGTTGTAATTATAGTATTCAATTCCCTTTCCATCAAGTAATAACCTGCCTTCACCTTCCATCCACACCTACTTTGAAAATCTAGAAAAGTTTGAATAAGAATTCATCACCAATGACCCAAGAGAGAACCACTCCCCAAAAGACAAGAAGTCTGGAAGGCTGTATGTTACCCTATGTGGAAAAAATAATTAAAGGAAGAGAAATTTGAAGGTGACATGTTCCACAAGATTCTTTGATCATCCATACAAGTCAAAAAGAGCAAGCTTTTAATTTGGATCGGCCATCAGCTAAACATTGACTGATTCATCGTAATTTCGTACACGTCTACGGCTGAGGATCGGAAGGGCATACAAATCCTCCATTGGCTGATGGCCAAGTTGGGTGGAAGTGATTGATAACGCAATTAGTGCAAGGCTCCAATACTGTCAACCATGCTTCTCCAATCAATGTGATTCTGTCTTTTGATTGGAATTTAATTAATAATTTTTCGTACATGCTTTTTACATACGACAATAACGACATGGATATTATTATGACTCACTTATATCTTAAAGAATATGGATAGTTTATATTTTGAATTACTTGTATTTTCAGATTTTAATGTCATGTTATTACTAGTAGATGATTTCAGCCAGTTAAAATTTAACTCTTTTTTTCATGGATCAATATTTATTTATTTATTTAAAATGTTATATATTTTTGAATACTATTAACTCTATTACAAGGTAGTATCCCCACTACCGGAATTCAATCTTGTGACCTTCTCTCAAGGGGAGCCACAGAGGTGCCATCTGAGCACAAAATGCTTAGCATTTACCCTTTATATATATATATATATATATATATATATATATATATATATATATATATATATATATATATATATATATGAAATAGAATTTTAAGTTGTAGGTATATGTTGGTGAGAGAGCAAAATAACCACTTTACAAAAAGTTAGAAGTTTAGTAATGCTGTCCGCATGGGCTTAAATATTCAGTATGTTATGTTAGGCCTGGGGATTAATGCTCATATATATATATATCAATTATTGAGGGACTAAATTCACTATAAATGCTATTTTCCTAAGTGCAACTCTTTTGGCAGGTAAAGTCGGATTTGGACATTTGTTATGGATGGTCCCACTCAGTTCAATTTTTTCCAAGATCCATTTCGACATGCTCAACCCATCCATTTGCCGCAAGCAACTTTTTCCAACCACTTGCTTATGTTAAATGAGGTCAACAGTTTGCAGTATGATGGATCTTGAAAGGAATGTTGAAGGGCATGAAAAGAAACAAGAGTGTTCTTTGGATGGGTTGGTGAAGGCAATTAAGCAAAGTCAGAATGACTTTGGAATTCAAAAAACATGGGCTCTTTTTTCAACCCTTCCTCAGTCATGATGCCTAAAGACCACCAAGAAGACTTGGCACAGTCGGCAGTATGCTTAGACCTCGTACGAGCAAAGAGAAACTTCTAATAACACAGGTTTTCTTGAAGTTCTAGCAGTTAAAAGAAGAAGGAATGGAAAGAGCATAAAGGAACATATCTTGACATCCAGAACTGTGGCTGTTGCAGATCCTTGCTTCAGCAGTCTATGCGACCATTTGTTTAGGGCTCTTTCACATTCTGCGTTTATCAGAGACGAGTAAACTAAACTGCATCAGCATTGTAATTCAGTTAGGAAAATATATTAGTTTTCTTTACTTACATTTGAGACATCAATCCAAAACTTGAGCGTATGGAGAGCTTTCCCTGATCTATGTGTGCATCGGGCTAGTTCTATTCCCTTTGCCAAGGTTTTGACATGCCCACTGACCAGTAATGCAGCACCAGCGTTTAAGATCTAAAGTTTTACATTGATCCACCAAGTACAAATCAATTTGAATTCTTAACTCTATTCAACCCACTACTGGTATTTGAAAGTATATAAAGTCAATGAGGCTATTCACTAAAGTAAACAAAAGACTAGAACATCAAATACAGGACTTACAAATGCATCTGCAATTGGTCCAGTCTCACCAGAGAGCACACGTTTTAAAACATCAGCATTATATTCCGGGCCTGCTCCTTGCAGATCCTTTAACGTACAGCGAGGAATACCGAATTCCACTGTCCAAATGGGTTTTGAAACATAAGATGTTTTAGAAAAGTGAAGTACCATTACCTGTAAATCAATCTTGCTTCAGTACAAATGAGGAGTGAGATTATTACACGGATCAAAAGCAAATTTCTCAATCTTCTCAGGTGTGATGTCAAGGACAGTTCCAGGCCCTGTTAACAGGGTTGCATCATTTTATAGAGCCAAGCAAAAACATTTCAGCCTTTGAGCAAGCAGAAGAAACTTACCTAGAGGACTCATTTCATCTAAGCCCTCTGAATGAACTACTAATGCTCTCTTCATGCCATATCTTTGTAGGGCTTTGGCCATCTTACTGACCTATGCAATTGGGACAGAAATTAAACTAACTTTTTTATTTGTTTATATAAGAAAATGTTATGCTCGAGTGTTGGTGCATTGGCATTTAGACACTCTACTCCCTTGATTCTTCACTTTCTAGAATGCCTAACCAACCATGGAAAACCGCCTATATTTTCAATTGCCAAGAATTTCAATATAAGAAAAAGCATTTCATAATTTAGTAAGATTTAAAGACAGCATGGAATCACTATGCCAGGACAATACACAAGACAGAGTAGGTGAAGTAAACATTAGCTTTTATTTGAGTGTGAAACGAAGGGAGTTCACTTCTGATTTAGGAAGCTCAATGATAGAAACTGATTAAGGAAATACATTTAGTGTATGCATGAAAACTGTGTGAGCCTCAATAGAGTTCATAAAAGCATCTTACATTTTTAATCACTCAATAAGAAGACATAACAAAATATTGAAAGAGCTGTCAATCATTATGCTTGTTAACAAAATATTGAAAGAGCTGTCAATCATTATGCTTGTTTTATAGATAAATTTTTGTTCATCTAGAATTACAACTTACCACATTTTCGTTGTAGACACCAACAACAGCAAAAGGCACCCTTGCTGGATTTAACATAGCGCCCAGGAAGTTAAATATGGTCTTTATTCTAAGCTTCCTTCTCACAGGTGCAACAATCTTCATAGCCGGATGGTAGTAAGGAGACATCATAAAGCAAATTCCTGCTTTTTCCATACACTTCTTCACTCCCTACAGACGAGATTATTAAGAGATAGAGTGTGTTATACAATCAGATGTTTCTGAAAGGGTGGTTCACAATTGAAAATCTTTTGGGTACTAACCTCTGGTTTCAATTCAATAGTCACGCCCAAGGCTTCCAAAACATCAGCACTTCCACAAGCAGAAGAACTCGACCGGTTTCCTTGCTGCAAGAAAAACTAGCCATTGATCATGATGAAACACAAGTCTAAACACCAAAACAAGGAACCTATCAATTACCTTAGCAACTTTAGCACCACAGGCTGCGGCAAGAATGGCAGCTCCAGTAGAAATATTCACTGTGTTCGCCCCATCACCCCCTGTTCCCACTATGTCTACAGCATTGTCTAAGCCTTCAACTAACAAGCCCCGTTTGCGCATTGCTCTCGCCAGTCCTACAATCTACTCAACCGCAGAAGCAAAAGGAAAAGCTAGAAAACAATTACAGTCCATGAATTGAAGATGACATTTGGGGCCAAATGAAGGACGCTAAGACCGGGCTTCTTAGCAGGAATTGCATTACCTACCTCTTCGAAGGTTTCTCCTTTGGCTCGCAAGAGAACAAGGAAAGCACTGATGAGAGCTTCACTTCCATTACTGAGCAAGAAATCGAGCGAGGCTTCGGCTTCCTCTTCACTCAAGTCCTGGCGATTCAGAAGGCGCTCAATCAACTGCACCTCAAATTAAAAACCACAAACATTTGAAAACCGTAATCGGAAATCTAGTTAAGTATAGTGATCCACTGGCAATTAAGCTAACCTCTTTGGAGGACGGAATTGGAAGCCGCAACTGAGAGCGAGAGCAGCGATCCTCACTTTCTGAAGAAACAATCGTCCGTGAAGTTGAAACAAGAGCGATCGGTCTAGTAAACGAGGGTTTCCGAAGCGACGATAGATGTGTGCGTGAGAAAGAGGAAACGGTAGCGGCGCATCCAAGCATAGCCATAACTACCGCATTTAAGCTCTGTATAGCCTATATCGATTGAACATTCAGCTCAAACAGCAACAATTATGCATTGTGTTCTTCATTTCGTGGGACTTTAATTTCTATACTCTTTGAGCAGCGCTCTTCGATCGGCAAGGCGGCAATAGATTATAGATCTCCACCTACATGCAGAAGCACAGTTGGCTACTATAAATGCGTAATAAGATTGGCCCCCACACTGGGTGTGCACTCCCGCATGATATCTCATAGCCTCATAAATCATAATAGTGTAACTGAGTTTTTGACATTTTGACATATTCTTCAATTTGAAGTTGACAAATGTTTGTCCTTTTTCTCTAACTTGTTCATGAAAAGTGAAATTTTCTACTCTGGTCTTAATAAATATTAATTTCACAAATAATAAAGAGGTAAATTATTCGGTGTTTTCTTAGACAAATCCTACTTTCTTGTGTTTGAATTTGTGTTTATAGTTTTTGAAAATTAAGTTTGAAAAATTAGACAAGAGGGGGAAAAAAACTGAAGAAAAAACCCACAAAATGAATAGAGCTTTGTGCACTATGAAATAAAAATGTAAAATAAATAAATTACATTATTATTTTTTAATACACTCTAATCTATCAATAATATTTGTTCTAACCCAATGTCAATCTTCAGAGCATGTTTAGTTGGATGGAAAAAGTTTTTTCAATAGATTTCAATTCTATTTTCTTTTCAAATATGTCCGGCGACTCAAACAGAACCTTATTAAAATGGAACTCGAAATACAACTTCCATATTTAAAAATAAAATAAAATAATCCCACATTATTGAATTTTGCAAATACTTGTACAAAAAACTGTGCCGTCACCATGTATATATTCTAAAAGAATCACACGCACACTTTCTTTCTTCCAATGAGATTTCAAGAAGACAGCTGAAAAGTACACAAGAAATAAAGGAATACATTCCCAGTAGGATGGATATTCAACAAGGTGACTGAAATGAGGTTTGGATTTTATCAGAAAAGGCAACATGGGTGGGGAAGCATCTGGACAATACAATTTTCTTCACTCCAATAAGCATCGCAACAAAACCATAGCAGGGGATGTGCATCATTGCCACCAACAAGTACCTGCCAAACAAGATAAGATAGCGAAATCAAATAGGCCCTCGAATGAAAAGTCAATAAGGCTCTCAAGCTTTTTAAAATTACAGTTACATAAATATGTCAATTTAAATCATGAGTTAATACCCAAAATAGTCCTTTGACTATGCCGTAATTATCAATTTGATCCTCGACTATCATTCTTACCCAATTAAGTCCTCAACTATACAATTTTTACCCAATTTAGTCCTTTGTCAATTTGACTGTTTGTTGACTGTCAAAAGTGGAAATAAAGTTGTAATTTTACAAGTTTTCTCATTCCTCCTCATTTAGCAGCGCCAAACCATGTAGCAATAAGCTCCGGTTGGGTTCTAAACATGTCAGTATCGAAGTAGTGGTTATGCATCGGATAGCCCATGAATTTGATTTCCAACGATTTTTTGACGATCGAAATCTGATCGGAGTGTATTGCTGCATGGTTTGGCACTGCTAAATGGAGAGGAAGGAGAAATCTTGTAAAATTATAATTTTATCCCGACTTTTGACAGTCAAATTAATACAGAGGACTAAATTGGGTAAGAATTGTATAGTTGAGGACTAAATTGGGTAAGAATTGTATAGTTGAGGACTTAATTGAGTAAAAGTTACATAGTTGAGGACTTAATTGGGTAATAATGGTAGTTGAGGACCAAATTGGTAATTATGGCATAGTCGAGGGACCATTTTGGGTATTAAGTTATTAACTCTTAAATCATCAAGGCCCAATTATCTGTGACCTGTAATACCAGGTCACTACTGAAATTTCAGTAGTTGTCTGGCAATAAAAAAAGACACACACTAAGGCGTTGCCAGAGAAGGCGTGACCATCCCCAGGGACGGAAAAAGCGACCGGTTTGGTCGCCTTCTCCGTCCCTTGGAGCGTCCACGGAGAAGGCGACCATTTTTGGTCCACGGAGTCATTTTGTTTATTTTTGTGTTTAAGTTTTTTTATTGTTTTTTTATTCAAATCTAATAGAATATTAACAAAATGACCAAAAACTTTATTTTCTCCGAATAACAGAAGGACAAAAAGTAAATACTTGGATAAATATATCAAAATCTAATAGAATATTAACAAAATGACCAAAAACTTTCTTTTCCCCGAATAACAGAAGGACAAAAAGTAGATACTTGGGTAAATATATCAATTTTTCCTTACATACCAGAGTGGGGCATATTCTGATGATAAGTCAAGAATTGGGTATGGCCACCTGAAAGATAGATAGATAATTGGGTATAAGAAATATGAAGGGAACTCTCTCAGTCTCAGACAAATGAAAAAGAGGTAAAAGTCATTACCAAACTGATTCAAAGGCATGAACAAACCACTGGAATATGACATAAGCAGCAGTCCAGAAAATAAAATAAGCAATCCTGAACCATGGGAATGGCTGGTTGGGGGGATTTTTTAAAAAATGTTAATACTGCAAGTGAAAGACAGATGACAATACAGAAGCTGAGGAAAAAGGTAACAGTTTACCAAGCAATTCAGTGCTGCATCACCAAGAAACAAGGTATTAAGTGTATGTGAAACCACTGTCAACTGTCAAAAAACACGACAGAAAATCGCATAAGACAGATGGGAAAATGGCATACAATCTTAAGTAAAGGAAGGAAAATTAGTAGTTCCAGAAAGGAAAGCAGAGGAATAACACAATACCAAGCACTTACAAACGACACGCCATGATCATTCAGAGCAGGAAAAATGAAGAACCAATAAACTAGATCTGTAAGCATCACAGCTCCGGCAGTCATCTGCACATACAAATCCACACATTTTTAAAATGCACCAGTTTTTCTGGTGTTGAAAAAATAGCATAAAAATAACATTGGGTGGTTATGTTGTGGTATAAAAATATGTAAAGTCCACTTTGGATTTGAGTTGGGTCAAAGTGGTTTCGGGTTTTCATAGTAAGACCAGGAGATTGATATATTGTACGTTCAATTTGATTTGAAAAATTAGGGTGGAAAGGCTTAAAGTAAAGTAGCCTTTGTCCACATTAGAAAAACAAAGAAATTTGCACCACTATATATCAGTGTTGCAAAAATCTCGCCTAGGCACCCTTAGGCCGTGGCGATTTTCTCCCTAGGTGACCGGCCGCCTAGCCTGAATTCGACCGAGTTAATTCGTCTATTTCAGTCAAGTTAGCCAAGTTAACTCATCCATTTCGCCTATTGCAACCATGCTATATATTCTCCTTGCTTGTAAGGTCGAGTTGAGTATACCTGGAAGAGAACTTGACAAAGATAGCCACACAGCCCTGCACTTTTTGGAACAAATTGTGGGTTTGGGTAATCAACAAGTCTTTTGATTCCATTTGAAAATCCGGTGCCTATAAGAGGCGTATCTAATCCTTGCTTCTCATCCATCCACTTATGATCAATAAAATCGTTGCTTTCTTTGCTATACTGGTAGCATCCGTATATAGAAAGCAGTGATCCAAACTACATATAAACATGGACTCACATTATCATATAAGCACGAGGACAAATTATATTGCTATCGTAGCAAATACAGTCTACAATTCTACATACCCCAAAGTACATGGTAACCAAAGTAAAAGTCCACCTGTGCAGAAACAACAAATCAGCAACCGGGTAAATAGGGAGGATCATATCAAATAACCGTTGTGTTATTGTACTGTTGTAAAAATCAGCCTACGCAACTGCCTAGGCCGAAGCGATTTTAGTCGGCTGACCGACTAGGTACCCTAGACGTCAACTCAGGCGAGTTGAGCACTTAACTCGGTTGAGTCGGGCGTCCCCAAGTCAGTGTTTAATTCGGTCAAGTTGGCGTTCAACTCGGCTGAGTGGTTTTTTTGTCTACTCAGCTACTCGTCTTCTATATTTCTCAAGTAACCATCTAACATATGCAATTGACTAATTTGGGAGATTATGACATTCTAACAATTCCTAGCCCTGAGCCGAAATTTTTGTAGTCGTAGATGGCTTTTAGTCGGCTGACTGACAAGGCACCCTAGGCGCCAACTCAAGCGAGTTGAGCACTTAACTCGGCTGAGTCGGGTGCCTAACTTGACCAAGTCAGTGGCTAACTCGGTCAAGTTGGCGCTCAACTCGGCGGAGTAGTTTTTTTGTCTACTCAGCTACTTGTCTTCTATATTTCTCAAGTAACCATCTAACATATGCAGCTGACTAATTTGGGAGATTAAGACAGTTTAACAATTCCTAGCCCTGAGCCGAAAAAGTGAAGAGGATATATTTGGATTACTACGCCGCCTAGGCGGCTGTGCCTAGACACTAGGGGGCCAATCCGACTAGTGTCTAGGCGCCCCCAGGTGTCCGACTAACGCATTCTGCAACATTGGTTATTGCTAGACTACAATAATGAACGCTATGGGCCAATCAAGATCAGATGACTTACTGAGTATAATAGAAAAATAAGCTGCTCCCATAAACAACAAAGTTAGAAGTGAGTGCTGTTACAAGTAAAAAGAAAGAAACTAATCTGAATGCCATCAACCAAATTGGGTGTACTTCTTTCACGCATGGCCTCCAAGCTTCATTAAACCATAAATGCCAACATTCCGCCTTACTATCCGATGTAGAATCATCATCATCATCGCCTGAATATTCATACTTCCATAATAGAATGAACGCAATAAACACAGACATCATGAGCAGTAGCCAACACATAAACACCCTCCAGTTCAACCAATAACTCAGGACAGTAGTGTCTGTCGTATCCTCCAGAACCTGCATCTCGTAGCCACTATTCGAGGGTATGCGCTAGCAGGTAAATCCCGCACACTGACCTTAATTATCGGCAAAGGACCAAGGAGGTAAATCAAGCTAAGTTCTCCATAATAGCCTGTCAGCTCAAACCAAGGATACCAAGAAGTCTAATCCGAGGATATGCAAGGATAAACCTGACCTTGTGATCCTAACCGGATTGCACGGCGGAATGGATGAGCATCGAGGTCAAAGAGAAAGAGAAAGCCCAAAAACAATTAAGTTTTTGCTTCTGTGGGGGAGTATGTGCAGTTGGAAATCAAAATGTATATATGTATGTTTACTCCTAAGGTTAAGGTACCTATAAAACCTGTCATGTGTCTCATTAATATCTGTGTCTATAAGTGGGTTGAAGATATTTGTTTTTATCAAAACATTAAAAGCTCTTAAGCTATGGCTGCGTTTCACACGGAGGAAGCAACAATGAAGTCCAACCCACACGTAACGTGGTCTCGCTATTTTAATATCATTTGTCATTAAAATGGACAATAGGAATAAATTTTAAAAAATGAAAGTCTAAAGCCTAATACATACATGGATGGTCAATTGCCAGCTGTTATACCATGGACCAAGGTCCACCTTGCAAAGTGGACTCTGGTCCTAAATTGTGTATTTTTAGTATTAGAATTGTGAACATATAGAATTTTGTGTTTCTAAGCTTTGAGAATTTGTGAATACAATACAAAGTCATCACAAATTGTGAATTTTAAAAAATTAAATTATTTTAGTATCTAAATTGTGTATTTTTAGGCTCGGATCGTCCACAGAAAATTTGCCGTCAATTGAACATTCAATCAAAACATTTTAACTTCTATGCTGACTATTACACATAAAATTTACCTAATGTATACTCAATCATCGTGACATTAACTATGGTCCACCTTGTAAGATGAATCACTAACTTAAGACTTATTTTTAGTAAATTGATTGTCATTTTCATTAAAGTGAATGTTCATTTATCAATGATCCATATTGCAATGTGAACAATTATCTATAATATAATTTTTCATGTATATCATTGAATAGTGATTGTGATTTCTCTTCATCACCCCTAAACTCTAAAAGATAGAGAGTTTTATTGTATTAAATTTTATTTTAGTTCATATCCTTTTAGCAATTGATATATTGACGATGTTTGTTCTAGTAGGTGACCGACTATTTTTAATATATAGCATTGGTATCTGTATATTACGAGATAAGGTGAATCCAATTAAAATTTGATTTGGCTTCATTTAGTGACAACTATTACAAGTGTGTTGCTTCATATGCACGTTTTTCCTTTTTCTTTTGACTAATCAATATATGCCAATGACGTGAATGCAGAAATATACATTTTAATAGTACAAATAATATTTTTTTCTAAGAAAACACAAATAAAAGTACAAAAGTATTTCATAATCAAACATGAAATTTCTTGCACGCGAAAGACGTACATTGCAAAATATTAGAGCAGGTGGAAATGTGGAACCCCTCTGTTCTTATGGTACAAATAGTATATTGTAATAATATTAATAGTAATATTCTTGCAAAATAATAATAATAATAATAATAATAATAATGTTATTATTATTATTATTATTATTATTATTAACAATAATGGAGATTTGACAGAAAGCCCAATTATTTCCAATTTAAATTGAAGCCTAAATAAAACCTGGCAGATTTGGCAGAAAGCCTAATAATTTAACCTTGCAAGCCCAATTAGGTTCGGGCCTATAATCTTACTCACAAAAAGTGAAATTCTTTCGTCCCAGGATCCCCATATTCCTACTTAACAAGATAATGGATAAGTGCTTGCACTGAGCTATTGGTTACCAAACACAAAATCAGGCCTTAGCAGTTATAGTGTGAAAGTTACACCTAATATAACGAATTTTTTATAAACATCAGAGAGACACTAATATTTCCAATTATGATTTACACAGTCAAATCTTTTTGTGGACCTGGATCTAAAATACGTAATTTACATATTGGATGTTCACAATTTTGTAAAAAGTAAATTGTGAACATTTAGTATATAATTTGTGAACATTAAGTATGTAAATTATGAGCATTCAGTATGTAAATTATGTATTTTGAATCTGAGTCCATGTATAACAATTGAATTTACACATCTATTATCCTGTCGAATAAGGTTGTAGGTTCCTAAGTGAGAGGACAACAGTTATACCATGGACACAGATCCACCTTGTAATGTGGATTTTGGTCCAAAATATACAATTTACATATGAATTGTAAACATTTAATATGTAAAATTATAAATATTCAATAGACAAATTGTATATTTTTACAAAGTGACTCGAGTTCACAGAATAATTTGCCGTGAGCAGACAAGACAGGCGCGGCGGCAAATTATTGTGTGGACCATGGTCCACACAGTGTTGTGTGGACCATAACAAAAATATATTATTTTTGTACTAAATATATATTATTTTTGTACTGACATTATTTTTGTATTAAATGTATATTATTTTACAGTATATATATAAAATATAGTCCACACAACTTATATGTACCATGGTCCACACAATAATGATTGCTGACGCTCCACCATGGGCAGGCCCAATATTCTCCCAAGGTTCTTACAAATCTTATTATGCCGCTTTTTGTAGTTTGCTTTGTTGAACTAGCAAAGCCACCTCTCGGAGAACATACTTTCTGCTATAGTTGCTGAGCATCAATGGTGCTTCAAATCGAACAGGAGAAAAGATTATCAT
The DNA here is from genome assembly GCF_001879475.1 of Ipomoea nil. NCBI lineage: Eukaryota > Viridiplantae > Streptophyta > Magnoliopsida > Solanales > Convolvulaceae > Ipomoea > Ipomoea nil. The sequence goes on along the minus strand of NW_017617241.1, from coordinate 480,618 downwards.
TCAATCGCTCCATCAAAGATGGAGATTTGGTTATCGTGTACGAACGGCACGATGTGATGAAAGCCGTGAAGGTTTCGGAGAACGGGGTGTTCCACAATCGTTTCGGGACGTTCAAGCATTCGGATTGGATCGGAAAGTCGTTCGGATCCAAGGTTTTGAGCCTAAAGGGCCGGTTTGTATATCTCTTGGCCCCAACGCCGGAGCTATGGACTCTTGTTCTCAGTCACAGAACTCAGATTCTTTACATTGCTGATATCAGTTTTGTAGTTATGTACTTGGAGATCGTTCCGGGCTGTTTGGTTCTCGAATCCGGTACAGGCAGCGGATCCTTGACCACCTCGCTTGCTCGCGCTGTTGCCCCGACAGGACATGTTTACACATTTGATTTCCATGAACAGAGGGCTGCCTCTGCTAGGTAAGCAAATTAGTGGTTTCTTGTTCATTGTTTTACCTGAATTTCTTCACATAAGAACTGGGACTTGGTGAAGCATATAATAATATACTCTTGTTTGACTGGAAAACCCTAGTCTATTTGAGATAGTATGATATATGTTGTTGCAGTTAGTGAAAAATGGACCGGTAAAACTTCTGGCAGAACATCAAAATAACAGAGACAGTAAATGTGAGTCTTAAAGTGGTGTAATATAATGGGTATACATATATGCACAGACCTAAAGTTTGTAGCTTTGTGTCATTTAATTTTTGGAGACCTTGAAATTTTGGCATCTAACAAGAATGCTGCATCAAAATGCTTTTCATTTGGTGTTGTGCTCCTTGGATTCAAAATAACAGTCAAATAGCTTGCCAAATGCAGTAGGGAAGGGAATGCATTTAAAATCTTGCCTAAACTACTTCATATCTTAGTTTAAGATAATATATTGTTTCTTGATTATAATTTATTTCTGAAATTTTGGGTGTAGAGAGGATTTTGAGAGGACGGGTTTAAATGGTCTGGTTACAGTAGGGGTAAGAGACATACAAGGTGAGGGGTTCCCTGAGGAATTTTGTGGGAGGGCAGATTCTGTATTTCTAGACCTCCCTCAGCCTTGGCTTGCCATACCTTCGGTTGGAAAGATGTTGAAAGAAGATGGTGTCTTGTGCTCTTTCTCACCCTGCATTGAGCAAGTACAGCGGTCTTGTGAAGCACTGAGATCTTGTTTTACTGGTAATTTACTGCTCTTAATTCTGATTTTGGAGTTATACACAAAATGTATTGCTTTAATGACATAATAATCTGTTATTGTTGTTCATTTATGGCAATGTAGATATAAGAACATTTGAAGTTCTCCTCCGCACCTATGAAGTTCGGCAAAGAATACTAGAGAGCCATCCAAGCAAAGATGGAGATTCTGTTGACTATCATCCATGCAAGAGGAGGCTGGGCTGTGACGAGAGTGAGAGAATAGAATGTCCTGCTTCTCCCCGGAGGCTGGGCTGTGACGAGAGTGAGAGAATAGAATGTCCTGCTTCTCCCAGTGTGATGATAAAGCCTTGTACTGAGGCAAGAGGTCATACTGGCTACTTGACATTTGCTAGACTCAAATGTTTGGTATAGAACTGTTTTGTAAAAGGAATGGTTACCTTATATTGTAATCATGTTGAGTGATACTTCATTCCCATACGTAGTTTAAGGGTTCTGTAAGTTCTTTAGAATGGTAAAATGATCAATATTAGTGCTGAAATTACAATGTGATCATTGGTGATAGTATTCACATGGTCTTCATTTCACAGCATTTAATGGCCTAAGCACACGCAGTCTATTTAGGCCAGGGATTTGGCAAAGTGTTGATGCTTCAGCTGCAATGGTTTTTTTCGTGTTTTTCAGGAATAGGGTGGGTGGGGTTAATTTCCAGTTTTCAACTATCAGACACCCTGCTCTTAAATGGATGTAGAGCAAGAGTGGTGGTATGATTTTTGGGATTTGGGGACAGGAACTAAAATATGATCGCAACAAAATAGAAGTCAGATTTTCAGAGCAAATTACCTCTAAACAAAATATAGAATACATACACCAAAGAATTGTCAATTTTGCAGTAGTCCCCTAATGTCAATTATCGTCACTATCTGTTTCTTACAGTCCAATTCTATCTATAAACACATAGTAGACAATGTCAACACAGCAAGAGTAAAAACTACTGTTACAGGGGATAGTAACCCATTCAAGGTCCTCTTTCACTTCAGAGTTCAGCCCAAGTCTCTACCAAAGATGAACTACTACAATATGCATGCAAGTATAGTATGCAAATGCACTAAAACAATAAAGGCAAGCCAAGAAAACAGACATGCCCATCTCCCTCCAACACCCACTAGGCACTTCAATCAATTCTACTGGATGTTAACGAGGATTCTCAAGCAGCTTGGTAAGTGCCATCTTCCTCGGGACGAATTATGCCTTCCTCTTCCTCCTCCCGACAAGTTTGATGAGATCCATTAGCGTACTCTCTGTTACTTTGCCCCTTGAGTGGAGGAGATCTTTCGCAGTCCTTTTGACCATTAGCATATGATCTTCTCAGGTTCTCACTATCATAAGGTGGCGATCTCTGCTTTAAGGCAACTGAGGATGTTCCTGCCCTGGGTATCACTGCCTCCTGGAAACTGCGTCCTGTGGGACCTTCACGGGAAGGATTAGATCGATTAAACCTCTCAACACTACGGCTCCGACTGCGGCCCCGGCTCCTGTTGTCACCGCTCCATCCAGAAGCCCTAACAGGGCTTCTGCTCTGACTGCGACCATGTTTGTCTGAAGCGTGTACAACACTATCATTAAAGTTGCGAGAATGGTAGCTACCAAAACTATCTGCATCACGAGAGCCTTGACCATGTCTGTCAACAAAAAAACAAACCAAATATCCAAATATCAGTAGTCAACTCAAGAAAGGGAAACAAAAGTAACAAACAGTTGCCTCTTCACCTGTCACGGGAGTCACGGTCATATCCTCGACCTCCACCTCTATCCGATGAGGAAGACATACCCCAACTTCCCCTTGCCCCATCCCGCACACCATTTCCAGAATCATAACGTCCACGACCTCCATCGCGCCCAGCTGGGCCAGAACCCCATGCACGCCTTGCCCTTCCCATTCCACCACTACGCAAAGCAATATCACGTAGTTCAACAGGAACACGCTGGTTAGCACCTTCTAAAACTTTAATGAGATCTGAAGCATGTTTTCCATCCTGGTCACCAAAAAAGGTATAAGCCAAACCAGTTGCACCTGCCCGTCCTGTTCTTCCTATTCTGTGAACATAATCCTCTATTCCAGTAGGGAAGTCATAATTTATTACAACCCTGTGACAATCAAATCAAAAATTACAACCACCCAAAAACAAAATGTTTGCATTTGAATTATAGAATCATGTTACACAGACCTGATATCTTTGATGTCCAAGCCACGAGCGGCAACATCAGTTGCCACGAGAACTGGCGACCTACCAGTGCGGAACTGATTTAACACAAAATCTCTTTCGCCCTGAGATTTGTCACCATGAATAGCTGCCGCCCCAAATTGACGGGTAAGGTTACCAGAAAGTAGATTGCACATCTTCTTTGTTGAACAAAAAATGATAACTTTTGATCCTTGCTCTTGGGATCTCAATATCTGTTCCAGTCTCCGGCGCTTATCCGTTTGTGGCAACACTTCAACATACTGAAAGAATAAAGAAGTGTTACTAAAACCAACATCTCAGTTCATATATACAAGGACCGAAAGGAAAGTGAACATTAGCCTGCATCCCTACACATATATATCTCCCTTAAAACAACAAAAGAAATTGTGTTGCCCAATTCCTTATCAATAACAGATAAGACAGAGTAAACCATCATTAAGCAAGTGAAGTATGAAGGAAATTGAGCAGGTAAATGAAAGAACCTGTGTTATAGACTTGTTTGCTACAAGCTCATCAACATTCCCAATGTTAACCTGGACAGGATTTATCAGTAGATCAGCAGCTATTTTCCGGACCTCCTTTGGCCATGTTGCTGTGTACATAAGAGTCTGTCGCCGAGTAGGCACCTCCTTCACTATCTTCCTTATCTGAGGTTCAAAGCCCATGTCCAGCATACGATCTGCTTCATCTAATACCAAGTATGAAACTTGGTTAAGGCTAACCCTTCGCATTTCCAGAATGTCATTTAACCGACCAGGAGTAGCCACCACAATATCTACCCCTCTATCTAAATCCCTTAACTGTGGACCTTTTGCTGCCCCTCCATATAGACACTGTATCCAGTAACATGAGATTTGCAAAAATCAACTTAAATATACAAATAAAAATTACAATGCCAATGAAAAAAATCAATGGAGACAACATTATTTTAGAGTGCTGAGGGTATACAACGACATGGTCTCATAAAATAAAGTCTAAACAACTCTAGAAACAACAATTCTAAGGACCATGATTGAATGAGGATCATAGAAAATCCGTACCGTGCATGAAATCTGGTAAGATTTACTGAACTTCACAGCTTCATCTTGTATCTGTGTTGCCAACTCCCTTGTTGGTGACAAAACCAATACAGTCGGACCCAATCGAGAATTGTTACGGCGCTGTTTTAGATGTATAAAGCCAGGAATTAGATAGCCCAAGGTTTTTCCAGAACCAGTCTTTGCAATAGCTACAATATCTCGCCCTTGAAGAGCAACAGGCCATGACTGAGCCTGTATTGGTGTAGGAGCTGAAAACCCAGCTTGATATACCTAGAAATGAACAAATTCACAACCCCATCAATGGAAATACAAGCTTCACATTTTTTTCAACGGTTTGCGGTTGACTTATTAGAGTGGCCACATCAAGAAGAAGAATCATCCCCCTTACATAGGCAGCCAATGCATACTGCTGCAAGCTAGAGCAGGAGGACTCCTCTTCTTCCATTCGGACCACGTGGCAAATTGAATCATCACCAACAGCAGTCCCGGCCACGAACATGGATGATCCAGAAGGCCCTTCATAAAAATTGGTCCACCAAATAAGGGCACTCCAAAGACATGAAAGCCCATAAAAGAAGGCAGCAGCACAGTGTACGACATTTAACTCCTCCCAGGAGCAAATATCGCACCTGCGACAAAATTCAATACACAAAAACTAATTTAAGTGCCAAACTTCAACGATGGACTTCCAGACACCACGTTTCAGAGAAACATGCCATTCTCAGATCCTTAACTTTGATGAGAGCATCTTGTCACCAGGGATTTAAAAAGAATAGAAAGGCTTCTGGAATACCTCTCTCAAAATCTCTGATGGAAACCCAGTTGAGTTGAATGAGGTGAGAGGTGGAGGCACATTATCACCCTGACAGAAGCGCAAAAAGAAAAGTCAGAAAATGATTCACATGATAAACAGAAGAAAATTATGTTAATATAAAGTAATAAAATGCATTGAATTAGGTAAACACACATTCACTTGAAACAAGCAAAGACAAAACAGTTTAGATGAGATCATAATTATTTCAACTATTTAGTATTTAGACTAAAATTTGATGAATGCAGGGGTCAAAGTCAAGATAATTCCATGTCTCTAAAATTAAAGCTAACTACAGTTTATGTGTTGGATATAAATAAATTAAAATGAAGAGTAGTGAGATGTAAAGGTAACTCAAAAGCTAGCTACCCGACCCAAGCCCAATGCGAATAAAATGTGGAACTAACACAAAGTAGATGTGTCTGCATTTCTTGAACTATATAAAAAAATTCAGATGCTTACGGTTACAGATATTTCATGCCGCCGGCGATAAGAATCAGGAGATAAGTCACTTCCTACAGTGGATGAACTATCTTTATAAGCAGATGCACCATTTCCTACTAATGGCATGTTTGAAACACCACGAGAGTGGTCGAAGTTGTTTCTTTCACTCTGCAAAACATATAAATAAATTACAGTACTAATTAATAATGTTCAGAAGGGTTGGATATGATAATAAAAATTAACGATAAAAACAAGTACATAAAAAAGAAATGAAAATCCATTGAGTTAACAAGCAGCCATAATAAACAATCTGATCAAGTGACATCACTTTCATAAACAGTCCACCCACCCCCACTTTATACACAGCATTAATGTTAGCACAGAAGATATCCTCCCATTGATTAGTAATATATCTAAACATTCACTACATGAATAATAAGACTATCAGACAGCAAAACCTAAACTAAAATGCCAAAGCCTCCAACAGACGCAAGTTCAAAAAAGGAATTCTACCACAGCATTTAGTGATTGTTGACATCTATTCTCAATAGGCAAACCAGAAGCATTAATATTAATTAGGCAACACAGGAAAAAAGTTGCAAACATAGAAATTGAAAAACACTAAAGTACCTGATAGTCCTCCCCACCAGAAGGCTTACTAGAGCCACGGTGACCTCTACCGTATCTATCAACATCATCATTGTCTCTGTGTTGCCCATGAGAAGACTTTTGAACAGAAGAACTCACAAAACCAGCAGATGATTTATGTATTGGAGCAGAGCCACCAGGCCTCTCATACTGAGTAATATTAGTCTCTGGATTCCAGTAGTAAAGATACCCAGTCTTACCATCAACAAGGCCTTTCCAAGGTTTAGGGAGAGAGGGATCCTCCGGTGCATATCGTGGATCAGCAGATGCAATTGCTGCCATCTCAAAGCTCACTTTGAACAATCGGGGAAGCTGGAATAGGAACAAAAAAGAAATTGAGATACAAAACTAAAATACACAAAGCTAACCATAATCATAGCAATCCTAGAAGTCTAGAATAACGCAGAAACAAACAATCATCAATCAAAGAGCCGTGATCTCAAACCCTAGATATGAATTCGAACTCGATGTCTAGAGTTTTAGGCGTACATACAAATCAGTTAGCTCAGATCTGGAATACAACGAACGCTGAAAGGTAAAAGAGAATTCAGGAAAGAATCGTGGCTTGCCTGGCGAGGTCGCTGCGATCTCAAAAATGAGTGTTGCCTTTTGTCAGGTTGAGATGTGTATAAACGCTACGCGACTCCGATTGTTTCGCTCTTCCTCTCTCTTTCCCAATCTCTCTATTATATGTGTGCTGAAGGGAATGAGAAAGAGAGAGCCACGCTTCCTGAAGCTAAGAAGCGTAGGGTAATGAAAGAGGCGTAAGTATAGCTAGACGGGAATATTTAAAGCAGCAACTGCAAGAGAAAATCCAAATGAGGGAAGACGGGGTTGACGACTTGACGTGGGTCGGGTTAAATATTAACCTAAAGTTAGGTTGACCCGGCTCTGGCTCAGCCATCATCCCAGACCTTAGCAAAACAAAGGTAATGTTGATTGAAATATGATAACCTGTTTTCAAAACAAAATTTGATAACCTAAATTTTGATTATATATTTTTATGTAACAAAAAATTAAGGCAAGTGAATTATTTAATATTTTTTAAAATTTATTTTTTTTTCGCGAAAGTGCGAAACCTTTATCATCCAATGTTAATAGTTCATATTTTCTATGCCTCTATACAAAATTTTAATAGCTATAGATTTAGATTCAGGCATTACACTGTGATCTAGTGGCACAAAATAACTTTTTTGGGCGTTATTGACTATTTGTGTTTCAGTAAGTTGAGAAAGTAGTTATGAACAAATACTATATTGTAACAGAATCAATAGTACTAAAAAAATTAAAAAAATCCATGCTTCTAAAATGCCAAAAGCCACAAAAACGATAGAAACCAAGCATGAATGAACAAAAGGGAGGTTGTGATAAAGAAGAAGAGATTGAGGGTTGGGAAAAAACGAAGAAAGTGATTTTGGAAGAATAAAAATAAGTTTAAGAAAAAAAGTTGTAGAAAAAAAGGATAATTTTACCCTTCAATTGCCTATGTGACAAAAATTTAAATGTCATGGGACAAAAAATGAAAATTTTAATAGTTAAGGACCAAATGTGACAAAAATTTAAAAATTATGAAATCAAAAATGAAATTTTTAATAGTTAAGGGCCAGATGTAAAAACACACTATCAATCTTTCAATGAGATTATTTCCCTTTTAATCTTACTAGTGTGAGACTATTTTACATAGTGTGTACCAATCGAGAAAAAAAAAAAAAAAAAAAAAAAACATTTACCTTATTCTAAAAAAAAAAAAGAAGTTCGAAGAACAAGTTAATTTTTTATCTCTTTTAGTTTTAAGGAGAATTTGGTGTTGATTATCTTTTTTTATCCCATTTTTTGCCATTTATATTTACAAACATTATTAGTATAATAACAAATTAAATAAAAACTGCATACAAAATCTACATATTGTGTGTGCTCATGAAAAGCAAATTGCTTAAAGATTCTCAATTATTAAAGCTGTTAAAATGTTACTCCGTACGTTTCACACAACTCCATTTCAAAATAAAAATCTGTTGAAACTGTCCGTATATAGTATATACCAATACCAATAGGTATAATAATCACACTTAGATTCCACTTGATATGCAATAATTGCTTTTCCACTGAATTCCACTGAATGAATGAAGATTGAAACTTGAAAGCAATGCACATTCCTCCTGTCCTCATGGAGAAATGAATGGTCAGAAAACTTCCAAATAAATTTATGGTAAGCTAGCATAATTATTCAACCCGCAACAGAAATACAAATAGCTTTGTTAATCAGCAAATACAGAAACACGAGGCTGGGGCCAAGCCATCAGCATTCAGCAGGTCTAAGCAAAAAGAAAGAGGTACAACAATCAGGGGTAACAGTATTCTTAAGTCATAAGTCAGTCGAGTATTTAATGAAGTATTGAAGAGCATCCTAAATCTTCAGCCACTGCAGATAATACAATTTGGTAGTTGCAAATCATTACAAGTATACACAAGATAAATACTCCATAAAAGTTACAACACAACCTAGACAAGGCAGGCACACTGCTTTTTTGCATGTTCTGGTATCAATTTGGATAGGAGTTCTGGACCTGCTCCTTTCAGCTCTGGAAAAATAAAAAAATAAAACAAAACTTACAAACAAGCATCCTCTTAAGAAAACCTATGATGAGAATGAGAGGGTTACGAAATCAAACCTTGGGGCCGGAAATTAAATAGAGGTGGCAATGGACGGCCATTAGGAAGACGAGTATTGGGATCGCGGAGCTCATTAAAGAATGGATGGATACAAGCTTCCAACTGCCAAGATGAAAAAACCAATCAGCATATAGAAGTAAAGAAATACTGAGGACACATATACAAGAAACTATAGCATTACTTGTGAAAAAAAGCACTCAGTCTAATGAATATTACAGAATCTTTATATACAAGCTCTTGATCAAGAAAGTTGCCCATAATACTCACCGCAGTACACCTCAGGTATGGAGAGTACTGGAGAAGCCTTGAGACGAGATCTACAGCCTCAGGTGGCATGCGTTTATGGAAGATCTGTGCACAAGAAAAAAGCATAAGAATTGGAGGCATGCAGTGCATTTCGTCTATGACAGAGTACTAAAAGAACACGGGTAAAGGCCCTCACTTTGTGCCATGGGTGAGCCTTGATTTGTGGGAACTTGAATTCTGTGTAATTTGGATTCATACATTTGATTTCCTCACGGGTTGGGGTCCCAAGAACCTGAACATAGGATATATATTAAAAATTGCAATTCCAATTCTATATAAGCTATGGACAAAATGAATTCATCACACTGTTTTGAAAGATACCTTGATTATTTCGACAAGTTGATCAACACCACTATCACCAGGAAAGAGAGGCTGTAATTTTGGAACGAACAAAAACAGAAAAGCAGGATTTTGTCAATTCACATAACATTGTAGCTCTATTTTCTATGTAAAGGAATGGTTTTCTATGACTCAGTTGGCACCTGCCCAAGAAGTAGTTCTGCAAGAACACAGCCCACAGACCATATGTCAATCGCAGTTGTGTATTCAGTAGCTCCAAAGATCAGCTCAGGTGCACGATAATAGCGAGAACAGATGTATGAAATATTCGGTTCACCTTTCACCTGTTAGATTGAAGAATAGCTTTATGGATTTCCTTATTCATGGTTGAAGAACATTGTGTATGTGAAAAAAGAAACATGAATTGCACTAAAACCACATTAAAAATTGGAGTGAAATAACAATGATTGCAAACTGTAGAACATCTGATGACTATATTGGCTGTGCACAGTCAGCATATAATGCACCTAGTCTTACAAAGCTTGGTGCACTGGGAGTCTGGCAAACAATGTCAGCACAAACACTAAACGAACAAGACTTCATTTAATATAACGTGTAGTTCAATTCAAATGAACTACCTTCATGCCCATTTCAGTTACCTTTCAACTCCAACTGTTGAGTCACATGAACATGCAGTATAGTCCAAAAGAACATGAATTTCATTTGACACAAACCTAAATTTTGATGTCATGTATTATGTTATTGTTACATGGGTGCACATTACACAATGCCTCGGTAATAAGCCTAGGCTTATGATAGATTTTACCAGTTGGGTTGTTGGGAAAAGGTGTTCAGAAAAAAAAAAAAAAAAAAAAAAAAAAAAAAAAGGTTATAACAATTACCAGAACTTTGGCGCTTCCAAAATCACAGAGCTTCAGCTGATGGGTGTGAGGATTTACCTGTAACAGTAGACCATCTAAGCAGTACATATAAATATTCCTTTATGAGAAGATTAAAATAATAAATAAGTAAACAAATACTGACCAGCAGGTTCTGAGGCTTTATATCCCTGTGGCAAACTCCAATACCATGGATGTAAGCCAAAGATCTAAAGATCTGTCAAAATTAACTATGATGAGAAGTGTGGAATGCAAAAGATCAAATTCAGTATAAGATCTTATTAAAACCTTGCTTTCATCCATAAAACATAAAGTCAGAAATATTCCTAAGATCAATTTGGATATGTATAATTCTATAATGCCCCTCTAATAGTGTCGAAAAAGTGAGTTTTTGAGAATACTAGCAGTTATGGATTTACTGGAAATGACTTAACCTGATATGTATAGAGCTTGACATAAATCATAGGCATCCTCTGGTTTGCTTTGCTGTAGTGTCTTGATACACGATACAATGTCTCGGGTACATACTCAAGAACTAAATTAAGATAAAGCTCATCCTTCTCTGTGGTTGAAAAGAAACAGTGCTTGAGTGAAATGACATTAGGGTGATCTAGAAGGCGCATTGTCTGAAGTTCCCTATTCTTATATCTCTTATCCTGCAAGACCTTTTTAATTGCAACTGTTTCTCCAGTTTCTAGGCACTTAGCCTGCAAAATCATCCATGCCACTCTGAGAGAAGTAATAAATATGATACTCTGAAAGTATTACAAACATGCTAGAAATTTCTAAATTTCCATATAACAGCTTTCATTAGGAGATCAAATTATCAGTGACTACCCGAGGAATAAAGACATGCAAATCAGCATATGTAAAGGTTACCTGGAAGACAATTCCAAACGAACCCTGTCCAACAACCTGCTCTGCCATGTAGCTAATGGTCTGAATATAAAAAACAAGGTTTTGTGTTAATGAATCAATAGTTTGGTAAAAAAAAACATTTTTTTTACTCCATATTTGATTAGTCATCAAAGTTTCATTTTACACGAAATAGAGGAAGCTAGACTGCCCCAAAAATTCCAGAACTAACATCCCGAAACAGTTGTTGCAATGATTAAAGATCAGATCTACATGCTTTTACCTGCTTGGGCTGACCATTTTTACCGCCAATAGTTGTTACAATGATGTGGCCTGATTCAGTTCCATTTCCATCCACTATAGTAGCTTCCATATCCTGTCAAAGAGAAAATAAATTCAGTTCCCAAAATGAACTGATGTTGGGCACAACAAGACAACAATTAACATCCATGCCCTCTAGATCAACCTTTTCCTGTTTATCGTCTTTGATCTTCATCTCATTGATTTCCTCAGGTAGTTTGTCAACAAGCATTGCATCAGGCTTAGGTCTTCCAGCTACCGAATTCATCTTTCCACCAGAAGCCATATCAGTTAAATAAAACGAACGAGATGCTCAAACGTCACGTCGCAAACCACAAACCATCAGCTTCTTCAATCCTGCATCACATAGACAACACTAAATCAACTAGTATTATAACAATCATACTTCCATTCAGCAAAACCGAGCTTCCATAAACAATTGTGAAATTATGCAGCCCTATTCAGAGACTACAAAATACTTCACAAATCAAAGTCACCTCAACGAAGAATCTAGCTAGTAGCTCAAACATGGTGAAATAATGAAATATTGAAATCCGTGAAAATAATAACGGAAAATAAAGGTAAACAATTAACAAAACAATGAATCATTTAGGCATACCTGCAAATAGGAAATAGGAATTGCTCACATTCCACGACCTGAGAAGCTTTTGATCCACAAGGAATAACCGAGAGGAAGCGTGAAGCAACGAAAACCCTAGAATAACACAATTTTCCAGTCTAGAGAGAGAGTAAAGTGCGCAAAGATGAGTACAACTTCCAATGACTCTCTTTACAAAGCTTTGACTGTGTTTAGACTGGCTTTCTCTCCCTTTGGATGCTCTGAGATTTCTGATGCAGTGCAGCGGACCCCAAATAATTTTATCAATTTCAGTTCATTGCAGTTTCGGAGTTCGCTCCCAGGCGTATGACGTGGCACGTTTTCCGCTACCCGGCTGGCTGTCAAGTCCAATGTGTTCCATTATTGTGTTGACTGGCGACCTGGCATTTTGTTTCGGATCGTGAATTTCTTCGCCGTTGATCCTATCCAGCTGATAGTGACCGTAGGATATGTAATTAGACTTGGACCAAATTCACCTCGTGCCTTTCCCATTTTGACTATGAAAGACAAATTTTCTCATCTTAAAACTCCCATACCTTGACCCAATAAAATAATAAAAAAACAAATCACGATAACTTAATGACGCATTATGTGAAAGAACTAATATTTATGTGTCTTATATTCACAATAAGTGAAAAACAAATCACGATAACTTAATGACACATTATCTGAAATAACTAATATTTATGTGTTTTATACTCACAATAAGTCCACTACATAAGAGCTTTCTCAACTGTAATTTTCTGATGGTTTTTATAAGATGAATAACTTAAAGATGATTTTTTGTTAATATGGGCAATGATTTTTTAGGTAATTTTGTCTCATCCAATGATTAGTTTTTTGTGATCTCAAATGAGAGAGATGGCAGAAAGCTATTGCCTTTGTGCGCATTGGGCACACATTCAGCGCCCAATTTAGCGCGTGAAGTGCACATGTAGGCTGACGCATCATTTGTTTTTTTTTTTTGGTGTCAAGACTTTTTTTTTTCCTTCTTCTTTTTCCTTATTGTTCTCATAATTGACACTTTAAAAATCATAAAAAAATCAATAGCTGATGAGAGTGCTCTTACAAGACGTTTGGTTGAAAGGAAAGAATTAAGGGGGAAAGAAATTGTAATTCGGTGGAAAAAGAATAAAGTAGGAATTACAATTACATTGTTTGGTAAGGAGGAATAATGAAAATGGAAGAAGTGATATAAAGACTAAAATACCTTTTGTGTAATAATTTTAATAATAACATTCAATGACAACTATGTCTTTTCCTCCCCTTTCCCTTTGGATAAATTCATTGAATTGCAATTCATAGAGAGAACCTATAAATTGCAATTCACTCCAACCAAACAATGTAGTTTATCATTTTATTAAATTGCAATTCAATTCCAACGCAATTCATGCTAACCAAACACCCCTTATATCACGAAGTCCGGATAGAATATCATATGCGGGCCTAGATGGGCCCGGGCCTGCCATTTGGTCGCAGCGGTCATAGGTTGATCAGGCAAAGCCGCTAAGGTCCATCATCATTAACTCAAGTACGCCATGGTCCAAAGACCACAGCCGTATATTTTAGACATTTGATTGGAAAAAATAATTATTTATTATGTCAATCTCACGAGTCAATTTACTAAAAATTATCATTTTATATTTAAAAATAATTATTAATAGATTAATGTTTGAGTATTTGAGTTATCTTTTGATTCAATCATCATTAATATTTTTAAATTTTAATTCTCAACTAATAATTTAATTGTTTTTGTTATTGACTTGGCACCCTGCATGCAACGATTAGCGTAACTAAACTCCTACGGAGTATTAACTAATCATAAATTCTTTTATTGATAAATGCAGTTTTTATTAACATTGGGCCATCAAAATATTTACTTAGCGTTGTTTATTATGGACTCCAATTCCTTCGGCCTTTTTCAGTTATTAGCTGAGCCTTTTCAAGTGGGCCTGATATACGAAGTTACTAACCCCTCAATTTTTATCATACACTTGAGAAAATGATAATCACAATTCAGTTTAGTTTAGTTTAGTTTTTTTTTTTTTTTTTTTGTTACTTTTTTCGGATTATATATTGGACTCCATTAATTCGTTCTCAAGTCTATGAGAAGGTAAATTTTGAGTAAATCTAACTATAACGGTATTTTCAATAGTGGAGATTTTGATGTGATTTTTAAGGAGTTTTTGTAAGTATGATTATGAAAGAGAAAATGAGAGGAAATAAAAAAATTAGGAAAAAAAAACAAAATAAAATTGAATTAGAAATAAAATTTAAAAAAAAAAAAAACAGGTAATTAACGCGTCCAGCTGGCGCGTGCAGTGGGCACGAATTATTCTTCATGCACATGGCTGTGCGGCTCTTCCTTTTCATAACTGGGCCCCACAAACTGCCACAAACTGACAAAATCCCCATATTAGCAGGAAGACCTCTAGCATTCTCTTAAGTGTTTCTCTCTCATTCAAGATGACAATTTCTCTTAAAAAATGTGAACAATCCCCTCATTGGGATTGCTCTAAGACTCAACATCAAAATATACATTTCTGCGCATACTGAGTTCAATACAAACTCAAACCCCCAATGAAATAAGTTTTAAATAAGTCTCCCCAAACCCCCAATGTCCTAAAGGTCACAATTCAATTTTGATGGATACATTGTCATTTTCATTTAGAGCAAATATGCAACCATTATCTAAAAAATTGAATAGGCCAATACGTCTTTACTCTCACAAAAAGTTAAACTTTGATCATTGTAGTTACTTTTGGACACTTTGTCCAATCCCATATCTTCATTGGATGGTTTCCACGTACACTTCATGTTCTCCTCTTCATTTATTTCATGTGAGTTTTTTAAATTTGTTATGGGCAAGTATCGTATCAAGGCGATTGGTTGGCAAGAGTTGTAATTATTTTTCTAGATAAATTTTCTATACTTGGTATGAGTGAATTAAAACCAACTCCTTTGAGTTTATTTTATAACACACGTGTAAATGACTATAAGTAGAGATGTTTTTGTAAAGCTTAAAAAAATTGCAACAACTTCTATATGAAGAATTACAATATACAGCCGTCATAAAGATTATATTTCTTTCGTTCATTAATTGATACTTCAATGAAGATATAACAAATGAGTATATACCTGAGACATAACAAATTAATAATTAAACTTTAAAAATTCAAAAATATTATATTGGCATCACAATATCTAAAAGTGAAAATCAACATTTTGGTCTCTCAATTGTTTTTCAACTGTCAATATAGTCAATATTTTTCAATTTCAATCAATTTGATTATCAAATTGTTTAAATTTTCGTCAATTAAACTCTTTCAGTATCCAAATTGACAACAAATTTTAAAAGTAGAAATCACCATTTTGGTCCCTGGAAGGGTTCGATTGACAAAGTTTTAAATAATTCGAAGATCAAATTGGTAGAAATTGAAAACTATAAATTGAACTATCAGGTAAAAATAATTAAGGGACCAAAATTGTGATTAATTATATTGAGAAATACATAATTGTTTTTAATAAAGGCCCAATGCATGGTATGTTTTTGGTCCATCCTCACATAATGAGCAATCTATCAACTAATGGCCACAAAATGGACATGAGATTAGGATTAAGTCATTGCTCACAAGACACAAAATGAAATACCTCTAAATCAGTGGGATAATTTTGTGGCCATTAGCCATTAAAACATCATTCTCAGTACCATCATTGCTCCAACCATTTTGGGAAAGAAATAAATGCAATTCATTTTCCATTCATGAACTTGCCCTTTTCGTGAAGGGAGAATTGTCTTCCCTATAAATTCACTTTAGACTACTACAATTTTTGATCGAGTTTAATTAGTTATATTAGTTATTAAAAAGGATGTAATAATGATCTATAAAGTATTGTTACAGTAGAACATGAGTTTAGATCAAAGAGAATTTTAGAATTGAAGTTCCTAGTTTTGGATATCAACTGTTGGTGTTTGTATTTTTTTTTTTTTTTTTGAACTGGTTACCTCCCATTTTAAATAGTCACAATTATACCGCTTGACCACAAGATCTTTGGCTATGTACGTACAATTTAAAAATAGAAGTAAGGTAAATTATAATAAACATATAAAATAAAAAATTACTAAATAATAGTGTTACAAAAATCTCGTCCAGACATCGGTCAGCTGCCTAGCATATCACCATAATCGGTTGTCTAGGCGGCAGGCTGACTACGCCGCCTAAGCCTCTTAGTCGACCGATTAGCTATTATTTTTTTTAAAAAAATATAGGTTATTTCACTCAAAACGACATTATTTTGAGCGAAATAACCCTAAAATTTTTAAACTCGGGATGTTTTTAAAGTTAATATTTAATATTTTAATATTAACTATAAAAGTATTATATAGTTTATAATTATTAGTTTTTAAAATTTTAAACATATTTTTTTAAAAATAAAAAATAAAATAAAAATTACATGGACACCTTGGCGCCAGTTAAAGCCCCCAAACGCGTAGCAATTTTTTCAACTATACTAAATGACAATACTGATTTGTATATGCGGGCAAGGGCAATAATGATTTCTGTACTATTTGCTAAAACCAATCATTCAGAATGAAACTTTCAATATGAAAATGATTACATATATGCATGTCCTACATTTTACTTAATATTAACCCAAACAAGCATTATCAATGTTGGTGCCTAGGAGCAATCGGGATAAATTTTAAGTTTGTTGTAACTAGGAATAAATCTTTAAATAATTGTTGAAATGTCAAATAATAAATACTTCATTACTTTTAAGTATGTAATTGAATTTAATGGTGTAATATTACATGATTGTATCATATAAATATACATATATGACATATGTTGAATTAAAGTAAGTATTTTCTTCTCACAATTAACTCTAAATGCTACTTTTAAGGTTCATATTATTCAACATATTTCTTTTATGTGTAAGGGTGAGAATACAATTAAAAATATATTGCAATATAGCAATAATACGAATTTATAATGTCATTGATTAAATAAATCATTCAAATATATTGATAAAAAAAGAAAAAACATGCACCGAGTCTTAGCATAGTTAGTTCGTCGCCGCCAAATTAGTCCTGTGCGATTTACCTTTGCAGTGGTCGTGTGGGCCGGACAAAAAAGACACTCTTGGCCATTTAGTTATAAGGTGGAATGGATACAATCCTTTAATTTAATAGTTGGTACCTTCATATATATTTGGCTTATAGGTTTAGTGGAAATTAAAGCATGAAGGTAACAACAATAATTAGTAGAATTGTGCTTAGACTAATCCCCTCGTTAAGGATGGATAATTCATCTCCATTCAATCACACCCCATGTTGATATTATTCTTCTTTGAATTATAAGCAAATAACATTTTTCCACACCTAGTTGTATCCTCGTCGTAAATTTTGATTGTTCAATTGTTTTCGAAGTGTCTTCTTAAACCAACTTTGACTTAATAAAATTCAATGACGAAAAATTTCAATTTGTAGACAATTAAAGAACGGAAAAATAGGTTCTCCCAAATGGGAGGTCATGAATTCGAGTTTCAGTGCGTACGGTATATACGAACAGATGATACATTGTAACGGAGTTATTAATACTAAAAGAAAAATGAAAAAGTATAAAATGAACAATTTTTTTTTTTCTAAAGACAATAATGGCCCCTTTAATTTCACTTAAACTAATCAAATTTTAGTGCGACTAATCCCAAAAAATAATCATTGAAGGGGTGGTGTTACGTTAAGCCTTAATTGGCCACAAACTAAGCTTCCTAAGAGTAGTAATGCTTCCAAACAACTTTGGCAGTGAAGTGTCAAAGCTGTGCACAGTTGTAAACAGGAAAATTAAGAAGGCACGATTACATTAATGATGGGCACATAAGCACATTATTATGAAATGCACGAATGGTTGACGATGCACAGCGAAAAAGGTTTGCCGGTGGCCTAGCTCGGGTTAGGAATCAGTCTCCAAACGCCGATTCATTATCGCGTGTTGGCACTGATAATTCATCGTTCTCCTCTCTCCGTTCTGATCTGTGCCATTTTGTCCTTTTTTCATGTCTTTGATTTCTCGCAATATTTTGTAAGTGACGAGAGAAACTTGCAACTAAGATATGATTGTAATTTGATTTCAGTTCTGAATCATCAATTCCTACTAAGTACACACTTTTTTCTTTTTTAAATTCCGAATTGAAATCAACCGGTTTCGAACCAAAATTGACGGTTCTAAATCAAAACCGTTCATGGTTATGGTTCTGGTTCAGTTGCTATAACGTCCGATTCAGTTTAAATAGAACAGTGGTCACCCATAGCATCCATTATCTGAGAATGTGTACTGTGTAAATTCAACCCTGTAACTTTAGCCGGGAAATGACTACAATGAGGTAAATCAGTTTAGATTGTCTATAATTGATCAACTTAAAGAAATAAGTGTAATATAAATTTGTAGTTGTCAAGTCAAAAGGTAACCAACTTGTCTATAGTTGCTTGATTCCTCGCATTTTGTGTGGACATGACACTGTTTACACCTAATCCTACGCACGGTACGGTTTCGTTTAATCACTTGTCTAACCTACGACTACGACTTGCTTAACCTTAAAAAATCTTTGAAATAATAATCTTGATTGCATATCTTCCTTTGTACACAGTTGAAAACCGGCGCAGAGGAAATGGGCAAGAAAGACTTTGGATTTGGAATATAATATCAGTGAATCTGGACGGACATTTTGAATGAAGTAGTTTGTTGACTGGAGAACTGCTGTGCACTCACATTTTAAGGATTGTAGTGAATCTGGACACTAACTTGTTCAATTTGAATTGCCCACCATTGGTATACAATTTATACAAA
The DNA here is from genome assembly GCF_001879475.1 of Ipomoea nil. Taxonomy (NCBI): domain Eukaryota; kingdom Viridiplantae; phylum Streptophyta; class Magnoliopsida; order Solanales; family Convolvulaceae; genus Ipomoea; species Ipomoea nil. Next base: position 461,512 of record NW_017617241.1, on the reverse strand, counting down.
AAAATTATTTGTAATGTAAATTTATATATTTGTATCACATAGACTATAGAAAAAGTTTTTTTAAAAATAAAAAAATAAAAAAATTATGACTATGCTAAATAAATAAATTAACAAAACAAATGGAACAACTATTGTTTTATTGTAAAGATCAATTTCTATTGACATTTAGCTTTAGCTCCAATCATCTTATAGAATATTTTAAACGTGTGAGATTGTTTCATATGAGACGTGTAATATAATATTAATATAATACTTTTTAGGATTTCATACATATTCTTAGAAATGGCTAGGCACTAGCTTCCACCACTCCTTCTAGCCAACCTATTTCAAGATGGACTTCAATTAAACACTCTATATTGATGAATAGAACATAACAACTTGAATCCTTGTTAGTCGAAAAATGTTTCGACTTTTGAGCTTATGAACATGCCAAGCGTAGTTGGTTCATCGTCTAACTTAAAAGTCATGATTGGATGTGGCACTGTGGGGTTCGAACCTCATGCAATAATGTCCAAGGATGATGGAAGGTCTGAATTGATCGGTGGTTAATTGCACGACTCGCTGTCAAGCACTAAAAGCTTCAAATTGAAGATTACAGACACACACCGTACCAATTTGTATTGAGTATAATTATCAACAATTTATGTTACAAAATATTACTACGAAACTAATATTTCTAGAAAAGTAACAAGCACAAGAACGAAAGGCAAATGGTATGCTGATTAGCTTTAGTCGTGTGATACCCACACTATATTTAAAACTTTATTTGCTACCTCCCTTTGGTGCTATGAGCATGGTAGTTTAGGTTTCCAAGAATAAAACAAACTTTTGTTTAACATTTGAGCACACAAATGAATAAACTCATCGAACTAGAATAGTGGTATGAACACATCATTTCGGAGGAAAAGGAGTAGGCTGGGTTTCGAGAGGTAGCAGAAAGTTACAGTCTATGTAACCTTCATAATAGACAAACATTAATATGAAAATTAATTCTAAAATTTAAAATTGAAATTAATTCAAAATTAATCTCGTAGTATCAGAATTAATGGTCCAGAACGGTACATTCGAGGAGTCAACTATTCAGTCAAGATGTTTGCACCACCACTCCCCCCCCCCCCACTCCTCCCGAGCCTCTATGCTATACAATTCAACATCCTTCTAAAAGGCTCTTGTATGTATACTGTATAATTATGCAAATCCCATTCTTTTTTCAACTTGAGGTGGCACTTGCTTGTTTCAGTCTTTCCACATTCATTTCCAACTTAAATACGTCTACTTTGATAATCAATTTCATATTCATCATTATTATCCATTTTAAACGTACAATATATCAATCTCCGTCTCGAATAACTCAATTCTTCTTTGACCTAACCCAAATAACAAGTGGACCACACATATATTTGTACTACAAAATAGTCACTTACAATGCTATTTTATGATATTTGTCCAACCATTTATATCACATACAAATCAACACACTTTAGAAATTTCCTATCTCTTACATATCCCAACAAAAAAAATTGAAACAAATATTATTTGACATAGATTAATAATGATTTCTTGAAATATACTAGAGAGTGAGGACAATAAACTGGGGACAATAAACTGCGGCCAATTAAATAAGTATTTTTTTTATGGTACTTATGTGTAATAGTTTGTAAACAATAAATGAGAAGTAAATCGTAGTAGAAAGATTATGTGTATGACATACTCAATTTTGTTTGACGGGCTCGATCAAAAAGGTGTTAACATACAAGAATACAATTCATAATTTTTTAGTACAAAAATAATGTTCGACGTACTACAAACATTGCCACCTCCACCTCTTTCGAGATTATCAAATACACATTTTGCTTTATTGGCTAACCTAAGTCTCTATTTCTTTCTCTGTTTGTTTGTTTTTTTTTTTTTTTTTTCGTTGTACGAAGAAATGATTATTATAAAGTTGTAAATAATAATAATAATTATTATTATAATTATAATAATTTGAAATTTACATAATTCAATTTTATACTGCACCAATTTTGGACATAGCTTGGGGACCTAAGGTGATCGTATATGCACAAGTGCATTGCATGCACTAATGACTAATTAGTATTTATTTATTAAAATTAAACTTTCTGCTCCTTTTTATTATTATATTAAGTTGACTATACATAAAGAAAGTTAGGTTAAAACTTAAAAGCCCTGTATTAGCAGTAGCTTACGCTGATTAAATGCCGGAAAATACACTATTCATCTTAATTTTCAGCTCTCTATAAATACGGATCAGTCCTGCTCCCATTCTTCTTCAATCCACAAAATCATTAATCTTCTCCTCTCATCAAAATGGATAAGAAAACATGCTGCAATAGTAGCTCTTATGATCCTGAGATCAGGAAGGGACCTTGGACTATGGAGGAAGACTTGATTCTCATCAACTACATTGCTAATCACGGCGAAGGTGTCTGGAATTCTCTGGCTCGATCCGCAGGTAATTATGATTAAGGAAATACATTAATTTTTTTCAATTGAAGATTAGGGAAGTGATTAATGTAATTAAGTAAATATCTGTTTTGTTGTGTATGTAGGTCTCAAGCGTACCGGTAAGAGTTGCCGGCTCCGGTGGCTGAACTACCTTCGACCGGACGTCCGGCGGGGCAATATTACGCCGGAGGAACAGCTATTGATCATGGAGCTTCATGCTAAGTGGGGAAACAGGTGAGCATATAATATATATATAATTTAAATGTGTAGTTTAAGTGTATCAGTTTAGATTGGATCATATCTTATTAAATCATATGGTACGGTGTTGTAAAAGTTCTCGATTTAACGTCGTACATGTCGATGGAGCCCATGCCTTCCTAACATTTGAAGAGAAAAGGCACAGGTTAATTTCCTTCTACGAAATAGATAGCTACCATATATAATGTCTGGCCTCTTCAAGACAAATGGGCATTTTTGTGTACCTTATGGTTTTCGAGGAGTTTACGACACCTCCCAGCCGTACAAATGAGAGCTAAAATTAACATAAGCACCACCTAAACCTTGGTTAGAAAAACAATACACTTTGGAGGCAACTCCGATTAAGTTAGTTAGACGGTTAGCTTGGTAACCACGAATTGAAGTTATTATAAGTTATACTTTCAGTGCGAGCGACTTGTTAGCATTCTTGGTTTAAGTAGATGTGGACAATCTAAGTCGATTTATCTTCTTATGGTTCTTTGCCCAATCGTAATTGGACAGGCAATGTGGTACACTTTCATTGTTGGAATGCAAATTTGATATGTTAATGCATGTTTATTGGTTAATTTTGGCTCTCTTTTCAATTCTTTTGACTTTGTCGATGTTTGTTACTTAGCACAAACATAGTTATATCAGCTAACATGCTTGCTTGAATTGAGCAGTCATTTCTAACTCTGGTTTCTAAATTTGAGATTTGTGGGTTTATACTATATTCAGAACTAATTATATTGGCCCTTTTTTTTTTTAATAAAAAAGGTGGTCAAAAATTGCTAAACATTTACCCGGAAGAACGGATAACGAGATAAAAAATTTCTGGAGGACTAGGATACAGAAGCATCTGAAGCAAGAAGCAGCAACAAATGAGAGTACTGTAATTAGCGGGCAGGGTTCCTGCGACAAAACCGATCAAGTAAGTAGCACGAGCGCAAGCCAACTCTCTTCAATAGGGCAAGGGGACATCTACTCTTCACCGCAATCGTCCTTCGTTTGTAATATGGAGATCGAGACCGGTTTTCAAGGTCATCATTTCCCCTCTCATGAATATTCCAACGACGCCGTTTGGGGCATGGATGACATCAGCTGGTCCATGCAAATTCTCAACGGAGATTAATTAAGCTGGCCGGATGTAAGGTTGTCAAGTACATTGAGCACTGCAGAATTATATATATTTCACCATACATATGATTACGTCTGTTATATATGCCCAGTACAGATATACGACGTCGTACTATAATGTATACATGACCATCATCCCATATTTGTATACCTCTATATAAATATATGGAAGTGTTATCTTATGTTTAAGGAATAGTGCCCTTACGATTTTAAAATTAAAAAAAACACACACACACAAATAAACTATGACGTTTCACTTCTTTCAATAATTAACATTATTTTTTTAAAAATGGAGTTTGTTTTTAAAATTATTGCAAGAACAAAAATTGAACATTTTTACTAACAACAAAAATTAAAGTGTCAATTGGTATGGATAACGATTGGCAACGTAGATATATACATATATAAGAGCATACTTTCTGATAACTACTCACCGGGAAATAATTATAAATTAATCAAAATCATTCATTTAAAAAGATCTAACAAATATGAAACAATCAGATAAAAAACACAATAACCTTTTTGTAAATAACTTAAATTTTAAAATATAACTAGGAGCTAGCACTATAGAATACAACTAAGTAAAACTACATAATAAATTTGTTGAAAAACGTAATAACATTTTTACAAATAATTCAAAATTTAAAATATAACTATCTAACATTATAAAACGCAACTCAGCATAACTTAAAAGTGCATGTGTTAAGTGCACTTATATATATATATATGACGGCTCTTAGTTCTCTCATACGATAATGTTTTTATTTGGTCCAAGTTCTCTCTCTATATTTATTTATTTATTTATTTATTGATACGTCTTAGGACAACGGATAATGATAATTGGTTTTGTCTTTTTCATTGGACAGCAAAGAAAATAAGTAATCTAACGGACTTTATCCATTTAGCAATTTTAAAACATTTTTTGTGGCCCGCTGAAATTGAATTATCCTAAAATGGGCTTTGATTTATCCACCGGGGCGTGTATGGGCTGTTGAATGTATTGGCAAAAGCAGTAAATGCAAGTTGGAGTCATCAGAAAATCATGGCGGATTGAGTCTCCGTTTGCGCGAACTGTAATCACTCGTTCATTCAAACTCCGAGGGAGAGCGGGAGGAGTTGGCCGGTGGCGGCAGGCGGCGGCGCGGAGGGATGGGAAGGGCGTTTGTGTATGTGATCGTAGGGGGAGGAGTGGCAGCAGGTCATGCTGCCCATGAATTCGTGAAGAGAAGCGTGTCTCCCGGTGAACTCTGCATCATCTCTGAAGAACCTGTACTGTTTTAAATTATTATGATCAGTATTTGGTTAGCTTAGCTGAATGTTAATTTTCGCTCGAATTGATTCATTTTCGTTATCGGAATTGTGTTTCAGTAAATGAATTTCTCGATGTTGTCCTCAACTTTGACGCTATTATGGTTTATGCTATGTTGCCTCTCTGAATTGCGTTTTAAATGATTTTAATTTCTAATTTGACTTCTTTTTTTCGTTGCTTTGTTTCTTTCATTTTTGGAAGATCAAATTTCTTTCTGATTCTTCATCGTTATCAACTTATCAACAGCTGAATCGTTCGTGAGGGGAGCTCTGAACTTCTGCTCTTTAATTTTCAGGTTGCACCTTATGAAAGGCCTGCATTAAGCAAAGGTTATTTACTTCCAGAAGGTACCCCTCTTGACGTTTTTTTTTTTTTTTTTTTTTTTTTTTTTTTTTTTTTTTTTTTTTTTTGCATTTCCCAGTAAAAGATGCTTTCACTTATGAAAGGAAGTCTTTATAATGAGCTGTGCCTTCATGTGTTTTGCTCATTTCCATTGAAAGATGATTATGAGAGGAAGTAATGATCCTTTTTTGTGTGTTCATAGACTAAGCAGTATCAAAACTTAATAAGATATGCGAACTTGTGTTTTAATTTGTTGTTTTTCTTCACATTCAGCTCCAGCACGCCTCCCATCATTTCACTGTTGTGTTGGTACTAATGAGGAGAGATTAACACCAAAATGGTACAAGGAAAATGGTAATTGTACATCTCATTTTATCTTTATGATTTATAATTGAAAACAATTCCCAGTATGTTTACTACGGAGTAAATGTTTACTGATGGCTGAGATATTATGAATTGGATGTAACTATTTTTACCATGATCATTGTTTGATTGACATTTTTTATACAGGTATAGAATTGGTTCTTGGAACTCGAGTTAAATCTGCTGATGTGAAGCGAAAAACATTATTAACTGCAAGTGGTGAAACAATAACCTACAAGATTCTCATTGTAGCAACTGGTGCTCGGGTACTTGTAGTATTGGAATTTCCTGTTTCTTTCTTCACTACTCTTGGATTGAATTATTAACATAATGCAAATTTTGACTTGGAACAACAATGAGTTTGGGTCCAGTCATTATGTTACATATTTCATTTAAAATCTTTAGGGCAAAGAGATGCTAGTATAGATCACATAGAAATTGACAATTTGACACACTAACATATTAACAGTAGCTATTAAATTAAATTCCAGCTTTGAAAAGGTGGAACGTATGAGACTAGTGAATTTCATAGCACATTTTAGTCCAAGTAGTTATATGATGTAAATGTGCTTTTTGGCATATATTGAATTAGGCATTGAAGCTCGAAGAGTTTGCAGTGAGTGGCTCAGATGCTGAGAATGTTTGTTATTTACGGGATTTGGCTGATGCAAACAAGATGGTGAACATGATACAATCATGCTCTGGTAAAAATGCTGTTGTCATTGGTGGTGGCTATATTGGGATGGAATGTGCTGCTTCTTTGGTGATAAACAAAATAAATGTAACTATGGTCTTCCCAGAAGCACATTGTAGTAAGTACTTCATTGATGATTTTAGAAGCCTTGAATAAATTTCTTCATGTTGCTTACAGAGAAACAAGGAAACTTTAGTCATATCAATGTTCTCTATGTTGTTAGCAAATGAGATTTAATTAGTATAACTGCACTGCCTTAATTGCAAGCAATGAATTAGAAGTAACAGAAATTGGGAGGTTTTAATTCATTTCTTTCAAGGAAGCATTTTGGAAATGGAGATCAATCTGGTTTGGAGGGTTTCACAACCCCAGTCCATCCATCGTGAGGACAATAAGTGCTTTGTATTTTGCTGGATTAGTTAATTGTATTGTGCAATTATTGTTATATATTTTCCTATTTATCATCACATCAGTTGCATATTCCTGTCCAGCTTAAATCCTTGCATTAAGCTTAAGTCCGAGCATTTATTAATATTCAGATTTTATTTGTTGTTTAGTGGCCCGGTTGTTTACACCAAAGATTGCAAGTTATTATGAAGAGTTTTTCAACTCAAAGGGAGTGAAGTTTATCAAAGGAACCACCTTAGCATCGTTTGATTTCGATGCTGATAAGAAGGTAACTTTACCCTCTTTCTTTGTTTTGTTTTTGTTTTTGTTTACTTGGAAACCAAATTTGTAACTATTCTACACCATGAGGCACTAAAAATTATTGTATCATGTCAAAATCTGTATTCATATGAATTATCTGTTCTCTGAAGGTGAAATGACTTTCATTTCTGTTATGTGAGATTATAGGTGCCTTTTTAGAGTTGAATATGAGCATTATTGCTACCAGTAATTATACATATGGCATTAAACTATAGATATTAGCTTATTGGCATGCTATTCCGAATATAAAGCTTTAATCAATGGTCTGGTCAATCGGTCATACAGGTTGATGCAGTTAATCTCAAAGATGGAACTAAGCTTCCTGCTGATATGGTTGTGGTTGGAATTGGAATACGTCCAAACACCAGCCTTTTCGAAGGCCAGTTGACGATAGAGAAAGGAGGAATCAAAGTAAATGGAGAATTCCAATCGAGCAATAGGTCAGTGTATGCTGTCGGTGATGTTGCCGCTTTCCCACTCAAAATCTTCGGGGAAACCCGGAGGCTGGAGCACGTTGACTCTGCACGCAAGTCAGCACGGCATGCTGTTGCAGCAATCTTGGGGAAGGAAACAAAAGACTTCAACTACTTGCCGCTCTTCTACTCCAGGGTGTTCACGCTCTCCTGGCAGTTCTATGGCGACAACGTGGGCGAAGTAGTCCATTTTGGCGATTTCTCAGGACACAGTTTCGGCGCTTATTGGGTGAACAAGGGTCATCTTGTCGGCTCATTTCTGGAGAGCGGAACCAAAGAGGAGTACGAGGCTATATCTATCGCCACCAGGCTGAGACCTGCCATCGAAGACTTGACTGAGCTTGAAAACCAAGGTTTGGCGTTTGCCGTGGCGTTGAGTCGCGACTCGCCACAGTTGCAGCCTGTTGATGCTGCTGCTGGGAGTTCGGCTCTGGTTGTGGAAAAACCATTGTACCCTTGGCATGCCACGGCTGGAGTTATACTGGCTGCTTCAATTGCAGCCTTTGGCTATTGGTATGGCAGGAGGCGTCGAAGATGGTAGATGACTAGTGTTTTCATCATCAGTACTTAGTACTTGTACGTACTTCCACTGGGTTTTTCTTCTTTATTTTGGGTGCGCAATTTTAGAGTTGTGATTATGTTGTAGTAGTTTAGCTGTTTAGGTCCGTCCAGGAGAATTGGAAATACTTCATCTTACACATATCCATCAAAAATATTCCTATTCTAAACTTGCTACGAAGTCTGCAATTGATGCATAGAATTATAAGTTATTGGCAACTTGATATCATTTCTTAGAAGAAGAAGAAGAAAGTATCATATCAAAATGATTAGTAGGTTCAGTCGTTCAGATCTAAGGTAACAAACTCGCATATGAGAACAAAAAAACATCGCGATTCAGGGGCGTTCCGAGAATCGAACTCGGGACCTCTCGCACCCAAAGCGAGAATCATACCACTAGACCAAACGCCCATTTGATAGGATAAGAAGATTTATTTTATTACACCGTTAGCAATCGATAGAAGGCTGCGATGTCATTATTTAATGACCCAAATCATAAATTATAATTACAATATTTACTAATGAGTGTTATCTTGTATAAATTTAAGAATTTTCATATTAAAACACATAATATTTTCTAATGATTTTATTAGACTATACTCATCACAAAACTTAATAATTTGAGATATTTTATGTTATGAATACAACACTTAAATAATAGGATGCTTTGTTGCATGTATCATTTTAATCTATGATAAAATAATAATAAAACGCGGGCTAAGAGTTTAGACACAATATACGAGCATATGCCTAACAATGGAGTTGTTAATGAATTTAAATAAAAGGGCATTGTCTAATTGTCTTGAATCAAAGATTCGATAAAAAAATAATTGAAAGCCTAATGATATCTGAAAATTGATAAAGACTTCTTATTTATAGTGTTAGAGGCTCTGAATTACGTGCGCAATAAGTGAGCTATGAGTATTGTAACTCTTCCACCATACAAGTATTGAACTCACATTTTCTCACATGTTCCTACTGTTCCTTCTATGCATTCGGGCATGCTCAATACTGCCCTAGCAACGCCACACCACAAACTAACTTGGGCAAAACCCCCGACTAGCTCTGCATGATTATGTTCGGCCACCTCGGCTACGATTGTGGACAGGTTGCTCCGATGCCCCCACCTTCATTGTGCACCCAAACGCTTCTCTTATAAAACATTAATGATACTTGGTCACATTGATAAGTATTTTTATTTGAGTTTTTACATGTACTTTCAAATTCTACTCTTTCACTTTTACTCCATTATGTGAAAAACAAAAATGAGATATTATCATCATGTGAGTCTCGAAAAAAAAATATACGGATTCGTGAGATGGAGTAAAAAGTGGAAGTACATGAAGTAATTTTTAATTGATTGATAAAATGGGGAAAAAGTGGGGGACTTTGAGAAATGGAGGGGCTAATCCAAAAACCGCATTAAAGTGGGAGGTTCATCTTATGACCCAAAGCCAATTCCTTATCCTCACATTGCTTCCCTGCGTCTAACTCTCTACACTCTCTTCTCCTTTCCTCATCTCACTATCCAAAAATGGCTTCCACTCTATCCACTGTCACCCTCCGTTCTCCTTCCCATCCCGCCCCTTCCGCATCCAATTCCTTGCTTCCGGCAACCGCCTTCCCCAAACAAGCCGTACAATTCCCGCTCCGCACCCCGAAACTCCCCCGCCGAGCCACATTCCTCCGCCCTCTCGCCGCCGTGGATGCGCCCGAGAAGGTGGTGCAGCTCGGGGACGAAATCTCCAGCCTCACCCTCGCCGACGCCCAGAAACTCGTCGAGTACCTCCAGGACAAGCTCGGAGTCTCCGCCGCGATGATGGCCCCCGCGGCCGCCGTCGTCGCCGCTCCCGGAGCCGGCGGCGAGGCCGCCCCCGTAGTGGAAGAGAAGACGGAGTTCGACGTGGTGATCGAAGAGGTGCCGAGCAACGCCAGAATTGCGGCGATTAAAGCGATTCGGACTTTGACGAGCTTGGCGCTGAAAGAGGCCAAGGAGTTGATTGAAGGGCTGCCGAAGAAATTCAAAGAGGGAGTCTCTAAAGAGGACGCTGAAGAAGCCAAAAAGCAGCTCGAAGCCGCCGGAGCCAAAGTATCAATTGTCTAGAAATTTGATTCAATCGATGAATTCCATGGCAATGCTTTCTATCTCTTTCCCTCTCCCCTTTTTTGTGACGAAATTTATTTGTACTTGTTTGCATTTGCTACTAGCCAGTTTCTAGCTATAGACTTACAGCTTCACATCTCTTATGTTATGATTTCTGAAGCATCAAAATCTTCATTTCTCAATCTCAATTTTACCGTTTAATTGCATTATTTTATCATCATAAAGACACTGCTGAAGGACAAGTTGCAGCTGAAATTTAAGTAAATATGGAATTGGAAGAAGCATGAGTTCAGTGTTTATTGGTTTTTGGTGCAGTGTATTATTGGATTGTTTATGGATTTCAGAATGTGGAATAAAAGAAAATCAATGAACCCCAAGAACCCTTTGCAGCTTTTCTCACCCTACTAAGTCCAAAACCCCAAATCTCTTATGCTTTGGGTTCGAAGCAGAATGGTAATGGAAACGTGGGTAGTACCATAGTAGTAATGATGGTAGTGGTAGTCTAAATGGGGCTATTGTTTGGGCGACAATGAAAACTCAGTATCAAGAATTCAATTGTTTGATTAATTTGATTGGCTTCTTATTGGAGTTGTCTTGTTGTCAATTGTCCGACTAACTTGGTTGAAGTTATTCTATTTAATAAATTAATTGTCTGACCAATTTAGTTAGAGTTGCCTAGTTTAAATGGCACTAGATTAATGATGATGTCATTCTCTTTGGGAGGAAGTTTATAGCCCATTGGAGAATTGTGAGCACATTGGAAAAGAACTTAAGGGTGTGTTTAGACTTTACATGATAGTTGAAATAATCTTTTAAAAATCGCTCTATAGTTATTTAGAAAATAAGTGTGATAATCTTTAAGTAGTACTTTAGCATCTATATAGAGTCGACGCGGGATTATATTTGCTTATTTGGAGATTGTCATGAATTGTAGCCATAATAGGTTCCTTGTGTGATGCTTTGGGGAAGACTCCTCAATTATAAGCTATGTTATACTGGTAAGTTAAGAATTAAGATGTTTGAATATAACATTTGTTAGCGTTGCAAAGCCAACATTTAAATTTAGTGGGATCAATGTATTAATTCTCCTTATTTTTAACTTTCTCAAAATATAAGTATATGTGGATAATAAGTACTCCGTAGTACAATTTGAGTGGTGTAAATTGACCCCACTATAAACAAAATAACTATGACTATAGGTTCCATTATTGAAAAATCAACAAAAAATTTCATCCATCCCGTTAATTAGAGACATTATTGAAGCTCGTACAGGCTTAACTCAATGGTTCAGTGGGTAGTAATGGAAGAAGAGACCAAGTTCAAATCTCGACAGTGACAATGTGAAAATTATGTGCACACCGGCATTCTGGTTTAAAAAAAAAAATTGTAAAGTTTTTCAATAAATTTTAATTTAAACTTAAATTAGGAAGACGCTATTTAACTTCTGACTTGAGTTTGAGTTCTATGCACAACAGAAGTCTATATGTTCACCTATACTTTAGCCGGCAAATTATTGTATGGACCATGGTCCACATAATGTTATGTGGATCATAACAAAAAGTACATTTCTAATATACTAAATGTACATTATTTTTGTACTGAATGTACATTATATAATATAATGTACACTCAGAACAAAAATAATGTATATCCCCTGTATACAATATACATTATTTTTGTACTGAATGTACATTATTTTTATATTGAATGTACATTATTTTATAGTAGACAAAATATGGTCTACACAACTTGTGTGGACCATGATCCATACAATAATGATTGACTTTAGCCATTATGGGCCCATAAGTTTCAAACTCAATGGCCCAATTAGACTTTGTTCTATATAAGCAAGGCTTTGAATCCAGTATTATCAACTTTCACAATACCCTAACTAGCAGTCGTGAATCTCGATCGGCCGCCGCTTTCCTCTCCTTTCTTCTCTAATGATTCAATCTCCGCAGTTCAGCATTTGATTTCTGTTTTTATTTTTTGTTTCGATTTCGATCAATTCGGGAATGGAGTATTGGCGACGATGATGGTGCTATTATTATTTCTGACACCTCTTGTATGAGGGGAGCCTTCAAAAGCTCTTCGTTGAGCATATAAAGCAACTATCTGAGCCTTTAATATTTCTCATTGTTTTTTTTTTTTTTTCAACCTGATTGTTGAAGATGTTTATCGAGTAGAAATTCAGGCAGCCCCCTTTTTCAAAGAAAAAATAGGAAGGGAGGTGTTTATCTGCTCGTAGATTAAACCATACTTTTGCTCTTCAGATTTGCTGAGATTTGTATCTTTGAAGCTGGTCTAGTAGGCATTAGTACATTCTTCAAATCTTTCCGAACTCCCCACTGTACTTTTACGGTGATGGCGTAGTTTATACTATATTTTTAAGTTGTACTTTAAATATTATTTATTTTTATTTATAAACAAAACAATAACTTTACAATAAGGTTTGTCAGTTAATTCTTAAATGTAATTACACTGTATATTCTTGAATGTAAATCAAAATCAGTGTCTGGTTATTAACTTTTTAATCAAAATCAGTGTCTGGTTATTAACTTTTTAATCAAAATCAGTGTCTGGTTATTAACTTTTTAAAATGCAACATTTGATTACCCTTAATTAAAAACTTCATTTTCTAATTAAAAATAGTATTATTTTATCTTTGATAATTTGATTTTTATGATTTTTAAGTAATTTTTTTTATTTTTGTTTTGATTTGTTTGTTTATATTTGTATTTTAAATATTATTATATTAGAGTTAATTGCCTTAATTTTTAATTTTTTATTTTTTTTATTTTTAAAGTTTTTAATCTCATTATTCTATTATATATAATCAAATATTAATAAATTTTTTTTGAAGTATATTAATAATGATAATCATTTTAATTTTTAATTTTACCTTACTATAAAAAATGCAGTATTTTTTTAAAAAAATTAATTGCTAGTATTTAAATATGCAAAATACTTTTATTAAAATTAATTACTATTAGTATTTAAATCCCATTTTGATTCCGAACCCCTTGTACAAACCAAATTCACCCTTAATATTATACGTTTCACACGAGAGAGGCAAGATCAGTGTAGGATATTATTCGATTTTAATAGTTTTAAAATTATTGTTTATTGCCTTCTTCTAAATACATAAGCGTTGTGAGTGTGATATGTCTTTTGAGTCTTCATTGACACTGGACTGTTTGGGACTATTACATGACTAGATATGTATATCTGTCACTTTATATGTATATAATACTTTTACGCATAAAATCCTTTATAAATTGATTTGTAAAATATAAAATTATTTTATTGAAAATATTATTTATAACAACGAATATTGAATGCCAAAATTCATCTTGAGTGCGATCAATAATTTAGTTTAAGTAGTCAAGACATCTAAAGGTTCGTGACATTAGGCGATTTAGCTTTAAATCTGATAGTTGGATCCTGTCTTTACTACTATCTGGGTCGTTTAATGCATCATCGTCGTCTATAATGGTGCCAATATCAATTCCTGTTTCTCTTGCCAGGTTTTCAACTTCTTCTGGGGTGGTTAGAACTTTGTTGAAGCAAACATATCTCCCGTGTGCTGTGTTCTTCATCTCCTCGTACACTGTTACATGCGCCTTCGCTAAGGCGTTTACATCTACAGTTGCGAGTAGTCCCTTTCTGTACATTTCCCGAGCTCCTGAAATTCATCAGCAGAAACTAATTGTTAAGATTTTAGTGCACCCTCCAATTGTATTAAACAAAATTGAAATGTGGGGCTTTGTTACGAAATATAATTATCTTATCAAACCAATTTTGACTTATTTGTCACTGTTTGATATGATTAAACGTTCAATGTTAGTGTTTTATTAATTAACAGTTTGTAACAAGCTCTTTATTTCAAAATGTTAAAAATTTCAAAAGCTATCCAATAGTTTCTTTAATATATTTTTTGATTTTTTTTTTTTTTTTTTTTTGCATGTTATCAGTTATCAGTTAATCGTTAATCGGTTCAAAAGCTACCCAATCAGCTAACAGCATTTACCAAACACTCCCATAAATATAAAGAGAGCAGATAAATCCATAAATGGTCATTTGACTTTTAAGAGTTTGGATTATATGTAACTTTGAGAAGTAATTAATACAGAATTAAAATTGGTCAATTTTATAGCCCTAAAGTTGGGAAATTATGTTTAGATTCCACTTGGAGAGATAGAGAGAGAGACCTTTGAGATAAGCAATTGTAGGAGTTGGATTCCTGTTACGAAATTCAGGACCCGTGATGAGCCCTGGGCAAATAGTTGCCAGCTTCAATCCAGTCTCCTTGGCTATTTCCCACGCAGCCCTTTCTGCCCTCAGTTTCCCCAAGGCATACCAAAGCTGTATTAACATACATTTCAGCGAGATTAGTTTTGACAGAGTGTGCAATAAGGCAAAAGTTGGTAACTCTGTTAGTGACTTAGTGTGTTACATACGTGAACTTGGTTGATTGGTAGATAGTTAACTCCGTACCTTTTTAGTTGTGCAGATAGAGTCATTGCTCCAGCTTTCATGGTCAATTCTGCGAGATGTGTTGTTGAGACAGTGGTCTTGCCATATGCATGTTAGAAGTGAGGATGTAAGCACACAGTATCTAACCGATGATGTACTTGCACATGCCTCTAGAACGTTCTTGCTAGCCATCACTTCAACTTCAGCCATGGATTTCTATGATTATTATGTAGAAGATTAGAAAGGGGCTTAAAGATCAAGAAGAAAACAGACTGTATCCTATTTTAGTTGTAACAATTCAAGAAAGGCAGAAGATACAGTTCATGAGTAGTAGGTAGGTATATGAGTTGTATGGTGAAAATAATGTTATCAATGAAATTTGAAACTGTAAAATAATCTTTTCTTTTTTAGGAAAAAGTCAGTGTCACTGATCAAGTCCAGTGTAATAATAAGCCAAAGTAAATTTACTTTCAAACTTGGTAGGTAGTTAGCTTGCATGATAATATTCAAATAAAAAATACGATTTAGTCAAAATAGGAAATAAGAGTTTTTTTGCATAAAAATGTGACACCGACCACAGGAAAAGTAGTTTTATATACTATTTAGAGTTTTTGGAGTAATCTACTTTGAGTACGATTTAGTCAAAATAGGAAATAAGAGTTCTTTTTTCGAGTACCAAAAACTTTGTGGTCGAGCCGGCATAACTGTGGCTCTTCCAAATGGGAAGGTCATAGACTCACGTACTATATTGTAACAGAGAGTCAATAGATTTAGGAGGATTGTAAGAGAAGGAAACGCTACAAAAGACTCACAGAATAACCAGATAGCCCAGCCGGATCAATAAAGGCAGCAGTTTGGAATACGCCACGACAACCATTGAAGGCCTCTGATAAATCTTCAACTTCAGTTAGCCTTGCCATTACTCCCTCCACCACGTTGCTGTTGTTTGGGCCTCTCATTTCACCAGAATTTTCCATCTCCCTCAGCTTGTCCAGATCCTCTACAATAAGTAGGTGGGTATATCAGTCCCCACTATATTGTACTGTCTTTATTTAATTGCAGTTGCCCCACAAGGCCAAACTGCAACATTAATTTCAATGGAAAACGGAAGACTTAAATTGTCAATAAGGACAGAAAAACTTCTAGGGATTATTACTTGATCTTTGCAGAATCAGTATTATTTACGTGTGTGACTAATGATATACCAAGTGTTTTGCTTTCTTCACTTCCTTTTGAATCGTCAAAGGCAACAATGTTGGAAAATAGACTGTCTATTTAAAAGATGTTAACTGCTAAGGTTGTTCCATAATTCGAAGGCCACGAATTTTACTGTCGCGTTGTCACCAGTGCAGGCTGACATTATGTCATACCACCAATAAGGATTGAAATTCACAGATTTCTACTTAGATAATGATTGAAATTTACATATTTCCACTTAGAGACACACAATAGAGGAAGATAAAATGTCACTTGAAAGCTTTCAATTCTAACGATTGGCATCTTTTAAGTATTAGCATGAAATTTTCCAACAAACAACCCAATCCCCTTCCCTTCTCTTGCATTCCCAGGTAGTGAAGAAAGCCAATTTGTAAATTTTTTTAAAAAAAAAAAAATTGTCAAAAGGTAAAACAATGATTGTAAAATCAAAGCATCCAGAGAGTGAAAATTTGTCAAAATCATGGACTCTAAAGCTTCACTTGTTAAAGGTATTTTACACTACAAATTGTGAACTTGAAGAGTATGGTGTTCCTTAATTAACAATTTTTGCTACTCCTGATTAACGGTAATGCATGTAAATAGATAATTAAGACATTAATCCATACAGAACATTTGGGAAAAAACAGTAATATCACCATTTGGAATATTGTTTTTTTTTAAAGGATTTATTCATTTCTTTATATTTAACCTTCTTCTAGAAGATGTCATCATTTTCCCCCAAAAATAACGAATTCTTCGCAATCGAAAAATAAAATATAAGAAAAAGGGGAAATTGCAAACGGCACCTTCGTTGTCGACGAGGATCCGGACGGAGTAGCCTCGGAGCAGGAGCTGGTTCACAATAGCGATCCCGAGGTAGGAAACGCCTCCGATAACGCACACCAGTTTGTCGTCTTGCTCAAGAGGCATCGCCGGTCCGGACAATCTGAACGCTTCTTCATCCTTCCTCCGGTACACACCAGCGTAAGATAGCAGCATTCGCCGGAGCTCCTCGATCTCCATCCTCCGGCTCTCGTCTGGTCTCACGATTCCCATTTCTGAGGCGGCTCAGCAGTTGGCTACGAAGCACTTAGGAAAGAGGCTAAAATGATGCTGTTCTGTCATCTGTACTCTCGGGATTTGGTATTTATACCACTTGCAAGTTGCAATTTGCAAACCATAGTAATTAGTAAGCCAGTAAGGTAACCCACGCATCCAATTAAATATTTAAATTCCATACCCCAACCTATTTAAATAGTGGGAAATTATTGCTTGCGGTACTTCTTTAAACTATTTTTCAAAAAAATTTATGACACCGCTAATTTTTTTTTAGGCAATTATGAGAGTCTCACGAATTCTTGTCCGTACGGGTCAGGTCAAGATAAAATATAGGAAAAAGGGTCAAATAAGTTCTCGAATTTTAGCTTAAAAGTCAATTAGATTCTTAAACTTTTTAAAAGTGTAATTACATCCATCAACAATTCATTTAGATGCAATGAAGCCCAAAAACAAGTTAATGACCTGCTAACTGCTATCACAGGTCATTAGGGTTCAGGCCACCTTCCGGCAAAAAAAAAAAAAAGTGACCGCCGATCGACCGGTGACTGACGAACGGTCGCCGCCGGTCACTTTTTTTGCCGGAAATTTCGCCGGTCACTTTTTGTTTTTTTTTGCCGGAAATTTCGCCGGAAGGTGGCATGAACCCTAATGACCTGTGATAGCAGGTCATTAACTTATTTTTGGTCTTCATTGCACCTAAATGAATTGTTGATGAATGTAATTGCACCTTTAAAAAGTTTAGGTGCCTAATTGACTTTTAAGTTAAAGTTCGAGGGTCTATTTGACCCCTTTCCCTAAAATATAATATTGTTACATCAAAATATAAAATTATTACATTTGTAATAAAAAATATTATGTTTTCTCTAAGTAGCAAACATTTTATTTCTAATTTCGTATTACATTTACATATTAATCCGACACGAACCATCTCACGAATAAGGAGCAGTGAAACGATCCCACACAAGTGTGACCCTTTTATTGATAGTCAATGACGATATTAATACACATTAATATTAAATAATTAAAGAAATTAAGTAAAGAAGACAATAAATTGGAGAAGAAAATTGGAAAAATAATGCATAGAGCAAGATAGATCATTACACATCTAAATTATTTATAGACAATGTGTAATGCAACAAATATTACGTGTGTTACTCAAAAAGTCACATTAACTCTTTCGCTAGATACAATAATTTGTAACAAGAGCAATATACTTAGTACTATAAGTGGGAGCACTACCTTTCAATAAATAGGCAGATTATAATTGGTCATATTCAATATACTTTACCATTTATCTAGTACTCCAATATCTCTCTAATCAATATTTATATTTTTCAATATATATATATATATATATATATATATATATATATATATATATATATATATATATATATATATATATATAGAAAAATAAGCATGTGGCTTCATAGAATAATATATACAATTGAAATGGCGTATTAAAAAACGTGTACAAGTAACATCATGCTTAACAAATTAATTGATTTGTTTTGGTCCCACTAATGTTATATGTAATGTAATGAGTAATGATAATAATGTTATTGAATTCATTAAGAATTAATTAATTATATTAACTTTGGATAAGAAGATAGAAAGATTTGGTATTCAAGTTAAAGTAAATTGGGTGGATGAATACAATGATAAGTGTGTAACTGAAGAGGAGTGGTCCACAAACGATGAATGAGATTAGTGCTGTCTATTGGGCTGCGGCCGAAGTGTGAGACCGGTGGTAAGGACCAGCACGGCGGCGGTGCTTATTTGGACTTTGAACTTCCAGTCTTCCACACGCTTCGCGTTTCTATGGGCAAAAAAGCTGTGCGTTTTTTTTTTTTTTTTTTTTTTTTTAAATTCTTTAAACGTAATTCAAGTTTATAACTTTGATCAACTATATCATGAATTTCATGAACATGTTTCGAACTTATAATGAGTTAGACTGATTAATTATATTGTACATTTTTACGAATAAAATTTAGAATTCAAATATCAAATAATATTCATGATAAGAATATATTTTTTCACAATGTTAGTGAAAATGAATTTAATGAATTTTAAGTGAGACTTTTTATTAACTATATATATTGAATTTTGATATGAGTCAAATGAGCTTTAATTTATTTTTTTTTTTAAATAAAAGGTGTGCAAATAGGAGATGACTAGATAAAGAGAGATAGTTATAATTTTGCATTGTTATGCCATCTCCAAGGAGCCGGCAAATCACCAAATCGACAAATATTTGACGTAAATGGCAAATAATGAAATTTCAGTGGGGCGCCAAAACGGCAAAAGGAAATTGGTGTTGATGGACAGTGTCGCGCCATATATGGCGTGACACCGTTCATTCACGCCATTTTCTGGACAACTTTTTAATTTCTGTTTTGCTTCTACTTTTATTTGTTAATTCATTTTGTATCATTTTTTTTAATTTTTATGTATTTATATATTTTATACTTAAACATACATGTTATATTATTATAAATAAATTAGATCATTTGAAAGATCTAATCAAGACGATTAAAATAAGACTAATATTTAATATAGATTAATTACAAATTAAAATAAATGAAACATAACAACACCATAAAAATAATGTTACTAAAAATTTTATTATTTACATCACAAATTATATTTCGTATTAAACTAATTAAATTCGAACTAATAAAAATTTAAAATTAGAGAAAACCATATTATTTTAGTGTAGAATATCATTTAATCTAAAAATTTGATTTTTTGGTGTAATGAATGAGAGATGAATCAAATTTAGTGTAGATAATATTTTCTTTGATGTGATATTTGGTAGAAATTTTTGGTATTTTGGTGTTAAATGGATTGGAGATGCTATAGGGAGCAAAATAAGAAAATTAATCTCTTTGCAAATAAAAGTGTAGAGTAGGCTCGTGGTCTCAATATGATTGAATCTAATTATGCTTGATAACTATCGTGTCCCGGGTATAAGTAAAGTTACAGTTTATACAATTTATTTTTAAGTACTTTTTTTTCCTAGCCAAAATTATTTTTTTATTCGCAATTAGGTTCTTGAAGTAATTAAGTATATATGTAAAGTTGGGATTTATGGTACGAAGGTGGTAGAAATTATACATTTTCATTAAAAGAAATAGTTTTATTTTGGATAAAATAAAATAAATATGAGTTGAATTTACCCCATATATAATTGAGAGATAATTAACAAAAAATTGATAAAAATGATTCAAAAATATTTTTTAAGTTTGAATATTTATTTAAAATTGTTAGATTAAGGTCCAAAGCGTTTAAAAATATATATATTTGTAACTCTTATTTAACCATTATCATACAAGTGTCAAATAAGCCCATCTACTACTGCGAAATGCTCAATTTCCACCACGAACTAAATTAAGTGTCAAATAGGTCCATCTACAAGTTAAATTTGTTCAATTGACTTTTTTTACAGGTTAATAACAAGTTACCTATTTAATTATGAAAATAAAATAAAATAAAATAAAATAAAATAAATAAAAATACAGCCACCGGTTGTCATCTCCGGACAGCCGGTGGCTGCCATTTCAAAGACAGCCGTGGTTCTCCGTTGAGGACAGCCGATGGCTGTATTTATTTATTTTTTAATAATTTTTAAATTATTTTGAAATTATTTTTTTAATAATTGAATTGGTAACCTGCAAAAAAAAGTCAATTACCTGCAAAAAAAGTTAATTGAACAAATTTAATAGGTAAGTGTGGTTAATTAGCCTTTAATTTAGTTCATGGTGGGAATTGAGCACTTGACAATAATACATGAGGGTGTTGCTATTTGCACCACCCTTTGGTCAAAAGTAGGTATAAAGTATCTTGAAATTGTAAAAAGGTGAAAATTTTCAATAATTACATAGGTGGTGTAAATAGCCAAATGGGGATTCATTTAGCTATTTACACCACCTTGGTCAAACCTCATTTATGAGGTGTAATTAATAATTTTTTAATTCAAAATTTAATTAAGAGAAAATGATACTTTTTTCCCCTAAGTTATATACTTATAGTACTTTTTACCCATGAATTATCATGTTAGCATATTAGCCCTTCAACTATTCTAAAAGTGACGATTCCACCCCCCCCCCCCCCCTCCCCCTCCTTCGATATATTAAATTGACATTTTTACCCTTAAAGTAAATATTTTATTTATTTTTCTTCTCTAACAAATTATTGCGTATACGTAGGGATGACCACGGTTTGGTTCTAACTGAACCGGACACTATAGCAATCGAATTAAAAGTTTCCGGTTAAGGGAAAATTGTACACTTTTTTCCTCTGAGTTATATGATTATATCACTTTTTTTTCTCTCTGTTATTTGTTCATCCACATTTGCTCCCTCAATTATATTAAAAGTGGCAGATTTTCTACATTTTATGTTAGGTGAACATTTTTACCCTTAAAACTAAATATTTCATTTATTTTTTCTTCTCCAACAAATTATTGTTAATATGTACGGATGACTATGGTTCGAAACAATTTTTTATTTTATTGCCAATTCAAAATTTATTTATTTATTTATTATAAATTCTATTTCTTATTTTTAAAATAATATAAATTCAATAATTATTTTATTTTATTTTATTTCATTTTTTCGGTTCTGAATCGTAAGTATAAGAAAATAAAGTTGTGTTGTGCCTTCACAATTAGTTAGATTTGTTATATATTTTCTTAAACATTTTTAACCCTAAGAATCTAAGCTCCACTCCCAAGGTTCGGACCTATGACCATTTATTTGAAATGGTAATTGAAATGTCATCATATTACATGATAGTTGGCTTAATAATATTATATATAATCAGTATTGTCCCGTGCGATGCACGGACTAAATATTAAAAATTTGTTTGTAATGTTAGAATAGGTAAAAAAATGTTTTTAATAATGGTATTTGAAGTACATAATAAGAAAACATGAACCACAATTTAATTGTTTAAAATTACATTTTTATTAAGTATATGACAAAATAATTATGATATTGTATTTACAATGCTTAATTTAATAATTGAAAATAGTATGAAAAAGTTACTATATATTATTAATCGCAACTAGCGGTATACATATTTAATCTTGAGTATGTTTACTCCTAGTATGCTACCCATGCGATGCACGGAATGAATATTGGACAACATTATAATATTATTATTTATTAAAAAAATACATAACCTAATATCAACACAGTTGCAATTCATATTCATATGTTGACTGCAAATTAAAAAAAACTCAATATGACTGCGAAAGCCTAAGAAATCAATATTTTTCCCATTTTTAATTGGAATGAAGTTCGAAAGAGTAATATATAACACGTGTGATTGTAAATTAAAACAAACTCCCTTTGGCTTTGGTTACGATTCAGAACCGAAAAAATAAAATACAAAAAAATAATTACTAATTTTTTTTAAATAAGAAATAAAATTTATAATCAATAAATAAATTTTGAACTGACAATAATAAATAAAAAAAAAATTGTTTGAACTGAACCGTGACCATCCGTACATATAAACAATAATTTGTTGGAGAAGAAAAAATAAATGAAATATTTAGTTTTAATGGTAAAAATGTCTATCAAACATAAAAGGAAGAAAACATGCCACTTTTAATATAACTAGGAGGCAAATGTGGATACATGAATAACTAAGAGGGAAAAAGTTAAAAGCATATACCTAAGGGGAAAAAGTGTCATTTATAATAAATATTTGTTAAAAAAATAATGTTTGACTAAAATTAATGAAGGTGGTGCAAATAGCAATTTTTTATTTACACCACCTAAAAATTATTACACCTATTAAATAGGTGGTGCAAATAGCAATTAGGGTGGTGCAAATAGAATTCCCCTAATACATAGGCCTATTTGACACTTCTCCCTTTTTGTTTTTAGTAGAGGCATTCTTTGCATTTTTTTTTTATAAAAGAGAATTTTTATGTTTTTTTCTTTTTTTCTTTTTACCTTTCCCCATACAGAAGAAAAGAAAAGCACTGTAAATAAATACTCCGTATCGTATTTAGCTGAAAACATTGGCCTGTCGCCTGAGGAGTGAAGCGACGGTTAATGGATCACAATATCTCATCACCCGTTTTTCCAGTTCGTCACAAGCAGTTCTCTCTCGACATTCAGGTTTTATCGATGTTTATTGTTTTTTCTCTTAATTTAGTTCATCGATTTAGTAATTTAGTTGTTATTTTGATGATATCGGAGTTGTTAGTGATGAAAATACATTTAGAGAAGCTAAGCACTGTTCATGCTCTTATTAATCAATCCGAATGGTTACTCAATTTGGAATTCGTTGTGCATTAGTTTGGAACAGTGTTTATTATTTTCACTCTTAGTTTAGTTAATCGATTTCATAATTTCATTTTTTTAATGATATCGAAGTTGTTAGTGATGAAAATACATGTAGAGAAGCTAAGCATAGTTCACGCTGTCATTAATCAATCTGAGTGGTTACTGAATTTGGTATTCGTCGTGTATTTGTTTGGAAACGGATGGTAAAAACGTTGGCACACCACTTGTTTGATGTATTGCGTAGCCATGTTCTTTTGCATTATATATTCATATCTTTCTGCAGTAGAGAATCTGTATGCTTATGATACAACAGTCCAACAGGTTTCTTCTCAAATCTATTTGTGTTTACTTTGTCTTATCAGGGGAATAAAACAGATATTGTCATATGTAGCTACGATGACCATTTTCTCGTGAGTTTCCCATCCCAGATTTTGTTGTCAATGTTTTCTTTTAAGATGTTGAGCTTTGCTAAGGATTTTTGTTACTTCCAGGTTATTGCAACTCAAATAGGAAGCATGGGCACTATACTGCATGCCAGGTCTGCATTATCTGTTATCTAGTTAAGCTGTTTTTTCCTACATATTTCTTATAATTTCTGTGGTGGATGGTCCTTATACGGAAAGGAATCTATATTTGTTGAAAACTTATGCAAATGTTAGCATTATTTTAGTCTTTGTCCCTGTACATGCCCAGCACACTAAGTATGGATGAAACACTAGGTTCAAAATCTTGCTTTAAGTGCCAAGCAATTTGTTAACCTCCCTTCCTTCCAAGAGTGAGAATAGTGATCAGCTTTTGCTATGGCATACAAGCAAAGGTATCCTTTGCTATAAACATGTCATCCTCAGAATTTTTACTAACCAAATCAATGTTTTGATATGGATTATTCACTGTCCTAAATCATAAAACAGCTTTACAAAATGGGCACATACTATGGGGCTTTAATAGTCACAAAGGAAAATTAAAAAATTGTGAGGCTGCAATAATATGCATCTTTGTTAGGTTTGACTATTCTATTTAGAGTCAGCATCCTCCAAACCATGCATTTGAAATGTCACAATTTCATAAAGGGGTCTATCCCTACCTGGAGTTTTGACATTGTTTTCTTTTCTGAAGTCACTTGCGTCTGAATAGCTTATGATAACACACCATGGTTTATTATTCAATAAGAAGAACTATGTTATGTGGTCCAAGGAT
Source organism: Ipomoea nil (assembly GCF_001879475.1). Classification (NCBI taxonomy): domain Eukaryota; kingdom Viridiplantae; phylum Streptophyta; class Magnoliopsida; order Solanales; family Convolvulaceae; genus Ipomoea; species Ipomoea nil. Next base: position 436,890 of record NW_017617241.1, on the reverse strand, counting down.
GGGCCATTTAAAATTTTGTGTAATTTGTTTTGTGTAATTAGATTATTAAGACTATAATTAAATAGTCCACTTTCTACAGTCCCAGCAAAGATTATGGATTATAGATCATGCAACCTTATTTAAGCCAATAGTTCACAGGTTACTTGGAGTAGATTACAGATTATTCACAATACATAATATTTATAAGCTTTACCAACAGGACCAATATGTAATTGATAAACAGGTTATTAAATTATACGTTAATAGTCAGATACAACTTTTGTTTGTATCATTTTGTTTGGTAGGAAGGAGGAAGGGATGACGACTGAACCAAACTTTAGTGTGTCCGTAATACTGGGGAAACGTGATGAGGTAAGTGATGGCTTGATGCACACCACATTAGAGTTCCATAATTGTTGTTAGAATACCTAAATCTAATATATCTCAATCCTGCAGCCTATGCTAGTTGCTTGTGCTAGGCAACTTATTGAACATATAAGGTATTTCCACAAATCCAGTGACTATAATTTCATGCTTGCAAACTAAGCACTGTTTCATCAACCATTATTATGTCCTGAAAGCTTCCAAAATGTTGGCAGTTCCTCGGGATCCTCCAGACCTCTGGTTCTTGCACTTGGTTTGAAAGATCATTCTGTGGTTAGTACATAAAAAAAAATAAAAAAATCCTTCTTTCTGAATACTAGTATGAATTTCTTGCATTCATGTCAATCATTATTTCTATGCAGACCACTCTGAAGGGCATTGTTTCAGCCGTGAACAAAACCTGCCTCTGGTAATCTTTCATGCATCCTTAGGTCAGTTTCAACTGCCTCTGGTAATCTTAAATGCATCCTTAGGTCAGTTTCTCAATGTCTCGGTGAGAAGGCAGCAATTCTTAGTGACTTTTTGGACAAACTTCAGTGTCTTCCCCCACTCTTGTGCATGACATTTTTTTTTTTTGCATATATTGATTAGTGTTGAATTTGTTAGAAGTGTGTTTGATGATGATCCTAATGAACTCTCTTCCAAATACATTATGGTGATAAATGTTGTCAACATCGCTAGGGTCCATTAGGCGTTTGATGGGCCCTAGTGCCCATCTTTAGTTTAAGAGAACCCAAAGGTGAGACTCTTGGTGAGAACTCCAAGCAGTAAGACTAAGAACTTGACTAGCGAGATCAAGTATCTCAACTGTTGCGTTGAACTACGTTTGTCATCTATCCATTGGTTGTCGGTGGCATATCGATGATGGTCTTGTCGATCAGCTAGCTTGCTAGTTGCTACTCTGCTAGGTTGTTTGTGTGAATCGACAAAAAGGCTATGCGGAACTATATTTGTTGTATCATGTATGTCGATTGGTTGGTTGTCGGCTTGATGACAATTGGTGAGATCAAGAACTTCGAGAGGAGATCGGCGGTGACTGGTGAGAACAAGAACTTTAATGATTGTTGATGGCATATCAATGATGGTCGCTTGTCGATTAGCTAGCCAGCGACTCTGCTAGGTCGACTGTGTGAAACGACGAAAAGGCTACAAGGAACATGTGAAATAAATCAATTAAGTCACTGCCTAATACAACGACTTTTGCATAATTCGATTTGGCCTTGGGGCGCTAGCCGGCCACATAGGATGAATTGCATGCACCTAAAGGATAGGAAAACAAGGGGAAATGACAAAAATGAGCAAAAAAAATAAAAATAAAAATAAATAGAGTTGACAAAAAATAAGGTGGTCTTAAAACAGTAAAAGTTGGGCAAAAATAGACAAAATTCGGTTGTGATAAGCCTTTTTTTTTAAATGTAGCTCCCAATACAATTGTTTAGATCAAGATTTTGTGAGGAAATAAAAATTGAGAATATAAAGTGTGAGTATACATAGTATTTTTCTAAAAAAAACAGGTTAAAGAAAGAGAGGAGGCATCAACCTCTGTTTTTATAAAATTTTCCTTTCTTCGTCTCTAGATCACAAAGAAAGAGAGAAGATGACTATGGTTTCCTTCAACCTCTTTCTTTCTTCTTTCTCTTTTTTTTTTTTAAATAAACTTTTCTTCCTTCGTCTCCAGACTTGAGGACGAAGGAGAGAAGAAGAATGCAGTCAGAGCTGCCTTCAACCTTTTATTTATTTATTTTTTAAATACTTCCCTTTCTTCTTCTCTCCTCTCTTTCTTCAACCTCTTTTTTTGTTTTTTTTTCAAGAAAATATTATTTTTAATCCCTCAGCGACATCTAATTTATTTAAACAAACTAACAATGACATGCTTTGTGATAGATTTAAATTACATTTGACGACAATAAAGTTACAACATATAAAGTAACTTTAATTATTAATTACAATATATGGCGTCACTAAATTACAACATTATGGTAGAATATGGTGCAATACTATGAGTTAGACCAATTCAAAATTTTGGTAACAGATTTACATAATAAATATGATACACAAAATATGATTGAAATGAACAGAAGCAGAACCCCACCATAATGACTTGCACCATTTCATTCTTTATCCTCTTTTCCAAGGATTGCATTCAATTTCTTTTCCATCTGCAATCCAGAACAATATAGTCAACCCAAACTATTCAGCATCATTGCATGAAAATACTTTTAAGCCAACAAAAAAAAAAAAAAAAAAAGGGAGGGAGGAGGGAGGGGGTAGAAACTTATTGTAACTATGGAGAGAAGGCATACCTGAGCATTTTTCATCTTCTGTAGTTGCAACTCTTCAACCAGGTTCCCAATGCTGAAATTACAAAAACCCATTAAACAAATAGAACACACACTGCATTTTTAAGAAACTTGCAGTCTTGCTATGTACCTTTGTTGCAATTGAATCACCTGGGACAGTAGATCTCTCTCTCTTGCAGAAGTAGGAAGCATCTTTATATATGTCCACAAAAATAAGAATTAAATGCATTAGCTGGCAACTCAGCCCGCTGTATACTTTGGAAGCCAAACATAACCCAAAATATAACGAGATAATACAACTCATGCATTCTTATAAAGAAATGATGGGTACCTGAGAAAGCCCATTAGTTCCAGGTTCACCAGTGTCCATAGAATTGACTGCATTGAAGTTAATAGGGGCCAGTCAGAAATTTTACCCCCCAATCAAAAGAAAGGGAAAGAAAATATCCATCTGGTTGGAAAGTAATGTAGTCTAGATGTGAAAAGCAAAATATAAATAGTATTACCAGATGTTTGCTCCACATACTTGATCAATTTAATGATTTCGTCCTGAATATATCAATAGAAAGTAATTAACTAACAGTCAGCATAGTGAGTCATGCAAAACCAAAAAGCAGGCAGAAATTACTCTTTGCAACATATTTTGCTGCAACATGTATTGCAATGACGGTAGAACTGCAGCAGCCATTGGACCAGGAGCAGCTGGGCCACTCAAACCTCCAGAAGCAGGGTTAAAGAAACAGTTTGTAGGACCCTGAACGCAAAAAAGAAATGGCAATGGTTACAAAGCCATTGCCTAAAAGATAAATTGCTAAGTTATGCACTTAACATCAAACAATTCAGAACAGTTCAAGATGAGTTGGCAATTAATGCAACGAGAGTAAGAAACTGTTGGAAAGCATACTACCTTTGGACTCAATTCCGCAGAAGTGACTTTGAAACGTCCCCTGCGTTGGATAACAGCTCCTTCAGGTGGATCTTCCCCTGTGAAAGAAGATTCAGAAATTTAAAGGAATGATTTGAAACAAGCAACTAAAATCCTTAAAGAATGCTACACTAAGAATCAGAAAAATCAACATAAAAAAATGTATATTACCAATTTCTTTCTTGTGGTGATACTGCAGTGGACCACTGTAATTTCGCTCAGATCTAGGCTGTAGAGACTCCCTTTATATTAATTAGAGAAACACATCACTATTCAATATTCTATAAACCTCTTAGAAAAGGGAAGGAGGGAGGTAGCACAAAGGTTACTATAGGCTGCCTTGAAACTACAGAATTTTCAAGTAGCCATTTTAACCTTTAAATGTTACTTACTATACATGTATATGATAATAACGCAACCCACTAGCACTACCTTAGACTAGAAGATAAGAAATGAATACTCGAATAGTATACCTCTCTCCATCAATTGTTCCATTTTTAGGCGATAGTGAACCACTCAAAAACTTTTTATACCCTGGACTAATAGAGCATGCTAAGGAGCTGTTTTGTCCCAGATTCTCATTATCTTTTCCACCACTTTCATGGTCCCTAGCATTGGTCAATGGCTGCAAAGCATTCTGCTGATCAGAATTTGAAGGAATAACATCTTTCCAGCTTGGACTACCAGCATCCGTTTCATCCTTGCAAACATCAAAACAGCCCCTGCACCAATACAAAATTTTGCATTAAAAAATGTATGCAAAGGAATAAATTACAAAGAAATCAAGAATGTCTTGCCAATTATATATATATATATATATATATATATGAACTAGTAGTATTATGTGTGCATTCATATCTATAGCTATAGTTCATCCATTTCAATCAGCCTTGTAATAGTTAAGATATATTTTAGTATAAGGTTAACAGTTTGGAACATTATAAAGGTGGAATAATATAGAGATGTGCACACACCAAGAAAATGGGTGTAAACCTTACTTGAGTGCCTGAAGGGGTTTAATGGGAAACCCTGCAAGTGAGTTCTCCAAATCATTAATGTCGCTTAGACCATCCTGAGTAGAATGTAGAAGAAATATTTAAACATCTTTGCTTGATAGAAAAATCTGAATAAAACTGAAGATAGATGTAGATGCTGCAATAGTATAAAAATGAGAGGCACTGATACAATGGTTCAACAAAGTAATTTACACTTGAATATGAATAAAAGGGTATACCTCAGGTGACATATTATTTGAATGATTAGCCATCTTGGATGACAGCCTCTCTGTTGGAGAGCCAACATCATTATGCCTATCCTTTCGAGTCCTGCTTCCAGTTGACCCTTCAGTACTAGAAATTTCATCATCCGGTATCTACAAGCCACAATAGAGAAGTGTAACAATTAATAAACCTAGAGTTAGCTTCCATACTATAGAAACTTATTTGAGAAACAGATCTATCTACATACAAGAGCAGCTTGGTTCTTCAAGTCCTCAAGATTGAAATTCCATGCACTGATTCCACGAATGTATTCTTGCTGCAAGAAAAGCACAGATCAGTCTTAGATAAGTAAGGCATGCTTTAGAAAAACAAAAAGATCAATAAAATTTTCTCAATATTTAATCGATGTTTTATGATATGTCATGCATATTTAATTGATCCTTCTCCATCTCTCTCCCTTAGGAGGAGGAGCATCAGGCAGGTAGTTACGGGTAGATGACGATGATAACGGAACTAGACAGGAGGAAAATGCATGGTACTATAAGTTTTAAAACATAAATCAGCTTTCTTTGTTGTTGATACATTAATTATGTTGAAGAGAATCAAGGGAAAGCTGGCATATACCCAAACAGACGTCATTGAAAGGATGGTACTGACAAAGAATGAAGCAGAAATCAGACTAGAAAAATCAAGCATTGCAAATCTTCACTTGACTTCTTAATGCAATAAAATATAGAACGTACTTGGCAAACAGCTATGCATGCATGTGTCTCCAAACATGACAGTAAAGACATAAAACAGTAGAATCTCATGTTTATGGAAGGTAGGGAATAATTCCAACCTCTCACCCACACGACAGAAAACCTAGTGATGGCTTATGCCCTCTAACTGACTAACTATTGTAGTAGAAAGAACATGACAAGAAAAAGCACCACTTCCACATATGTAAAATTTCACACATCAGAAGTCTGGTACTGTAAAATTTCACACATCATAGTAGATATTTGTCTCATAAAGAGATTGAAATTTAGCATGCATTTTTAACTGCTGACCTGTGATAAGTGTTCCTTGTCTTCATATAATGCCTTGTTCTGTACAAGAACTTCTGATTCTCTAGTCTGCAAAATGCAATTCCTCAATATATTTCAAGAAATCAGAATCAAGGTTATAAATAGCAAGAAAACAAGAGAGGAAAGGTTCCAAAAACTACAGATAAAAGAGTAGCACAAGACCTTAAGCACCCTAAAACGATCACCTAAAGGGGGGAGGCCGTTGAGGATGCTGCGGGCCAAATATTCACTTGAACGTCCACGGTTAAAGAAAGGGTGTTTCAAAAGTTTTTCTGAGGAGGGACGCTTCTTTGGATCCTTCACTAAGCAAGCAGCAACCATTTCCTTGAAATACTGCAGATGCACCATACTTTCTTCAGAAAAATATTACAGCTATTAAGAAATTTTATCAAACAAAACAAACCTTGGAGAATCTTCTGTCCCTTTCATAGTCCAGACCTGGTGGTGCATTTTGCAGGGTCATGAGCAGAACCTAAATTAAGAAGAGAAAGGAGATTGATTAGACAACAATGATTTTCCAGGGAATCCATAATCACCTCCAAATGCAATAAATAGTTCATTATAAGGTAAATATCACCTTCATTGGTGGGTACTTAGAAAATGGTGCATGGCCATGAGCAAGTTCAAGTGCTGTTATCCCGAAGGACCAAATATCTGCTCTGTTATGTGAAACCAATTTTAGAATAACTTGATCTTAATCTAAAGAAAGAGTGCAGAGAGTGTGGCTATACTCACTTGAAATCATACCCATGCAGTTGCTGCATAACTTCCGGAGCCATCCTGAATGAAAAATAATAATTAGGAAGAAAATTTCCATTCAAGTTGATAATATAAATACTTTTTGTGGTGAAAGTAAAAGTGCTTATAGTACAACAGTGACCTACACAACTGCTTACCAGCAGGGCGTTCCAACGAAAGTATTTCTTGATCTTTGCCTGTCACCAGTATCAAACATACAAGCAGATACTCCAAAATCAGCTAACTTGACTGCACCATTGGTATCAACTAATATGTTCCCAGCCTGAAAAAAGTACAAACAGCAAAAGTGAAGCAGACAAGAGTAGGAACGAAGGGTGTGAACTCTTAATCCTGCATCACATGAATAAGGCAATAACTACTTAATCAACGGGGAACCTTTTTTTAGTGGGGTACAGTGAAGAGAGAGTAGCAGAATGATGGAAGCCACAGAGCATGGCAGCAAGAGAAATGTCTGAAGTCAACTAATTAATAATACAGTCTTGCTGGGATAGGGCAGTTGGACCCTTTAGTATGGATTATGGATACGGGATACCACCAAGGTTTATGTTGGCTATCAAACTAAAAACCATTCTCCTTTACCTGGGCTTGGGATTGACTAACTGAAGAACAAGTTATGTAAAGTTGGGGAAGGGAGAGAACAGTTTAAGAAAATAGTAAATGCCATATTTGATTGATATTCAGAAAGAAAGTTTAAAAGTACAATAACTTCTTAAGTATCTCTACCAAACAATCAATCTCAAAATGTTTATAACTCCACAGCAGGGCATGTTTCTGAAGAACAATTACTCAATCAATTGGAAGGGGAAAGAGGTCAATCCACAGGAGAAGCAAAGTAAGCCTGTTATACCTTTACATCTCTGTGGATATGTCCATGTGAATGAAGATATACAAGTGCTTTCAGGACTTCACGCAGTAATGTGGCAATCACAGGCTCTTCAAAACCTTCGGGGAAAGCTGATTTCATTATATGAAGGCAAGATCCACCAGCCATGTATGGCATCACAACCCACAGGTTATGACCAGTAGTGAATGAGCAGTGTGCACGGAGTAAATTCGGATGGTTAATCAAGATCATTGTCTGCACCTCTCTGCGGATGCCATCCTTTAAAAAAAGAAAAAAGAAAAAAGAAAAAAAATGGGAATCTTCCTCTCAACAAACATTAATTTTAATTTTACAAGGAATGCCTCAAAACTAAGATGAATTTTGAAGACAAGAATAGGTGTTGATGCGAGTAAAGTTCACTACATCTCAAAAAAAGGCACTGTTTCTGAAAAGCAGATTGCTTTGAAGTGGAACATTTGCAAACAAATCTAGCTGTCTAGTTCTTGTAAAATATTTACAAGCACAAATATAATATAGTGATATGACAATTCAACACTCAATTATATGCATGATTCAATTGAAAACCATTTCTAATCATCATCTATGCAGTACAAACAGATACTGGTAATTCTGGCTTAAACCACCGACATAGTACTACGCAATCATACAAAAGATATTGAGAATTCAGCACAAGGTAAATTGAAGAGTCTTACATACCAGGTCATTATTACACCTTTCCAGATCAAGAACCTTGATTGCAACTATCTCATTAAGTGGAATGCACAGAGCTCTGTACACAATGGCACTCACACCTTCTCCAACTTCCTCATATAATTCATAATCCTTGGCATTAACAGGGAACTTTTTCTCTGAGCTTCCTTCCATGGTTTCTTCTTATGCCACGGCATAAAATGCCCTTTCTACCTAGTGTTCTCAAAGAAAATGTGAGCAGGGTGTTGGAAAAGGAGGCTAGGGTAAAAATGCATGATGTTTCTTCCAACTGCATACCATTCTACAGAGTGTTTGCATGGCTCAAGCTAGGATCTACTAAGAAAATTTCTAATTAAGAATACAGTGGATGATGATCTCAGCAGAGTTAACAGTTTCACCCAAGTTGGCAACTGATTATTTGATGTCTAGCGGAGCCTGCCTTGATTATCACCAGATAAGTTGGGAAGCCACTCCTGAATGCTCTCACATCAACTCTTCAATTGATATTTATGTGGCAGTCAGTTCAACCAGATCTCTGCCAGTATCCTCCGAAGAAAACAGTCCCCCTGCGTGCAAGGAATTTCAGCTACACCAATGTCGTGAAAAGAAACAGAAGAAATAATAGAACAAGTCCAGATTATCAATAAAATGATCCAACTGTTATTTTCAGTTTTAATGCTTGTACAACTTTGACCATGAAATATTTACTGCCTCCATCCCTCCCTGGCTCCCTATGTTTTCTTCACTCTAATTTCTAGGGGGGTTTAAGACAATAACTATTCTTGGAAATGGTAGAAGCCTATATTGAACAATGAACAGACCTTTGACGAAATAGATGCACATTATGAATTTTAACAGCATTATGAATATGAGAGCAATACCCCACATAACTAGTAGGGAATTGTGTATTTGTGTTTATAGAAAAAATTAAAATTAAAATTAAAATAAAAAATAAAAAAATACACACAACAACAACAACCACCTTGATCATGTTGTGATAGAGAAATGAAAATTAAGAAGGCAAAACACATTATGCCTTTTTTGCAACATCTAGTCAAAATAAGTCAAAGTAGAAAAGAAATTCAGCAAAATTCATTGAACAGTTAAACTGTCAAACCAGTAAAATCATAAAATGAATGATTCAACTTAATTGGCACATATTTGCTTAAGAACTGCAACCAAATCGCCATGTATGCCACAGGAAACTCCCATACCAAAACAGCTGTCTGAATAAATCTCACCATGCACATGAAAGTTTTGGCTTGAAATTGCTAGCAATCAGCATGAATTACCATAAAATTTAACGAAAACATAATAAGCTCAATGAATGCACTAAATAAATAAATAAATACATAAAAGCTCATGAATTTGATAATGCATAAGAAACTGCTTCGTATAAACATGTTAAGATGTGGAATGAGCTTCAAGCTCAATGAGTCTGTATAAAGTTTTAGGGACATGGTACGGACCTAGGGTTTCGAGATCAGGCAAGAACTCCGAGAAGAACTGAATCTGGCAGAGAAAGAAGCTAGAGGTTCAAACGTCGCCGTTTTAGCTGGTGATGAAAAGCCTTTGTACTATTCCGCCATGGACGAGTGTGTATTTAGAAATCTAGAATCAACAGATACAGTTCTCACTTCTTCCCTCGTAGTTAGCCGTCCACGGATGCTGTGATTTAATCTTCGCCGTTAAAATAATTCCAGACAGGGAATAGAATCTAATTTGGGAAAATGCATTTAATATTTTATATTTTAGTATATGTAATTAATATTATTAATTATTATGCTATATTATTGTGTTGGTGGGAAATAAATTGCGGTTACATTACATAAAAATCAAAATGATATATGACTTTTTTTTTTTTTTTGGTTATTCCGGTAAATAAGGAAAGACTAAATATCCAAAATAGTCCATCGACTATAGCTAAATTCACAAATTGGTCCTCGGTTTTTAATTTTAACCAATTAAGTTCTTAACTTTGCAATTTTAATACGATTTGGTCCTCCATCTATTTGATCATTTGTTGACTGTGATTTTTGAGAATATATATGTAATTTCATGATCCATCGTCGGGTTTTTAAGGTTCGGTTGCATTTTCAAACCGCACTGTTACATTTGAATCCACTACTGAATGCAATTTGTCAAATCTTGTCGTCTTTCTTCATCCCCTTTTTGGATTCAATGTAGTTGAGTTCGTACCAAAGCGAAGAGTTAAGAAAAGTGGGGTGTTACATAGGCGATAGACTGTGTCACGGCAGCGGCTGATGGGCGGGCGGCGGTGAAATTACATATATATCCTCAGAAATCACGGTCAAATAGACGGATGATCAAATCGTGTCAAAATTGCAAAGTTAAGGACTTAATTGGTTAAAATTGAAAGTCGAGGACCAATTTGTGAATTTAGCTATAGTTGAGGGACCATTTTGGGTATTTACTCATAAGGAAACATGCCGTCAATATTCAAGGCTACGTATTCTTCTCCTAAAAGGTTAAATATCCCAATGGTCCCACATCTTGACCCGACAGAGCATTCGAGAGTATGTACTCTATTGTTTGATTCTAACGGGTAAAAAATCATAGGGAAGTAAACGAACATAGGTTATCAATTATTAATCGGCTTAAACTATTAATGCCAATAAATCGCTGTTATTGGAAGTCGAATTTGAAACCATATGACTTTCTTTTAGTTTATCATAACATGATACATCTTGTGAAATTCTCAACTTCGAATTAATTTGTGGTTACCTTATTGAAAATTTCATTATTATAACAATTTTAAGAGACTGTTGAAATGCCATCATTGTATAGAAACATTATTTAGAAAAAAAAAAAAAAAAAAACTCCCAAAAAAATTAGCAAGAATAAATTAAAAGCATTACCATTTTGAGTATATTCAATAAATGTTTATTTTCAATAAACGTTATCTTTGACTTTAAGGATAGAATATTCTTAAATCTTCATATCAGCTATCTCACTCAATAAAAATAACTACAATCCAATGAAGGAATTTGTCATTATGTCCGACGGTAGAAATTCTGAATTACACCCAAGAAATAAATGTTTATTTTCTATATCTTGTACACTAATCGTTCATTAATAAGAGCAGACTTATTTAGTTTAGAATATAATTTGTATACTACATTAAATATTATATTGATATAAAAATGTAAATCGTAAAATTATAGAGAATAATCATTAAATAAATAATACGAGTAGTTTGACAAAATTTCTCATTTAAATTTGTTGACGTGATAAAATAAGGGTTGATGCCATGTTTGACGTTGATGGAAGACAGATCATGTTGGGCTGTTACAGCTGATCACTCGCGTGGCAACAGCAAGTGAAAACTATGTCATTATTGGCCGATTATATTCTGCGTTCTCTTCATTTGCTCCCCTTTTCTATATTGTCTGCTTCATCTTTGTTAATTCTTATCATTTCCTTCCCATCTAAGGATTTGGAGATTAGGCATTTAGGCCTGTAAATGGTCTATTGACCTAACACGTAGCATTCCACCTTTTGGGTTGGGCCTGTAAACCCCACAACCATCTGTGCCGTGGGCTCATTGGCACGTGAATTAGTGACTTTTTTTTTTTTTTGGGTACATTTGGAATCGTGTTGGATTTTAACGGTTTAAAGACAACCTAATTCAGGTACTGAGTTAATTTAGTACTTAAAAGATTTTAAGTTTAAGTGTTTATGGAAGTTGTTTATTGCTCTAATTGACTTGGACTGATTAAATATTGATAACTTAGATTCATTTATTTCATTATGATCATTTGTTAGTGAGAGTCCAATTTAGATTAGTTTCTCGTACTATAATTTTATTTTAATTTTTTTAATAACGAGGGTAATACAGACTTCACTCAGAGCGTCTTTTTCGTAAAGTACATAACAAATGTAGACTTATGTTTATGCAATGAAACTTTTAAAGCATCTTCATCAATTGAGGTTTTTTACTGCCATGTAGGATAGAGAGAGGGAAAAAAATGTCATGGGTATTTCGCGCCTAATGTGTACTTGTAGTAGTCTATTTTACTGTTTTTCCATTCAATGAGCTCCACAAAAACATAATATTGAATGAGCAAATACTAATTTTGATCTCACGAGTATTAGCAAAATGACAATTTTGGTCCACATGTTTAATTCGAGTTAATTACCTATTTGATCCATCGACTATGAGTATTTCACCAATTTGGTCCTCGACTTTTAAAATTTCTCAATTTAGTCCCCGACTATGTTTTTTTATTCGAAATGGTCATAACCGTTAGACGTCCGTTAACTCGGGACCAAATTGATAATTTTGCTATAATCAAGGGACCATTTCATTAATTAACTTTCCGAAAAAATAGTGCATATGATGACCGATAGATAAAATTTTAATTAACCGTTCAGTTAATTTAATTAACAGATAATTTTAAACCGAATTAATCATTAACCAAAATTTTACAAATCGTTTAACTAACAATTGAACCAAAACTTTTCAGTTAAAGAACAATCAACTAAAATTCTTCGATTTGATTAATTAGACAAATTTTAACCAAAGTTTACATACCCTGACAATTCCATCCTACCCAATGCTAGGGGAATTGTAGTCCGGGCATCAGACAAAACGGGAAACCTTAAAAAAAGGTCAGTCAATATCTTGACGCGGTCCGTTGCTCCTTACAAATTGTAAACATCTCTGCATATGAAAGCAATCATTTTGACTCCACTTATTTTGGTCAGTAGCTTACAGCCGAACCCCCTGGTCTGCAAATTCGCAACATGTGAACCGCGCCAGCTTCTAGAAGACGACAATGGCGGCCTTCGAGAATCACATATTATATTGTTAAGCGAACTACAGGTAATAATATCCAAAAATTACGCAATATATTGTCAATGAATTATCATCATTTTATTATTTTAAGCACCAATGTTTGGAAGCACCAATCACATGTTTCCTTGCCTCGTTTTCTATAATATATTATTATTTAATTGACTAATTAAGTTAATATATATATTAAACAAAAGTTGAAATCCGTTACTGGAAATTGTTTTTAAATGCAGCTGATATGATAGGTACCAATTACCATGATCAACATCCATCAATTCAAGAAAAACATAGCTCGTTGTGCGTATCAACATTTAGCTATGTCAATTGAGTCATTTAGTTACTGTAATTTATATCATTTTAAATGCCCTGTCGGGTCAAGATGATGAGTTTTTGAAGTTGTGAATTCAACCTTTTTGGAGAAGAAGAAAAACATAGCTTGGGACAATCCAAATCAAATTAATTGGATAATTATATTGTTTATAATAAATTTATAAGATCGATTCTAGGTGAGTGCTATTTATTGAGCATTTTGATTTGAGCGGTTATGAATAATTTAGACTGGTTACGTTCTTGTGATCATTTGCTAGGGTCACATTGTGAGTTTCATTCAAAATGCATATCTGGATAGTGATCCGCCTCAAAAGAATTAACCGAGTAGATGGAGCATGAAATCAATTGAACAAATCGTATAATTAACATTTTTCTTGTGTGGTTCTCAAACCTTTATCACATATTTAAACCACTCAAACATCTTTCATCCAAACTAATACGATTTGGTAATACATCTACATTGTTACTTGACCAACCATTTGTAAATATTAAGAAAATGTAGCCATTACTTTCATCTTCAACCCTCAAATCTCAATCCATTGCATGTTCCCACCTCAAAAAGTTGATTTTTTTGGGCCAGTTATTATATTTATTGGTAAGTAGAGATAAAGATAATGACATTGAAGGTTTGGGTCAAAAAATGAGTTATTTTGGTGAGTTTTCAATGTCAATAATAAATAATTAAATTGACGTATTGTCAATGACCTTATAGTCTAGTGTCACGAAGTAACTCTCAAATGAGAAGTCATGAGTTTAATTCTTAATAGGGGCAGCGTTAACTCTTTGTGCTTTAGTAGATTTAGTATATTACATTGAAAGTAATAACAGAGTCAATAGTATTAAAAAAAAAAACCTAAAAATATATGATAAAACAAAACTAATTAAATAAAGATGGTGTAAAATCAAATTGATATTCTGTTTCCATTCACTTGGTCATTTCTTTTAGACATTAATGGGCGTTTGGTGGGAGGGAATTTAAACTTCATACCCACTTAATTCCAAGGCCACTAAATTTTTTAGTTCGGTTGGGAGGAATTGCAATTTCATTGAATTGCAATTCCTTCATTTTCATGGAATTAAAATCCCATGCCCCCTTGGGATTTTAATTCCATAGATTTTAAGAAGAAGAAAAGATAATGGTGAGACAAAATTATCTTTCTTTTTTTTTTTTTTTAAACCTAAAATTAATGCTTGACAACAACAATGGACATTTTGGACTTTATACTACTTATTCATTTTCAATTCCCATTGATAGTGTTAATTGCCATGTAATGCGGTAATTGAATAAACACGAGACCAATTAAAGTAAATAAATAACTCTTATTGATCCCAGTGAAGGCCCTAAGTACAATCTACTTGGTTGTTCTGAGTACCGACTGGATGCGGTCGGGATTCTCTAACAACAACCTATCGTTCGTCCAAAAGTCCCCCACACTGTTGCTATCGCGGGTATTTATAGCCGCGGAGCCGGAGACACAAATCCGGCCGTCCGGCATGCTTCCCACGTAGCAACCACGTGTCACCTCCCCGGGTGCCCTGCCTGTCAACGCATGGAACTGCCACGTGTCCCTCGTCAGCTCTCACGCTAAAGGGCTTCCGCTCGGTGGTCGACACTGCCACTTGGGTAACTCCCGATCGGACCCCGACCGGGTTCTTCACATGAAACCCCGACTGCAAAGACAAGAAGAAAAGGACGAAGACACACCGGTCGGGGTATTCCCTACCACCCATGTATATCAAATATTGAAATTGAAATTTCTCAATAATTTTATTTATATAAACCAAATGAAATTTAAATTTCACTTTATTCCCAGTAATTCATTTTTTATAGAATTATAATTTATTTTTCACGTAATTTTCTCCCTCCAACTAAACGGCACCGTAAATTGATCTTTTTTTTGGAGGGAAAATAACTATGCCCTCAATAATATTAGCAGAGGGACACATGGAGAAGCACTAGGTACAAATGTCAACAATGGCTGACTAAATTTACGCCATCTGGGCATAAAACGCGGGACTTTAGCAACCACTAGGTTCTAGAAGCCAACGTGTAAACCCGCACGAGTCGTATGCAACAAGTAAAAACTACAAAGCGAGGACACTCTTAGCGGCCGTTTGGTTCACGGAATGTTAGATTACCTTAGGGAATGTAAAATTATCTTAGGGAATGTTAGATTACTGGGAATGTTAGATTCTCGTGTTTGGTTAAAATTGAGGTATGTAATATTATCATGTTTGGTTTAGGGTTATCTTTATATATATATCCTTAACATATTTTCATATATTTTAATAAATTTAATCATTAAATTAAATAAATAAGATAACGGTATCATATTAATAATTAATAATAATAATAATAAGCTAACATAAAATATATATCTTTAAATAATTAGAATTAAAATGACAAAATTCATAAATATGCAAGGTTATCTTACATTACCTAACAAAATGAAGGGAATCACATTCCCTTCAAAATCCTATGTGGAGGGAATGTTACATTCCCTGGGAATGTTATATTCCCTCAGAGAAAATGAACCAAACATAGGAATGTAAGCTCGGGAATGTCACATTCCCTTGGTTATATAATATAACCTGAACCAAACGCCCTCTTAGTGGCCACCTAACTAAGCTATTACGTCAGGGTTACGCTTGTAATATACGCGGATTATATATAGACACCTCAATCGTCAGACTTGGTACTCGCATATGGATCTCCAAAATTACCAACAAAAAATGCAGAAAATCGAGGAATACTGCCCCAGTTTCAGCAGCTACTCGTCAGATAGATTAGCCGAGATCGCCGCTAGAACGGTAGATGAATTTAAGCGAGAGAGTTCTGTGCCTGTTGAATTTATCGCGGAGGAGGCCGATGACGAGGAGGATTTTGAGTTCTCTTTGGTTCCGGAACATTCAGAAGCTTTCGCCGATGAGTGCTTTTATGACGGTCAAATTGGTTCCGTTTTCCCCGTTTTCAACCGCAAGCTTTTGTTAGATGCGGAGCAGGATCAAGGAGATGAAGGTAAGGAGGAGGAATTGTGTGATCGTGATGTGGATAGTTCGATTCGGATTCCGCTGAGGGATTTGTTCCTACAAGGGAAGGAAGATAATGATCTCGAACCGCAGTCGTCGTCATCGTCATCTGAAGTCGATGAGTTGGAGAGTTTGCCGCCGGGAACGTACTGCGTGTGGCGTCCGAAAAGGAACGAGAACGAATCGTTTCCGACTGAATGTAAGAAGAGTAGCTCTACAGGATCGTCATCGAAGCGATGGAAGCTTCGCGATTTGTTGCGCCGGATGAACAGTGACGTCAATGACAGTTACGTATTTTTGACTCCAAAAAAGGAAGAAAACTCGAAATCCAAGGAATCCGGCTTGGTATTGAAGGTCACCGGGAAAACAAAGGTGAAGAAGGATAAGGAGGCAGCACCGTCGTCGATGGCCGCTCACGAGGCGTTTTACTTGCGCAATAAAGCGGCCAAGGAAGGTGAGAAACGGAAATCGTATCTACCGTACCGGCGAGACTTGGTAGGCTTCTTTGCTAACGCCAACGCTGGGGGATTTGTGAAAGAGTTTCCATTCCATTAAACCCTCTAATCACCCGCAAATTCAGATCTCATAAGCCATAACATTATTGTAAAGTTTATTTCTAATTTTTAAATATTAACTTTCTTCATTATTATATTATAGTGAAAAGAACATGTGATAATATATCATATATAATTATATATACACCATATATGTTATATACGGAGTATATAAAGATTTTGGTACTATATGTATTGTAAAATTTAAATATACATAATTTTCTTCAACTTGCTTTTCTTCGTTTCTATCGCCAAGCCATATAATGACGAAGTGGTTAAGCTTTCAGGCGCCGAATAATGTGATCAGAAAGGTGACAACTGACAATAGTCATGCCACCCAGACGGGTTGCCATTTAGTAGCCTACACTGCTGATCAGGTCCACTTAATCACTGTACTTGTCTAGTTTTTTAATAACACGTTTCCTGTTCTGCGGTGCCTAATTCATTATTTATCTGTAATGTTCTTATTTAATATTATTTTTTTTTAATACGGTATTAAACTTTTAACTGAAAAAGGTTGTAGCCTTTTTAGAATATGGGCATACGTCCATGCATAATGGGTCATAATGAAGCCCATGTTATGTTTCTTTACGATGTCGTTAAGAGTTTGCCTATTCATTTAGAGTTGATGTGTATTCTATTAAGAGCTTATGGTCCTGTTTGGTAAAAATGGCTGTTAGCTGATAGTTGTTTGGTATAATTTTTTTTCTCAAAAAGTTAATTGAGTAACTTTTTGAATTTTAGCCTTTTGGATTTGCAAAAAGCTAATTAACCAAATATTTATATTGGTATTTTAACAAAATCAAATCCTTTATATAATAAAGCTATATGGTTTGGGAAATAATTAATTTTACAATTAATGCCACAACATCTTTTATTATTAAAAAAAAAACACATTAAATAGCTATATATTATATAATCAAATAAAAAATATACTTTTGAAAAATAAAATAGCTATATATTATATAATCATATAAAAAATGTGTTCAATTAGAGTTTAAATTTACACATACAAAATTTGAAATTTACTTTCCAAATGTAATTATCTTAGTTATTATTCGTATTGTGAAAATTATAATATAGATGAAATACAATTAAGAATAAATCAATGTAATTATGTAAATTCTCTCTATAAGTTTATTGGAATATGCACATAATTAGAGATTATATTAATCATACAAAATTATAATTATAATTATAATTATAATTTTTAATTATAATTTTGTATTCTATAAAAATAATAAATACTTGACCAATGAAAGCTCAAAAATATTATTATATTAAATAATTTAAAATATTTTAATTTTTCTATTTTTTATTTATATTTATAATAACATTTTTCCCCTGCATCGCGCGGGTGAATTACTAGTAATTAATAGTGATTAAATAAGTCAAAATTAACCTATAAACCAATTTTTTACCAAACAGGACCTATGTGTATTATACTAAGAGTTTATGTGTATTATGTATTATGTTTATTATATTATAATTTTATATGTATTTTATTATACAATTTTATACATTTGAAATATAATTTTCTTTTAAAAGCTAGTGATAAAAAAGGGAAGTAGAATTAAAAAAAAAAAAAAATACAAAACGATGTCGTTTGGTCAGGACTAACAATACATTATGCCCTGCACGATATAATTTGCCGAAAAAGAAGAGAAAATATCTCATGAGATTAACGGTCTGAGGATCCGGTGCATATGGGCAAAGTCCCCTTGAATACACGGACAAAGCTCACATGGCCAGTGGTGTCTTAGCTCCACTTTACGGCGGTTCTTCCTCAATTATCTTCTAATAACCGCCATCACATGCGTCCAAGCTCCAAGAATCAGCTCGAATCTCACTGCATCATTTCCATTCGGATTAAAATAATCTAAATAGAATCATTTCAATGATATTTGGTTTTTTTTGATCGTGAGAGCTAAGTAAAATCACATTCATAATGTGTTCGCTACAAATTCCAAGTTTCAGAGGCTTTGATCACTCTCCTTTCAACGGGAGCTTCTCTTCTTCGACGAAGAGGTTAGGAAAAATTGAGAGTTGTTCGTCCTTTTGGGGTAAGGAATTGTGTTTGAGCAATGAACTGGCGGTTGATAAGCGGTTGCCACGCCGAAGGATTTCTAGGGTTATCGCGATGTCTGCTTCGAATGTTTCGTCTTTCAAGATGAATTTGAACGAGTACATGGTCGTACTGGAGAAGCCGCTCGGCATTCGCTTCGCCCTCTCCGTTGACGGAAAGATTTTCGTTCATGCTCTCAAGAAGGGGGTAAGTCTTCTCAATTTTATAGTGGCTTCATAGCCAAATCTCTAGTAGTGTATATATTTACTTACATTTGAGTATGCTCTTTTATGAATGTATTGGTTTTTTACTTCTGTTAATTTCACATTACCAACTTGGTAGTCTGTATTGTCCCTACTTAGTCGAAGTACTTTGCAGGGAAATGCTGAAAAGTCGAGAATAGTTATGGTGGGTGATACTCTGAAAAAGGCGGGTGAATCTAGTCTTACTGAGATCAAGGACTTTGGTGATATAGAGTATGCGATACTATATTTTCTTTGTCAAGAAATAATATCACATACAAAAGTCTCTTCAGTTGGCAATCCAATAAGTGGATGTTTCTTGTGATGGTTTCTGTAGGAAGTTGATGCAAGATAACTCAGGATCCTGTAGCCTTGTTCTTGAAAGACCTTTCTCCCCATTTCCTATCCACCAGTTGTATCTTATGGATGATGTTGATATTCTTTTCAATAGAGGTCGTGTTCCTGTAGTCACTTGGAACAAGAATTTGCTTTCCTCAAACTTAAGAACGTCGTGTGAGAGCAGTGGGAATTCTGGATTTGCCTCATTTTCACCTAAATTTCTTACTTCCCAAGGATGGAAAGTTTTGGATAGTCAAAATGAAATCAGAGAGCAAAATGCACTGAACAATACCCCTCCGATACCGTTTAGTCCGCTTGTGAATATCTTCTGTGAGAGCAACACAGGAGATGCTGAATGGGCTCATGGGAGTTTTCCATTAGAAGAATACATAAAGGCGTTGGACCGATCAAAGGGGGAGCTATACTACAATCATGCTCTTGGTATGAGATATAGCAAGGTATGATATTGAGCACCCCTGCATATTTCAATTGTTAATCTTTTGAAGTTGTATAAAATGTTTTCTTGAGCTGAATTCATTTGCGATATGATTTCTTTCCAAATATTTTTTAAATGTTAATTACTGTAACATCAATTTCAAAATTTCATCCTTAATTTGTTAAAATGAACCCTCTTGTTATGCCTTCTTTTGATACTTCTTCACTTTGTTACTTGCAAATGTGCTGTGTCAGATCACAGAACAAATATATGTTGGATCATGCATACAAAGGGAAGCCGATGTTGAGATGCTGTCTAATGTTGTGGTGAGAACTGTTGACATTCTGATTTAAGGGGTCTTCTTTGTTTCTTCTTTTTAACTATTATATAAAAATAATACATTTTAAATGTCTATTGTTTTGGTGTGTATATACAATTTCACTTTTATCCATATGTTCACAGAAGTGATTTCCATTAGTTTTGATGGTGCCCATCATAGCCAGGGAAGTATAATATAGATAATTAGATATACACAAATATAAGATTTGAGTCTGTGGTGTGTTCATTTCTGGATTTAGTTGTTTTTCGTTCAGTTACTTGTGTATAATCCAGGGAATGTCTGCATCAGGGGATCAATGCTGTGCTGAACTTTCAGGGTGGAATTGAGGCAGAAAATTGGGGAATCAATTCAAAAGAAATTAATGAATCATGCCAAAAGTTTAATATCCTTATGATCAACTATCCCATAAGGTATCAACGACTTCATGGTCAATTTTGCTCTCCATTCTACTCCCCCATGAAATATGATGTAGACTACTACTGGGACCTATTAGTTGGTTACTCTGATATAAAGGAACATCTAGACCATATGGAGTAGTACCATTCACTGCCTATTCTTTTGATACATGAAATGCTTTATTTCATCATATGATAATGGATGACTAACATCTCCTTTATAGTATGTATAGTTTCAACAAGTAATGGATGAGAAGTTACAAGTTACAACTCAATTTTATAGTATTACATTTCTTTATTGGTCAATATAGCAGATGGTAAAGGAAAGTCGTTGATCAGGATCCATTTCTTCTGCAGGGAGGGAGATTCTTTTGACATGAGGAAGAAACTACCATTTTGCGTTGGCCTACTTCTTCGCTTGTTGAAAAAGAACCATCGTGTTTATGTCACCTGCACCAATGGTTTTGATCGATCTCCCGCTTGTGTGATTGCATACCTTCATTGGATGACAGATACTTCCCTTCATGCTGCCTACAATTTTGTCACTGGCTTGCATTCATGCAAGCCTGACAGGTTATTCTCATCAACTTATACTCTTCTTCTTTTTAATTTAATTTGATTTTTTTTTTTTGGGGATAAGGGTCAATAGGCCCTTCAACTATAAGCCAAAGTGCAATTAGCCCCCTAAATAAAAACAAGCTCCAACTAGACACTTTAACTTCTCATTTTTATGCACTTAAGTTAATTAACAGGTTACCTCTAAGTAATCGGTAAATTTTCTTTCTTAAATTAAAAAAATTAATTAAAATTAAAAAAATATTTTTATAATTTAGATAAAATAATTAAATTAGAAAAAAAAACCTCCAGTGGCTTCCCCATCCAACTGGATGGAGAAGCTTGCCTGGCTTCTCCGTTCAGTTGGACAGAGACGCCGGCAATATGTTTTTTTTTTTCAAGTTTATTTTTATTTATTTTTTTTAAATTCAATTTTATTTGCTATTACCTTGAGTTTACCTGCAAAATAATCTAATTGCATAAATTTAAGAAGTTATTGGCTAAATTGCATAAAAGTGAAGAGATCTCTAATTGAAACTTTTCTTAATTTAGGGGGCTAATTGCACTTTGGCTTATAGTTGAAGGACCTATTGACCCTTTAAAAAAAAAAAAAAAAAAAGAACTCTTAAAATGTGTGTGCATGTGTGAATGTGTTTTCTTTTTAATGCACAAGTAGTGGTTATTAAAGAATGGTTGACTAATCTATGAGGATTTTTGCAGTTGTTATGTGTGATGCGTCAATGACAAATAACAAAATTGTAGAACTTTTCTAGGATTTAATCTCAAGAAATTTTCGGCATTTGAGATTACTACTGATGCACATTTGACCTTTTGCTTAATTTTTTTTAGCTTATATTCAACTTGCTTTTACTATTAGTTTTCTCCTTTAAGAGGGATTGCTAACAGCCAATGTAAAGTAATAAATTTCTGTGATATTTTGTGTATAGTATAAGGTTTCATAATTTTAAAAGAAATAATAATAATAATAATAATAATAATAATAATAATAATAATAATAATAATAATAATAATAATAATAATAATAATGTGCAGGCCAGCCATTGCATGGGGAACATGGGATCTGATAGCTATGGTGGAAAATGGTAGACACGATGGACCTGCAACACATGCAGTTACCTTTGTGTGGAATGGACCTGAGGTAAATCAGCTCAGTGCTTATTTATTCCATTAATAATTATGCTAAAAACCCGAAAATTAGTGAGAACGTTTATGCAATTTGTGAAATATCTTTTCTTCTTGCCTTCTTGGTAGGGTTGGCACTTGTGCTGTTCTTCTTTATCATGTACATGTGCTGAATATGTTATCTCCTCAACAGTGAAGATATTGTCATTTTTTATGACAGGGAGATAATGTCTTCTTGGTTGGGGATTTTACGGGGAACTGGAAAGAACCGATTAGAGCAGTCCACAAAACTGGCCCTAGATTTGAGGCTGAAGTTAGACTCTCACAGGGAAAGTAAGTTGTGTTTTTCTTTCTCTTAAGAATATTGATAGATTCTCTTAAGAACATTGGGTTTCAAGCTTCTAAATGTGTGGATGGAACTCTACAAGTGCCAAGTCTGGGTTTCCCTTGTTTAGTATACAGATCTTTTGACATGTGAAAAAGGGATGAATGTCAAATGCAAGCATTTGGGATTTTCCTGGTCTGTTCCATGATCAGTTTTGGCATAGATCTTTGAACCAAACCATCATTTTGCATTGAGTGCATTTTAGTCATTTGTATTACCAAATTGCAGAAAATGCCTCTTAACTTGAATTTCGCAGTACTAGTCGTCATTGGTATTGCATTCATTTGGCAGTTTTATTACCTGATATTCATATTTGTTATTTTCAAATCTTTTAGTACTGAATGTCATTGGTAGAATTTGTTTATGCTCTCTATCCTTTTCTTCTACATGTCTTGCTGGCATTAGTTTTTACAACTTAGAAAATTGTTATCTTTGTATACTAGGTACTACTATAAGTACATTATAAATGGACAATGGAGACATTCGACAGATTCAGCGACTGAAAGGGATGAGAGAGGCAATACTAATAATGTGATTGTGGTGGGTGATATTGCCAGTGTGAGGCCTTCTATGCAACAGCAGACGAAGGTTAGTTCAATCTTTTGCCCTCTGCTTCAGTAAACGTACAGAATAGATAATATATGCTATCATCTTACCAAATTGAGATCCAAACTAATACATTTGATACCAATAATGAGCTCTTCCTATTATTTGTTCCCTCTTCCTTTTGTTTTTGGGAAAAGAGAGGGAGAACCCCCCTCCCCTGGGTGGATTATGAGCTATTGATATATTATTGCAATGGTTGCTTATATGTTCTTACTCTTATATGTACTAGGGTGCAAATATCATCAAGGTTATAGAGAGACCATTGACAGAAAACGAGCGCTTTATGCTTGCAAAAGCTGCTCGGTGTATTGCATTCTCTATTTGCCCTATAAGGCTAGCACCAAAATAGCGGACTATACTACTACAGCATTCTCATGAAGGCTAGTGGTAACCCAGGTCAGTGATGTGGTGTGAGATTGGCGTATTCAGAAGAATTATGAAGGCTAGTAACCCAGGTCAGTAATGTGTGCGAGATTGACATTCAGAGGAATCAGAATCGTGAGATCAACTCATAGATCAGTTTAAGATTTTGACGTTACCAAATTGAATAAATCAGCTATATGGCCATATGGGTAAATCAGCTATATGGGTTGACCAAACAGGTCAGCAACTCATTTGGTAGATATTAAGTAAGGGATAGCTGTTGACTGTTGTTATGAATAAAAACATTCTTAATAGAAAGTTATAAATGATATTAATTCTCACATATCTTATCTCCTTTGGTAGATATAAGTAAGGTATAGCTGTTGTTATGAATAAAAACCATCTTAATGGAAAGTTGTAAATGATTTTCCTCTGAAATAGAAAATACTTGCACCCAAATGTGTCTGTCAAAGAAACCACACACACACACACACACACACACACACACACACACACACACACACACACATATATATATATATATATATATATATATATATATATATGTCTCTGTGTGTTTCTTTGTATTACACACAACACATACTTAGTATGCATACATTATAATGCTTAATATGCACACACGCGTTTATTGGTTCTCATGGATTCATGAGAAAGTTGACTCTCATAGGAATTTCACCTCATATGTATGTATATGTATATATATATTGTTTGTGTATGTTATATATATCGCCACCTTAAGGTTTTGTTCTTTGCACCGGCAGTCTCCGTGCAAATGTATAATATTTGGAGCATCTACACATGTTTCATCCGTAAACAGTTTCTATCTACTGTTAGGTTTACAAATTTGCCCATTAATATTAACGAAGACATCAGGTCGAAAAATATATACCTGCAGTGTCCGATGGTAAAGGGGGCGGAACGAAAGTGTGTTGCCATACAGTATATTTTTTATGTACACAATTTAGATATCAAGAAACAATTAGTATAGGGAGATTTATTTTATAAATACAGCAAGTTTAACGTTACTCATCCAATTCAGCCTCCTAACCTCTTATGATTCATCAGGCTTTGGTTCCAGGATTACAGGAATCTTTTCCTTTTTGTCACCACGCAAGACTTCCACAATCACCTATTCATTAAAAAAATTAAAGAAAATAAATGGCGGTAAGCGCTTGCATTTATCCTGAACAAGCATTGGAAAAAAAAAAGAAAAAATTTTAATTTTGGGTTCTGCCCGAACCTTTTCACCCACTTTGCATTGGTCAAGAATTCTGTACAAATCAGTGCCATTAGAGACTTTTTTACCATTTACAGAAGTAATGATATCACCCAAAACAAGTCTGCCATAGGAATCGCGCTTAGTAGATTGAAGCCCCTGCAGAACACAGATTAAGTTAGTTGATTAGTCATCATCCAGGTGGCTAATCATGTACTACTCTTTTATCAAGGTACAATTGTACAAATGAGCATTAGACAAAAGTGTAATAAATCATTCTCTAAATACTTTATGAAACCGGAAGGATTGCAACAGTCAAATACAAAGCATTAGCCAGAGCAACTAGTAAGTAACATTGAACTTACTGCTTTCCCAGCTGGACCATTTGGAGGAGCATCCAAGACAAGCACCCCACTAACTCCAAGTTGCTCTACAGACTGATCTGGGGCAAATTTAATTCCCAGAATTGGTCTGGTGACTTTCCCAAACTTTACCAACTGATCAACAATGCCACTTACCTGCATTTAGTAATTTGGTCATTAACTATTTTATGTTATTTTATTCCCAAGTCCTCTGCTGCTCATGCCCTGAATAAGCGCACATGGGTACGGGGAACTCTATGCACAAAAGCCTATAAGCCTGTTTGGTAAATGGCTATTAGCTGTTAGCTAATTGGGTTAATTAGAGGATATAACTAGTTGATAACATTAGCTGATTGTAAAAAAGTGTTTGGTAAATTAGTTGATAGTTGTTTGATATATTTTTTTTTTCAAAAAGCTAATTGAAAAAGTTGCTTTGAGCAGCTTTTTGAATTTTAGCATTTTGGAGTTACATAAAGCTAATTAACCAAACACTGATTGATTTTTTAACCAAGTCAAACAATTAATAGTTGTCAAATAAGCCAAAATTTGTCAAATAATATGGAATTTCTTTTAACATGTAGAAGAATAGCTAGAATGTCTTTATGTTCGCATGAACTGTGAAGCACATAGGAACTCACTGTGTCAACTGGAATAGAAAATCCAACACCTGATGATGCACCTGAAGGGGAGTATATAGCTGTGTTTATTCCAATAAGGTTTCCTGAACTATCAAGAAGTGGCCCTCCACTATTCCCTGGGTTTATAGCAGCATCTGTCTGGATAACATCCTGTATTGGGCGGCCAGTTGCAGCAGAATTGATTTCTCTTCTGAGTCCACTACATTGGTTAAAATGGATTGCACTAAGTGACATACGAGCTAGGAATGATAAAATCATCTCAGGAACGAATTACAAATTTCTCATTTACCTGATGACACCAGTGGTGAGTGTATGATCAAGCCCAAACTGCAAAGGGAATGGGCGTGAGAATTCAATAATGTATCTTTCTAAGCAAAATTCATTAATGCCAACCCTATTCTAGGTAGATTTAATAGCTCAGAAGCAACAACCTTATTAGCTAAAGCTCATAGAGATTTCTACAGTGCTTAAAGAATTACTGCTTGCCCATGCTTCTAGACATCAGAGGGACAGGGACACACAGAAAACATGTTATGAATAACCTTCAATTAAGCAAACCTGGAAAAGCAGGTTTCTTATACCAGTACTCAAAAGTGAGATGCTATGAAGTAACAATCTTTCAGTAGAGTATGGAGAAGATGGGGAAAAAAAAAAGGAAATTAGTTATAGTTCAAGCAGCAAATCAAAACTTGGGATATTAATTGGCCAAAGAAAATAAGAAAACAAACAGGTGATGCCCATATGTGTACACAATATCTTGAAAGGTTGCCTTTGCTTACAGGATTCCCAATAGCGAATACTTTCTGACCAACAAGCAAGTCTGCAGATACACCAATTGGTATAGGTCTCAACTTGTCTTTGGGTGCATCAATGTGTAGTACAGCAACGTCTTTATCTTGGTCAAATCCAACAACTTTTGCATCATAAGTACTCTGATCAGATAGAGTGACCCTGAACAAAACAAGCAACCAAGCATGATATTAATTCCAGGATTCAGAGCTTGAAGAAGGTAAAAATTTAAGAAAACCAACTTGTCAAATGAAATCATATACCAACAAAAAGTTAGAATATAGGTGAACAAAAAGTTTGATCCACTCTTTCCCCCCTTTTCATGTTATTTCAAGTCTTTCTCTCAGTTAAATCTCCATGGATGCCATCCACAATATTCATTGTGAATTGAACCATTATTTGGTGGCTCACTTACTTGTGGCTGCTGTTTATTCTGATTTCGGTGCATTTATTACATAGATGAGCACCAGTGTTTCTTCCAAGGGAGCTCTTAGGTCCACATATTTCTACTTGGGTGCCAATTGAACCCAAGAGAGGCACAATATAAATTTGGTAGACTGCTACATGCATCATCTTAAGCATGGCAATTATCTAAAAGTTCTACTGTCAATGCATCAGCAAACAATTTATAAGCCGTCAATGGGCACAACAAAGAAAAGTCATAAACCTGAGGTCAGCATGCTATAA
The DNA here is from genome assembly GCF_001879475.1 of Ipomoea nil. Taxonomy (NCBI): domain Eukaryota; kingdom Viridiplantae; phylum Streptophyta; class Magnoliopsida; order Solanales; family Convolvulaceae; genus Ipomoea; species Ipomoea nil. The sequence goes on along the minus strand of NW_017617241.1, from coordinate 409,407 downwards.
ATTGACTAACCTGAGATCTGATGCACCGCGAATAACATGATAATTCGTGACAATGTTACCATCTCTATCCCACACAAAACCTGAACCAGAACCTTGAGGCACCTCAAACACATCCAATGTGAACACATCTTGCCTAAATATAAAAAAGAGCCAATAATCAACAGAAAGGTCAACCTAATCTGTTAGAAAAAATGGCCAGTATAGATTAATGAAACAGTTTATTTCCGGAGCACAGGCATCAGTAAGATAATGAACTAAAAAATTGACAAAAAAGTTGTGGTTCAGCTGTAATATGCCTACTCCACAGGCAAAGACGATGAAGCTTATTTCATTAATAAGAACAAATAGAAGATTACAAAATGATTAACAAAGTCCAAACACACTAGTTTCCAAAGCTTCTTATCATCGCACAATCTTTGAATGCTATTTACTACTACTCTAATATTATGAAGCATGATTTCAAGGGACATACTAACCACTAGCGTGGTAGTGATAAGCAGTAGAAATGTTATAATATAGCAAATTAACTCCTAACGTGCAATTTGATAGTGATTTAGTGATTAACAACAATAAGTATCCACTAACCAAGCTGATTTTGATTTGGTGTTTATAGAAAGAAATTCAAGGAACTAATTTAATTTCCAACAGAATCAAGTACGAAATAAGAGCTACATTCACAAAATCATATTCTAGAAACTACATAGCAATTTTGCTAATGAATCCTGATATTCTCGGAATCACGATCACCGGAGCCGCAATAAGCATATAGAAAATCACCTGGCAGCGAGATTAGTTATATAGACAACGGAAGGCGTATTCTCCTGAAAAAGCCGGACGGTAGCCAGCTCATCTGTCTGCAGCTTCCTCGGCGGAGTGACTACGAAGGCGGATGCAGCATCGACATCGGCAAGGAACAACGATAGAGACAAGACGGCGGAAGTGCAGGCCACGAAGATAGTATCCAAAAGCTTACTGGACGGCGAGTCCTCATCGGAGGAGCTACTTCGACATACAAAAACTGTAATGCTAGGGTTCCGGCGGGTAACTAGAGGCTTACTGAGCGAAAATCTGGAGCTGATCGAAGGCGAGGAGCGGGAAAAAGCTCGAGCTCGATTCACGGAGAAGAAAGAGGAAGACGAAATCAGCGAGTGCGAGCACGAAGCCATTTCCGAGGAAGCAACAGTTGACTGAGAGAGAGAAAATCGGAGGAACGAATAGAAATATAGAATTGGTTATATTTCCGGTTATGTATGATGTAAGCTGTCAACGTACTTCCTTGTAACGTGCGGTCGCGAGCATGGAGTTACGATGCGCCTTAAAATGATTTCTGGGCCCGCTTATTTCAGAAGCCCAATTTGTGGTCGTTGAGCCATGAATGGGATTGCTAGCTTCAGTATGAATGCTTTCAGATTCATTCTGCACCGTAGGATAGAATTCCTCTCCGTCAGATATAGAGACTTCTACACTAGTCCGTCGATGGGCCCACATCGTGATAACATTATTGGACCACGGACCTATCCATAATAAATATGAGTCGGGTTATAGAATACATACGGGAGACACAAGATATTATGTTTTAAGTTAACTTTTTTTAAAAAAATTTATTACGGAGTTTGTCATAATGCAAGTTTCATCATAGGTGCACTTAATACAAATATTTTGTGAATTTTTAAATTTTCTTGAGAATAATTATGATTCTTAATTTTAAGAATGAGTTATAAGAATTGCTATGTTATAATTATGAGCTACAATAGTTGGATTGTAAACATAAGTTTTACAATTTTGTGATTGTTGGTGTAAATTACTCTTGTTTGATAAGTAGTGAGTACACATGTTCTTGGTAGAAGACCAAGTTAGGATACAATAGGACTATGGTGGTTAGAGAGTTTTGATATATAATCTGGTGAGAAGGGATAATTATTCAAAAAATATATTTGCCGGTTAGGTAAAATTTTAGTTTTTTAGTTTTTTTTTTTCTTTTAATTATTTCGGTTGAGACATCATATGATCTATAGATGAGTTCATTTATGTTGGAATCCATAGAAGTTTTTGTCATGATTGTCAGAAATTATTAACAAGGTTATGTGTCCTTTAGAAAGTATTATATTCCTGAAGGGTCATGTCCTACATCTATATAAAGGATCCTAATCTTTCAATCTTAGAGGAAGCAATCATAAACTAATCCAAACCATTTTTCCTTCATTCTTTCTATTTTTCTTCAATATAATATAGAATTATTTTTCTATTTTTTTCCAGCTTAACAACATCAATTATTTACCATTGCGTGATATACAGGACTTTGATACATCATAATGGCAGATGACTTAGCCACCATCTTTGGCTTATGAGTTTCATGATTGCTAAACCTTGATCCATATATAAACGTACAACATAAGTAACATACTATAATTATTATAAATAAATAAATAAATAAATAACACATACAGTAAAAGAAAAAGAACATACTTGTTGAAATAATTCATGTTCTTTCTCGAAACTTGGGTGCGAAGGTAAGGAACAAAAAGGTTGTCCTTTTGCAAAATGAGGGAAAAAAAACAGAAGAAATCGATGGTGGTGGCATGCTATCAATCATGGGATTATATATATATATATATATATATATATATATATATATATACAACGCATATATACAAACTCAGAGAAATGAAGAGCTGAATCAGGCATGGAGATTTGGAAGAGAATATTGGTGTTTGAGATGATGCTGATGAGCCTTGGATTAATGGGCTGTTTGGTTAATGGAATTGGCGGTGGTCTTCCGCAGAGAAGATGTTGGTTCCCGGCGGTTTACAACTTCGGCGACTCCAATTCCGACACCGGAGGACGCTCAGCCGCGCTGGGAGAGGTGCGTCCTCCCAACGGTGAAACATTCTTCGGTAAACCTTCCGGCAGATACTGTGACGGCCGTCTCGTCATTGACTTCATTGGTAACCATTTCTTATCCCCACGTTCGAACCAAACAACTTTTTACAGTACAGTTTTTTACTTGTGACTATATATATATGCAGCTGAGAATTTAGGTTTGCCGTACTTAAATGCGTATCTTGACTCCATCGGCACCAGTTTCCGGCACGGCGCAAATTTTGCAACCGCCGGTTCGTCCATACTTCCCGGCGGCTACAGCCCATTTTTCCTGGATATTCAAATTTCTCAGTTCATCCAATTCAAGAAACGCACAATTGAGCTCTATAATAAGCTTGCTGGTAAACAGTTTTCCGATCTATTTCCCCAGCAAAATATAATGAAGAAATTTTTTGGTTAATAAACTCAACATTTTTCTGTGAGTGTAGGCACAAATCAAGTGTATAAAGACGTTCTTCCGAGACCAGAAGAGTTCTCCAAGTCACTTTACACATTCGACATTGGACAGAACGACCTCTCCCATGGTTTCCAGTACTCCAACGTATCACAAACCCTCCAATCCATCCCAAAAATTATGGACAAATTTTCCCAAGCTCTTTATGTAAGTCATTTTTACTCATATATTTTACATTATTACATATGTGAATCATCCCCTTAATTGCAATATAAATAAGATTTTGGATAAAGAGGAATTACTTATTACCACCACTATCTCAAATCAATAAAGATAATAGGTTGCTCCACCTAAGTATAACCTTGTGATTACTAAACAAACATTCTGACGTACAACATAGGGGCTGTCAATATAATAGCTTACTAACTAAGTTGTTTTACATTCATAACTGCCCTGACCGGCTCAAATCAAGAAGAAAGCAAATAGAGTAATAGACCCGTTCACTTAATTAAAAGTAACCTTGTAATTACTAAATTAACTGTCTGACCAATTTACCTACTTTAACCCTATAAATCAAGATTTTGATCCTTAACTCAATGCCCCTAATGCCAATAACTGGTTCCATACATTGTTTCAGCAACTATACGGAGAGGGTGCAAGGAACTTCTGGATACACAATACAGGTCCAATAGGGTGCCTGCCAATCAGCGTGGCGTACAACAAAGACAACCACAACAACGTAGACAAGAACGGCTGCGCGGCGACACATAACCGGGTGGCGCAGGAGTTCAACAGGCAGCTCAAGGCCCGCGTTCTGCAGCTGCGTGCGCAGCTCCAACAAGCCGTCTTCACCGTCGTCGACATGTACTCTGCTAAGTACGCCGTGGTTAGCAACGCCGGAAGCCATGGTTTCCAAGACCCATTCACTTTCTGCTGCTGTGGCAAGAATAAGAAGATGGCGAACGAGACGGTGTATGGCGATCCGTGTAGTGACCCCTCAAGGCATATTAGTTGGGATGGCGTGCACTACTCCGAGGCGGCAAACCTAATTCTCGCAAGATCTATTATGTACGGTGGTTCATTTTCTGACCCTCCACGTCCGGTTGCAGAGGCTTGTCGTTAGATCGAGCTGAGTATGCAATTGCAATGGCGGATCGGAATTATTGAACCAGGATTTAATTTTAAACCGGGTCTAGCTAATTATTGGGATTATTCAAAAAGCTAATTATTGGGATTTGGGATGGCATATCTTCACTGAATCACCGGTTTACCCCATACCATTTGATTTGATTAAGAATGTTGTCCGCAAGGCCTTTACATGTAAACTAGGGAAATCTTTTTTTTTTTTTTTAAACACCATAATAGCTTTTAAATTCGAGTTTTGGTTGGATGTTATATTATCCGTTATATATATATATATATATATTTTTAAAAAGTACACTTTTAATTCCTCAATTATTGTCTATAGTGTAAATTTTCTTCCGTTATATATCAATTTTATTAAGAAAAAACTCACTTAATTCACCTCAGTATTGTTAATTTCGTCTCTAAGTTAATACCTATAATTTAGACGTCAATAGAAAGTTGGTCCCTTGTTAAGTTTGACAAAGACTTAACTACAAAATAAAGTGATTGCATTTAAATTTTTAACCACTTTTTTATTTGATGGTTGAAATTTTTAATAATTTTCTGGCCACCATAGATCGGTGGTTGAAAAAAGTAAATAAATCATAAAATTTTGAGTGGTTGAAATCTTGAAATGTTTAATTAGTATTGAAAGTTGCATTAAACCTATTAACTCTCCTATTGGTCATTGTAATGGACCTTCTCCGATTATGTTTATGTCTTCAAGTTAGAGTTTGAAGTGTGGTGAAGATCATATTAAATTGATAATGAGAGCCTAAATTGTATAACGTACAAAAAAAAGTCTTAATTTTTGTTATTTAAAGAACGTACAATAAGGGTGGACAGAAATATTACATATAATTATAACATTATTACATTAAGGAACCATGCATTATTACATCAGATTTTTATTCTTGCAAACAAAATAAAAGACCATACTTAATTAGTAGCATTCATGCATGATAAATCTTGGAGCGAGGAAGCTAAGCAGTCGGAATTGAATCAGAGAATTGGATGAACAACCACTTTTCCGGAGGCTCTGCCGGTGTCAAGGTAGGCAAATGCTTCAACAACCTGGGAGAAGGGAAAAGGCCCGTTGGGGTCAATCACTGGCTTCACTTTCCCCTCCTCGATGAATGGCTTAAGTTTCTCTAAAGTGGATCCCTTTGAAATCACTAAATGAAAGGAAGCAGGTGGAAAAATGGCTCCTTCCACTATCTCCACTACATTCCCTCCTTCCTTCACTGCTTTTACAGCCCTTTCACACTGCCCTGTTTTCACATAACAAATCATTTTATCAGCCATAATACAACTAGTTTATGCTAGTTTCTTTTTTTTTTTTTTTAATAATATAGAAAATCGCAACCATTATCAAGGGTAATGTATCCTGAATAAATTCTAATGATCGTAGCCAATGAAGGATCACAAAGGGATTGATACTGTTGTAAACTCGGCCTAGGTGGCGCCATGCCGTGCCGTTTTTTATTGTAGTCGGCCATTACTTGGCTGGCTGCCTAGGCGGCCAACTCGGTCGAGTGGATCAATTTTGGCCGATTTCGTCCGATTTTGACTAATTTCGATCAATTTGACCGATTTCATCTGATGTTGTCTTTCATTAATTATTGATTTTAATATTATTATGATGTTATGACTTATAAATTATCATTATTTTATTTATTTGGATGTGTTATTTGATTAAATGTTGAAAATAGCATCATTAAAATTGTCAAACGCTGCCTAGATTCCGCCTAGGCCCCGCCTATACCGCCTAAACACTAGGCGCTGTCCGGACGCCCGACTAGGGCCTAGGGCCTACTGCAACCCTGGGGATAGATAAACCAGTCTTTTTAATTTGAGGATTAATCTTAATCTTACCGACAGTATCATAGACGACATCGAACTTCTGCGGCAAGTCTTCCACGTTCTCCTTTGTGTAATCAATCACCTTATCAGCGCCAAGGCTTTTGAGCAACTCGAATTTTTTAGCGCTGGAGGTTGCAGCAATTTCAGATGCACCAAACACGTGCTTTGCCACCTGAATCACGAGACTTCCAACACCACCGGCGCCACCCAAAACAAGAATGGATTTTCCGGCGGAAATGCCGCCGGCCTGTTCAAGGCCGCCGTACGCAGTCTCAATAGCAAGTGGAAGGCTAGCGGCTTCAGGGAAGCTTAGATTATTGGGTTTGAGAGCAAGGAGGTTCTCTTCCACGGCAGTGTACTCCGCCAAGGAACCAAATTGTCTGGGATGATCCGTAGGATGTTCGTTTATGTTACCGTACACTTCGTCACCGACTTTAAACTTCGTTACTTCACTCCCCACCTTCACCACTATCCCGGCAACATCGTATCCCGGAACAATCTGCATAATGATATTTCATGTTAGAATATAATGCTTAAATATAAACTACTACGTATATATTAATTGGGACGCCGGAGACGTTTACCGGAAAAGGGGCATCAGTGGACCGGAATAAGCCGAGCATACGTTTGGCGTCTACGGGGTTGAGAGCGGCGGCGATAACTTTGATGAGAACCTGGTTATCTTTAGGAGTTAGAACCGGCAAATCTGTATGAAATTGGAGGACATTTACGGCTTTCCCGTCTTGGGTATAAGCCCAACCCTTCATCGTCGAAGGAATTGCAATGCTCTCTGCTGCCATGAATTAGGATGATGAACAGAAGTTTACTTAGCTTAAATTAAAGATGGTACGTTTTGGTTGTGGATGAAATGAAGAAGGTTCAATCTTGCCACATATATATAGACTTTTCCTTTGCATGTTTCAACGGATCAGATTTATGGATGCATTTTATGTATTTTGCCATGATTTAGTCACCAGGTTCAGTCTTGCAGGATTGCATTAATTGTGTCTTTGTCTTCAACCATCAATTGATGACGTCATGGCATACCATTATTGGTAGTCTGGTATATGATATATTATTACGATATTAAGAGGTCGCAAATAGCAAATGATTTTTCTGCATGTATTTATATACCAAAAGTGGCAAGAATAATAAACTGACGTCACGGCATACCATTTCGATCTGCAGTTCTGCACCTTTGACCTTTAAGGAGAAAAAAAAAATATTTTGTTTTGAGTAACCGAGGATCAACAGGATATGCATTGGTTAAACTTCACCTAATGATTTTAGTTGGCAACGATTACACAAACAAGGTCAATCAACCTATATTGTTTGTTAGGAACTGATCAACTTATAATCTGCTTGTGGTTACCAAGTCAAGTCTTTACTTGAAAAGTGCATAATCAATTTAAAATTTATAATTATCAAGTCAACTGTCCAATCAACTCAATTGAAGTATCATGCTTTTACTAGGTACTTATTATAGAAACCAATAATAAAAATAAAACATAAATACTAAAGGGTCATGTTATATATTTATATCCCTCCACATAAATCATCATTCTATTTTTTCTTTTTACATTTATCTTTCAGATGTGTCAATAAAATTCATTTGCTATTCCTAAATAATTGATTCTACTACAAATTAAAAATAGTTTATTTAACAATTAAATACAAAAAAAAATAATTAAAGAAATAATGAGAAAGTAAATATTAAGAAACTGCAAAAAAAAAAAAACCTCTCAGCCTCTCTGTCCTCCCAAACCTTGCTTCTCGCCGTTCCTTCGTAGGGTGGCCGCCGGCCTCTGGCCGACTCTGTCCTTGGCCAGCGGTCTCATACTTCCGTAGTTATTTTGTTTTTTAGTTTCTCAATTTTCACCACCAAATCTAATCAAGAAGCCCCTCACCATTGTCCACGCTTATTTTTCAACAAAAAGAGAAAAAAAAAAAAAGGCCGTGTCAGTGTTCTTTTCTTGAATCTAGGTAAGGAAGGCTTTGAGTTCTGAAAAAAGACAAGAAGTTCTATGCTTTGATCAAGGACAAGAAGTCCTGGTGTTTTCTTGACAGAAGAAGGAGTGGAGTTCTGTTTTTTTATCTAATGATCTGTGTTTTTCACTTTTTCCATCAGTTATTTTGACAAGTTATTTCCTCTCGCTTCTTTGGCGAGTTATTCCATCTCGTTTCTTTGGCGAGTTCTTTTTTCATTAAGGTGAAACGATTTAATTGATCATGGCGTATGTTTATCTCATCCTGAGCAACGAAGAAGATCTGAACCATGATATGCAATTCAGATTGATGAAGATATTGTCTACGGACATAAGAGCTACAATAGTTACTCAAGTGGTATGCAAGACTTCTCAAACGGAGTCGGTCTTGGATAGCCAGATCATTAACAACATCAAAGAAGCTTCAGGTTCCTCCAATGAATTCAGCTTCAATCTTGTAACACAGTTTGCGATTCAAGTTTCTTTTAGCATTGCTAGAAAAGTTGTTTCTATGTCCGACGGTAAAGAATGTTTTATCATTCTATGGATCTTTATTGTAACTGTTTCATGATTAATGAATTAGCTCTTTATTTAAATTAAAGAAAAAAAGCAAAAAAAAAAAAAAAAAAAAAAAAAGCTAAGGGAATGTAGAAATTAAGAAGGCACAAGTGTCAAATAAACTCATCTATTACTGCGAAGTGCTCAATTCTCACCACGAACTAAATTAAGTGTCAAATAGACCTATTTACCAGCTAAATTTGTTCAATTGGCATTTTTTACAGGCTACTAGCAAGTTGCGTATTTAATTATTATAAATAAATAAATAAATAGAGTAAAAATTAAAAAAAAATAAAAATAAATAAATATCAGCCACCGGCTGTCCTCGCCGGACAGCCGGTGGCTAATATTTTTTTTTAATTTTTTTTTTAATTTTTTACTCTATTTATTTATTTATTTATTTTTAATAATTAGATAGGCAACCTGTAAAAAAATGCTAATAGAATAAATTTAGTTAGTATATGAACCTATTTGACACTTAATTTAGTTTAGTTCGTGGTGAGAATTGAGCACTTCGCAGTAATAGATGAGTCTATTTGACATTTGTGCCAATTAAGAATGTTAATTAGTTGCAAAGTTTAGCATGAAAACTAGGTAAAGTGTTGAAGTTATCAAATAGGTACTTTATTAGTTTATTTATATATTTCTTGCATTACTACTCTACACACCACATTCTCATGCTCTGTGGAATGTGTTGTGCGTGACTAATCTAATAACAAATTCAAGCAATATAATATACATAAATTAAAGTTGTGTCCAAGATAACAAGCTGATCACCATAGCAAATCATGTATTATTAAATATAATGACCATATATATTTAGCAACAAGATTCATAATAGATCTTGGAGAGAGTAGGTAGAATCATGCAATCGGATGAACAACCACTTTTCCGGTGGCTCTGCCGGTGTCAAGATGCGCAAATGCTTCAACAACCTGAGAGAAGGGGAAAGGTCCAATGGGATCAATCACTGGCTTCACTTTCCCCTCCTCAATCAACGGTTTAAGCTTCTCTAAAGTTAACCCATTTGAAATGACTATGTAAAATGAAGCCGGCGGTGAAATGGGTCCTCCCACTATCTCCACTACTTTTCCACCTTCCTTCACTGCTTTTACAGCCCTTTCACACTGCCCTGTATCCACACAACAAATCATTTTATCAGACCTAATAAATATATAGTAGCCCGCACCAACGGTTGATTCTGAATTATTAATTTTTACCCGCATATAGACAGTTCAACGGGTCATAGAGGTAAAAGTTGAAAGAATGATCTCAAAGTGAGGGGCTCGTTATGGCTAGTAAGAAAAGGTCTAGCCTCTATGATTCAGTTAAATTACCATGATTTAACTCCTTCCGTAGAGTCGGGATGTGGGGCCTTAGAGTTGGGTTTCAGTCTTTTGGAAGAATAAATTATTAATCTTAATCTTACCGACAGCATCATAGACGACATCGAACTTTTGCGGCAAGTCTTCCACGTTCTCCTTTGTGTAATCAATCACCTTATCGGCGCCAAGGCTTTTGAGCAACTCGAATTTTTTAGCGCTGGAGGTTGCAGCGATTTCAGATGCACCAAACACGTGCTTTGCCACCTGAATGACGAGAGTTCCAACCCCACCGGCGCCGCCCAAAACAAGAATGGATTTTCCGGCGGAAAAGCCGGCCTGTTCAAGGCCGCCGTACGCAGTCTCAATAGCAAGCGGAAGGCTAGCGGCTTCGGGGAAGCTTAGATTATTGGGTTTGAGAGCAAGGAGGTTCTCTTCCACGGCGGTGTACTCCGCCAAGGAACCAAACAGTTTGGGATGCGCAGGATGTTCGTTTATGTTTCCGTACACTTGGTCGCCCACCTTAAACTTTGTTACTTGACTTCCCACCTTCACCACTACCCCGGCAGCATCGTATCCCGGAACAATCTGCATAATTATTTGTTAATTAAATAGCTATCAAATTAATTATAACCTATATAATATATAAAATTAATTGAGACGTTTACCAGAAAAGGGGGCTCAGGCGACCGGAATAAGCCGAGCATGCGTTTGGCGTCTACGGGGTTGAGAGCGGCGGCGATGACTTTGATCAGAACCTGGTCGTCTTTAGGAGTTGGAACTGGCAAATCTGTATGGAATTGGAGGACATTTACAGCTTTCCCTTCTTGGGTATAAGCCCAACCCTTCATCTTCTCAGGTGCGCTCTCTGCGGCCATGGGGATTAATACTAGAGCAGAATTCACCTAATAAGAGGGTTTTGGTTGTGGGTGGAATGAAGATGCAATCTTGCAGGATTGCATATGTGGACTCATAGAGACCGTACTTAGTCACACTGGGGTTGTAGACTTTTCCTTTGCATTAGGTAAGAGGAATGCCCTGTTGAGGTTTTTTTTTTGTGGGTTTTTAAATTGTCTAAGCACCTTGTGCTCAATTGGCATTCGTATTGAACTCTTATATGGGAGGTTGTGAGTTCGAGTCTCTTAAAAAAAAAGACAACGCATCTAGTTTGGAGCATGGCTTGATGGGACGCAGAGTTAGCTTTTTTTTTTTTTTTTTTTTTTTGATTGAGCCCACTGAATCGGATAAAAATCAATGTCTTTTGCAAAAACTCAATATATTTTCTATTACCCACATGTGCATTACCACATGCAAAAACCTTTTAAAATTTTCTTATTGGGATGCTCCAAGAGAAAATCGAATAGTGTATGTATTTTACTATGATTTAGTTCCGTGTTACCGTCAAGGTTTTGACCTTGGTTTCTTCTCATGGGCCATGGCATACTATTTTTGCACCTTCGGCCTTACGGAGAGAAAATTAAAGCATCTTGCTGGAAGGAAAATTATGTTTCAACTTGTGCGTTTAAGATGACATTAACCATGAATTTATTAATGCTTTAAAGGAAAGGAAACATTGATCAAGAGAAATGAGTTCTTTTTTTTTTTAATGTTACTAGCTCTATTACATTGTAGTATCTGTTCATATACTTTCTCAACCTACTGAAACACCAAGAGCCAATAACGCCTCCACCGAGGCTTGAACTCACAACCTTCCAAATAGAAGTCTAACCCGGGTACCATTAGACCACATAGTCCTGGTAAGAGAAATGAGTTCATTTTAGGGAAAATGACATTTTTTCCTCCTGAATTATATGATTATAGCACATTTTCTCCCTGAATTGTTCATGTAAGCACATTAGCCTCCTCAATTATTTTAAAAGTGGCGATTTCTCCTCCTAATATATTAAATTGACATTTCTATCATTAAAGTAAATATTTTATTTTTTTTTATTGTCTAACAAATTATTGCTTATACGAAAGTTTCCGGTTATGATTCAGATCCAGAACCCAATATTTGGATTTTAGTTTATTAAAAAATTATGAATCAAAAAAATTGAATCCTGAACCGTGAACCGACATTTCCGGATCCGATTCGCGATTTTGAACCGTCTTTATTTTAAAATTTTAATTTTTTATTTTTACAATAGTCTAAATTCAACAATAAATGTATTTTATTTTTGTTCTGTTCGAAACATGAACCGGCCATTCCGGTTCATGATTTTAATAAACTCCAAATATCAGGTTTCGATTCTAAATTGGTGTCCGTTCGGTTTGAACCGAATCGTGGTCATAATTTGTTAGAGAAGAAAAATAAATAAAATATTTATTTTAAGGGTAAAAATGTCCATTTAACATTTCATGAAGAAAAATACGCACTTGAATAATTTAGGAGAAAAAATACTATTAAGTATATAACTCAGGGGAAAAAGTGCTATTTTCCCTTAGTTTTATCATGTGTTTTACTCCATACTTTATTTAAAAAAAAAAAAACCATAATAACGTTACCATTCTAATTCCAAGATTAATACAAAGTTTAAAATTTCTTCGATCAAATACACAGGTCAAAGGTGGCTAACTGGTTGAGGGTTTGGCTTTGGTCAAGTGGAAATGAAGAAAATAGCATGGTTGAAGCTTCGTTTTTCAATGAAGGGGTTTGTTTTGAAGGTTTGCTTTTCATGAGAATCAATAAGCCACCCGAGTATTTGGTACAAATTATCTCAACTCAATAATGTCACGTTACTCAGAGAAGAAAAAGAAACAGAGTGGAAGCAAACAACAATGATGTCCCATACTTTCCAAGATTGCAAATGGCACAAAAAGATGTAGTACGGCGCCTATAATTTGATGGAAAAAAAAATATATATAGGAAGGATTTCGAACAAGTAATTTCACTATAATAAACACTGCAAATCCTTCCCTCACGGCGCTGCTGTGGAAGGACACTGGAGGGAAACCATTGTACGGAGTACATGTTATGGTACAAAAAAAAAGGGAAAAGATCCTCACAGACCTGAGAAGAATTCACGAGCCTCATAGTAACAATCTATGACAATGTTGAATAGAGGGTGAATCCGTTCGACTAGGTTGTTGGAATAAGGACCCAAGATGTCCCGGGGCAAAGGCGGAGTGCCAAAATCACTTGCACAGCTATACTGAGAAATCGAAAGACCACTCAGGCAGTAACATGTATGGTAGTGATCTCTGGCCTTCCCTGGTTTGTCCCTGAAACCGCCCTCTACCTGCATGCATGCGTCAACCATATCCAAGAATAGAGTGAATATTACAAAGATTCTACTGCATATATAGAAACTAAAGTACAGAGAGCAGGATGCCCAAGGTAGTGATTTGCACTTGGGTCCTATACCTGTGAGCAAAGTATGATGTAGCGTTGCAAATTTAGGTTGTCAAATAGAGGTCTCCTAGAAGCATGTCCATTGATAAACTCATAACCAATGTTGTTCAAGTTCTTCACTGGTTCAAAAGCATCATGGCCTGGTCCAGCTGAAAGAAATAAAATTGTTCAGATGATGAATTCAAAATCGTGAGATGCTTAAGTTCAGGAAGTTGGCCACGCCTGTTGAAATAATATTATAGTCAATATTTTAATACCTCCCTGCCTGAGATGAAAAGATTCATCCGTGTGAGTGGATGTTCCTTCAAGGTGGTCTTCTCCATCAGAGGAACTAGATGCAACAGAACCATGGTCACTCCCTGTGACAGAGTCACACTCCATAGCATTCAAATGCAATCTTTGTAATATCGCAGCCACTCCACCCTGCCAAGTAGCATCCATAGGACCATAGCTGAAGAATCTCAGAGTCCCGATATAAAACTTATACTTCTAAAGCCAACTGCTATTACCTGCCAAAATGAATAGCAACCATCTACCAACTTATTTGTTCTCCCTTGGAATCCACCTTCCACTCCTTGCCTGAATACCATCCAATCCTAGCACAAACATTCATAGTATTACATGAAATTGCTAGATAAAGAATTACAGTTGTCCAGCATAGAATATAGATGACCACACAGAAGTCACTGATCAATCATTGGCTGATATACAAAAGCAAGAGAAGTAAGCTCATAGTGAATACTATTAAAAGAAAGAACCAACTTACAAGTAAGCTTTGCAAGTCCAAACAATTAACTTCATCGATCAGAACCATTGCAGCCAAACCACAAAATGTATACCTGGGCAGATAACCAATCAGATCAGTAAGACGTTATTAGTTACATAAGCAGCTAAAAAGATTCACTTTGAGAACAGACAGAACTCTATAGAAATGGTAGCTTAATAACCATACAAGATAATATGTAAATTACATGTGCCCTAAAAATATGCAGTGTGCAGTGTGCATAAATAAGAACAGTCAAAACTCTATAAGACAAGTTGCTAAATGAACAAACAAGAAAATAAGCAGATTTAATTCTCCTATTAAAGAAATATAGAATACATATAGTATGTGACTTACCCACCATGAGCTTCAGAACCTGGTTCTCCAGCAATTCCACCTTCATATGTTTGACAACTACAAATGATCACAGAAATTGTGTGAGCTCATAAAAGTTTAAGCCATCTTAATTCTTCAAATTTATCTGTTGTAATCAACACCAGGACTAAAAATGAGCTCTTAAGTGCCTCTAATACCATGAAAATGATTCAGTACATGACTGCAAAATACACCAGGACATTCTTCTGAAGCACACTTGTCAACTCCCATCAAACATGACTAAATGAGTTACACTGGATTTAGACACATTGTTCATAGTTTCCTGAGGTAAAGAATATGCACCTAGTAGAAGAAGGGAGGTGTTAAAAACAAACCTTACAATGAAATTTCCAACATTATGAGACAGCTTATCATCAAGAATGTTCAGGATGCTTGCAACCTGACCAAATATTGCATGTATTCTATATTAGTTAGTAAACACGCAACACTAAAATACAGTTTGAAAAATAGTTTATAAAAAGGAATGATTTGCGAATAGAACTCTTTAGTTTAAAAAAAAAAAAAAAAAAAAAAAAAAAAAAAGGTGGGGAAGTGGGGGCATTGGTGAAGAAATGAAAATAGCTTAGTGGAGGAAAGGATGCAGAGCTCAAACTTACTGAAATGGCAGTATAGCACGCACGAACATCCACTTCCCCACCATCGTGCATCCTAAGAGCGAATAATTAAATATATTATGGGGGAAAATTGTACAAACGCAAAGTTACTTAGGAGTCCAAGGCCAAGATGAAATGTAGGATTGAACTAAGGTCGCTATAACAACAAAAGCACTTTAATCGGCATATGGTTAATATTCTCAAAGATCCCATTCCCTCTGATCAGATAAAGTGAAAGCAGGCAGAAAAACACATACCTGAAGCCGCCATTTGCTTCTTTCATTCGCAGCAAAAAGGAGTATAATTTATCTCTGAGATATATTACCAAATGTGTCAAGATCACACCAAACAATGCATGACATGTACATAACATAAGAAATGGGGATTGACCAGGCACCTCTTAATTGATGAGAAAGATTTTTGACCTCCCAAAGTTATGAGTGCATTAACTGCAGCATAGGTTGTTGCAAGATGTGGCATCTGACCAAGAGCAGAAGTGGATTTTATTCGAAGAAGATAAACATACTAATTTAAGAACTCCTAGACTTTGAAGTTACAGTACTCAGTTGCATGAAACAAATTTAGTAAACCTATTAACAATACAAATTCAAATAGGATTTAAGCTGCTGAAGATAAACTTGCCTGACCAGGTCCACCGCCATATCCACCATTTGGATCCTGCAGTTATGAAAAAACAAGCTGAGAATATATTTCTAGCAGTCTACTTCCTTGGTTTTCATTTTGGACACCACGTGATGTTTCCCAGCAGCTAGTCCAACTTACTATGGTTTGTTATAAATGGACAAACAGTTCAAATGCAAAGCAAAACATAAACCCAGATACAGAACTTTTCAGAAAAGAGTTCCAAAATAATAATAATAAACACATAAATCTGCTAACAAGGAAGACCGATTACAAAAGAAGTGGCATTGAAAAGTGTGAAGTACCCCGTGGAACTCTTTAAAGAAATGCAATCAAGGCTCAAGCAACAAGCATTGAATTGGACACCTAAGGACGCTCATCTGCACAGATCAATCTAGAAGTCTGCACTTTTTTACTTTTAGGAACCAGATTAGAAAGGGATCACGATTACCATCTCTAATTCTTTTCTTGCAATTGCATAGGAGTTTTATCTCATACCCTTTTCCTCACTACTTGTAATGATAGTTATACCCATGGAAGGATGAACCGAAATCTATGCTCTTTGGATCAATTAGCTTTGAATTAATATTAAATCCAATCCCCTTCTTTTCCAATGTTTATTCAACTCCCACATATTGCAATTGCAGAATATACAAGAACCTTAATTATTAATATCACAATGTAGTCAGAAAGCTATCCTGCTTATTTCATTTTCTCAATATAATAATGATTTAAAATATCAACATTAATATCTCAGACAGCAGCATAAAGCTATACGAAGAGTGACAAACCTGGCAGCGACTGAGAAAATCAATGGCGTCGTCTTTCAATTTATCGTCAATAGACTCGCCCAATAAAGCAATCGAATGGATTATCCAATAGCAAAGCCAAGGTCGACTGTAAATCAGCAAAACCTAGTAACTTCCTTCAAGTAGGATAAATTATTTTAATTATCAAACAAAAACGACGGGATCTATCATACTTGGCATCGAGAACAGAAAACGATGGACCGAGGTGATGGAGTCCTCTGTATAGATACTCAACGTGCTTCTCACGTTGAAGCTCCAAGCTGAAAAGTCCCGAAGAAGATTCATAATCGTTAAGATTGAGTATAAGAAAGAACAACCAAATTGTAAGAAACACACATATATCCTAGTGAACTTGAAGTGTGGATATATGGAGTGAGATGAAACCCTATAAATTAAGAGAGAGGAAGAGAGCTGACATGACGGACTGAGAGTTGGGAGGGATGCTGTAGAAGAAGTTGTAAATTTCGCGGACTTGACGCTCTACCGTCCATTGTTCTTCCTGAGTCTTCGTCCCTGTCGTAGACTCCATCGTCGCTATTCCGACCACCGGAAAAAAGCACTCAATCTGACCGGCGGGCGAAGACCCTGACGTTGACCTTCTATGCTTCCAGCCTTCAACAGTTCAACTTCGACTTCGATTCGCTTACTTGTACGGCCCGCAGGGCATATGCGTTGTCGGCGTATGCTTAACGGAGTACTCGGTATTTTTATTTTTTTATATTTTATTTTACTACGGAGTATACGTTTTACAATAACATTTGACGGTAAACCCCTATACTCTCTAAAATTAGAGATCTAAACCACTTTATTTCATTATTGGAATTTGGTCCACTAATTTTTGAAAATAAATCATACTACATAATAGTTTTTTAGTGACAAGAAAAAATTCTGTAATTATCTAATGGTACTAAATAAATTTTGCTTTGTGATTCTAGTCAGTAAATGACCTATCACTCGAACCAAGAAAGCTCATAGAAATAGGTTGATTTATATTGGTTGTATCATATATAAACTATATGATCAAGTGTTAGTAAGATAATGTAGAATGAGATTAAAATGTATTGTAAATGCAACTATGAAATCATTTATAAAAATCCCAAGAGTTTGTTCCTACAAGTTGCAAATGTGTTAATGTAGTGTTTTTTAGTTGGTGGAGACAGCTAGGCAAACGAGATGGTAATGTCGCTAGACAACGTAACTATAACGAATTAGTTCAATGATATAGTATGGGTAGGTCGGCAAATTATACTAAGAACTAGGGTTTACATTGCATTGTGGACATTGGTCCAAAATAATTTTCAGATAATCTGTCTGCAGTTAACATATTTTGTACTGTAAGTCAACAATTTATGTATTTGTAAATAAATTGAAGATATATTACATGTTAATTATAGACACATAAAATGATAACTATAAACACATAAAATATTAACTGTGAAGTATATAATATGTTATCTACATACATACAATTTTTAGATCATAATCTACAATGCAAGGTCTAACAATTGGTATAGGTCCGTCTAAGTTTATGACTCTCACAATGAGCAATTTATATCCTACACCACGGCGCGCGTTGCACTATGCGCCCAGATGCAAAACGACGTCGTTTTAATTATTTTTTTTTTTGAAATTTCCCGCCCTAGTGAATGGCAGTAGTTTTTTCTTTAAAAAAAAAACCGTTGTTCAAGAATGTACATAATGTTATACTAGAATACACATAATGTTATACATGAATGTACATAATTATATAACAAAATATACATACTCTTTTTAAAAGATAATACACATAATCTAACATAATACATAATAAACATAAACTTTTAACATAATACACATCAACTCTTAACATAATACACACAAATTTTCTGATTCGGATGTACATAATTGTATAAAAAGAATGTACATAATTGTATAAAAAATACACATAACGTTGTGAATAAATACACATAACGTTGTGAACAAATACACATAATCTCAGCAACTTCCTACCGCGCCTCCCAACACTACCCCAAAACGACGTCGTTTTGGGAGGCGCGCGGCGCACAGTGCTATGTGCGCCGTGGTGTAGGATATAACGATTGCTCACAATGCAAAATTGGGCTATGCAGTTTTATTTTTTATTTTTTGGCCAAATCAAAATAGTATTATTCTCATAATATTCATTATTTATACTTACTGTTAGTGTTGTAAAAATCGATCTAGATGGCCACCTAGGTGTCTTAGGTGTCAAGTTGGGCGCCTAACTCGGTTGAGTGATTTTTTTTTTCTTGTTCGACTGCTATTCTTCTATATTTTTCCAATCATGTACTCAACTAATCATCTAATATATGTAGTTGGGGAATTATAACAATCTAGCAATTCATAGTTTTGAGTAAGAAAAATATAGACAATATATATGCTCGGATTACTCGGCCGCTTAAGCGCTAGGGGCGCCCAACTAGCGCCTAGTGCCTTCTACAACATTGCTTACTATTTAGATGAGTAGGCCTATTAAACAACCATATGATTTTTCAAAAAAAAAAAAAAAAAAACAAATAAACCAAAAAAAAAAAAAAAAAAAAAAAACAACCATGTGATCTATAAAAGGTGAAACATCTCAATATTTTTCCATCTCAACCTTACACCTTTTGCCTCGTGTGTTTAGAAATATATAAAGTATATATTCTCACACCTAAACTATTGGGACGTACTACAAGTAACACCATAGCATAAAATATAATACTAATAATAATAAATAACGGAGATGTTATGAAAACATTGACAAATTGGAACAGTATTTATAGCTTTGCTCATATTTATGTTTTTATGATTAGTGGATCATTATTATAATACTATTAAATACAAAAATTATAAATATTAACTTCATACAAAATAGAAGGCATGATGTATACATAAATCACTCAGATTTAAACATCTATTCAATACTTGACATCACAAATTTAAAATTAATGTCAATTTATCATTAACGACGCACTCAACCATCAATAAGTAAATTTTGTGACATTGAACATTTAAAAAAAAAAATTGAGACTGAAATACAAAATGCAGTAGAAAGAGACCGTGACCAAACATAACATTATCATTATAAATTGAAAGACAAATGTGAACTGTATTCCTTAAGATAGATTGTCTTGTATAATTAAGGAGAGCAAGCCACCCACACCAGATAGTTGCTCCATTAGATAGGCTCCGTTTGGTTTCCGTGAAATCGTCTCAATCCATTTCATCAATCATCATGGATTAATAAAATCGGGTTGTCCCTAGTTGTCTAGTTATCAAGTGTGGCACGCATCTACACATGCTCTTGCAAAATCAAAGATAATATTTGCTACTACTACTATTCGCAACAAACAGAACATCAAACAGTCCCATTGCACGTGTTTCCACTATCCATACCAAAAGATGTCCCGGATAAGATGCCAATGGATTCCCACTTTCAAAATGAAGAATTTTCTTTAAAAAAATACAAATCAAATATAGAGCTTTTTAATCAAAATTTTTCATTTTGAAGTTATAAAACACAAAATAATAATTGTGTACATATTAACATTTCATATATATAACTCTAAACAATAAATTATAGTTTATAAATATAAAATTCGGAGGTTACTTGACCCGTCCACGTATATCTATACTATTTTGATATTATTCAATTAATTTCACATTATATTAATTGAAAATAATTAAAACTGATCGTTTTTTTTTTTTTTTTTTTTTAAATATTTCAGTAAAAAAAAACAAAAATTGAAAAATGTTGAAAAACTAGATATAAAATTCCTAAAAGGAAAAATATATAAATAAAAATTATGATCACTTATTTTTCTAAATTAATCATAGCATATTAGGATAGATTTTAAGAATTTGATATATCTTTGTTATCAAAAGGTTGAATCCCCAATCTTAATGTACATATGAGAGGATGTAAATCAACTCAACTGAACAGAGAGATTAACCTTTTGTTTATTGTGCACAAAGAGTATTCCACTTTGAGAGATTGTTCTTACACTGTTATTGGTGAGATTTGACCCCGAATTATTGTTTCTAAACTTTATCACCGTAACCTGTGCTACTTATGCCGACGAATTTAGAGTGCACTCTTAGGGGGGTGTATTCAATCATGACTTTTGTAGAGTTTTAAAGACTTTTAAAATGATAGATTTTAATAAACTTTTATTGACTTTCATAGAGTCGTTCAAAACTTTTTAAAACTATATAAGACTCTATAAAAGTATATATAAAAAACATTCATAGACTTTTATCAACTTTTTAATTTAAAAAGTCTACAAAAGTCATTGAAATTCTAAATTGAATACATCCTTACAAAATTTCAATAATTATGATTCTTATCATTTATAATTTTTTTTACAAAACATTTATAATATATCATAAAATTATTCTTATTATATAGTTCTTCACTCACAACAACATTCTCAACATTATTATTTTTATCCATAGTATGCTGAGACTTATATGCTAATTACTTTTTTTTATATATATATATATATATATATATATATATTATTAATAAACATTAAAAAAAACTATTTCATTATAAATTCATAACAATATTGAAAAATAAAATTTATAATAAAAGAATTGATCAAATAAAATATTTAAAAATATAATTACAAGTTCCATAAAATAAAAAAAATTAAAATTTAATATATATATATATATTACGAATATAAACATAAAAAAAAAAAGGAATAAGGTTCAAATTAGCCATTGAACGTAACCTGAAAATGCAATTAGGCCACTCAACGAAAACAAAGTGCAATTAGGCCACTGAACACTCAAAAAATGTGTAATTTGACCACTGAACACTCCAAATGTATGCAATTTCATCGAATAGCAGGTTACCATCAATTTTAGCAGGTTACCTGCTTACGTGGCAGCTGAGTTGGCATTTAATTTTAATAATAAATTTTTAAAAAATTGAAAAATAAATAAATAAAAATAAATAATAAATAAAGTGCTGGCCACCCCGTCGTGTTTTTATTTTTTTAAAAATTTATTTAAAATTATTTAAAAACTATTAAAAATGCCAACTCAGCTGCCACATAAGCAGGTAACCTGCTAAAATTGATGGTAACCTGCTATCAGGTGAAATTGCATACATTTAGAGTGTTCAGTGGCCTAATTGCATTTTCAGGTTACGTTCAGTGGCCAATTCGAACCTTATTCCAAAAAAAAAATTAAAATCAAAATTTATAGTATTTATATGAATATTATGAAACATATACTAAAATTTGACGATGAAAAATTTGCTTTGTTCATGTATTTAGGGAGAATTAGAGAAAGTTAGGGATGAAAAATTCATAGAAAAAATAAATATCAATATAAACAAGCAATAATGAACTAAAAATAATATTATTTCAAATTTTTAGAGAAAGAATGTAAAGTTCAGGAGAGAGAAAAAAATGGTAGAGTTTAGGTATGAGCAAAATATAGGATAATGAAGAAAAATAATAATTTTATTAAATTTAGATAGGTTTATAAAGTTTAAATATGGAGAAAAAATAGAGTTTAAATAGAGAGAGAAAACATTCAGAGTTGTTAGAAAGAAAATTTTGAAATCTTGGGGTTGATGGTTGGATTTCAACTATGTATATTTGAGAAGGAAAAGTCTACAAAAGTCCTAAAATTAAAAAGTCTACAAAAGTTCATAACTTTTTGAATAGCACATGACTTTGATTCTTTAAAAGTCTTAATCGAATACCACACGACTTTCTTTAAAAATCTTGATTAAATACCGCCTAACTTTTAAAGATTCTCTAAAAATTTAAATTGAATACATCTAAACTTTTGAAGTTCATAAAAGTTTTTAAAACTCTACAAAAATCATGATTGAATACACCCCTTAGATAAGCATTGCAGATTTGTTACTAAATTAAAGAATTAATTTTGAAATTTCAGACACAATCCGAATCACAGCCGTCGATGTATTTGACAACGACGGTCAGTTTGTAAAAGCAGCTCGAAACACGCAACGGGGTCAAACATGAAAGCAAGTATACAGATATTGTACGACAAGTGTAGCGATCCATTATGCAAACGTTGACGGCGTCGCAGGTGGACGAGATAAGGTTTCGATCAGGCCCGAGCCGTCACTTTCCATAATTCGAATCCGTTTCGACTACAAATAGGCTCGGGCTTTACAATTCACACTCACTCACGAATCATAGCAAGCAACTAAGAAGTTATAGAGAGAGAGAGATGGCGATGAGGCGTGTTGCTGCTTCTGGGCTTCGGGCTTTTGCTTCTTACGGGAACCCATCCCTTCTCACCCGACAACTTCACGTAAGCCGTCTCTTCAATTCTTAAATTTGTTTCCGATTATGATCGGAGGTTTTGTTTGTTTGTTTGATTTAACTCCGGCCGGGAAACAGGCTTCTCCCGGGAGCAAAAAGATCGTCGGTGTTTTCTACAAAGCAAATGAGTATGCTTCGATGAATCCCAATTTTGTGGGTTGCGTGGAGAATGCACTGGGTATTCGTGATTGGTTGGAATCCCAAGGTCACCAGTACATAGTCACTCCTGACAAAGAAGGACCCGATTCTGGTAAGAAAAAATGACGATTTCCCCCCTCAAGCATATATAATTTGCTTCAGTGAACACAAACCTTAACAGCTCCGAATTAGATTCTTGATAGATAGTTGTAATTTGACATTTGTGCTTGTTCTTTAGTAGCTGTAGACATGATTCTAAATGCAAGAATTTTTTTAGGTTACAAGAGAAACCCACACCCACAAAATAGGTTGATCATAGCTGATCGGCCCAATAGGATGCTTTCACTGGGAGTTAAACTTGTAGCTTTATGATTATCAAGTCAATAGTTCTTCCCAAAAGATTGAATCTCCAACCCAAGGGCCCCACAGAGCATCTGAGACTCTGAGAGGATGTAAATCATGGTAACTCAGTTGAACACAGACTAGACTCGATCCCTGGTCATTTTTTTTTTAAACTTCACCTCTGTGACCAACTGAACTGCCCATACGGGCATTATCAAGTCAATAGTGTGCCTAACTAGGCTTGATTTTTGCCTAAATGCAAGTATTGTCCATTGTGTTTGAATTTGTGAGTTGTGTGAAAGTAATGGGAAGTTTTGTCTTGTGTTATTCGTGATTAACAGAGCTGGAAAAGCATATTCCCGATCTACATGTGTTGATAACCACTCCCTTTCATCCTGCCTATGTCACGGCCGAAAGGATCAAGAAAGCCAAGAATTTGCAGCTGTTGCTCACTGCTGGCATTGGTTCAGATCACATAGATCTCAATGCTGCAGCTGCTGCTGGGCTGACAGTGGCAGAGGTCACTGGAAGCAACACCGTCTCGGTTGCAGAGGACGAACTGATGCGTATCCTCATTCTTGTTCGGAACTTCCTGCCCGGGTACCATCAGGTCATCAAAGGGGAGTGGGATGTTGCGGGAATTGCTTACAGAGCTTATGATCTCGAGGGGAAAACCGTTGGGACGGTTGGGGCTGGTCGAATTGGGAGGCTTTTACTCCAGAGATTGAAGCCTTTCAACTGCAATCTGCTGTACCACGATCGTCTCAAGATGGATCCCGCATTGGAGAAGGAAATCGGGGCAACATTCGAGGAAGACCTTGATACTATGCTGTCAAAATGCGACATTGTTGTCATCAATACCCCTCTAACAGACAAAACAAAGTAAATTTATGTCTCTGTCAGTTCATTCAAAATGTAAATATGCAACTATGCAAGTTCTCATGGTCTTTCCATCTTTTGTTGTGATTTTAGGGGAATGTTCGACAAGAACAGGATCGCTAAGATGAAGAAGGGAGTGTTAGTGGTGAACAATGCTCGGGGCGCAATCATGGACACTCAAGCAGTTGCTGACGCTTGTTCCAGTGGACACATTGCAGGTAATTCTCGTCAAATCCTATGTAAAAACATCCTTATCCAAGTGCCCCGAGCTGAATCCAGTGCTTTCTTGATCGACGTTTAGGCTACAGTGGCGACGTTTGGTACCCACAACCAGCTCCCAAGGACCATCCATGGCGATACATGCCAAATCAAGCCATGACGCCCCATATTTCCGGGACGACCATTGATGCACAGGTACCAATCCTGTTTTCCCCGTTTAATATGTAGTCTTGTCTTGATGAGAATGAAACGTTTGGAGTCAATACCCAATTTAGTACTCAACTACGGTTGTTTTTCTCGACTTAGTCACCTAATTGAGTCCTGAGCTATTAGAATCAAATGACTAAATGGAGAAAAAACACTATAGTCGATGACTAAATTAGGTAAAAGCACTATAATTGAGATTTAAATTAAGTAAAACCATCAAAGTCCAGTACCCAATTAAGCACAAAAAGCCGTTTATGACTAAATGAAAAGAAAATCACTATAATCGATGACTAAATTAATTCGAAATCTTTGAGGCATGTGTTTATGTAAGTGTTTCTTGAAATGCTTTGCAGCTGCGGTATGCTGCAGGAACTAAGGACATGCTGGACAGGTATTTCAAGGGTGAAGAATTCCCTGCCCAGAATTACATTGTAAAGGATGGGCAATTGGCGAGCCAGTATCGTTAAACTGCTTCGGCATGATGCTGTGTTGTTGTTGGTGTTTTTGTTCAGAATGTCAGTAATAAATAGGCCCTTATCTACAGTGTATTCAGAACACTTGTAATGTGAGAAAAGGAACATTTCTCTGTTGTGGCTTTCAATCCCATCTTTGTGATCTCTTGAAATTAAATTATTACCCAAAATGTTCTGGATGGCCAAATCAAATTCTTGATATATTATTTAAATTAAACACATTGTTAGTTAAAAATCAACATGAAATTGATTTAATAGGGGAATGTAGTTTTTAATTAATAAATGTAGTTCTAAAATTAATATTGTTGAGTATATACTATGGGTGTGTTTGGTAAATAGCTGTTAGTTGATAGCTATTAACTGATTGAGTTAGTTAGTAGGTTTGACTAGTTGCTAGTATTGGCTGATTGTATAAAAATGTTTGGTAAATGAGCTGTTAGTTGATAGTTGATCACATACAAAATGATTTTTTCAAAAAATTAATCTAAAATTTTGCTTTGAATAACTTTTTGAATTTCAGTATTTTGAAGCAATAAATTGTTACAAAAAAACTAATTAATCAAACACTTATACTAATTATTTTACCAAGTCAAATAATTAATAATGATCAAATAAGTCAAAAGACTTATAAACTCCAAAATCGGTTGGTGACCTATAATTGTAGGTCACTAGCGTTTCAATGAATTTTCCGTATCGAATACCAACAACCAGTGACGATTCGGTCGTCGATATTTGATGTCAAAAATTTGCTAGAAGGTCGCCGAAACTTTAATGATGCAATTACAGGTCACCAATCAATTTATGAACTTTATTACTCCAAAATAACATGTTTATAGGTTTAATTGCATCATTTAAAAAGTTAATTAATTTTTATTCCGTATTAGTCGATGTATATTACATTTATTATTACCCATCTAGAGTGGATTGCTCCGTACACATTACGGAATGCTTTTACAACCAAAAAAAAAAGGCCATATCAAACGTGGACGGCTGCGATTTTCTGAGAGATTCCGGAAGATCAACGATCAGCACTGAAACGTCTGAAACAACAATCTCGTTCAAAAGCCGATTTGGACGGACACTACCATCAGAACTGTGTAGAAAAAATCTCAGATTGCATCTGTTGAATTTCATCCGCCTCGCTCGTTCAGTCTCTACCTTTACCAAAAAGAATCAAAGGTAATTAGCTCGTTTTACGGAAGTAATTATTCATTATTTTAAATTCATTGCTGTTACTGCTTCATTGCTTGCGATCTGATGATGTTTAGGGCTTGATTCAGTTCTTCTCCGATTTCAATTGCGTTCATATTTTGCGTTGTATCAGGAAAACGAAGCTTCTATTAGATTTTTAGTTTTCCTTCAGAGTTTTATGAATTTGACGATTGATTAAGTGAAATTTGATTTTGATCTAGTAGAGTTTTGTTACAAATGGCTGAAGCCAAATCAGCTATGAGGAAGCCGGTTTTCACTAAGGTTGATCAGATGCGACCGGGAACTAACGGCCACAACCTTGTCGTTAAGGTTGTTAGCTCGAAGATGGTGTTGCAGAAGGGCAGACCAGATGGACCCCAAGTGCGTCAAATGCGGATTGCTGAATGTTTGGTGGGAGATGAATCAGGGACCATTCTATTTACTGCTAGGAATGAGCAAGGTACGCTTGTCTGCTCATCTTGATTATTTTGTCTACATATTTGTTTAGATATTTCATTTCTAGGTGTTTTTCAACCTAAATTTTTGAAACATTTTGATGTGATCTTCTTTGTTCAGCATGTGAGAACTGAGAATACTGTTACTGTTTTCATGGATGGAAATAACCGAATTGAAGAAACATAGTGTGATCGAATTCACATGGAGAGAACAAAATGATTATCCTTTTGTTTGTTTTCTGAGGAATGTGTAGGCAAGAGGATAATGCTGCAAAAGTTTTTTGCTAGGAAATAGGAGTAGTCTAAATTTAAAAGTGCTCATATGTTTTAAATTATAGATTCATACTTCGTGGTTAGATATATTTGAATTATTATATCGTGTTTTTGTTTACTGGATTTGCATCACCTAACTATTCTTTTAACATAATTTTAGGTTTTCCAATGGTTAGGGACAATAGTTTTCTACTCCTTTTGAATAAACATTAGTAGAATGCAAACTTTGTTTTGAAATCTGACTTTCTGCTTGTCATAAGAACGAAGAGTCTTTTATCTATACAATTATATTGGTTCTTGACTTATTGCTGGTGCTGTTATCTGCAGCAACAGTGCTGTTATGGTAGTGTCTCAAATGGACTCCAAAAAATTGTCCCTTGGTTAATCCATATTTCGTTTTTTTCAGTTTCTTCCTATATTAGGAAGGCATTTGAGCCAAGACTGATTTTTTGTGTGACTGATTTTTTGTGTGAATCCTTTTGATGCAGTGGATTTAATGAAGCCTGGCTCTACTTTAATCTTGCGGAATGCTAAAATTGACATGTTTAAGGGGTCAATGAGGCTTGCGGTGGACAAATGGGGTCGCATGGAAGAGGCAGAGCCAACCGCCTTCAACGTCAAAGAAGATAACAACCTTTCACTCGTTGAATATGAGTTAGTCAACGTGGTGGAGGAATAATGAGCTCCGGGTTTGAATCCATAGTGAGATTTTTGGGGCCAACTCAACTGAATCAGGCAAGATATGGATTTGTGGGTGAGAAGTGATTATGTTGTTTTTTTCTCCAGGTGCTCTTGTTTGTGTGATGCTAAGGATGTTTCGATTTAGGAAGACAAATCTTGGATTAAATTCAGAATGAAAGAAGTTTCAATATACCTCTGTGGCTACTACTGCAGCTGGCTGGTCTCATCAAATTAGAACCCTCTGCACCAGAGTCAGATGCAATAAATGGACTTTGCTCATATATGCCCAGGCATCGAATGCTCCCAGCGCTTTGAGATTATATTATATATTATATAAATATATATATATGTGGAAATAATGGAGTATAAAATGGATTGAGAGAGATACTGGCAATGTAGTTCCTTGGGTGGTTTTAATAATATGTAATCTTTGCCATAAAAGTAATGGATGGATGCTTTCTGCTGTGTTTATGAAGATGTGTTGAACTTTTTATTCATTTTTCCACCCTTCCCTATAAAATAGATTCTTAACATGATTCATTTAAGGGGAAATTATACTTTTAGTTTCTTTATCATTGTGAAATATAGCCACAGTCTTCCCACAAAAAAGAGGTGATTAAATTTGGTCTTTAATTTTCTCAAAAAGTTCAAACACCCACAATATTCATTAAAAGTTATTATATGTACTTAATAAATAAAAGTTCTGGGTCAAGCGGTAATGACATAAGTGTTATTTTTCCTTACAAATAAAAATCTTGATTTAAATTATCATATGCATTAGAAGTAGAATGAGCTTGGACCATTTTTATTATGCGGGTTCAGGAAAATTATCTACTGGACTATATATAATTTTTAGAGTAAAAGAGTAAAAATTGTTGTAATATTTTACTCCGTATAAAAGTACCATTGTACTAGATATTGCCTAAAAATTGCCATCTCCCCAGATTATTGCCTAAAATTCTCATCTCCCCAGATTATGAGACCCGAATGGTTGTTACTCTGTCAAGAATGGCTATAGATGCATTGTTTGAAAATTATGAGACTAATAATGATGGGGTATTTAGCAATTGGACCACTCTATGGAAGTTAAAAATTCTGCCTATATGGAAAACCTTCCTATGGAGAGCTATTAGTGATATCCTACACACTACCAATAATTTACTTATAAAGAGAGTAGAAGTTGATCTGATGTGTACATGTGTAGGATCATGAATGAGGATGCTATGCATTCATTAGTATTGTGTGGCTATGCAAGCTTCATATGGACTCAATCCAGATTTGGTCGTCTTCTCCAATGGAGAAGACGGCCGTCTGCTCGTCTTCTCCATTGGAGAAGGCGGCAGACGGCCGCCTGCCGCCTTTTCCATTGGAGAAGGCGGCCGTCCGGTCGTCTTCTCCACTGGAGAAGACGACCGGACGGCCGGAAAAACTCACCGGCCGCCGGAAAAATTCGCCGGTCGCCGGATTCTATCACCGGTGGCCGGATTTCGTCGCCGAAATTAAAATGACCTGTAATAACAGGTCATTTACCGGTTTTTGGACTTCATTGACCAAATTTAACATGTTTGAGTGTTTAATTGACCTTTTTTTAAAGTTTAGGGGGCTAATTGACCTTTAGGGTAAAGTTTAGGGGTCTATTTGACCCTTTTCTCCCATATAAATAGATTCTTAACATGATTCATTTAAGGGGAAATTATATGCTTTTAGGGGATGTATTCAGTCATGACTTTCATAGACTTTTATGAACTTTAAAAGTTTGGAGGTATTCAATTCAAACTTTTAGAGTCTTCAAGCGGTATTCAATCAAGATTTTTAAAGAGTCTTTAAAAGTTGTGTGGTATTTGATTAAGACTTTTGAGTTTTTAAAAGTCAATGTGGTATTCAAAAAGTTATGAATTTTTGTAGACTTTTTAATTTTAAGACTTTTGTGGACTTTTCAATTCTCAAATATAAATAGTTGAAATCCAACCATTGACCCCAAGATTTCAAATTTTCTTTCTAGCAATTTTGGATGTTTTCTCTCTCTATTTAAACTCTATAAACCTATTTAAATTCAATAAAATTATTTTTTTCTTCATTATCCTATATTTTTCATCATACCTAAACTCTACCAATTTTTGAAATAATATTATTTTTACTTCATTATTGCTTGTTTATATTAATTTTATTTTTTTCTATGAATTTTTTTTATCTTACTTTCTCTAAAATCTCCCTAAATACATGAACAAAGCAAAATTTTCATCATCAAATTTTAGCATATGATTCATAATATTCACATAAATACTTATATATTTTGATTTTTACTCTTTTTATGTTTAGATTCGTAATATATATATATATATATATATATATATATATATATATATATATATATATATATATATATATAAACATAATAAGTCTCAATCAAAGTTATATCCCTCATTTATGTCCATATTTTTAATGCTAACTATTTTGTATATTGTGCTTTTAGAGTTGTACTATACAATTTTTTGGACAAAAATACCCTTACCGTTATAACTTTCGTTACTTACCATGCACATGCATCTACCATATCTTTTATTCTTTAATTATAACAAAATATTTGTAAAACATTATATATTCATTATATATTAGATTAATATAATAAATAAATTTTATTTCACTTTGATTTTAATTAGTAAAAATTTGTTAGTTATTTTTAAAAATATAAATATTGGGCATATGTTTATGCGCATCGCGCATAAAAAAGACTAGTATATATATATATATATATATATATATATATATATATATAGAGAGAGAGAGAGAGAGAGAGAGAGAGAGAGAGAGGAGCGCTCACATGTGGCCATGTTGTTAGGTGTGGTCATATGGTCAATTATAGACCATTAGATTAGATAGATCTAATGATTCATATTAATCAAGATTTTTTCCAGTATTTTCGCGCACATTCTCCTACCCAGAGAACTGTAAGGGTAAACTTGTCATAAAACACCGGAATAGGAAAAATCACATTGTTGTGTGTTTTATTACACTATTGGTGCATGTTGTCAACACTGTTGGTGTATTCTGGAACCCGACCGCTATAAATGGCCATTGTAATTACCATAACACGGGAATACACCATTGGTGTGTTTCACTGTGGTGTGTTTTATTACACTATTGGTGTATGTTGTCAACACTGTTGGTGTATTCTGGAACCCGCCCGCTATAAATGGTCACTGTAATTACCATAACTCCCCCACTTACTAAAACGCGCGAAAATTCTCAGAATTACCACTGCCTTTAGATTAAACTGATTCAACGACCCAGATACGACCACACGACCATACCTAATGACATTACCACATATGAGCGTTTTTCTATATATATATATATATATATATATATATATATATATATATATTAACAACAGGTTACTACGAATAACGAATTATTGTTCGCAACAACAAGTTAGGAGTTCGCAACAACAAGTTAGGATTGCAAACAGTAGCTCCTTATTGTTATTTGCAGTCTCAAATTACTATTGCAAATAATAGTTCTTTGCATGATGCCTAGCAATATATCAAGTATAATTTTATATATATTATTAATATTAATTTTTTTTATGCAACTTATAATTATATTTTTAAATATTTTATTTGATCAAGTCTTTTATTATAAATTTTATTGTTCAATATTGTTATGAATTTATAATGGAATAGTTTTTTTTTTTTTTATGTTTATTAATATATAATAATGTTGAGAATGTTTATGTGGATGAAAACTATATAATAAGAAGAATTTTATGATATATTATAAATGTTTGTAAGAAAATTGTAAATGATAAGAATCAAAATCATTGAAAGTTTGTAAGGATGTATTCAATTTAGAATTTCAATGTTTTTTTTTATAGATTTTTTAAAAATAAAAAGTTGATAAAAGTCTATGAATGTTTTTTATATATAATTTTATAGAGTCTTATAAAGTTTTGAACAACTCTAAGTCAATCAAAGTTTATTAAAATTTATTATTTTAAAAGATTTTAAAATTCTATAAAAGTTATGATTGAATACACCCTCTTAGTTTCTTTATTAGTGTAACATAGCCACATTAGTCTTCCCACAAATAAGGTGAGAGTTAATACCCAAAATTGTCCTCGACTATAGTGGTTTTTCTCAATTTCGCCCTAAATGGCTTTGGTGACCTAATATTGTCCCAGACTTTTGTGTTTCGCTCAATTTATTCCTCCGTTTGTTATTCTGTCAAATTGATGTTAAATAAAGGGACAATTCAATAATATCAATATTGACTTCTCTTTACTTTCAACATGCGAAGTGAGAAATCTTTCTTTCTTGCACGAATTATACTCAGAATTACTCCTAGACCTACGAATCAAATTTTATATTCGCATGTTTAAGAGTGATTTTGGGAGTAATTCGTAAAAAAAAAAAATGAATTTCGCACTTCACATGTCTACGAGTAAAGAGATGCCAATTTTAAAATTACTGAATTATCTATTTATTTAACAACAAATGGACGGAATAACAAATGAGAGACTAAATTGAGCAAAAACACAAAAGTTTGGGACTAAATTGAGTAAAAACACAGAAGTCTGAGACAATATTAAGTCACCAAAGTCGTTTAGGACGAAATTGAGAAAAACCACTATAGTCGAGGACAATTTTGGGTATTAACTCAATAAGGTGATTAAATTTGGTCTTTAATTTTCTCAAAACGTTCAAACACCCACAATATATTTATTAAGAGTTATTATATGTACTTGCTCCTATAAATAAAAGTTTTACCAGTAATTTATAAGATCAATTTACATTAATATTAACAATGATACTATGCCAAAGACTTTGCATTGTGATCAAATAGTATAAATGTAAAGTGTGATTTCCTCAAATGGGAAGTCATAGTTCCGAACTCAAAAACAATGATTCCTCAAAAACTCATTTGTGGTCTCATGACCTCCCTTATGGGTGAGTCACTATATATCATCTGAGCACAAGGTGCTTGACATTTACAAACATCATAGTTCCGAACTCAAAAACAATGATACTTCAAAAACTCATTTGTGGTCTCATGACCTCCCTTATGGGTGAGTCACTACATATCATTTGTGGTCTCATGACCTCCCTTATGGGTGAGTCACTACATATCATTTGTGGTCTCATGACCTCCCTTATAAGTAAGGACGGAGTCAGACCTCCCTTATAAGTAAGGACGGAGTCAGAGGGGGGAGGGGGGTAGTTGCTGAAATTATTTTAGCAAACAGTCATACGGAAACGAACTCTAGTTAATCGCCCGCAACAGGCGATTAACTAGAGTTCGTTTCCGTGTGTGTGTATATATATATATATATATATATATATATATATATATGCCAATTCAGTAACAGATCCAAAAATTTTGTTCAGTGGGGGCACATTAAAATAAAATAGATAAATTAAATATTGTTAGATATGAACGAAAAATAAAACACATCAAAATTTTATAAAAATACTTATAAATTAAACATCTAATTTTATATATATATATATATATATATGTGTGTGTGTGTGTGTGTGTGTGTGTGTGTGTGTGTAAAAACAGTGTTCATAGAACATTTGAAAGGAATTGAACCCGTGACCTTTCTCAATCAAACACATGCACTACTATTTAGGCTAACTAATTAATTTACTCTTATTAAATTAATTAATAATTTAGTAGCTACAATAACAAATAATACATATGTATTTTTTTAATTTAAAATTATGTGTCTACACCAAGACTATATGGTTTAATGGTACCCAGGTTGTACTTCTATTTGGAAGATTGTGAGTTCGAATCTGTATTTCAGTAGGTTGAGAAAGTATAGAGCCAGTAGCATTCAACAAAATTGTGAGTCTACAATGTCTTTATTCATTATCAATAAATTGTGTTTATTTTCACCAATATAAAAATTATTTGCATTCAAATTCATCAATTAATTATATTCGCTACAATGTCCTTATTAAAAACAAATTATTCATTATCAATAAATTAATTAAGAAAAATAATTTCATTAGTTATATTGTCTTTATTTTTTTCTAATGTATTATCTTTTTTGTGGACTATTTTTTAATTAAATATCAAAGTTATAATATAAAATAATGCTATATATTTATTTACCAAGTATTTTTTAATACCATGAAAAAATTAAAAATTAAAAAAATATAATTAATAAAGTCAGTCATATTAACTACTTTGAGGGATTTGTTGACAAAGAGAGTATTCAAATCACACAACAAATTGAAGTGAGAACTACCCCGCGATGTCCTTGTTTGATAATCAACAGTTAGAGGTTAGCGGTTAGCGTTAGCGGCTTTGACCAGCGAATTATATCAACGATTTGTAAAAAGATATTTAAAATGAATTTCACTACAGAATTTTAAGATCTTCACTTCTATTTCTGTATCTATCTACTATATATACTATACATTAGCTTTTGCTGACAAGTTTTAATTTACTCGGCTTCTGAAACGTACTCTCTCGTTTCATCTGTGCACAGGAAAGTCACCTCCGGCGATCTGTTCGTTTCATCTGTGCACAGGAAAGTCACCTCCGGCGATCTGTTCATCTCATCAGCGTAATCTCTCTCTCTCTCCTTGTTCTATAGATGATGAATGCATATAGAATATCATATATCTTAGGTTAATTTAATTACTGTGTTAGTTTGCACGTTATTAATTTGCGCAAGTAGTAGGAGTATGTGTAGCGTGCATTACAATATTTAATTTTCCACTGTTTTAATTTGCTAGTTGGTTGCGTACAGTACCTACATAATGTATATGCAGGCCGGCATGATTGAGCTCTAAATCTTTATCTTTATACCAATATAGCCAGGAGATTTGGCTCTATTTTTCCCGCTCAGTTCAGGGGGGTATTTTTGACTTTACCTATTTTTAGGTTTCTAAATTCGTGATCAAAATATTAAAAGAAACATGTAAATTTAAACTTGGTTTCCAAGTTTTGAATCAGTTTCCAATGTTTCTTTTCTTGGTTTTATAATATTGCAATTAATAGTTAGTAAAAACACTTAGGTTATTGTGTAAAGTTGTGTATTTTTTGGTTTCCAAATTCGTGTTTAAAAGAAACATGTCAGTTTAAACTTGGTTTCCAAGTTTTGAATCAATTACCAATGTTTCTTCTCTTGGTTTTCTAATATTGCAATTAATAGTGAGTAATACACTACAAAAAAATTGTTCATTAATGAGAGGTAAAACCGTCACTAAAGAATCAAAAACCATCATAAAAGACTTTTAATGATGGGAAATTTACTATCGTCACCCGTCGTTAAAGCTTCCGCGGTTAAAAACAAATAGTGAAACAAATAGTGACGGGATATGATACCATCATTAATAAGTATATAGTGATAGTGTATTTACCGTCACTAAAATGTTCTTTTAATGACAAAAAATCCCGTCACTAA
This sequence comes from Ipomoea nil, assembly GCF_001879475.1. Classification (NCBI taxonomy): domain Eukaryota; kingdom Viridiplantae; phylum Streptophyta; class Magnoliopsida; order Solanales; family Convolvulaceae; genus Ipomoea; species Ipomoea nil. The sequence goes on along the minus strand of NW_017617241.1, from coordinate 374,139 downwards.
TACAACTGCTCACTACCATAATTTACTCTCATTACATTCTTGTAACGATGAAAAATCCCGTCATTAGTACTACTATTTACTAACAAAATTTTCCTCATTATATTAGATTTTGCCCGTCACTAAAAATTATAATTTAATGTCAAATATTATTTTTCTAATTTTATATATACTATTACTTCTCATTAAATATTAAATTTGTAATACATTTTTTCTCACTAATCGATATTATGTTATGTTGTAACTATAGATATTTTATTAAAAAATGCAATCAAAGTGAACTGGATCAATATATTAAATGACTTTATAATCACTATCAAAATGAAATGTTTCATACAACTTCGTAAAAACTAAATCAAAGAAACTAATTATAACAAATAGCCATAGTAATGTATCTGTTGGTTATTTTGCCTCAAGTCTTTTGCATTTAGGTAACCAGGAGACTGCCCACCTACAAACCACCGAAAATCCTGCAAAATTTGCAGCAACTGAAGCAGAGAACAGAATTAGTATATAACCTGACACAGGAGCAACTAACATTTCTTACTGGTTTTGTCATAAAGAAATCATGATTGCACTGACCTTGAACATGAAAGAGTGATACCCTTGAGTTTTGAACTCATAGTGGCCTGAAACTTCAAACAATTTGCTCTTGTTCTCATTACATAGACACAAGCATTTTCCTGTCAATGTAGAAGAACATATTTGATAGAAGTATATAAAAATGTGGCAAGAGAGCAGTAAGGGAAATTCACTATTTGACATACCTAGTCCAATTGGCTTCCTTTGTAAGAGTTGTCTTTGGACAAGCTCCCATTTCAAGTATATGAAATGGCTCATACACCCATATTTAATAGCCACATTAAGAAGATGGTGCCAACATTCCAACCTGTAGCAAGTACACGTGGAACCACAACCAAAATAGAGCAAAGTAATGATAGTTTGTAGTTTTATTTTGAATCAACTTTATGAATATATAAATAAAATAGATAAAGAATACTTACAGTTCAAGACTACAGTACTGCATACCTGAATATAGATGTTCAATTCAGAGTGAATCAGGTGTTAGATGCACATAGATGTTCAATCCAACATTTGTACCAAATGCTGCCATTATTTAATTTAGTATGCTAGGAATATACCTATTTTAAGTTCTGGAAAATGTATCATGGACATTACAAATAAGAGATAACATATGGTGGATAGAGGAAAATTAAATTTCACAAGCATGAACTTTGAGGGAGTTAAATATGGACTAAGTGTTGGCAATTTATTTGGCCACACAGCAAAAACTTATAAAGCATTAGACAATAACAACCCATTCATTCACTTGGAGCAGATAAACAAGTGGCACAACTATACCATCATCAAAGACAGCCTGAGAATTAAAATCTACACACCTGTAGTTTGAATATGCTTCACAGTAATCACAGTCAAAAGCTGGCCATTGCAACCACACAAGAACATCCATCTGCAGAACAAAAAATAATCAACTAGGCCATTTTCCTAATTCTATAACTCAATAGTTAAGGGCAGAATTGCTAGTAGAGTGAGTAAAAAGCACTAAAATAAGGAACTAAAATCTTACACAGCATAAGGAAGGCACTTGATTAGTTCCTTAAACAAGCATGAAAAGTAGGGAGGATGGAGAAGAGAGTGTGAGAGACAGAGAGAAGATTCATGAGTCAAATGTTTAAGATTTCTACAAGCATAAGGAAGGCACTTGATTGGCATATGAGCTTAAAAATGAACAAATCCTGAAAAGCTTTAAAATATCAGGTAATCAAGGTGGAAACAAAAATTAACATCCCATGGATGGCAAACCTCAATTGCAGTTTCATGGGCTTCACTGTAAACAAGATGGAGAGGAAGTATTCCTGCCAGATGTTCAGAAACAGCAACTAAAGCAGCCTTTATAGGCCTCCTGACAGACCATGGGAAGAAAAAGGCTATATGTCCGTGTGAAGTGACAATACTAGTACTAGTTAAAAACAATAACAGAAAATATAGAAAAGCAAAAAAAAAAAATAAAAATGATTCTTAAGAAAAAAAAGAATAGATATTATGGATAACAGATCGGACTAACGGCTAAAACTAAATAACAAATCCAATTAATTGGATATATAATAGACTCATGATTATTCATCCTCGAGTCGCTTCAAAACAGTTACTCCATTTAGATTCGTCCTGAGGAATCAAGATTCAAGATTACGATGGAAAGAATGGACACCGGCTGGGGCTTTGCCGCACCTTTTTTTAACTCCGGCGGAATGGCTAGGGCGGCGAATTATGCGCCGCCGGGGGGGGCGGCGAATTATGCGCCGCCGGGAGGGGCGGCGAATTATGCGCCGCCGGGAGGGGCGGCGAATTATGCGCCGCCGGGAGGGGCGGCGAATTATGTGCCGCCGGGAGGGGCGGCGAATTATGCGCCGCCGGGGGGGCGGCGAATTATGCGCCGCCGGGGGCGGCGATGATCCCAAATCAGGCGAACAACCCTTGGGCCAACCCGGCGGCGAACCCGGCTACGGCGAACTACCCAAATCCCCCGGCGAACTACCCAAATCCCCCGGCGGCGAACTACCCAAATCCCCCGGCGAACTACCCAAATCCCCCGGCGGCGAACTACCCAAATCCCCCGGCGAACTACCCAAATCCCCCGGCGGCGAACTACCCAAATCCCCCGGCGAACTACCCAAATCCCCCGGCGGCGAACTACCCAAATCCCCCGGAGGCGAACTACCCAAATCCCCCGGCGAACTACCCAAATCCCCCGGCGGCGAACTACCCAAATCCCCCGGCGAACTACCCAAATCCCCCGGCGAACTACCCAAATCCCCCGGCGGCGAACTACCCAAATCCCCAGGCGAACTACCCAAATCCCCCGGCGGCGAATTATGCGCCGCCCCCGATCCCAAATCAGGCTAACTACCCTTGGGCCAACCCGGCTAACCACCCCAATCCGGCGAACTACCGCAATCCGGCGAACTACCCCAGTCCGGCGAACTACCCAAATCATCAGGCGAACTACCCAAATCAGGCAAACTACCCAAATCAGGCAAACCGCCAGAACCACAACATGGCTGCCCAGGAACCAGTATTCGCTGTGAATCACTACGGAGAGGTATCTAAAATTGTGCTGACAGGTAGGCCCTCCGTACAGAAATTACAAGATTCCGTGATCTTTCGTAAGCCTTCTCTGAGAGGCAGTCGTCTGAAGTTTTTTTACAGGGATGAGCATCAAAATATGGTGCTCATCGCATGCGATGACGATTTATTGAGTTGTATTCGGTTTTGTCAAACCACCGAAGTAGATCTCATTCTATGTTCTGTTTTTTAGATACTGTGGTATTGTTCTGTTGTTGTGGGATTGTTCCTATCGATAATCTGATGGCTTGTATTCAATTGGGTCTGACAACTGTAGATCCCACTCTATTTTAGGTTTACTACATATATTTTGGAGTTCCTGTTGTTCAGCCCACCGGGCGAACTTTTTTTGTGGGGATTGTTCCGTCATTTTGTCTTTTGGGTTATTACAATAGTATATTTTTCAGAATCATGCCCCGTGGTATAATGATTAAATACTACCACCAGACTACACAATTGATTTGATAACACCTTTAGACTAGCCCATTTTCCATAAATTAAATTTGAGTAAATCTCATCGTTTATTTTAAAATTGAAATAAACATCAAATAAACTGTGAAACTATTTTTAAAATAATAATTAATTAAGTCTTCAAATGTGAATAAATTTTAAACAGGGAAATGTTTGTCATCCCTACAAAAATCACATAATATTTGCCACTCCTATGTAACTACTTTTTTGTGGTTAGCTTTATTATTATTATTATTATTATTATTATTATTATTATTATTATTATTATTATTATTATTATTATTATTATTTTATTATTATTATTTATTTTTTATTTTATAATCTCAATTTGCTACAATGTTAACACCTAATGCCCAGAACTAGATCTCCACTCAATCTCACCCTTTCAACTTGCCCTGAATTGCTCTGGCTAACCTGACTGTGGCTCACAAGGTCCAACTAAAGCCTTGGTTGGGCATCAAACCATGGCAAACCAGTCAGCTACGCCGTTGGACCAGCCAACAAATAGGGCGATGTCGTATAGCACCTCGCGTTTGTGCACATCCACTAGATGCAGACGATGGTCAGTTATAGCCCGCCAACAGCAAGCTCCTTAGTTAATCAATTGGGGGTAAACCGCCCCCTCACCACCCTCTGCCCCAATCCTCCTCCTTTTGGCATTTTCTTGATTTTTGATACATTCGTGTTGTCAAACACGCCCTTAGCCTTTTTTTTTTTTTTTTTTTTTTTTTTTTTTTTTGTTTTGTTTTGTTTTGTTCTGTTTGTTTGTTTGTTTGTTTTTTTTTTTGTTTTTTTTTTTTTGGTGCTTTGACACCATGTACTTTATGCCACATCGCACTTTGCCCCATAAACTTTCCGTCTTGATGCAGTTTAGACGCCACGTCTCCAGTATTTACACCTCAGCCCCATAACTCAGAGTGTTATATATAATAGACTGAACACTTAATTAGCAACAATAATTATGGATATCAATATAATAAAAATACTTCATGGACTTCCCAATTTTTATTTCCATTTGTGTTCAAATTTGATTGAAGAAAGAAAATAAAGAATAGATAAACACGATGGCCCCCTATTAAATTACACAATCAAGTCATGTCAAGTCATAGGAAGTAGCAGAAAATGAGAGTATAAATTGGAAGTCCATGTAAAATTACTCTCAATATAAAAGGTGATAAAGGTGGGCCAGTTGACTAAAGAGCAGGGACGGAGGCAGAGGGGGGTCAGTTGCCCCCCTCACCCCACCCCCACCCCATAGTATGTATATATGTATATATAGTATAAGTGTTAGTATTAGTATAAAAAAATTAGTAAATATTAACAAGTAAGGCTGAAGTTACCCCTGCAAATATGGTATTGACAAAGTGAAATGGAAGATGACATGGAATATATGATATTATTTTTCTTTTGTTTTAATGCCAACTGGCTTGCAAATTTGCTATTTTAGCAAATTTGCAAGCCAGTCTTTTGGCAGCTTAGCAAAAGCTGCCGAGCAATTGACTTTTTATTTTTTGTTTAATTTTTAATTTTGTTTATTATTATATTTATAATATAATATGAATGTGGGACCCATTTTTTAGAGTAAGATGAATTTGTAGGGATGTAGTGTGAATAGTAGATGATTTGCAAATGGAATTATGTGCAGGGATAAGGATAGCCTAAGGAGTTAGAAGAGTAGTTGGTAAGGCATGTGTTTATTAATGGGAAAGGTCTTGAGTTCAAATCCTTGCATTAACATATTTTTGAGTCCTTCCCCTATGGCCACTTTTTTAATATGTGTAATTTATAATGTGTTTTCTATTCAAATTATTTTATTAATTAATTAATTATGTTTCATATTATGTTATGAATATTTTTATAAAGTTTGGTAATTTATTTATTTTTTTTTAAATTATCTCTTTTGTTTTAATGTTTCACTTTTACTGAAAAATAATTCTGAATCCGTACTACTTCTTCGCCCCTCCTCAATCGAATTTCTGGCTCCGTCCCTGCTAAAGAGTAGTTTCCAGGCTATATATATTGCTTATCAAATGAGGGGGAATTCCAATATTTTTACAAGCATAGCCAAGGTAATATGATTCAAGGCAAACCTGTCTTTCGTACGTTGTAATATAATGTTACAAGTTATTGCGAAGGCATATCACTCTTTTATGCAAAATCTAAAAACATAATAAGTGTCAATACAAGTTATGTCCTTGATTTTTGTCCCTTTTTATATGCTAATAAATATATACATCTTGTTTTAATTGTTGTACATTTGGTTTGTATTGGACAAAATTACCCTTACACCGTTATAACACCGTTAGTATTTAATATGTCCATCAATCTTACCATACACCTACATCTATCATATCTTTTTCCTATTTTTAGTTATCATTTTATTAAAATTATCATATAACAATTAATTTAATTATAAATTATATTTTAATTAAATATTTATATGAATATTAAATTTTAATTATAAATAATATATATATATATATATATATATATATATATATATATATATATATATATATATATATATATATATATATTGGTAGGGAATATCCCGACCGTCATAAGCTCCACCACGACCGACTTGCCTTTGTCTTCTTCTTCTGGTCTTTGCAGGTAGCAGGTCGGGCTTTCTTCATGGAGACCCCGGTCGGGAACGGCCGGAATTGCCCGAGCGCTGATGTCAACCACCGAGCGGTAGCCCTTTGACAAAAGAGCCTGGCACAAGGACATGAAAGGACGCGTGGCGACTCTTCATGGTGACAGACAGGGCACCCGAGAGGATGACACGTGGGGGCTACGTGGAAGACATGCTGAGCGGCCGGAGTCTTGTCCCCGGCATAGCGGCTATAAATACCTACAGTAGCTACAGTGTAGAGGACTTTTGGACGATCGATAGGTTGTTATTAGAGACTCCCGACCGCACTCAGTCGGTACTCAGAGCAACCAAGTAGATTGTACTTAGGAATTCTACCTTGATCAATAAAGACTTTACTTGCTTTATTTGGTCTCGTGTTATTTATATTGCTTACGTAGAATTAGCAGTATCATTTTGGCGCCGTCTGTGGGGACCCGTGCAAGAAACCAACGTTTCGACGAGCACCCGGTCTCTTCACCAATCATGTATCCGTGGGCACGCAACAACTTTGTTGACGACCAGGCGGATGCGGCGAGCTCATCCGACCACCATGCTACCCAACAGCAAGGTCAAACGGTCGACCTCAACCTCAACCTCTCGCCACCGCATCCATCGAATGCATACCCGGCCGCCCAACAGCCGGTGCAGTACATCCAACCAGGGTACCAGCAGCCCGGTCAGCAATATCAGCAACCGATGCCTCAGATGGTCTATCCCGGTCAGTATCCATACCCGGTCCCACCTCAACCATACGGGTATTGGCCAGGCCAGCCGGTATATTACACACCACCGGTCGGTTACGCGCCGTACACACCTGCGTACACGGCTCCAGCCGCCGCCCCCCCAGTATACCCGGCCGCTCAAGTAGAGCCGCAGCATCAGCCCACTTCCCGGGCTCGACGCTCGGCTCGTTCGCGGTTGGGGTCGGGGGGTGCTGTTGCGATGGAGGCGTCGCAGGCCCAGCAAGAAGAGGAAGCTCCTGCCCGAGCGGAGGATCCTGAGGAAGTTGCCCGAGCGGTAGCTTTTGACCGTCTTCGACCGGAAATGCGGCAGAGACTGGGACCCCAAGATCCAGATCGCCGGTTAGAAGACGCGCAGATGCAGGAAGCCAGCCAGGAGGCTTCGTCTGGGCATAGCGGGTCGAGATCACATCGACGTCGACGCGCTCGGGACACTGCCCAAGCCGCCCAGAACGCCGAGCTCAACGAGACCCGAGGATTGCTCTACAACCTCCAGGCTGAAGTTGCGCAGCTCAGGAATGCGTACCCTGCAGCACCCCCTACCGACCGATCGACCCTCCACCAGACGCCTTTCACAGCGGCGGTAATGGCTCAACCTTACCCGCTCGACTTAAAGGTCTCGGGAGAGAAGAGTTACGACGGTCGGACGGATCCTGAAGCTCATGTGAACGATTTTTTCAGCAACATGATGCTGAAGGGCATCTCAGACGCCGTGATGTGCAGGGCCTTTTACTCCACCCTCACTGGTCGGGCAGCAGAGTGGTTCCGAACCCTGCAGCCGGGGTCAATCGACAAATTTGAGACCCTGGCAATCAAGTTTGTGCGGAAGTTCATCACTTCCAAGGTGGTGAGGAAGTCCTATATGTATCTCGAAAAGGCCAAGCAGCTAGAAGGGGAAAGCTTGACCGACTTCCTCATCAAGTGGAAAGCAGCGGTCGGGGAGGTCGAGCCCATGGATGATGCGACCGCCACCCACATGCTCCATATCTCCCTCCGGGCGGGGCATCTATATCAGGATTTTATCCTTCACCCCCCGACCTCGTACGAGGAGGCCCTTCGACGGGTCACTGATTATGCCAATGCGGGCGAGGCAAATGCTGTCAAGCGCTCGCAGGAGGTCGGCTCGTCGTCCCGTAAACCGGCCGGCCGGGCGGAACACCGATCGGGAGATGACAATCCCCGACCCCGCACCAGGCATGGCGAGTTTACGGCCTTGAACCGATCCGCCGCGGAGGCCATGCAGTACGCCCAGTCCTGCAATCTCATCAAACTCCCCCATCCCGATCGGGACGGCCCTGATAAGAGTAAGCATTGTGCTTACCATCGATGCGCCGGGCATGACACCGAGGAGTGTACCCACTTGCGCCAATTGCTGGAAGATTTGCTCAATTTGGGAAAATTGGACAAGTGCGTAGGGAAGAGAGAGGATAACAAGAGAAGTACCGATCGGAGGGATCACAGGCGATCTCATCACCGCTCTGATCGGTCGGGTCAGGACCGAAGAGACGATCGAAGGGACGATCGTCACGATGACCGACGGGACCTTGACCCCCCATCTGGCAGCCGACCATCCGGCAAGCCCACCATCCATGTCATATTTGGCGGGCTAGAAGATGCATCTCGATCGAGGACGAACTGCCCGGTCGCGATCGTAGATTCTCGGGAGACCGGGAAAAGACAGAGGATGGAACCCATAACCTTCACCCTTGAGGACCAACCTAGCAGCAGCGACCACGGCATGGAGGCGCTGGTGGTCACGATCGATGTCAAGGGGACGGATGTCCAAAGGGTTATGGTGGACACGGGCAGCAGTGTGAACGTCCTTTACTTGGACGTCTTCGAGAAGCTGGGCCTCGACAGGAAGGAGCTGACTCCGGTCGGTGTACCACTGTCGGGATTTACCGGGGCCTTGATCTACCCCGAGGGAAAGATAACGCTCCCCGTAGAGATCGGCACGCCTCCAAAGTCGATCAAGACGGAGCTGGAGTTTGTTGTGGTCAACCTCCATTGTGTCCACAACATAATCTTGGGCCGACCCGCCATTATGAAGATCGGTGGGATAATTTCTATGCCCCACCTGTGCATGAAATTCCCTACCCCCAATGGGGTCGGCGTGGTCCGCGGCGATGTCCAATCCGCCCGGAAATGCTACACCCGAGCGGTTAATAGACGCGACTCCGGTCCGTCATCCCGGGTGAATACCATAGCCAAGGAGGAGGCTAAGGAACGAAAGGAACAGCCTGAGCCTTCCGAAGAGATTGAAGAAGTCCCCCTGTCCGAGGACCGCCCGGACAGGAAGATTAAGATTGGCCGAGCCCTCACCCCCGAGCTCCGAGCAGAAGTCCTGGCTGTACTCCGGGAATACGCTGATATCTTTGCGTGGGGGCCCGAAGACATGCCCGGGATCGATCGGTCGGTCATCTGTCACAAGTTAGCCGTCGATCCCGCAGCCAAGCCGGTCGTGCAGAAAACACGACATCTCTCCTCCGATCGCCGCGAATTTGTCAGGGAGGAAGTCAAAAAGATGGCGGCGATCGAGCACATCCGACCGGTGATCTATCCCGAGTGGGTGGCTAATATTGTCCTTGTTCCGAAGCCCCCAGCTTGGAGGATGTGCATTGATTTCACCGACCTCAACAAGGCCTGTCCGCTCGACCCTTATCCTCTACCAAGCATTTACCAGATGGTCGACGAGACGGCCGGGGCCGAGTTGATGAGCTTCATGGATGCCTTCAAGGGATATCACCAAATAATGATGCACCATGAAGACGAGAGCAAGACAGCCTTCGTAACCCCGGACGGGCTGTATTGCTACCGAGTGATGCCGTTCGGCCTCCGGAATGCAGGAGCGACCTATCAGAGAATGGTCAATATGCTCTTTGCCGATCTATTGGGCCGAACGATGGAGGCCTACATTGATGACATGCTGGTCAAGAGTCGTGACCGATCCGACCACACTCGGGACCTCCGGGAGTGCTTCCAGATCATGAGGAAGTACCAGTTACGGCTGAACCCGACCAAGTGCACATTCGCGGTTCAGACCGGCAAGTTCCTTGGCTACATGATGACCAAGAGAGGAATTGAGCCCAACTCGGCCAAGGTAAAAGCGATTCTGGACATGCAACCACCTTCCACCGTTCGGGAGGTCCAGCAATTGACCGGTCGGTTGGCAGCCCTCAGCCGGTTCCTCTCCAAGTTAGCCGAGCGCGCTTTACCTTTCTTCAAGGTATTGCGAAAAGTTAATGGGTTCGTCTGGGACGAAGAGTGCCGAGCAGCTTTTGATGAGTTGAAGGAGTACCTCATGTCACCTATTGTGCTCTCAAAGCCCGAGCTCGGAGAAGAGCTAGACGTGTACCTCGCCGTCTCCGATCGTGCAGTAAGCGCAGTATTGTGCCGAACCAATCCGGAAGGGGTCCAGCGACCGGTGTACTATGTAAGCCACGCGCTACATGGTCCCGAGCTCCGGTACTCCCGGTTAGAGAAGGTCGTCTACGCCCTCTATATCGCCGCGAAGAAGTTGGCTCCCTACTTCCAGGGTCGAGCAATTCGCGTGTTGACCGATCAGCCGATCGGCCCAGTTCTCCGCACCGCTTCTTCATCCGGTCGCCTAGTCAAGTGGGCGTTAATGCTGACCCAATACGCGATCGAATACCGACCAAGACCTGCTATCAAAGTTCAAGCCCTTGCTGACTTCTTGGTCGAATGCACCGCCCGGGATACTCGACCCCCCGAGGTTGCAGATCCCGAGGCCGAGTGGTGGTCGCTGGCTACTGATGGGTCAAGTAGCAAAAAAGGAGCAGGGGGAGGAGTAGTGGTCACGAGCCCAGAAGGATTCAAAGTTTATTTTGCTCTCATGTATCAGTTCCACCCAACCAACAACGAAGCCGAGTATGAAGCATTTGTAAATGGCTTGCAATGCGCTCGGGACTTGGGGGCTGAATACATCCGAGCCCAAACAGATTCTGCGCTCGTGGTCGGGCAAGTTCTCGGAGATTATGAAGTCAATGGTGAGCGTTTGCAGTTGTACCGAGACCTTGCCATGGAAAAGCTCGCTCAGTTCTGGGGGTATACCGTCCGACATATACCCCGATTGGATAACGCCGATGCGGATATCTTGTCCAAATTGGTCCAAGACGCCCCGGAACACATGTCGAAGATAGCTCGGATCTTGGTGATCCCCAAACACAGTATCCATCGCCTGCCGGTCAATCCAATCCAACCGGTGGAAGATAGCTGGATCACCGATCTGAAGGAATACCTCGAGCACGGTCGACTCCCAGACGACCCGCAACGTGCTCGAAAAGCCAAGTTGAGAGCCCCGAGGTTCCAAGTCGTGAACGGTCGTCTCTATCGGCGATCGTATGGAGGCCCCCTTATGCGTTGCTTGACCGCATTCGAGGCCGAGTTAGTCATGAAGGAGCTGCACTCGGGAATCTGCTCCTCACATCAGGGAGGTCGATCCCTGGCCCGTCGTATCATGCTGATCGGGTACTATTGGCCGTCCCTCCAGCTAGACTGTGAAAAGTTAGCTCGGGAATGTGAGACGTGCCAACTGTACGCCCGGATGCCTGGACGACCGGCAACCTTCTACCAGCCAGTCACGACCGCAATTCCTTTCGCTAGGTGGGGGGTAGACATCTTGGGCCCCTTTCCTCAGCTGTCCGGTCGGAGAAGGTTCGTGATCGTCGCCGTTGATTACTTCTCCAAGTGGATAGAAGCCGAGCCCTTAGCCACGATCACATCTCAGCAGTGTGCTCGGTTCCTTTGGCGCAATGTCGTTTCCCGTTTTGGCGTGCCCGTACATCTCATCAGCGATAACGGTCGCCAATTTGTGAGCCAATATTTTCAGAATTTCTTGGCCACGATCGGGACGACTCATGTCCGGTCGTCTGTCGCTTACCCGCAGGGAAATGGACAAGTGGAAAATGCTAACCGGATGATTTTGGAAGGTCTGAAAAAGAAGTTACACTCGGCCGGTCGTAGTTGGGCCGATGAGTTGCCATATGTCTTATGGACTTATCGGACGACCCTGAGGGAAGCTACTTTGGAGACCCCTTTCGCCCTGGTTTACGGAGCTGAAGCCCGACTCCCGATCGAGGCTTGGATCCCGACCGATCGAGAGAGAACCTACAACGCGGAGGACAATGAACATGCCATGGCTGTGGATCTCGATGCGGTCGAAGAAAAAAGAAAGCTAGCCGCTCGGCGTATGGCCGAGTACCAGAAGCGCGTCAAGAGCTCGAAGGACGTTCGGGTCAACCCTCATTATTTTCAAGTCGGAGATTATGTCTTACGACGAAGGGAGGCCAGTCAACCTTTAGAAGGGGGAAAGCTAGCTCAGAACTGGGAAGGGCCGTACATCATCAACGCTGTCATCCGGCCGGGAACATACCGACTAGAGACAACGACGGGTCGGCTAATAGAGGGGACTTGGAATTCCGAGCACCTCGTTCTTTTTAGGCATTAGCCTATTTTTTGTATTTTTAGACGAAGTGGGGGCTGGACCTGCGAGTTAGTCCCGGTCGTCATTTCTATGTAAATTTTATGGTTGTAAAATTAGTTCAACCGCCTGCGAGCGGGAAAGTTTAATGTATATACGATCGATGATTGCTCGACCGTTTGTATGCGGCGGCACGATCGGTTATTTTCTTTCACCCTCGTCATGAGCAGATCAGTTCAACATTCAATCGATCGGGCGAAGTCTGTCGACCGGTCAAAACGCGCTCCACATAGGCGGACACTCAAGTCACGCCACCGATCCGGGAAGCCAGGAGCTCTCAGCATTATTCCCCGATCCGTCCAACTTCTGTCCACTATCGCACCCACTCGTGCCTCGAGCGCACAATAGTGTGGGGGCTGGGATAAGGAAGTATGGTACAAGGCCCGTCGCTCGGTTACATTCCGACCGTAGAGGCTTGCTTGTTCTCGCCCCGTCGCTCGGTTACATTCCGACCGTAGAGGCTTGAAAATTTTTTCGACAAAGGCCCGGAGATCGGGTAAACCTGATCGGTTGGCCAGTTTTGAAGTTGAAACATCGAACGCACGACCAGGCCATAAGGTCGTAAGATCGGGCGTTGAGCGGATCGAGTGTCGCGAGACCGGGTCTAAAGGCCAAGTGGTCGAGTGATTATGATCAGTGTGTGAAAAATGAAAAGCAAGAAGATAAAAGACGAACGACGCAAGTTAGAGCAAAAATAAATATTATTAATCGACAAAAGGCGCCCGGTACAATTCGGGACCGGGCTCCCGATCAATCGTCATTACAAAAAAGGGGAGACAAGCCTAGCCTACTTCTTCGCCTCCCGAGCTCCAGCAGCTGCTTCCTTCCCGCTCGAAGGGGCCGCCGACGATGCCCCGGGCTCGGACGCCTTGGCTTTCGGGGCGAAGGGAGAGGAACCGGGATCGGCTAGGTCTGGGGGCAAGACCGAGAGGACCAGCTGAAGGTCCTCCCCATCCAAAGCTTGCTCCAACCGGGTGCGGACTCGTTCGAGCATCTTCCGCTTCCCGGCCGTAAAACCCCAGCGGCCGAACGAGACGATCAGCTCTTCACCGATCGCTGTTCCCCGGGCTTCAGTGAGGAAGGCCGAGCCCAGGTCCTTGTCCTTGAAGGCTGCCCGCGCCAGCTCGCACGGGTTCTCGAGCTGAGCCTTCAGCTCCTTGGCCTCCCCAATCGCCCGGCTGGCGACCTTCTCGGCAAGCACCCGTTCCTCGTCACCCTTCTTCAGGGCCTTTTGCGTTTTCTCCAGCTCGGCCTGGAGCTCTTTGATCTCCTTCAGACGACGAGCGGCCGTCTTCTTGTGGTGATCAGCCTCCTCGGCCAGCATAGCTTGACCCTGAAGAAGTTGGGTCGCCCGGGAGATCTGCAATACAAAGAGGATATTCAAGATTAGCCCGATCAACGATACTTGGGCAAAGAAAGATTAAAAGTTGGGACTTACCTCAGCAAGATCGTAGCCGATCCGCTCAGCAACCTGGGTCGGGGTCATCTTCCCCAGGTCCGCTCGGGCTGGCGCGGCATTGCCGATCCGTGCCAGCACGGATGTAGGCTCCCTCTCCTGCCCGGCCGAAGGGGTCGGGCTGTGTTGGTCGCGGCGGCGCTTCATGCCGCCCACCTCGGTCGCGCCCTTGTCGGCGACCTTCTCCTTTCCCTGGGCGACCTCCACCCGAGTGACCAGGACGTCCGGCTGCTCCATGATGAAGCCCTCGCCCGTCGTCACGGTCGAGGCGCTCAGAGGTCGGGCAGAGGGAATCTCCTTTTCCCCGGCCGCTTTGGTCTTGGCCTTCTTCTTCCCGCCGAGGGAGATCTTGACCGGCGGGGGAAGGGCGGTGTCTTCATCACCGAACTCGGCCATAGCTGCAAAACAAGAAAGTTAGTTAGATCGAGATAATAAGCCAGGTCGAGAGAAGTAGCTCGTGCCAAACCTTTCTTCTTTCGTTTTGACGGCTTGGCGACCGTCACGCCCATCGGAACGGGCAGGTACTTCTCCCGTAGCTCGTACGTGGGGGGCGGGAGCTTGGCGGCTTCCAGACTCTCGGCCGTCCGGAAGATGGTGTACTCATGCAGCTCGCTCGAGATCCGGGAGACCGTTTCCTTGAGCGCCTGGGTCGCGTCTGGCACCACTTGTTTTCGAAAGTGGGTGCTCCAAGTGCGGTCAACCGGGAGGATCCAGGGGTCGTATTTAATGGAGAAAATCCTGTTCTTCCACCCCTTGTTATTCCCGGGCAAGCCTTTGATCGCACACATGTCGGCCCGGGATTGTAGCATCAAGTACCCCCCACCATAGCTGCCCGGGAGGGTTTTAACCTGGTAGATGTAGTTAAAAAGCTCCATCGTGCAGGCAGCTTTATGCCGAGCGCATATCTGCGGGAAGCAGGCAAGGATCCGGTGCGCGTTCGGGCAAATCTGGGCCGGGACGATCCGGTAATAAGCCAGGAAGGCGTTCAGGAGGGGGGTGAAGGGGATGGCGATCGGGGCCATCAGGGAGTCGTAATGCATCCCGATCCACTTGCCCTGATGCCGGTCGATGACGTTCCCTAGCCGCCGGCTCGTGTCGAACTCTACCCGACCCTCGAGCCTCTCGGCGATCCTGGTCGCTTCGCCTTTAGTCAGCCGGCTCATCTGCTGTTCGACATTCTCGCTGTTCAAGAATTCGAACTCGGCGACTGCTGGTGCGGCCGGCCCGGCTGCGTCCTCTTCAGCCGGCTCGGGAGTACTGTCCCGAGCACCTGATCGCTGTGCGATGTCCGGGTGGTCCCCTACCACCCGGATGGGCGTTTCCCTAGCGCCCTCAGTCGGGGATCCTTGTCTCCCCGACGTTGTTGCTTCTTTTTCTTCCTCGCTGGTACTCCCCGATCCGCTCGAGCTTGAGCTTGACGATCCAGAGGAGCTTGATGCGTTGTCTCGCTCGGCGGCTTGCTCGGGGGCTGGCGTCGCTCGGGGACTGGCGTCCGGGGTGTAGGACATAATGTCCACTTCCTCGTCGCTGATGTGCTCGACCTCCTCGTCGTAATCAGCAATCGAGGCGTTTTGACTGTCTGAGTCCGTCATATCGATCTACCTAAAGGTCGGTCGGAGTTAGTAAGGACTTGAGACGTCCGGGACAGTTAGTTGACCTAGCAGTTCTACCTATAAATGAGAGCCTAAAGTAAAGAGGAGGGTTAAGAGCTTACCGATTGAAGGAAGATTGAAGTTTGAAGCTTGAAAGTTGAAGTTTGCTTGCTCGACTGCCTTGCTAAGCTGCTCTGCTCGGGACTCTCTGAGGGTACCGACTGATGCGAAAGAGTGAGGAAAGTTCAAATGAGGGCCTCAAGGGCCTATTTATAGAAGAGCATTTAGGCGGGAAAACGGATCCACTTGCGTGACACGATTGGCGCTGATTCCGAGGCGACGGTTGCAGTCGTCGAGGCCGGCAGTGGCCGACACGTGGCGGAGAGGGGAATGACAGCTGGCCGGTCGGTTTGGTGCCTGACGGTTGGGCTTCTTCATCCCGTCCCGTTTTTTCCCGACTGATCAAAAAGGCCCGGGCTGGGGGGCTTTTGGTAGGGAATATCCCGACCGTCATAAGCTCCACCACGACCGACTTGCCTTTGTCTTCTTCTTCTGGTCTTTGCAGGTAGCAGGTCGGGCTTTCTTCATGGAGACCCCGGTCGGGAACGGCCGGAATTGCCCGAGCGCTGATGTCAACCACCGAGCGGTAGCCCTTTGACAAAAGAGCCTGGCACGAGGACATGAAAGGACGCGTGGCGACTCTTCATGGTGACAGACAGGGCACCCGAGAGGATGACACGTGGGGGCTACGTGGAAGACATGCCGAGCGGCCGGAGTCTTGTCCCCGGCATAGCGGCTATAAATACCCACAGTAGCTATAGTGTAGAGGACTTTTGGACGATCGATAAGTTGTTATTAGAGACTCCCGACCGCACTCAGTCGGTACTCAGAGCAACCAAGTAGATTGTACTTAGGAATTCTACCTTGATCAATAAAGACTTTACTTGCTTTATTTGGTCTCGTGTTATTTATATTGCTTACGTAGAATTAGCAGTATCATATATATATATATATTAATTTACAAATAATATTAAGCTAACACCCACATATATGATATATATATATATATATATATATATATATATATATATATATATATATATATATATATATATATATATATATATATATATATATATATATGGGCGCACTCAGGTGCGAATAAGTGCCCCGGAAGGAAATGCGAACGAATCAGCGCGCGACACGTGTCCAGATCTAATAACTTAAAAAAATGCGGTGGCATTTTCGTAAATAATTGAACATCGAAGTGCAAGTAAAATCTCTTATAAGTGCACCTATTTTCACCTATTAGTGCATGTAATTTTGCCTTGTTCGCATTCACTTTCCGCAACCATTCATTCACTTGGGTGTGCTTATAACTATATGTGCAACTATTTATAACTATAGGTGCAACTACTTATAACTATAGGTGCACCTACTTTTACCTATTAGTGCATGTAATTTTGCCTTGTTAACATTCATTGATCTAAGTTCGCGGGTAGTAATACTCCTGAAAACCACTCGCAAACATTCATACACCTAGATGCAACTACTTATACCTATGTGTGCAACTACTTAGAACTATAGGTGCAACTACTTAGAACTATAAGTGCAACTAAGTATTGATGCTCAGTGTAAATTTTTACTTGCACCTATAATACATTTTACATGCACTTGTAATACATTTTACTTGCACTTCGATGTTCAATTATTTACGAAAATGTCATCGCGTTTTTTTTTTTAAAAATCAGTGTTTCTCATCCATTAGATCTGGACACGTGGACGAACAGAATTCATTCCTATTTTGCGCATGGGCGAGCCGTTCGCACCTGAGTGCGATTTTATATATATATATATATATATATATATATATATATATATATATACTATATTCAAATATATGATAATTCAAAAGTATCATCACTTTAAGGAATTGTTTAACATAATTTTAACTAATTTTTTAAATTTTGTTACTTAACAATATGAGTTAATTCCATTTTTGGTCCTACACTTATTGGGCGTTGGACACATTTTGACCCGTTTAATTAATTTACCCACATTCAACCCAGACTTTTCTAAAGGTGGACAATTTAGGTCCATCGTTACAATAGCTGTTAGATGGCCGTGAAGTCGAAGGGCATTTACGTCCTTTCAAGTGTTAGTCTTCCACAGTCTTCGTTTGTTGATTTTGGTCTTATAAACTCTCCCTAGTCAGGCTGTATATGCTTCAATCAGACGAACCACGCAACCCCTAGACACCCAACTGTAGCAGCTTCTTGGATACGAAGAGACGAAGCAAGATGCAAGGTTCTAAAGGGGAAAGCTTCAACTGTTCGAGTTCTTCAACAACAAGGAGAAAGTGCTATTTGTATGGGGAATCGATTTCGATTGAAGTATTTGAATGTGGTGAAGAAATGGTTTTGAGAACATCATGGACAGATGAAAATCCGGGTAGGAGGTATTGGGAGTGTTCAAGACATAAGGGTAGTAATTAGTTTATAATTTTGTATATTTCGGTTAATTTAAGGTACTCTGTACGAGAAAGGGGATTGCTAATTTGTAGAAGAAAAATGTTTGTTTTTGGGTAATTTTTCAGGATGGATCAGGTTATGGATTCATGAAGTGGTATGATCCACCAATGTGCCCTAGGTCAAAGAGGATTATACCAGGGCTATTGAGAAGAATTAGCAAACATGAAGAAGAAATACTAAAGTTAAAATCCAAGCAGAGAAGTCTACCAAGAGGGGATACTGAAATAAAAGAGATGCGTAGGAGTGGAAAATGTACATCCATGAGGATGGTTCTCCTAGTTGGCGTGATTCTTGGCATAATTGTTTATTTTAGAATTATTGTAGGGAGCAATGGGAGCTTAGGGGTAGGCAAGAATGTGTATATGCTCCCATAAGATTGAATTGTAATGTGTGGTTAAGGGTAGGCAATGGCAGTGTTGGTTGAAGGCTTTGGTTGTAATGTGTGGTTAAGGGTTGGTTTTTGGTTGTTGGCTTATGGCTTATGGACTATGGTTTATTTTGTTTGGCAATGGCAGTGTTGGTTGGTAGCTTATGTTTGGTTTTTGTTTTTGGTTTTTGGCTTATGGCTTATGGACTATGGTTTATTTTGTTTGGCAATGGCTGACTTATGGTTTTTTATTTTGGTTTATGATTGTTGGCTTATGCCTTATGGTCTATGGCATACGGTTCATCATAACATATCCATTAGTAATCAGCTAACATTACTAAATACATAACAATCTGCTAACATATTGACCACAAAATCATAACATATCCATTAGTAACATTCAGACCATAATTACATAACAATCTGCCCAAAGTTATGGCCATATACTAACATTCTGGCTTCATAACATTCTGATCATAAAAAATACTTAACATTCTAAACAGTACCCAAACAATTAGGTTAAGTTGTAGCAAAACATTAGATCAGTAGCAAAAAAAATACATAATAGTAGATGTCAACACTAATTTAGACATAATAGTAACCAAACATCTTCAATCCAGCTTTATAGGGTCGTCCTTGGTGTTAATGAATTTGGACCTTAATGTGGTTGAGGATCTTGTCCTACGACGATATGAAGTGTTTGCCACTGTTGAGGTCTTCCTTGAGGTCTTCCTTGATGTCTTCTTTGCTGTCATTTGTGGTCCAGACTGAGACAAGGGTTGTTCTAGCTGAGTGGTGTCAACTCCAATGTCTGGCTGAGTGATTGTTATTTCTTCATGCTGAGGTTGTACTCCAATATGAATGTCAAACAAAGATGCTACTCTTTCTGCTTCATTCCAGAAATGTTGAATTTCCTCTATGATTGATCCATCAGTGGGAGGCACAGCAGTAGGCTCATCAGAAGTGGGAGGCACAGCAGTAGGCTCATCAACAGTGGGAGGCACAACAGTAGGCTCATCAGCAGTGGGAGACACAGCAGTAGGCACTGGCACTTGGAGGCATAGCAGGAGGCACACTGGAACTTTGAGGCACAGCAGCATTTTTCTTCTTTGTATTCCTTCTTTTTTGATTCACCTACATAGCAAGAAATTAAAGGAATGAATTTAAAGTATTCAATAAAGGCACAACAGTAGCAGAAGTAATCATTACCTGAGTTTGTCTTCCACTCCTATTTTCAGGGCATGTTCTTGTGTTATGCCCTCTTTTATTGCACTTCCTACAATGCTTAATCAGCACACCCAGGGTTCATGTGTGTCCCATCTTTGGTTATCTCTTCTCTGCTCATCTTTCTCAACTTCTTTGGTCTCCTAGGCTTCCTTTTATAGAGAGGAGGCAGTGGTGGTTCCTGGGTTGACTTGGGCCATTCTTTAGGACCAGCTATTGGGTGTATCCTCCCACTATAGGTATTCAAGTATGTGTTTATTGAATAGCAAGGGTGTACATATTCATGCACATGACCATTTCCATGTCTCATCCTAATGGCACACACCACATGTTTACATGGTATCCCTGTCAAGTCCCACTTCCTACAACTACAAGTACGCCTGAAAAGATCAACTCTATGCTGCTCTAACACCCCTATCCCTGCCATACACTTAATCTCAAACAGATTTTCATCACTCTGGAACCCTAAACAACCACCAGCAGCATGCTCAACATTTGCAATCTTTTTCATAATGTTAGGGCAGAAATGTCCCTTCCAATTTAAAGCTTTTTGCCTATTTTCAAATATTTTACACATCAACATTTTTCTAATACTTTCAGCAGCAGAAATCAGAGGTTGTTCCCTAGCATCTAAAATCATGGCATTGAAACTTTCAGAGATATTATTAACTAATGCATCACATTTAGCATAGGGTGTGAAATGGGACCTTGACCACTCTGAAGGGTGCTTATCTCCTAGCCATTTATATGCCTCCACATCTACATTCTTCAATTCAGTCATAGCATCATTGGAACTGTTGACAGTTGTTGCCTTTGCTGCTGCCCATAATGTATCCTTGATAGCTTTTCCCATAAATCCTGCTACTTTCATGTTGCCATGAAGATGCCTCACACAGAATCTGTGTGAGGCATTTGGTAGCACACCTTCAAATGCAGGAAGAAGGCCTTTCTGTTTGTCTGCAAGTATAAACCAAAGTAAGTTTCCTAATCAGCTACAAGAACCAAACAAACATTTAAAAATTATAAAAGCAAAGTCAGTATAGAACCTGAGATAAATGTTAACTGTTCTTCTGCTTCCCTTGTGATCTCTAAATCTGTCTTAAGCAACCGCAAGAACCAGCTCCAAGACTCTTTGGTTTCTCCTTCAACAAACACATAGGCCAGGGGGAAGATACTATCATTCCCATCTATTCCCACAGCAGTTAACAATTGACCTCCAAATGTGTGTTTCAAATGGCAACCATCTACACCAATCATGTTTCTACAGAACTTGTAACCCTCCTTAGAAGCCTCCCAACAGAAGTACATTCTCATAAATCTTGGTTTTCCAGCATACAACAAATCTGTTACCTTCACAGGACATGTAGTCTTTGGGTTAGTTCTCTCAATCTCCAATTTGTAGTTCCAAATTTTGTTGAAATTCTCTATAGCCTCTCCTTCAATGGCAGCCTTAGCTTTTTTCATAGCCCTATATGCTTGCTTCTTACTGAACTGAAATCCCTCATCAGTTTTAACCTGATCTCTAAATTGAGCAGTTGACCAGTTACTGTTGTGCCCAATCTCCTTCATCCATCTCTTTGCAACTCTTGTTGATTTCACCATTTTGTTCTCATACACCCATCCACAACCATCATGGTCTTCATTAAAACTAGCAATTCTCCAGGACAACTCATTTTTCACTTTCCACACATTTATTTTAAAAGGGCAGCCAGGTTGTGTACATCTAACACACATCCTACTCTTGTCATTTTTAGTGAACTTCAATTCCTTGCCATTACCAAATGCATAGCTGTGGACTGCATCTCTAAATTCAGCCTTACTTGCAAATGTTAGTCCAATTGAGAGCTTAGGGATTTTAACCTCTGTTCTTGCCTTATACATTGGCCACTTATACTCCTGTTGATCATCACTATCTTTCCCACTATCCTCATCAGACAAATGAAGACCATCCCCAGTCCCTACCTCAATTATTGGTTCATTTTCAGTCACTTTCCCATCCTGACTTTCTCTTACTCCTTCAAACTCCACATTTGGATCTATGTTGCCCTCAAAGTCTATGTCATCATTTTCCATACTGTCTTCACTGAAGTCAAAATACTCTAAATCTTCATTAGACTCTAAGTCACCATCATCTACTACTGAAGGGTCTCCCTCACCCTTACCTACCACCCAGACCTCAACTTCCTTGGGAAACATTCCAACATCACATATTGCCCAACAGTCACTATCATTTACTAATTCAAATAAGGTACCAGTCCCAGTAGGTGTGAAAATTTTGAATTTGTCTAACATGTTATACCCTAATTCCTCCACTGTGTCCCTTAAGGTTATCATCCCCCACAAATCTATGCTCAAACTACAACACTGAAGTACCCCTCCAACATATCCTAAACCATGTGTTTTAAGGCAACCACCATGTCTTAACTTGAGATTGAACTGAGCACTGTGGTTTCCTCCATCTATTTCACAAGAATAAAATTAAGTAACAAATCTGAGTATGGTTTCTATGAGAAGAAAAAAAGGCAATCAAAAAGCACAAGTTTCAGCTAACAAACACAGTTGTGGTCCCCACCATATTGATAAAAATGTTGGACAGAAACCCAACAACAACCCAAAGGCATGTGGTCCACAACGCAATAAGACAATTAGTACACATAACAATTTTTTTTGGGATAACATAACTACAGAATAAATATTCAGGCCCACACATCTACCACCCAAAGGCATATAAATATTCAGAACTTCACATTCTCAACCTTAAAGTTAAACATTCTCAGCCTTAAAGTGAAACACTCTCAGTCATTGTCAATAAAGTGGAATAACAACCCCACAATACAAAGCAAACAATCATCAAACACTACGCAACTGGACAAAATCACTAAAAAAAATCCATACACACATGCTCCAATCACACAAACAAGCGAAATAGGCATTACAAACATAAACATTGACCTATTCATACTCAAATCACACAAAAAACATCAACCCATAACAAATAAACAAAAAAATCGAATTTTACCTAGGGTATTGTTGTTTTCTTCTCCGACACGATCCATCTTGCTTCGTCCCTTCGTACTAGCTTTCGGCGATCAACGATTCGCCCTACGTTTCCAATTTCTTCAATACAGATGCGAATTCGTTTGCAATTTAGCTAGGGTTTGGTGGTTTTGGTTCGATGGTGTCTAAGGGTTGCGTGGTTCGTC
The DNA here is from genome assembly GCF_001879475.1 of Ipomoea nil. Taxonomy (NCBI): domain Eukaryota; kingdom Viridiplantae; phylum Streptophyta; class Magnoliopsida; order Solanales; family Convolvulaceae; genus Ipomoea; species Ipomoea nil. The sequence goes on along the minus strand of NW_017617241.1, from coordinate 351,279 downwards.
TGATTGAAGCATATACAGCCTGACTAGGGAGAAGTTATAAGACCAAAGTCAACAAACGAAGGCTGTGGAAGACTAACACTTGAAAGGATGTAAATGCCCTTCGACTTCACGGCCATCTAACAACTATTGTAACGATGGACCTAAATTGTCCACGTTTAGAAAAGTATGGGTTGAATGTGGGTAAATTAATTAAACCGGTCAAAATGTATCCAACGCCCAATAAGTGTAGGACCAAAAGTGGAATTAACTCTAACAATATTTTAATATTGGGCATAGGTTTTCGCGCATCGCGCGTACAAAATGCTAGTAGTATTATAAGTACCGAAATATAATATTGGATAATCTAGGGGTTGTGAAAAATGTTGTGTAGCTTTTTTAACACCTAGTACATGATCCATTTCTTGCTTTTTAACCCATCTTCGACAACAACACTGATCACTGTCCCTTAGTCAATACTTGTTACCAATCAACACTATCAATGTTTCTGATGAGTCAACAGTTTGTATAAAGTAGCTTAGGTTCGAAAGTGATTTCTGTCCCCAATTTTGCAAAAAGCTACCCAAAGCTCATATTTTCAGCTTTACTTTGAAGATTGTTTATATATATATATATATATATATATATATATATATATATATATATATACATATATCGAGATGATTAGAAGTATTCTATTTTTTTCTGCAATATATATTATCGGAATGGAAAAAAGAAAATATGTAATTTTAGGTCACCAATTATTTTTTATCCCATCATTTTAGTCTCAAACAATTTCTTTTTACAAAATTAGTGCACAATTAGGTTAAGACTTAGAACTGAATAGACCAAAATGTCATTGTATTTAATGTTATTTAAACAGTTTGATTGACAAAAGATAAAAAATGATCATACCACAATAATATTAGAATTAAAAGGAGTGTTTTAAAAGCAAATGATTAAATTTGGACTGACACATATAAATTTATGAGGTGTTTTAGGTCACCATTTATTTTTTTATTTTTGAATTTTTTTTCACTGGTTTTTAGATTAAAAGAGCGTAAAATATTGGGGAATTCTATTTTAAAACTCATTTTTATAGTAGAATTCATTATATAATAATTTAAAAATTGCAAATGTATATATTTCTTTTTCACAATCACATATTGCTATTAAGGGGTAATACAACTCTGATCTGATCTGAATGTTAGTAACTTGATCGTGAGCCATGGATTACACACAATAAGTACACTGTAATGCCTTCTTTGGTGTTACTTACAATCTATCTTTAACTTATAATTGCCAATTAATTAGACGTAATTTTCATAACAAATATTAAATAAACATGTTTTCTTAAGAGCAAAATAAAGTTTACATTTCAGTACAATATTATGGTTGTAGTCACACATTGCTTGCACGTTACAATTTAATGCAATTTTTCTAACTTCAATTAAGTGGCTCGTGGTGCGTTATAATGTCGTCTCAATTATTTGTAATTTCAAGGCAATAATCTTATAGTACAAATTTGGAGCACATCAACATAATTAACAGTACTAATGAAATATTTGTTAAAAATGACACTGAAGCCATTTCTTTCTATCTATGTTAAAAATGAAATATTTGTATTTCTACATCATTGTTTTTTTTTTTTTTAATAAATAAATGAAATTTGTAAGTATTTAATTGCATATAAATTTTCATAAATAAACTAATAAAATTTAGGTTAAAGTGTCATCCCGCACCATGAACTATATCGGATTGTTCATGCCACACCCTGAACTTTCATAACGTATATTTAGATCCACAAACTATTTTTTTTTTTTTTCACCTAGAACTTTTTAAAGGTTTCTAGGTTACTATGATGACATGACACATGTTATTAGCTTATGTGGATTTCTTTTTAGGTCAACCCCAAATTTTATTATAAATAACTAAAATCAGAAGTACTATATCACTCCTCTTTCTCAGTTTCTAAATTTTTTGCTTATGAATGGATTTTTATCCATGGCCCTTAATTGCATTATTGTTTCTATTAAAAAAATAAAAAATAAAAATCCTAGGCATCCACATGAAATGTAATACGGAGTATATATTACCTGGGAGCTTGCAAGAGACAGGGCAGCGACCGGCGACGAGTTGATCATAAAGAAATTTCATTTGTTGTTGCCGGTGTTTCTTCGTCCAACCACGCCCACTTAATTGGCTATTTTTTAAACAGAGAAAGATGGAGCTTGATCGTTTTCTTCATTGAAAATGTCGGGGGAGTGACCAAGGTGCTAGAAGATCGAGGAAAAAAAATTCATGTCAACACATTATTACCTGCAACTTGTAGGTGACCTCTAAAAAGTTCTAGGTGAAAAAAAATTAATAGTTTGTGGATCTAAATATACGTTATGAAAGTTCAGGGTGCGGCATGAACAATCCGATATAGTTCATGGTGCGGGATGACACTTTAGCCTAAAATTTATAGGTATTTAGACTACAAAACTTGTCAACAACTTTATTGGCTGAGCCTATTGAATAAAATTTTCTTAGTGCAATTTAATTCTTTTATATAGTTTGTTGACTAGAATGGAGTTTATTTAGTTAAATATAGAAAAACTTGCTTTATTTTTCCTATTAATATTTCATTTTGTTATTCTTATAACTTATATATTTAAATTAGACAACAAGATTTATTTATGTGTGACAACTAGCTAAAAGTGAATCTATTATAGTATAATGTTACCCCTAGTCCAAGCATAATTAATTATGAAGCGCGTGCCAATTTTTTGGCAGAAGTTTGTGTTTTGACTTTAGGCTATTGTTGGTCCATGCCATTTTGCTCTTGAAAGAATACTCTTGATAATGATTAGGTCACACAATGTTAGAAAAAAATATGAACGATAGTATAATAGGGAATTGCATAAAAAGGATCATATATTCTTTTAGATGGTGAATTTCACTTTTAAAGTTATTTACAAAACACTACTAGAAATTATGAAATTTCCGACCACCTGAAAGTGATCTTAAATCAAGTTAATACCAAAAAGTGGTCGGAAATAGCAATAAAGGATTTTTCAGATACCAAAAGTGGTCAGAACAAGACTTTCAACTTGATTTAAGATCACTTTCAGTTGGTCGGAAATTTCATAATTTCCCGTAGTGAAAGTATTTTTGTGAAAATATTTGTCTAAGCTAGTATTGTATGTTGAATACCGAAAATACACTACAAGAATACAATAAAATAATGTTGAACTTTTAGTTATATATACAAGTATAACACAGGGCAATACCATCCATTTATATATATATATATATATATATATATATATATATATATATATATATATATATATATATTGACTTCTATTGAATAAGATATGGTTCAATTTTTAACTATGAAAGACAAGTTTTTTTTTTTTTTTTTTTTTTTTTTTTTTTTTTTTTTTGAGAAAAAGAACGACAAGTTTTAACCATGACAGAATCATCCCATCATATTTTAAGGTTAACATTACATATTTTGATCCATCAAGTTGGTATAACCTACATAAGCTATGTCATTTTCTTTATATATATATATATATATATATATATATATATATATATATATATATATATATATATACACACACACACACACTGCTGGAAATTATGGAATTTCTCACCACCTGAAAGTGATCTTAAATCAAGTCGAAAGCAAAAAGTGGTCGGAAATAGCTACAAAGGTTTTTCCGGATACCAAAAGTGGTCGGAACAATGCTTTCGACTTGATTATATTTAAAATCACTTTCAGGTGATCGGAAATTCCATAATTTCCAATAGTGATATCCGATACACATATCCTCAGTGACTAGTGAGAATATGCAACATTTTAAGTGCAGACACATCGATCACTTCATCGATGAGTATTGTCAGGAAAAGGGTAGTTCCAATCAAATTGATCAAATATTTAATTTGGTAATTACAAAGTTTCAAATTTTATTTTTTCATAGGATCGAGTTGTCTATTAGTATTCTTGATATGAGACGATCAACTATGAACAACTTAAACTGATTTACCTTATCATGGTCTTTTGTAGGTCACAAGACGCGTTTTACTACTATAGATTTTTTCGTAAATCAAAGTATAATAATAAGAAACATTCCAATTGTGTTATTTGTCTGATCTGGTGGAAATGTTGTTAATTTCCTTTATTTTTTTCCTTAGGACAACCTTTTCAGTTGTGCCTCACGAAATTATTATTATATTGGTAAAGTATAATTCAATACCATGTGCAAGTAATTTTTCTCTTTATTTTAAACGGTGCGGTACTCAGTAAATAAAATTATTTTCATTGTTAATCCTATAATTATTCTATCACTTATATATTTAGTTCTCATTTTTTTTTTTCATTTTGCTACGTTTAATGCACAACTCTCTAATATGCCCTTAATTGTATAATATTGATCATAGGAACAAATTTTGTATTTTAATGAGTGAGAGTTAATGGGTGTAATTAGTGAATAAGTTAATATTGCTCCTAAATTAGACATTATTCATACTATCAAAATTAAAACTTCAAATCTACACTAACAGAGTGTTTGGTTGGAGGGATTTTAAATTCCCTTCCCACTTAATTCCCACATAATTTCAAAGTCCATTAAATTCCGTAGTTTGGTTGGAGGGAATTGCAATTCCATGGAATTGCAATTCCCTCATTTTCATGGAATTAAAATCCCATGTCCCCCTGGTATTTTAATTCCTGGGAAAAAAAGATAATGATGAGTCAAAATTATCCTTTCCTTTTTTAACTTAAAATTAATGTCTAACAACAATAATGGACATTTTTGACTTTATACTACTTATTCCCTTTCAATTCCCATGTATACCAAACATTGGAATTGAAATTTCCAGTAATTTTATTCCTGTCAACCAAACACTGGAATTTAAATTCCCACTTTATTCCCAGTAATTCAACTCCCATGGAATTACAATTCATTTCCCACATAATTCCCCCCCCCCCCCCCTCAACCAAACGCCCTGTAAGTTTTAGATTTTGATTGAACACAATAGATTATTGGTTCAAATGTTTTTAATTATGTTACATTGTTATACAAGTTTGGTCCGGATATTAAAACTTGAAATTTTACATATTTAAAGTTTTAAAATAACTCAAAATTAAATTTGTGTTAATTCTATAACATTAGTCTAAACAAATTAAATTTAAAAAAAATGTTAGTAAATAATTTTTCAAAATAAAAAAACAGAACTGAAAAACTAGAAAACAAAAAATACAGAATAATTTTTTGAAGTAAACCGGCTTTAGACTTTGCTCGACGAGTGTTTCCTTAATTTTTTTTTCATTAATTAGATTTGCGAGAGACTAAAAATTAATTATTCTCATATTTTATTCATTTTGGGTAGCTAGTGCTCTATCTAATGTGTTGGCATCAGACAACCTACACACGTTTTAAATTTACTTTTACGAATTTTAATTTATGTGATCAGTCATGTCAAGATATAAATCTAATACTTATATATACTATAAAATGTAATACTAATCAAGAATAAATAATTATTTGTTATAAAAAGTGTAAGATTTTTTAGGAAAAAAATGTAATGCTACTTTTAAATCAAAATGTAATATTTAAGGTTGAATAGTTACTTATGAGAAAAAAAAAACGCAATACTAAATATAGATAAATTATTTAATTGTTATTTATGAGAGATAGTGTAATACTTAGGATGAAAAATGTGATACTTTTGATGAAAAAAGTGTAATATTAAGAGTTGTCGAGTTATGAAAATTGTAATACTTACTGTTTGATGAATAACCTGAATTGTCTAGGAATATTTCTTGGTCCCCTTTGATGTCATGAGAATTTATGTGTCCCATATGTTGGTGCCGTGATTGTTTTTGCTTGTTGGTTGTCTGTAAATCAGATAAGTCACCATCCCATGTATAGCATTTGTTTGCGGACCTTTTTCCCATCATGACACACTTGTGATTCTGATTAAACACAGTGCAATTGTCCTTAGAGAATACTACTTTGAGTTCATCTTCACAAAGCTTACTTATGCTGATTAGATTTGTTTTTAGACTTTGTACTAGGAGGACTTTTGGCAACCTAGGCAGCCCATGGACATTCAAGATGCCGCTTGCAATGATCTAGCATTTTCCTCCATCTCCAAAGGTAATATGTCCTTCATTCTTATACTGAATGTTTTTTAGATTTTCTGGATTTCCAGTCATATGCCTTGAACACCCGCTGTCAAAATACCATACGTTTTGTTCCTTACTAGTTTTTGAGGTGTAGGCAACATTCTGATCTTTTCTTACCTAGATTTTCTTGCTTTGTACTGACCAATCTCTGTTGATTTGTCTGTAATACAGATCACTTTGTCTTTTGAAGCAGTATGCTTTTATTTGACAGTAATAACATCTGAGCCTCCTTCGGTGTTGGAAGTGATGTTGCGACACTTCAGGAATTTCAGAAGAATGATTTTCATTGGATGCTGGATTTGGAGATCTAGGTCTCTCAATTAGTGCCTTGATCTCTTGTAACAGTTTGGTCTCTCTGCCTTTCGGCTCCATTAATTGATTCTGAGTATCTTTAAGGCGTTTTTCATTACTCTCTTTTTCATCTTTTAGAAACTGATTTTCATGTATGAGTTCAAGATTTACTTTGATGATTTGTTCCCATTTAGCATGCAGCTGTGTATATGACTCTAGCAGTTCTTGTATATCATTTTCGTTTTTGTTGTAATTCTCATGATTTGTGGTGAATGCTATGAAATTAGTGTTGGTATCTTCTTCATTGTCTGAGTCATCGCTTAGTGTTGTCACATATGTTTTGTTCTTCCTTTTAAAGTATGTTGGACATTTTGACTGGATGTGTCCAAACCCTTTGCACTCATAGCACTGTACCCCTTCTGTGTTTGATAGTCCTTCTCTTGGAAACTCCATTACGATCCTGCTAGTAACTTAAGCAATTTGGCTCTGATACCAATTGAAATATATATAAAGCGCAACACACAGTGATGTTGAAACTGACGTTGTAACACAAACGATCTGTAACGCAGTTTGGGCAAACAACCATAATCTGCGAGCCACTTCTCAATTTGAGAATTTACCTAAATCCACTAAAAGCTCAATATTTAAAGTACACTGTTTGGAACCTGAGATTACACAATAAAATGATCTTCCCTACCAAACTATTGAAACCTAAACACATGTACTACTTTCTAGGGAAATTTAGTATCATATTCCCAAAGACTCCCATACCTCACAAGATTAATATTGAATGCCATGATCTTTGTGATAAAGGACAACCCCTATTTATAGTAGCTAATTCTAACAGATTTGTGAATAATAATGTTATTCCTAATCAAATTAGAACTAGAAGATCTTCAATAACAATTCATCTTAGAACTAGTATTCTTCAATATCTATTCCTTTGAGGACAGTATTCCTTCATAGAATTGGAATCCTTTTTGCACATAACTTTGACAAGGTCTTTGAGTCAACATATTCAATTTAGAATTTCAATGATTTTTTTGTTGATTTTTTAAAATAAAAAGTTGATAAAAGTCTATGAATATTTTTTATATATACTTTTATAGAGTCTTATAAAGTTTTAAAAAGTTTTGAACGACTCTATGGAAGTCAATCAAAGTTTATTAAAATCTATTATTTTAAAAGTCTTTAAAATTTTATAAAAGTCATGATTGAATACACCCCTCTTAGTTTCTTTATTAGTGTAACTTGTAGGTGCACCCGCGCGATGCGCGGCTATATATATAGTATGATATATATACAGTATAGAAGAAAAAAATTGAAATGAAAAACTTGTAATTTTATTACACATGGATGAATTTAGTAATTTTATTAGACATTGTTGAAGACTTCATTGTTGAAACAATGTTATGCATGGCTACCTATTTCGTCAACTATATTAGCTATTCATTTTGCAAATTCCTCGATCTCCTTACCCTCGTTTTCTGATTGAACACTTCTCAATCGTAGATTCTTAGTAAGCCTTAAAACTTTACAGGATTTCCAGAGATATGATGAGCTAATGCTCGCTTGAACTATATCCTGTCTGGTACCCTTTGGAATTACTGGTAGAATTTGCCTGAATCGCCACAAAAAACCACTGGTTTACCACCAAATGTCATTTCATAACTACTTGGATTTTTGCAACGCAACAAATCTCTAATAGTTCGGTCGAGGGCTTCAAAACAAAATTTGTGCATCATTGGAGCTTCATCCCATATTATCAACTTGCTTTGAACAATAAGCTCTGCTAATGGACTGCCATGACTTATGTTGCAAGTGGAATCTTCATTAACAGATATCTGTATGGCAAACCAAGAATGTGCAGTTCTTCCACCTGGTAATAAAAGAGAAGCTATGCCGCTAGATGCAACATTTAATACTATTTCCCTCTTAGACCTTAAAGCAGAGGACAATGCCCTCCACAGAAACGTCAGTGCGATGCACGACTATATATATAGTATATAGAATATACCGTATAATATAATTAGATGAAAAAATATACAGTTTGAAAACCTAATAAATTTGAAATAATAAACTTTGTAATTTTATGATCATTCATGTATTGATTAATGCTATCTACCACATCCAATGTTGGAGCCAAAATAACATTGTTCTTAAGATATGACAGATCACCTTACCGTGCCGAAACAAAGGGAATGTGCTATCAACAATTGCAGCAATATGATCATCGTCACACTTGAGCAATAAGTGATATGAAATTGTAATATCTGCTTCACTATCAGTTGAATTACCAACTACTCCATCACCTATATTAGCTATCCATTTTGCAAACTCTTCAATCTCTTTAGCTTCGCCTCTGATTGTACACCACTTAGGCGTAGATTCTTTGTTAGCCTAAATACTTTACAGGATCTCCAAAGATATGAGGAATTTATGTTTGCCCCAACAATATCTTGACGTGTGCCCTTTAGAATTACTGGTAGAATTTGCCTGAAATCGCCACAAAAAATAACTGTTTTACCACCAAAGGTCATATCATAACTATTCGGATTTCTGGAGCGTACAAATCCCTCATTGTCAGGTCTAAAGCTTCATAGCAGAATTTGTGCATCATTGGACCTTCATCCCATATTATCAATTTGCTTTGCAAAAAATGGAATGTATCCCATAACCAAAACCCAATAAAAGAAATATTCTCAGTATATTTTTATATCAAATTATTTCCATATCCAACCCATTACACCAATATTATTTTATAATATTTAATAAACAAATATATTAAATATAATAAATTCTTGGGTCAAACTTTATTTCTTTCATTTTTTTTCTTCTAAATAATCTGACCCAAAACTAACCCAATAATATAGCCCATAACCCAAACCCAAACCCAATAAAATAATTAATAAAATGTTTTCTCCTAACCTAAGATTATCTCTAGGCAAATTATTGTGTGGATCATGGTCCACATATTGCTGTATGGACCATAAAAGAAAATACATTTTTAATATATTAAAACGTACATTATTTTTGTACCGAATGTACATTATAAAAATAATATATTTGTAGTATTCAAATAATGTAATTTCTCTGAATACAAAGTACATTTTAATATTCTAAAAGTACATTATTTTTGTACTAAATATACATTATTTTATAACATACAAAATATGATCCACATAGCTTGTGTGGACTATAATCCACACAATAACGATTGTCATCTCTAAGCCTCTGCACCAAATTTTACACCATAGGGAATATTTCTTGTATATTCTTATATCATTTTTTTTTCTATCTCCACTTATTTGAAGATTTGATATTTTAATTATTGATTTTCTTTAGATAAACGACAACTATTTTTGTTGTCAATAAATGAGCATGTTTTTGTCAACCTATAATGCTTCTTGATTTTTTTTCCCAAAAAACTAAGAACTAAATATTATATTAATAAAATGAAGTGTTCTTGTATAATAGAAAAGGATAATATTATTGAGAGAAAGACTAAATTATAAATTATTAAAAATCTCTTAGTAAACTACATTAGTAGTAGAAGTATAATTATTTTGTGATTCATCAGAAAGTAATATTTTGAGGCCATCTGGGTGAATTATTCTTGATGCAGCAACATATAATTGAACATGAACAAATACTGGTTCTTTAATAGCAACCCAACATTTGACAGTGTTTGCCCTTGACTTTTGTTGATAATCATTGCATATAACAACATTAGTGAAAATTGACTTTTGTTAAACTTGAAAGGTAGACTCTGGTGTGATGCGGTGATAGCCATTCTAGCAATTAGTACCTTTGACCAAGCATTAGGTCCTCTCAAGATACTTAGCATTAGGTCCTCTCAAGATACTTACTTCAACAATATGATCAGCTAATTTTGTTACAACTAACCGAGTATCATTGCAAAGTTCAATAGTGTGGTCAATATTTATTATTAATTTCACAGGTTGTATTAAAAATTAATTTTAAGATTAGTTACATATAAGTGATTAATATATTAATACAAAATATATCTAACTAAAATTAATACAAAATATATCTAACTAAAATTAATAAATCTAACTAAAATTTAGTATGCATTTATAGAAAACTAACTGGCAAAAGTAGAGATACATATATATGTGCACCATTTTTCAAAAATACATTATTAATTTACTACAATTTTTATATAGTATACATCAAATAAATACATTATGGTATATATAATAACATACAATATATGTTTAGTAAATTAAAGAATATAGTATACATATCATAATTAATAAGTCTCAAAATTATCAATCTACATTTGTATGTACAAAAAATGGCCCAAATCCTATATATAAAAAAGCAATCCAATCCAAATTAATAATCAGGCAATTGAGTATAAATGTTGCTCTTCTTCATCACTCCAAAGTCTAAACCATATCAACGTGATTACACAATAAAAGTTCATAATCTCTGTAATAATTCTAACTATAGTAATCCTAACTATAGTAAGTATACTAATAAACCTTACTAATAATCATGTTAATACTACAAATAGTGTTAATAGGAATACTAATAATCTTATCACAATTTGGGATAAGGAATACTACTAATCCTAATTATAATGACCTCTATCTATATATATATACTTTATGAAATTATTATTACAAAATATTACTAATTAGTAATTACTAATGAAATGTGAAATTAAAAAAAAAAAAAACATTTTTATCTGCAGAATGGAAATAGTACATTGCAGTACACTTTAAAAAAAAAAATTAAGATTAAAAAAAGCTTCATAATGCGGTCATTGACTATTTGTCGAGAATGTTCTATATTCATTTCCAGATGTCTCTTTCTCAAAATCCAGAGCCACGATGAAGAATAGCTCTCACTTCTCTCTAAAAATTGGTGTAGATTTTTAACTTATTATTGAGACATTGAGATTCTGAGTGTCGCTTGGGTAGATAAGTTCCAAAATCCGTGATTTTGGAATGGATCTTTGGAGCAGACATGGTTTTTTCTTTGCTTATGCCGGATCTTCGCAATTGGATATTTCACCGTTAGACGAAAGCTAAACCGTCCGTAGTGAGTTCGCATCACAAATTCCGGCATAAGATTGCTGTGTTGACTGACTGACTCAAAAAGCCATGAAATCAGGTAAATTTTCTAACACTCATTTCTTAATCTGTGTATTTTCGTTCGTTTTTTTCCTAAAAAATTGTAGATTCATGCACTCTGTAAAGCAAAAGCTCAATACATTACAATTCGAACTGACCTAGTTACAGATCTGGGCTTTCATTTCAGGTGCATGTTGGGATATCGCCTAGGGTTTGCTTAAGATGAGTTCTTTCATTCCTAATTTTGGTTTACTATTTAAACATTCATGAATTCTAGACAAAATACACCACTATTGAACAATATGTTGCACGGAATTGCACATGCAGTATTACTTATAATTTTTCTCAGTTTACTTTGCAGGTACTATAGTTCTATGTATTTGTCAACATGTTATGGTATGGGAATATCACACACTTAATTGAAATAAAGTTTGTAAGAGTCTCAGGACATTTATTAAATTACTGTGTATTTTGGTTCCTTTATTTGCTAAAAAATGTACATTCATGGATTTCTTGCAATTTGTAAGCCAAATGTGAATTATTCTGAATACACTTTTTAAACTGCAATGTTATTTTGTTAATGTGATTTCTGTTTTTTATGAGTATTGGTTTTCATGGAATGCATGTGTATATTAAGTAGTTTGAGTTTTGCTTATAGTCTACTTATTTCATAGGTCTTTTTTTTCTATGAAAATAAGGGAAAAAAGCACTGTATTAAGTCAACAACAAAATAAACAGTTGAAGAAGTACAGAAGACTTTAGTTCAAAACTAAAGTTCCATTAGAATTCAGAGGTACATAATATATTAATATATTCCCCTTTTCTATTGAAACTATCTTTAGGCGGATTGTGTAATTGACATTCCCAATTACACAATCCTAAGCACACTGTCAATCTTCTAGCCAACCATTTGGAAAGTAATCTTCCGTGTTTGCCATTTAGAAAGTCATCTTCCGTGTTTGCCATTTAGAAAGTCATCTTCCGTGTTTGCCATTTAGAAAGTCATTTTCTGTGTTTGCCATTAGGTCGTCCACTACCTGCAAAAAAAAAAAAAAAAAGAGCCCAAGCATAACCATGTATAGATGATTTATCATGTTGTAGTGAATTAGTTTAGTATGTACTTCTAATTTGAAACATGGCCACATGCCCACTTGCCCATAAGGCATATAAATATATGTCTAATAAGCATCAATGTCTTTCAGCTTCCAATAGTTTTACAGGCTAAATTGTCTCAAAATAGAATTCCCCTGGTGGAACCAAAGAAAAATGTTCTATGAATACAATGTCTACTTCCTACATAGGGAAGTAATTATAAATGTTATGATATTAGACAGTTCCTTTCTATTTTAGACTAATAAAGTAATACCCTAGTTGCACATCCAGTATTACTTATGCTTTTTCTCAGTTTATTTTGCAGGTTCTATACTTTTCGTAATTAGTCAACATGCTATGAGATGGTAGTATAAAACACTTTATTTATCTAAGTTCAGACTGAGACAAAATCTCTTAACTATAATACAGTTGACTAATTTTTAATAAACAATTGATGGTTTAAGTTTACTGTGCAGGTACTAAACTTGCCTTAATAAAATGCACAGTCAAAGAGATGGCAGTATAAAAGAGTAATAATGTTAGTTTGTGAGGTAAGTTATTTTAAATTTTATGAGATTATAGTGTTCCTTTCTGTTTAAGAGTAATACTTATGCTTTTTTTCACTTTACATTGCAATTAATATACTTCCCTATATTAGTCAACATGCTTTGAGATGGGAGTTAAACACAAGTATCTATCTGAAGTTTGTGAAGTAAGCCACTATCAATGGTATGATATTACAGTGTTAGTTTATGTTTCAGACTAATAAAGAAGCACTACAGATAGTTGTTAACAATGCAGTTATCTTACTATATTGGCATAGGATTACAATTTATTGTAAATGCGTCAAGCATATTACCTCCTTCAATTGATAGACTTCTGAAATAGTACAAAGTTTTATATCCCTAGATAGTGATAATGAATAGGAACTACACTCCCTAAAACTTGATTGTGAGACAATACTCTTCATTGGAGTCTGCTCATGACATATACGGTAAATCCTTACTAATGTCTCCCAATGCTTCACATGCGTTTTCATCACTTCCAAATATTTGCATCCCCTGCAATCCTCAGAACTTGAATGGAATACAATCATTTGCTGTAAAAAGGGACTTAGTAAGTGTTTGCACTAAATATATGACCAGTTCAATTATCTTCATTAATCTATAAATGTTTTTTTTACATATTGAATAAATATTTCTGATTACCCCCAAAAACCCATAGTATTAAGATCCCATGCCATATTTTCCAATTAATAAATCACAAATGACTATAGCCACCAAAGTTTGGTTTATAATTTGTTTTTTCTTCTAAATTATAAGTATAGTTGGTACCAGGACTATGTGGTCCAATGGTACCCGGGTTGGACTTCCATTAGGAAGGTTGTGAGTTCAAGCTTCAGTGGAGGCGTTATTAGCTCCTTGTGTTTCAGTAGGTTGAGAAAGTATATGAACAGATACTACAATGTAATAGAGCTAGTAGCATTCAAAAAAAAAAAAAAATAAGTATAGTTGGTAAATCAGAATCTTTCCACATAATAAGTGTTATTAGATATATAAATTTTCTTTCATTTTTTAGAACTACAATTTAAGATCAAAAGGATAGTTGAAAAATTATCTTATTTATACTATCAACAGAATCTACAATACTAACCTTTTGTTCTTGAAATAGGTCACACGGGATTTACAACCACATAACCAATTCTTAAAATCACCATATCCAGTAGACTGCGATAGAACATTAGTAGTTTAGTACAGATACTACACACTGGACTCTTCTGCAGAAACAGCCTAGATGAAAAGTAAAAATTCAAATAAGTAGTAGAAAATGTACTTTTTAAAAATATAGATTAGGAAACTGATTGCATTAGAAGGTCAATAGAATATTCAGTTGTCATCTGCAGAGACATATTAGCTATTAGGAATCTGAAAAAGTCTTTAGAATCGGAAAAAAAAAAAAAACTAACAGTGCAGAAGTATATTATGCAAAACTTTGGATTAGCTGTTAGGAAGTCAATTAGAGTAAATGGTTGTTTAGCAATGATCTTTTGGAGTGGAGAGTAGATTTCGACATCCCTTCCCACCACATCTTTAGTAATAGAAGATACAATTGTAAAAAACCATTTAAAGTTCTATTCTAAGAAGATATTTGCGGATTTTCTTACCAAAAAGCTCATTGTCATTCACATCAGCTCATTGTCATTCACATCATCAGGATCTCTTCATCCACGCAGTTCTGGGACTGATAGCCTTAACTTATACATAGAGAATGCATTTTTTGGTTTTTCTTGCAGAGTATTGCCTATACGACTCAGGATCTGAGGCTGAAATAGTTGGTATAAATCTACCTCTTTATATAGAGGTAGAATTCGAACAGGATTCAACCTAGAGAAACGAAGAGTCTTCATTGGAACAATGTTTTTAATTATGTTGTTTCAATCTCAAAGTGTTTATTTTAAATTTTATTTAGATCAGTTTGAATTTGAATTTGTAATATATAATGCTATTTGCTTCCATTCAGAACTCGTTCTCCAAGAATTTTCGGTAATTACAATAGATCAGTTTGAATAAGAGCATCCACACTAAGGGGAGATTGTGGAGTTATTTCAGAAGAAATAACTTGGATTGAGTTATTCACTAGTGTGGGATGGAGTTATTAGATGAAATAATCATCCTGCAAATTACAAAATAATGTCAGAAAATAAAGAAAAAGAAAAAGTGAAAGGAAGAAATGCTGTGCGCGTTTCGCGCACAGCAGGGCCAAAACCTGGCGCGTGCAGTGCACGCGCCAGGTGGCGCGTCAGGCGCGCCAGTCGGCGCGACTGGCGCGCCTGACATAACTTTTTTTATTTTTTTTTTTTAATTTTTTTTTATTCTGTTTTGTTTTATTTTATTTATTTTTTCTTTCCCCTCCCACCTTCTCTTTCCTAATCACTCTTACATTATCTCCACATTCTTCCCAACTAATGTGGATGCTCTAACGCGTAGTTGCCATCTTTATTGCTCGGTAATTACAATAGCATTAAATTAGCGGTCTAAAGTCATCATTAAATAGCGTAGCAAATCAGAACTCAAATTGCGCTGCATTAAATGTTGCCGTTTCAATTCAATGATTGGCAAAACTTCTTGTTTTATTATAGAGTTAGATTAGATTAGATTAGATTAGATATAGTCACATTAGTCTTCCCACAAATAAGAGCATCTACATCAGAGGAGAAATGGGGGAGAATTTACGGGGTCGTTTACTTCATTTCTCCGTTTTTCCTTTTTCAGTTTTTCATTTTTCCATTTTTTCAGTTTTTCATTTTTTCATTTTTTCAGTTTTCCATCTCCATTTCTCCAGTTTTATATTTCTCCAATTTTCTGATTTCATTTACAAATTTCATAATACCGAGCACAAGTAATAATAATAATAATAATAATAATAATAATAATTTCATTTTACAAATTTAATTTTTAACTAAAAAATTCAATACATTAATACTAAATGTACAAAATGTAACAAAAGTCGATAAAAACAAATTACTAAATAAATTACAACTATTTCAAATTTTTTTTTAAGGTCTGTAACTATTTCAATAATTTTAGTACATAGTTTGAGTGCATAATAATAAAAATTAATATTAATATAATAATAATAATAATAATAATAATAATAATAATAATAATAATAAGTAACAATATTAGTTAAAGGAAAAACGGTAATAATAATAATAATAATAATAATAATAATAATAATAATAATAATAATAATAATAATAAAATCAAAGGAATTAAAGAAGAAGAGAAAGAAAAGGATTGACAAGTATAATAATAAACTGAAGAAGAAGACGAGCCTCATCCTCAACGCTCGCTGACTAAGTAAAACTTACTCCAACAGGATTCGGAACCGAGACATCCAGGCCAAGAAACACTGTTCACCCGTTTTTTTTCATTCCTCCATTTGGAGATGTTTGTTTTGGGTCTCTCCAAATTCCTTAAGAAATTTGGAGAATGGAAATAGAAGATGGATTTGGAGGAGTAAATTTAATAAACAAGTTTTCCATTTTTCATTCTTCCACTTCTCTAATTCTCTATTTTTTTGGAAAATCCTCCAATTTTTCATTTTAGTAAACAACCCCTATTACTTTTGAGGCCAAAATGTCATGGTGGCAGAGAGAGAATCAAGAGAGAGAAGGGGTGGGGAGCATCTGCAAATGTTGGGATATTACTCTGCCCAAGAAAAAAAATGAATGATGGAGGAAAGAGAACCAATAGAAATGACATGCTTATTTTTTATATATTTTTTTTATAAAATCAGTTTTGATTTTTTTCCCTTACCCTCCCACATTATTCTCTTTCCTACTCACTCTTACATTCTCCCCCCTAATATCTCCGACTGATATGGATGCTCTAAGGTGATTAAATTTAGTCTTTAATTTTCTCAAAACGTTCAAACACCCACAATATATTCATTAAGAGTTATTATATGTACTTTCTCCTATAAATAAAAGTTTTACCAGTAATTTATAAGATCAATTTACATTAATATTAACAATGATATTATGCCAAAGACTTTGTGATCAAATAGTATAAATGTAAAGTGTGATTTCCTCAAATGGAAGGTCATAGTTCCGAACTCAAAAACAATGATACCTCAAAAACTCATTTGTGATCTCATGACCTCCCTTATGGGTGAGTCACTATATATTATTTGAGCACAAGATGGTTGACATTTACAAACATCATAGTTCCGAACTCAAAACAATGATACTTCAAAAACTCATTTGTGGTCTCATGACCTCCCTTATGGGTGAGTCACTACATATCATTTGTGGTCTCATGACCCCCCTTATAAGTAGGGACGGAGCGAGAGGGGGGAGGCGGGGCAGCTGCTGAAATTATTTTAGCAAATAGTCATACGGAAACGAACTCTAGTTAATCGCCTGTAGCGGTGGTAAGAGTAGTATATATATATATATATATATATATATATATATATATATATATGCCAATTCAGTGACGCATCCAAAAATTTTGTTCAGCGAGGGCGAAACATTAAAATAAAAGGGATAGTTTAAAAATAAAAAATAAAACAGTTAAAGAACGGAACATTAAAATAAAAGGGATAACTATTGTTAGATATAAACAAAAAATAAAACACATCAAAATTTTATAAAAATATTTATAAATTAAACATCTCATTATACATACATATACACACACACACACACACATATATATATATATATATATATATATATATATATATATATGCAATAGATCAGAGCTTCCAGGGAGATTCTTGTGATACTACTGCACACATGACATAGATAGAGGAAACATCCAACACCATTATTGAACATAGTAAACTAAAACCAAAAACAAAAAACTAAATATATAGTCTAAGACCAGAACCATCCGAGTGGCTCTCCATCATCATCATCATGGTGGCCGGGGCTGCTCTGCCGCCACAAACATGGCGGAGAAGTAGTTGTTCTGTCCATCGTCACTGCCATCATCCTCTTCCGATTGCAGAGCCGCCTGCAGCCCCCCGCCGCCACCGCCGCATTCATGGTAGTTGTGATGATCCTGATTGTGAAAATACGAGTCCCCGCTATCCACCAGCTGATGAGGACTGTCCTGATCCACCACCGCGCTCCCCGCGCTGCCACTGCTCAGCCGGTCCTCCACCTTCACGTTCGCTCCCACACCCGCCGCCGTTGCATTCCCCGGAACCACTGGATCAGCCGCCGCCGCCTTATGGCTCACCACCTCTTTGGCTTCCAACTTCTCATTCAGGGAAGCCAGCTTCAATAATAATCAAATGTCACAATATCAAAGTGCTACTCAACAGAGTCTCAAGTCAACTGTATTCCATTTCAACTAAAAGTCTAAACTATACTTCAAACCTATTCAAGTTGGTTAGACTGTTGACTTAGGTTATAAGTTCAGACTCTCAGAGTCCTGGTACGAGAGTTAGACTCTTGACTTACCTAAATAAGTTTCGAACCCCGGAGGTCTGGTAGAAGATTAGACTATTGACTTAGGTTATAATTTCCAACTCCCAGAATCTGGGTAGAAGAGGCCTAATGCCTATTAGACTTATTAGTATAACATTGGCTGATTTATCTCTTTATAATCCTTTATTGACCGAGTTACAAGGTAAAATTTATCCAATACACACATTTTTATGATCAACATGTACTAATTTAAGGTCTAATTAAGTTCAGGTATATGCTTCAAGTGTTTGAAAACATACTTGTTTTGTTTTCTAGTTAAGGTGGGGTTTACAGCTCTGTGCAACACATATATTTTAATTTGTAGCTAAGAAGGAATCTTCCATGTTACGTGATCAACAAGCTAAGGTCAACATTAAAATATACTGGAGTACATGAATATGTACATGTTCTATCCATTAAAATATGACAGATCGCCGGATCTTAAAGCCACCAAATTAAACAATTTATTGATAGGGATTCATATATATATATATATATATATATATATATATATATATATATATATATATATGGTGTTATAAATAACCCAAATGAGGAAGTTGTCAAATTAAATGCAGAATTTCAAAGAAAAACCCACAACCCGACAAGCCAGTAACCTAGTTTGAAACAGTTAGTAAGCGAACTGCTAATGTAATCAACAATTCAGTAGTTTGGAACAGTTATTAAGCGAACCGTTAAAGGTAACACGAAAGTTAAATTGAGAGAAAAAAAGAAAGCATTTATTACCTCGGCTTTGAGCTTCTCCTTCTCTTTGAGAATGGAGTCATAGTCAGAGAGAAGGGATTCATAGGAGGATTTGAGTTGATCATAGTCTCTTTCAAGCTGTTTGGTCTTCCACCGTGCACGGCGGTTCTGGAACCAAACAGCCACCTGCCTAGGTTGCAGCCCAAGCTTGTGGGCAAGCTGGGACTTGCGTTCTGGCTCCAGCTTGTTCTCTTCCTCAAAGCTCTTCTCAAGCAAGTGCACCTTAATTAACAACCAATCAATTATTAAATATGGGCACCCACGAATCAAATCAAATGGAATAAAACAACAAACTTTTAATTTGTTAGATTATATTGCCATATATGATTATATGTCTTGACTTTTCTCCGAAAAATTCCTTCAATTTCATAATCAAGATAAGGAATTTGATGCCGCCCAATATGAATTGAATATGCCAAGCTTATCTTAAAGGAATCATATAAGATCAGGCATAATCATCACAAAAGAAAAACACAAAATTCCATCTTTTATCAGCGTCGCCAACTCCACAGACCTGCTCCGGAGTGAGGCGGCGCTTCTTCTCCGGCGACTGCTCGTCGTAATATTCCTCGTCAAAGAGTTCCTCTGGAGAGGTGAAGAACGGTCGCCTCTTTGAGGTTTCCTCAAGCTTCACCACCGACCTTCCTCCTAAACCACCCAGCAAGAAAACAGTATGAATTTGATTCTTCTGAGTCAACTAATCCTTAAAAAGATCAGATTTTTAACCACTAAATCCAGTCAAAATTTATATATGTCCGCCTCATATAGATCTGATCATCTTTTACTATTCAAAACCGCCATGATTCATAGAGAAAAATAAGGTATATTTGACTCGGAGAGATCATATGATCAGCAGGAACAGTTATTTATTACTTATTTTACTTCTACTAATAGACTCCCAAAATTCTACTCCTTCATATGTACTCCATGAGTTGACAAATCAGTATTGATTATGATTATTTTCATCACGTGAGTCCACTGAAAAATGTCTATATAAAAAACATGTGAGAGGAAGTACAAGTTGAGACTTTAAAATAAGAATACACCAAGTATTTTTTACTTATTTTGGCTGAAAATTTGCATTGGAATGTGGAAAAGAACAGAACGGTTTTTATTTTTTTTACCTCGGAAAATAGGATCGGCATTCCCGAGGAACAACATGTTGCCATGGCATGCAGGGTCGAAGAAAATACGCCCGGATTCCATATTTTTCGTCGAAGATTTTCTTGAAAACCCGGCGATCAATTAGAGTGTATTAAGTACTGTATATACGACTTCCAACAAAAACAGCGGTGAAAGAAAAGCTCAAGAGAGTAGTTGACGGCGTTTTAGAAGAGCATCAGCTTGTGGCGGAAGAAACTGGTACTCCACAGCAACCTCGCCGGAGAGTCCAACGGGCAGATGCAGAACCCCATCATGCCAACCACCTTTCCCAGCTCCGGCGTGTTTCTCCGATGGCGACGGCGATCACTGATTTTTCCGGGGAAAAATCAGCAGATAACTAGGAGATGTGGCTGCTTATCCGTGACCGGCGGGAAATACTCCGGCGAGGGTCCGACGGCAATTTAAAACTCTTTTTAAAATTTTATTTTTTTAAGATGCTGAGTGTGATTGCATTCGGCAGCTAAAGTTGATGGGGGTGAAGGGAGGGAATTTTATAGTCGTGTGTATAAGGATAAAATTACGGAACTACCCCTGCTACTCCCGATGCGGACAAGGAGGGTATGGTAATTCCAATCGGCCTTCGCTAACTTGCGCGGGGGGCGTATGCATGATTTGGCAGTTAGATCTTAGCCGTTGGTTACATCGTGAAATGCGCAAAATGTGGAAGATTAGGAGAGAGAGGTGGACCCGTAAACAGTAGCCATCCTCTGCGGTCGGAAGATTGTCGGGCAGTTACATCCAACTTAGCTGAATGGCTGTGACTTGACAATTCGAATCTTTGCAGAGGGGCCCTTTCTCTTTCGTTATTTTCCTTTTTCCACCCTTTCAATTAACTTGAATAACCTATCATGATATATTGGAAAATATGTTTCAAATTATTTTGTTTAGTGAAACTTCTTGTGATGTGATATGTTTTCTTTTGTAATTAATAAGTTCTTTTTTATTTAAAAAATTAAAGGAATGAATCAAATGTGTTCTTTATATTTTTGGCAAATAATATAACAATCTTGACTTTTTTTAAAAAAAAAAATAAGTTGAGGTGGTAATTAACGTTAGAATAAGCTTGAAGGGATATAAGGTGCGTGGAAGTGGAAGCTAGGGGTGTTCATTCGGTTAATCGTTCGGTTAACCGAACCGAATTAACCGAATTTATTTTTGCTTTAACCGTTAACCAAACCAAAATTTACTCTACCGATTTAACCGAACCGAACTTTTTTTCGGTTAACCGATTAACCGAAATTTTTCCCCCTAAAATTGAAAATCCTTAAAATAACTCCTAAAATAATAAATCTAATTAAAATACATATCCATAGTCCAAACCATAAATTAATGTCTTCATAAACATACAAAAACAATATCATAAGTCCATAATCCATAGTCCAAACCATAATATAAAATGAGTTAATACCCAAAATCGTCCTCGACTATAGTGGTTTTTCTCAATTTCGTCCTAAACGACTTTGGTGACCTAATATCGTCCCAGACTTTTGTGTTTCGCTCAATTTAGTCCTCCATTTGTTATTTCGTCAAATTGGTGTTAAATAAATGGACAATTCAATAATGTCAATATTGATCTCTCTTTACTTTCAACTTGTGAAGTGCGAAATTCCTCTTTCTTGTACAAATTACACCCAGAATTACTCCCGGACCTGCAAATCAAATTTTATATTCGCAGTTTTAGGAGTAATTCTGGGAGTAATTCGTAAAAAAAAAAAGGATTTCGCAGTTCACATGTCTATGAGTAAAGAGATGCCAATATTAAAATTACTGAATTGTCTATTTATTTAACACCAAATGGACATAATAACAAATGAGGGACTAAATTGAGCAAAAACACAAAAGTCTGGGACTAAATTGAGCGAAACACAAAAGTCTGGGACGATATTAGGTGACCAAAGTCGTTTAGGACGAAATTAAGAAAAACCACTATAGTTGAGGATGATTTTGGGTATTAACTCAATATATAATATATTATATATATATATATTCCAAAATTCGGTTAACCGTTCGGTTAATTCGGTTAACCGACACTTTCGAACCGAATTA
The DNA here is from genome assembly GCF_001879475.1 of Ipomoea nil. Taxonomy (NCBI): domain Eukaryota; kingdom Viridiplantae; phylum Streptophyta; class Magnoliopsida; order Solanales; family Convolvulaceae; genus Ipomoea; species Ipomoea nil. The sequence goes on along the minus strand of NW_017617241.1, from coordinate 328,679 downwards.
ACCGTTAACCGAATTTTGAGAAAACCTTTAACCATTCACCGAATCGAAATATTTCGGTTCGAAAACGGTTAACCGAATTTCGTCGGTTCGGTCGGTTAACCGAAATTTCTCCGAAATTTGCACACTCCTACGTGGAAGCAATCATTGGGCTTTGAGGAGCTGTGGACTTGAAATAGATTATAAGAAGGTAGCTAATGGAGTAATGGTTTGGCAATCGATGAATTGAAAAGATGTGTGCTGATTGTTTGTGAATGATTTGTTGGATGATTGGGTGAGTAGGTAATTATTTATGGTTAACGGTTAAGATAGTTGTACACCATAGTTGTACTGTGCATCAACTACATAATCTTGACATATTTTAAAATATTTATTTAAAAGTAATCATTGGCATTATCTCATTCGCACAATACGCGTGAAAAATTAGTATATATAATTGAATTTTAAAATGCAAGTAAATTGTGTTAAATGTGCAAATAACAGTTCCATATAATGCACCTAACTACAAGTAAAATGTATTAAAAGTGTCAGTATAATATATTAAAAGTGTAACAAAATGTCAAGTACCTTATGCATAGATGACACCCGAGTCGGACTTCTATATGGGAGGTTGTAAGTTTGAGCCTCAGTAGAGGCATTATTGGTTCTTTGTGCTTCAGTATGTGAGAAAGACTTTACTTGCACATTTTACTTGCACACTTGTATCAAAGTTTGAATTATTTACGAAAATACCACGACATTTGCACATTTTACTTGCACACTTGTATCAAAGTTTGAATTATTTACGAAAATACCACGACATCATTTAAATCCATTAAATATATATATAGTAGGGTTCCAATGAGAACACTTGCTTAGGTGAACACCCGTGCATCAAAGTTTGAATTATTAAATCTGAACAAAGTTTGAATTATTAAATCTGAACACCCGTGCATCAAAGTTTGAATTATTAAATCTGAACACGTGGACAGTTGCGATTGATTCTCAGCTCTTTCCTAGACATTCGTTCTTAATTACCTGAGTGCGCCCATATATATATATATATATATATATATATATATATATATATATATATATATATATATATATATATATATATAGTAGGGTTCCAATGAAAACACTTGCTTAAGTGAGAACGTGAGAACAAATCGTGTGCATCCATCTAATATTTTTTAATGGTCTAGATTATATTAAGGTGTGCGAACGCGAATTAAATGTGTGCAAACACACTTAATCGCGTTTGCACACATTTAATTCGCATTCGCACACACTTAATATAATCTAGACCATTAAAAAAATTAGATTGATGCACACGATTTGTTCTCACGTTCTCACCTAAGCAAATGTTATCATATGATCCTAAATACAAATATATATATATATATATATATATATATATATATATATATATATATAGTGGAATTATGGATATTGCACTACCAGCATATCTAGAATATTCCTATAATTTAATACTATTCTTGTAAATTAGGGTACAAAATAAAATGAAATGAGGGAGGGGTACGAGATAATTGTTATACCATCTGGTCCTGAATTGTATATTTTTAGTATTAGAATTACAAACATATAGATATAAATTGTGTTTTTAAGTTTTGAGAATTCGTGAATCATGAATATAATACAGCTTCATCACAAATTTTAAAATTTTAAAAAGTAAATTGTTAATATTTATTATGTAAATTGTGTATCTTTGAATCTAGGACCACATAATAATTTGTCTGGACGAGAGGGAAGGACCGAATGGGTGGGATTTTTTTAAATGTTAAAGTATATTGAGACACGATATGTTTAAAAGAACAATCGAAACAGTTGATGAGACACGGTAATTATACATTATTTTAAGGGTTATTTAAATGAATTATGCGCGACTGAAATCATCAGTAATAATTCAATTAAAAGACAAAATTTTAAGTTAAGCACCTTATGCTCAGATGACATGTAGTGTCTTCTTCTATATGGTAGGTCATGAGATTAAGCCTTAGTAGAGACGAACAGATTCTACAATGCAATAAAGTTAGTAGCATTAAAAAAAACAAATTTTTAATACAAATAATACAATTACAACGATCCAATTACTCTAATTTTACTATATATATAACCGTTGTCTTGAACGGAGGCACAGTTACTTTTCCCGTCGGTGGTTGTTGCATTCGAGCCTTAATATTCTCAACTCTCCATAGTGCTTACCAGGGAAGCACCTACGTATTCTGGGCCCAGGGAATCAATCTACCTTTCTTTCATGTGGTGGGCAGGAAATGGCCACCTCAAATATAATGCTTCCAGATTTTTATTTTTCTTTTTTATTACAAAACATAGTTTCAACTATGAATCTTGTTCTAAAAGGGATAACCAAATAAATGAAACATAATTTTCAATCACATATTTAATTATTGCAACACTCTTTTAGTGTAACATGTTGTACAAAAAAAAAAAAAAACAATGTATTTCGCTGTATAAAATCCTGGACTCAACCAAATTGTACATGTGCAACTGTAATTAGCATATTAAAGAAAGGTATGCATGGAATCGTGGATCAATGCACCCCTTTTAAATATACATGTTTATGTGTTGATGTTTGGACTTTTTAGGACTTGAATATCATTATGGAGAAGACGGCCAAGAGAAAGGAAGAAAAGAATAACTAGTTGGAGTAATTCATAACTAGTTGAATCAATTACATACTTTTTGAAGTATTAATTATATGACTTGATTGAGGAATTAACTCTGAATAAATATATTGATGATGAATGATGAAAGGTTTACAGAGAGGGTTTATATACCCGTAACATACCACAAAGGTAGGAGAAAAGGCTAAAGACTAGGATAACTATTCTAATACCTCTAATTGTCTAATACACTCCCCTCAAGCAGAAGTCGGACAAGGGACGACACCAAGCTTGAAACGGAGATCAGTGAACCGCGAGACAGAGAGAGACTTGGTGAAGATATCCGCTAGTTGATCCTGAGTAGACACAAAGTTCACCTTGAGAGCACCAGATGATACCTGGTCCCGAAAAAAGTGGTAATCCACTTCCACATGCTTAGTGCGTGCGTGAAAAACTGGATTATTGGAACACAGATAGGTTGCCCCTAGATTGTCACACCATAGAACCGGAGTAGTAGAACAATATAGAGCAAGATCCCGGAGAAGGGACTGAACCCAGACCACTTCAGCTGCTACATCGGCAAGGGCTTTGTATTCAGCCTCGGTCGAGGATTGGGCAACGGTTCGTTGTTTCCTAGAGCACCACGATATTAAGCTGGATCCTAGGAAAACGGCATACCCAGCTGTCGACTTTCTATCCACTGAGCAGCCCGCCCAATTCGAGTATGAAAAGGCGTGAACAACCGGAGACACCGAAGCTGCAAGACGAAGCCCTAGAGTTAGCGTGCCTTTGACATATCGCAAGACGCGCTTGAGAGCAACCCAATTATCCTGTTTTGGACTATGCATGAACTGGCACAGCCGGTTGACAGCGAACGATAAGCCTGGCCTAGTGATCAGTAAGTACATCAGGGAGCCAACAATTTGGCGATAGAGTGTTGGATCATCCACCGATGATGAATTCTCAGTACTTTGTGCTGTTGCCGTGGTCATCGGAGTAGATAGCGGTTTGCGTGATTCATTCCTGCCTTGCGAAGAAGCTCAGTCATGTACTGTCGCTGGGATAGCACTACAGCATCGCTGGTATAGAGAGCTTCAATGCCAAGAAAGAAACGTGGTTGTCCCAGGTCCCGAATTTTGAACGTCGTGGAGAGTTGCACCAAAATGGACTCTACCTGTGTGGCATCATTCCCTAGAACAAGAATGTCATCCACGTACACCAGGATGTAAATGCGGATGCGGCCAGACTCATAAACAAATAGGGACACATCAGTTTTTGAGGGCCGGAAACCAACACGAACCAGAAAGTCATGGAGCCTAGTAAACCAAGCTCTCGGGGCCTGCTTAAGGCCATATAGTGACCGTTGTAGTTTGCAGACATGGTCGGGGAAGCACGGATCGGCATAGCCGGGTGGCTGTCGCATAAAAATATCTTCGGTAATGTGTCCGTTCAAGAACGCATTGTGAACATCTAGTTGCTTCATAACCCACTTGTTCGAGACGGCAAAAGCTAATAGTAGCCTCACAGTAGCCGGTTTAACCACTGGACTATATGTTTCCGAATAGTCGACGCCCGGGACTTGGTTGAAGCCTTTGGCAACCAGGCGGGCTTTGTACCGCTCGGCCGAGCCATTAGATTTACGTTTAATATGATATACCCACTTGCTACCTATTACATTCATTGCATTATTAAAAGGAACTAATTTCCACGTCTGATTGTGCAGAAGTGCATTGAACTCGACATCCATTGCATTGCGCCAGTGTGAACACTTAATAGCTTGTGAGTGACAGGTTGGCTCATCATCGTCAACCGAAGCAATCAAGGCCCGTGGTGGTCGTTGTTGCTGATTAGTTTTGGTCCGGAGCTACTGTAACACCCCAGATTTTCAAGACATTTAAAACTTATATAATAAAGGTAACATCTCATTAAATCCCAAAGCGTAATGTAAGTGTACGGGGTGCTATGCCACACCTGGGCTAGAGAACCCAGGTGCACAGGCTATCTAACTACTATCCTCCGAAATATAAATGCATAACATGGCACGCAGGCCGAAAGGGAACTATACTACTTCTACGCTCCAGTTCTAGCGCGCTCCAGTGCTCTAATCCTCTATGCCTGAAAACCAAATATATCTGTTCAGCGAGAGATGCTGGTAACCCACTCCAACACGTTGAAATACAATACATATAGAGATATATATAGATATACGAAAACCATTTTGAGCATGGAGATATATCCTACGAACTCTAGCTTTAAAACCGGGAATGACTCGACAGATAAGGCCAGACACAAGCAACAGTCATAACGAGCATATGCAGTTCACAATAGATAAGGCAAATAAGGCAAAGCATAAACGATAATCATAACCCAACATGAACAATCCCCAATATAAATCCCATAGTCACATCCCAAGGCACTCATAGACACAACTCGTCCATATCACACACATAACGCACATTGTTGGCGCCACAGGACCGATCGCATGCCCATACATGAGGGTCAGCGCATATAGCTCTGACACGGCCCCGCAGCACCATGCCCCGTATCGCAACACGGGGAGGTCGATCGCAACCGACCGATGAACCGCAGCTCATCATAATGTTTGATCGCAACCAAACAGTGGACCGCAGCCCAAGAGAGTGTCATCTGACCGCAGCCAGGATAAAGGGCGAACTGCAGCTCGTATAGAAACGTTTGATCGCAACCAAACGGTGGACCGCAGCCCAAGAGAATGTCATCTGACCGCAGCCAGGAATACCAATCTGACCGCAGCCAGCTTCTGAACCGCAGCCCAGGATAACCAATCCGATCGCAACCGAACTGGGGTACACACACACATAACCCATAGCAAGCACATGCAACCCACATTACACATTGGGGAGGGGATAAAACGTATAACGAAACCTAAGCGTGATCCATCACATACTACGAATAGTCCTAAGGGGATCATACTTCTTCCACCTAGGTCAACGGGATACCAATTCAACTAGCATGCAATGTATTAGACTCATAAACCTACGAACGGTACCCGAACATCAAACTAGACATAGGCACGACAAACGGGGCCCGTTGGGACACAAAGGGGATCGGGGAAACATCAAACGGGGAAGCCGGAGTCCCGGGTGGGACAACTTTCCAGCGGGTAGCCGGTGGGTGGTGGGCCACCCGCCAGTTTCTACTGTTCCGGGCAGCGGGTCGCCGGCGGGCAGCTGCCCGCCCGCCGGCCACCCGCTGCCAGGCGGTGGGTTACGGCTATGGGTAGGTGGCGGGTCCCCTACCCCCCACCTACCCCCCATTGACTCTTTTCATATAATTTCGCCCCGGGAACCGTTGTGGAACCCGAAACCATGCTTAGACACTTTTCAACGTAATTAACGATAACACATAGACAATTAACGGATCAAATACGCTAGACGGACGGCACATAACTTAACATGCTTCTCTAATCATAATCAACACCCAAACATGCGATTTCCCACCCGATAATCCAAGGATCAAAGCATACGGTACAACCTAGGGTTCTAATCACTTTTATATCAACAAGAATACGATTCGTCTTCTAATTGCAAGATTCGGTAGGAACAACACATAATCATCAAGGATAGCAATTAATCAACAAGAACATCCTAATCATCAAGAACAACACATAATCATCAAGAATCCCAATCAATCATCAAGAACATCACAATTATCAAGAAACTCCCAATATCAAGATTATCAAGATTCCCCATGGAATCACTAAATCAACATCAATAATAATAATCACCATAATTTCGCCATTCACATAATATGGGGGAAAACCTAGGGGAATTCATAACTATGAAAATAGGTTTTGTTGAGACATGGGTTACCTCTTAGCCTTAATTAATTCATTGGCTATGAAGGATCTTTCTAAGCTTTCTTGCTTTCTTGATTTCTTCTAAGGGAATTCTTGGAGCTCTCCTGGGGTGGTGGGGCGTCTAGGCGTGTCCGGGGGTTCCAGGTGCCTCTTAAGTCCTCTATTTATACATTTAGGAGTCCCAATAAGGAACTAATATTATAGGCTTGCTAATTCTATTCCTTTTGGAATTAAGGATTGGGTTTAGGGGTTGGGTTTATACATGAGGGCCCATGGACTATGGTGGGCCTTTTTCCCTAGTTAATTATAATTTATTCTTTCTCCTGGGTCACTAATTAATTGATTAAGTGGTTTTAGGGGCCGTAACACGGGGTGTTACAGCTGCATCCCATGGGTCCGAGTCGGGGACCGTTTCCTTCGGATTCGACGTGGTGCATTCAAAGTAGTCAAAGGGCGATACGATGAATCTGTCGTTGCAGCTTGGGCCGGCTGCATGTGCTGCATGGGTGCAACACTACTTCCAGCAGGCAAGATCATGGGTTGTTGCGGCTGAACGAGGGGCATTGGTGCATCACGAGATGTGGCTCCGTGTCTGATCTGTGCTGATGCCCTTGGTATGTGATCAAAACTCGCCGAGGTCTGGGCAGTATGAAGAAATGGGAACACATCTTCATTGAATCGAACATGCCGGGCTATATAAACTCGCCCCGTTGTTCTGTCCAGGCACCTGTAACCACTGAAAGACTCGAGGTATCCCAAGAATACACAAGATACGGACCGGAACTCCATTTTATGCGTGTTATAGGGTCGCAAACACGGAAAGCATTCGCACCTGAAGACACGTAAAAGATTATAGTTTGGGAACTTGTGAAACAAAATCGAGTACGAATAGAAAGATAATTCATTCAATTCAAACAGAAAACAATTACACGTGAGTATATCTAATCTCACCACTAAACACTCCTGACTAATAGACTAGAAATATAAGACTAATTCTAGGACCACAGAAATACAAACTATGTTACACATAATTAAATAATAATAATAACAGTAACACTAATACACCCCCTCAAGCACAAGATTGATGATCTACAATGTTGAGCTTGTCTCGCAGAGCTGTAAACCGGGGTCCAGGTAGTGGTTTAGTGAGTACATCGGCTAGCTGATCCTTGGTGGAGACGAAGTTGACCACGAAGTCGCCGGAGGCTACCTTGTCACGAACAAAGTGGTAGTCTATCTCAACATGCTTCGTCCGAGCGTGAAAGACAGGGTTAGCGCATAAGTATGTTGCGCCGAGATTATCACACCACAAGTGGGAGGGACGCCCAGTGTATAACCCAAGTTCCTGCAACAGAGAGACCAACCAGGTGACTTCAGCAGCAACGTCAGCTAGGGCTTTATATTCCGCCTCAGTGGAAGAGCGAGCAACAGTGCGTTGCTTCCGAGAGAGCCAGGAAACAAGATTACTCCCAAGAAATACGGCATAGCCACTGGTACTTTTCCTGTCGACCGGACACCCGGCCCAGTCAGAGTCGGAGTAGGCGTGGATGTCACTTGAAACAGAAGGAGAGAGTCAGAGACCGTAGTGAAGAGTGCCTTTAATATACCGTTACACACGTTTCACTATTGCCCAGTGGTCGTCAGTAGGAGAGTGCATGAACTGACATAGGCGGTTGACAGCATATGCGAGGTCTGGCCGAGTGATAGTCAGGTACTGCAGTGCTCCAACAATGCGCTGATATTGCGTAGGATTCTCAAAAGGCTGCTCGGATGGAGTGACAGCTTGAGTAACAGACGCCGGGGTAGTAAGAGGTTTGCAGTCCGTCATCCCATATCGATGAAGTAAGTCTACCAAGTACCTATGCTGTGACAAAATCATCCCGCCATTAGCCGAGACTATCTCGATGCCCAAGAAGAACCCTGGAGTGCCAAGATCTCTAATCTTGAACGCTGATGCAAGGCGACGTAGTAAGGACTCAACAAGAGCGGCGTCACTTCCCATCATAATGATGTCATCCACATAGATGAGTAGAAACACTTTAGAGACACCCGCCGAGTGGTAAAACAATGAGACATCAGTTTTGGACGAAGCGAAACCTGCAGTCAGTAAAAAGTTGTGAAGTCTCTTGAACCAGGCCCTTGGGGCTTGTTTAAGCCCATATAGAGACCGCTGCAAAAGACAGACATGATCAGGGTGTGTCGGATCTTCATATCCTGGTGGTTGTTTCATGTATACTGTCTCGGCTAAATGTCCATTCAGGAAGGCATTGTGGACATCCAGCTGGCGGAGAGTCCACTTGTTCGAGACAGCTAATGAAAACAAGATGCGGACAGTCGTGGGCTTGACGACTGGACTGAATGTATCAAAGAAGTCCTCCCCTGCGACTTGATTGAAGCCTTTGGCTACCAAACGAGCTTTATAGCGACCAATCGAGCCATCGGCAGTCCGTTTTGTACAGAAGACCCATTTGCAACCAATAATGTTCATGGTTGGGTCTGGGGGGACTAATCGCCATGTGTTGTTGTGAAGAAAAGAGTTGAACTCTTGATCCATTGCGTCACGCCAATGTGGATGACTTACACCTTGGGAGTAGCATGTTGGATCAGTTGTTGCAGTTAGAGCATGAAACTCTTCATTAGTACCCCGAGTCATACGCCGAAGGCGCATAGCCAGAGGTTGAACAGTGGTTCGTTTCCGGCCCCGTCTAGGTGCACTTAGCTCAATGGCCAACAAAGGTGCTTCTTGGGCCAATGGGACCGGTTCAGGGTCCGGAGTTGGCATAAGTTGGCAAGATTGCACCGGTGATACGGGTGCTGACGCCCAAGGTAGAGACGCAGGTGTAGATTCCTGAGCCCGCACAGAACCTGTTGCAAAGGGAAACGCATTCTCGTCAAACCGCACATGGCGACAGATATAGGTTTTCCCACTGATTCGATCCATGCATCTATATCCCTTATAGGACGGTGGGTAACCTAGGAAGACACATGGGGTGGAACGATACTCCATCTTGTGCCGATTATAAGGCCGTAGATGGGGTAACATTGACACCCGAAGACACGAAGGAATTGGTACGGTGGTGATTTTTTGTAGAGGCAATAGTATGGACTTTCAAACTTTAAGACTGAGGTGGGAAGGTAGTTAATTAAACAGGTGGCAGTTTCAAAAGCATAGTCCCAATATTCTTGTGGTACGGAGCCTTAAGCAAGAAGAGCTAACCCCGTTTCGACAATGTGTCTGTTACGGCGCTCAACTCTTCCGTTTTGTTCATGCGTATATGCACAAGACTGCCGGTGTTCAATTCCTAAGGATTGAAAGGTTGTGTGTAATTTTATGTATTCACCCCCTAAATCTGATTGGATTGACTTGATAGAGCGCGAAAACTGCCGCTCTACCAACAAACGAAACGAGTCAAAACTTTTATAGATATCTGATTTTACCCGTAATGGATAAAACCAGGTAAACCGTGTGAAGTCATCAACAAACAGTAGAAAATAGCGATAGCCACTAGTTGACACTACAGGAGCGGGGCCCCAGATATCAGTAAATAATAGATCTAATACATTTTGACTATTATTCTAAACACTATCTAACTTGAAACGGGAAGACTTGCCGAGATGGCAAGCCGTGCACGACCCCAACTCTTTGGAATTATTTGCTTGAACGGAACAACCTTGTAGGATTTTGTTTTGGACCACACTATGCAGGTGACCAAACCTGCGATGCCACACAGCCGGCGTAGCACGGGAACTCACAAACACAAAGTGGGAACGAGACACGGGAAACTTGTATAGACCGCCCGCGGTTCGTCCTTTAAGAAGTGTGACCTTGGTTTTGGAATCCTTCACAAAAAAATAATGACCATGAAATTCAAAGTATACATGATTGTCATTAGCAAATTTTTGGACAGAAAGTAACGGGACTGTTAAATTAGGGACGTGCAACACATTTGACATGATTAAGTGTTTTGACACGGATGGAATAGACGCATGACCAATCCGCAAGATAGCCAAACCTGTACTGTTTCCAACCCGGAGCGTGTCCGGGCCAACATATTCCTCCGTGTTACTCAGCATGCCGACGTCCGGTGTAGCGTGAGCGGTGGCTCAGGTGTCCGGATACCACGAGTCTGCCGGAGCGGTGATGCTGTTGGCCGGATCACCCGAGACCGCCACATTGGCCTGCGCCGGTGGTGGTGCGGAATACCGCTTGTAGCAGTAGAGGGTCGTGTGTCCGTGGGAGCGACATATTTGGCACCGGGGTCCTCCTCTACCGCCGCGACCACTTTTTCCGGAGTTATTACCCCGGCCACCTCTACTGCCTCTGCCGGAATTGTTGCTGCCGCGACTACCATTCGCATGCGACGAACCTGCCGCACGTCCCCGGCCTGCGTACATCGCCGAGTGAGGACCACCATCTGCAGAGCCGAAGTCGTCCGCGAGAAAGAAGTCTGCCGCCTGCAAATGATCCGCCATCTGCGATAACGTGAGCGGTGTGGTTGCCGTGAGCGACGCCGCATAGTTTTGGTATTCCGGATGGAGGCCTCTCAGGACATACAGGTTCTGTTCGCCAAGTGACAGCGGTTGACCGGCCTGCGCAAGAGCCTCGACAAGAAGCTCCGCATGCCCAAGAAATTCCGTCGGGGAAGAATTGCATTGCCGCATGGTCTGAAACTGATTAAGAAGACTGACACATCGGGCTTGGGTGTTCGAACCAAGAGCCGAACAGATGGAGCGCCACACCTCCGCAGTGGTGTTCCGGCCTACAGCGAGATGGAGGACCTCGTCAGACATTGCCGAGATGAGGAGGGAAAGGATCGATTGATCCTGTTGAACCCATATTTTGTACGCCGGATTGGGAACCGGATCAGCGGAGGAAGCATCGGAGCCCGACTCTCCGGACGGCATGGCAGCGACAGTCGGCGGCAGGCACGGGGTGGAGCCATCTACGTACCCGAGGAGATCCTGGCCGCGAAGGAATGGGAGAAGCTGTGTTCTCCAGAAGAGAAAATTTCTGCTCGTCAACTTCATCGAGATGAAGTGGTGTGCGCCATTGAGGGGGTTGTTGCCGGATGAGGGTGGTGCATCGCCGGCGGAGGAAGGCCTATCGGAGGATCGGGAAGACATCGTCGCCGGAAAACAGATGGGTACGGGAAAAGGGGTTTGTTTGCGAAAGGGAAGCGATCAGTAGGATCGTTTAAGCTGATACCATATTAGAAAGATAATTCATTCAATTCAAACAGAAAACAATTACACGTGAGTATATCTAATCTCACCACTAAACACTGCTGACTAATAGACTAGAAATATGAGACTAATTCTAGGACCACAGAAATACAAACTATGTTACACATAATTAAATAATAATAATAACAGTAACACTAATAAGTACGGACTTTGATTTTGTAGGACTATGGTTGGCATTCGATTAATTAGGTACACGGCTGACTCAAAGGCGTAGTGCCAATATGTATAAGGAACATGACTGTGAGCTAGTAAAGACAATCCAGTCTCCACGACATGACGATGCCTACGTTCAACTAGGCCATTTTATTCATGTGTGTGCGGACAAGACTGTCGATGTAAGATACCTGCGGAGGCGAACACCGAGTGTAATTTGCGGTATTCACCTCTCAGGTCTGACTGTATACTTTTAATAGGAGTGGAGAAATATTTTTCAACTAAAGCACGGAAATGTACAAAAATTGAATAAATATCTGTTTTATTTTTCATTGGAAAATGCCAAATATATCTGGAATAGTCGTCTACAAATAACACAAAATATTTAAACCCTTCAATCGACGTGACCGACGAAGGTCCCCAAATATCCGTGTAAACTAACTCAAGAACAGGTGTGGTTGAATGATTAGTTTGCGATAGAGGAAATCGAGTGGACTTCCCCATTTGACATGCAGGACAAACTGTGTTCATAGAACTTAAGGAATTATTAACAGGACATCCAGACAAAACCTGACGGAGAACTTTGTTATGCGGGTGACCGAAACGTTTATGCCAAACCTGAGCTGATGTTTTTGCTGACACTAGAGCAACCGGAGATTGCGTACTGAGCGAGTATAATCCTCATATGCTGGGACCTCTAAGAAGAATTTGGTGGGTAACCTGATCCTTCACAAGAAAAAAATTGGGATGAAATTCGAAATATACGTTGTTATCCTGTGTAAATTGACGCACAGATAATAAATAGGCACGTAATTTCCGGACATGTAGTATATTTTGTAGAGACAGTGACCATGACCGGGTAGGAATAGAGAGACAACCTGTACGCAGTATCGACAAACCTGATCCATCGCCAACCTGCAAGTTTTTGTTGCCTGTGTACGGTTCAGTGTCGTGTAAGGCTCCTAAGTTCGGTGTGGCATGTGCATTCGCTCCCGTATCTGGAATCCAGACATTATTAAATGGAGCTGAATTGAAATCATCTTGTGTAGGCTGCTGATAAGCCATGTTGGCACGAGGTGTGGAAGGCCGATTCCACACTTGTTGAGGCAGACGCACAGCAGCATTATATCGTCGGTAGCATGTCAACGCGGTATGGCCGGGGATGTCGCAAATTTGACAACGAACACCGCCACGGCCACGCTGCCCACGTCCCCGCTGTCCTCTATGGTTTTGACCTCGGCCACGATTGCCGGCTGGGGGATTCGACGCGACCGACTGCTGCGTGAGGAGAGCGGCCGGAAACTGAGGCAGGGACGGCTGAGTGTCATCCACGAACAGATATTGGTGAGTGGCGAGAAGGTCAGCCACCTCTGGAAGCGTCAAAGGAGCACTTTTCGACGTCATGGAAGCAACCAAGGCGCGGTATTCGGATCGGAGACTTCTGAACACATGAAGATTTTGTTCATCAAGACTTACCGGTCGGCCGGCCTGTGCGAGTTGCTCGATAATAATCTGCGCCCGCCCTAAGTATTCAGACGGCGTCGATTCTCCGTGACGGAGATTCTGGAGCTATGCGAGTAAACTGAGAGACCTTGCCCGAGACGAAGAGCCCAGCGCCGTCTCTAACGCCACCCAGACGGAGCGCGAATTTGAGTGTCCAATTGCAAGATACAGAACCTCTTCGGCTAAAGAAGAGATTAGCATGCTCAGGATGGATTGGTCCTGTTGAATCCACTGAGCACGGGATGAGTTGATCACCGGGGGCGCAGTCGAGGAAGACGCAGCAACATACTCCGGTGGACAAACGGTGGTGCTGTCGACAAAATCATACAAGTTTTGGCCACGCAAAAACGGCACAAGCTGCGCTCTCCAGAACAAATAGTTCATGGCGGTCAGCTTAATAGAAACATAATGGTGGGCTTGCTGAAGCATATTAGAAGAGGGTGTGTCCGGGACAAGGACGTCGGTGATAGCCTGAGTTGTGGCTGTCGCCGGCGAGTCAGTGGAGGCCGGTGGGGTGTTGGGGTTTGATGAAGCCATTGGAACAGAGGCTTTTAAACTGATACCAGATTGAGGAATTAACTCTGAATAAATATATTGATAATGAATGATGAAAGGTTTACAAAGAGGGTTTATATACCCGTAACATACCACAAAGATAGGAGAAATGACTAAATACTAGGATAACTATTCTAATACCTCTAACTGTCTAATAGACTTGAACTTTCAAACTAATTTGTCATTATGGGTTAGGAACTTAGGATTTAGAAATATAAAACCCAAGAATAAGCATGAGTGAATGTATATATAAATTGGTAAAGGAACGGACGACCACGTACAACATAGGAAGTGGGAGATCATCACATCACATCAAAACATGACCATCTTAGAATGTCCACTTTAGAAAAAAAAAAATTCAAGTTTTCGATTTTGTCGAACTATATCATAAATTCATCCTGAAATCTATGACTTATGAGAAGGTAAATCACATCAACCCCACAACTACTATATAATTATATGCACTGGGTAAATTTGGTTCATAGTTAATTTTAGCAATGGTCCTCCGACTATATTGATTTTCTAAAATTAGTCCCTGACTTTTAATTTGGACACTTTACGTCCCTTGACTTTCAATTTCTTTCCAATTGAGGTCCTTTCGTCAGATTACGGTAAAGTGGACTTTAAATGAAAAGGTAAAGTAGTCATTTCATCTGCCTAATGTATAATTCTTCGTATTTCTTCATTGTATACGTGACTTCGGAAATCAGATTCACTTAATTGCTTAATCCCTAATGGAATTTTAATTTGTTCTTCGAGTGGATTTAGAGATTAAGCAATTAAGTGAATCTGATGTACGAAGTCGCGCATACTAACGATAAATACGAAGAATTATACATTAGGCAGATGAAATGACTACTTTACATTTTCCTTTAAAGTCCAATTTACCGTAATCTGATGAAAGGACATCAATTGAAAAGAAATTGAAAGTCAAGGGACGTAAAGTGTCCAAATTAAAAGTCAAGGACTAATTTTGGAAAAGAGTTAATTACTGATTTGGTCCCTCGACTATGCAGATTTCACCAATTTGGTCCTCGACTATCAAAATTTCTCAATTTGGTCCTCGACTATGGCATTTTTACCCGATTTGGTCCTAACTGTGATTTGTCGATCAAACCTAAAGGGAATTTGGAAATTATTAAAAAGAATTATTATTACCTCATCATCTTCAATCCAAATTTTTATTATCATCTCCAATTCCTAGTCAACATCATCATCATCAACGCCAACATGTTATTTCTTCACAAGACTTCACCCTTCATTCTCAATATCAACTCAAAACCATAGCCGATCACCTCTCAACTACACCGCCAGACGCCACCACCATCCACAACTTCGCGATTGTTGTCGGAACGTTCCGTCGTCGCTGCATGCCAGTCAACGCTGCCCTCAACTGCTACTGCTAGGTTAGTCGAGAGAGGGAAATGAAGGTAGACGGTAGGAGCTGCTACTGCCGGAGCTCCTCCAAGATTGCTGCTGCGACAGGAAGTGAGAGATGAAGACCGTTGCTCGCCACTGACATGCTCTGCTTCGCCCCAGTTGCTTTTGAGATGAGAGGGATAGGCGAGGGAGAGAGACGGAGGTCCACCGCCGTGCCTTGCTGCTGCCACTGGTCAACACTTCGCTGATCTACAATCTGCGTCGTCGACGAGTGAGGAGAGAGGGTGAGAGGTCGTTGGAAAGGAGCTAGCTGAAACCAGAAGTCACCACAGATTCGCACGCGTCAGTGCTCAGCTTGCCCACTGATGTAGGGTTATAGTTGTTGCTTGAAAGACAAATGATTTCTCAACTCATTGCTCAAAATTTCTACAGGAGTTGTGCAATTAGGGTTTCGTATTTGGGAATTCAACAATTAGAAGGTTTTGTTTGTCTGAAATAAGGAAAAGTGTGGAATTAACTTACACAGCCGAGAAAGGAAACAATGTGCAATTATAAAAATGTCCTCAAGTTTATTGCTTTAGACAAGCTGGTTTGACTTTAGGACCAAATAGGGTAAAAATGCCATAGTCGAGGACCAAATTGAGAAATTTTGATAGTCGATGACCAAATTGGTGAAATCCTCATAGTAGAGGGACCAAATCGGTAATTAACTCTTTTGGAAAAGAGTTAATTACCAAAATGGTCCCTTGACTATAGTAAAATTACCAATTTGTTCCTCGACTATTTTTGTTAATTTTAACCAATTTAGTCCTCCGTTAGTTTGACCGTTAGTCAACCGTTAACTTGGGACTAAATTGGTAATTCGCTATAGTCAAGGGACCATTTTGGTAATTAACTTTAAGGGTGGGCAATTCAGTTCAGTTTTCTCGAACTGAACCGTACCAAACTAGTTAGATTCGGTAATATACCAAACAAACAACGGTAATAGATTCTTGTATACTGAACAGTTCGGTAAAAACTCGAACCGAACTGAATTATTCGATAAAAACCGAACCGAACTGAATACTGTTTGAACTTTGGATTGCTATTTTGTTATATATTAGACTTTGGATATGGAATATGTAAACACATAACACATAGTATAGAACTTTTGATAACAAACCATAAAGAAATCAAATAAAATATTTACGAGAGATACCCGTGATAATATGAGTTGAAGGCAGAGCAAGCAGCAAGGGACTTGGATTTACTTTTTATTTATTTATTTATTTATTTCTTATTATTCTAAAAAAAAAAAATCAAACGGTTCAGTTCAGTTCAATTTTTTACCGAACAATTCGGATCGGTTTTTTATCAAACCGTTCGGTATACAAGAATCCAATACCGTTCGATTGTTCGGTATATTACCAAACCAAACTAGCTCGGTTTGGTACGGTACTGTTCGATTTGAAAAAACTAAACCGAATTGCCCACCCCTAAAGTTAATTACCAATTTGGTCCCAAGTTAACGGTTGACTAACAGTCAAACTAACGAAGGACCAAATTGGTTAAAATTTTTAAAGTTGAGGGACTTAATTGGTTTAAAAAAATAGTCAAGGACCAAATTGGTAATTTCGTTATACTCAAGGGACCATTTTGGTAATTAACTCTTTGAAAAATCAATATAGTCGGAGGACCACTGCTGGAATTAACTCTTTTGTTCATCTATAATAACTAATAGTCCGATCCATAAACCACAAAAAGAAAAAAAAAAATCACACTAAAAAATCATGTGATGACACTATCAATCCCAATCTATTATTATTATATGCTCATTATCTTATTGTTCATCTAATAAAGTCTTGCTATACATATTTGATACATTATATTGTGTCCACATTTTGTGCTAATTTAAACAAATTGTCAACACTTATTTGTTGTGTCTAAATAATTCCAAAAATAAATGAATAATTAATTATAATTAAAATAAAGGTGTTATAGAGATACGAATTTTAGATCTTAAAAATATAATGTTAGAGCAAAAGAGCTTATTATATGTTTATAATTTTAATCGAGTTAATACCCAAAATCGTCCTCGACTATAGTGGTTTTTCTCAATTTCGTCCTAAACGACTTTGGTGACCTAATATCGTCCCAGACTTTTGTGTTTCGCTCAATTTAGTCCCAGACTTTTGTGTTTTTGCTCAATTTAGTCCCTCATTTGTTATTCTGTCCATTTGGTGTTAAATAAATAGACAATTCGGTAATTTTAATATTGGCATCTCTTTACTCATAGACATGTGAACTGCGAAATCTTTTTTTTTTTTTTACGAATTACTCCCAGAATTACTCCTAAAACTGCGAATATAAAATTTGATTTGCAGGTCCGGGAGTAATTCTGGGTGTAATTCGTACAAGAAAGAGGAATTTCGCACTTCACAAGTTGAAAGTAAAGAGAGATCAATATTGACATTACTGAATTGTCCCTTTATTTAACACCAATTTGACGAAATAACAAATGGAGGACTAAATTGAGCGAAACACAAAAGTCTGGGACGATATTAGGTCACCAAAGTCGTTTAGGACGAAATTGAGAAAAACCACTATAGTCGAGGACGATTTTGGGTATTAACTCAATTTTAATCCCATTCTTATTACTCCATGTTTCATTGATGGAGCTAGCAAAAAGCTAGTATGTGCCGCGTAAGACACTGAGTAATATACTAATATATATAATCTTAACAATTATGAAAATATATATAATTTTTTAGTCACAAATGATTAGGGTACTTATGTATAAAGGAAAATAGTAGTCACTATCCTATCTTGTGATAAAATGTGAAATTGCCCACCCAGTTACCCCACGCCTAGGTCCGATATATAATTTGTGGAGCGGTTAATTATAATGACTCAACTGATCAACAAAAGCTAAACTTTTGATCACTATGCACAAAGAGTCCCATCATGATTGATAGCCACTACTATCTTATCATGATTGATGGAAGTTGTCATCGGTCTCATGACTAGGCTAGGGGTAGTAGAGTCGTCATTTGATCATCGAATCTCATTTGAGCCCAACCTAGTTGTTTGAACCTCGGCATGTTGGTCAATTCGTTGCTTTAATTTGAATTAAGTCTACACTAAAAATCATGTGTCCCACACTCCCATCAATCATATCATATATAATTTTGAGTTAATTCCAGCAATGGTCCTCCGACTATAGTGATGGTCCTCCGACTATAGTGATTTTCCAAAATTAATCTCCGACTTTTAATTGGACACTTTAGGCTCTTTGACTTTTAATTTTTTTCCAATTGAGGTCATTTCGTTAGAATATGGTTCATTAGACTTTAAATGAAGGGGTAAACTTGTCTTTTCAACTGCCTATGTATTATTCTTCGTATTTCCCCCTTCGTATTTCGTTGTTATACCTTGTAAACATCTCAATAATAGAGGAACGCACACACGAGTAGTCGGCAAATGGGGAACGACGATGAACATTTTAGGGTTTTGACTAAGATTATCTTCATATATATCGCGTATACAATGGAGAAATACTAAGAATAATACATAGGCAGGTGAAATGATGAGTTTACCCCTTCATTTAAAATTTAATTAACCGTATTCTGACAAAAGGACCTCAATTGGAAAGAAATTGAAAGTAAAAGGACCTAAAGTGTCCAAATTAAAAGTCAAGGACTAATTTTAGAAAATCAATATAGTCAGAGGACCATTGTTGGAATTAACTCTATAATTTTCATCGAGTATTTTTGATAAAAATAAGAAATGTCGTTGATACTGCTAATTATACGTAAGCAATATGTAATAACACGAGACCAATTAAAGCAAGTAAATGACTTTATTGATCACAATAGAGGCCCTAAGTACAATCTACTTTGTTGCTCTGAGTACCGACTGACTGCGGTCGGGATTCTCTAACAACAACCTATCGATCGTCCAAAAGTCCTCTACACTGTAGCCACTGTGGGTATTTATAGCCGCTGCGCCGGAGACAAGAATCCGGCCGTTCGGCATGTTCTCCACGTAGCCTCCACGTGTCATCCTCCCGGGTGCCCTGTCTGTCGTTGTAGAGAGCCGCCACGTGTCCTTTATCAGCTCTCTCGCCAAAGGGCTACCGCTCGGTGGTCGACACTACCGCTCGGGCAACCCCGGTCGGACCCCGACCGGGTTCTTCACAGGGAGCCCGACCTGTTACCTGCAAAGACCGAGAGAAAAGGACGAAGGCATCTCGGTCGTGGTGAAGCCATGTCGGTCGGGATATTCCCTACCAAGAGCCCCCCAGCCCGGGCCTTTTTGACCGTCCGGGAAAAAACGGGACGGGATGAAGAAGCCCAACCGTCGGCCATCAAACCGACCCGCCAGCTGTCATTCCTCCCTTCGCCACGTGTCGGCCTCTGCCGGCCTCGGCGACTGCAACAGTCGCCTCGGAATCAGTGCAGGTCGTGTCACGCAAGTGGACTCGTTTCCCGCCTAAATTCTCTCCTATAAATAGGCCCTTGAGGCCCTCATTTGAACTTTCCTCACTCTTTTGCTTCAGTCGGTACCCTCAGAGAGCCCCGAGCAGAGCACCTTAGCGAGGCAGTCGAGCTAAAAGACTTCAAGCTTTCATTCGCAAAGTTCTTCCATTCGGTAAGTTCTCAACCCTTCTTTTACTTTACGTTTTCATTTATAAGTAGAATCGTTAGGTCAACTAACTGTCCCGGACGTCTCAAGTCCTTTACTAACCCCGACCGACCTTTAGGTAGATCGAAATGACGGACTCTGACAGCCAAAACGCCTCGATCGCGGACTACGACGAGGAGGTCGAGTACCTCAGCGACGAGGAAGTGGACATCATGTCCTACTCTCCCGAGGCCATTCACCGACCGGCGCCAGCCCCCGAGCGGGCTTCCGAACAAAACGACGCGTCAAGCTCCTCCGGGTCATCGAGTTCCAGCTCAAGCGGATCGGGGAGCTCCGGAGAAGAGGAAGAAGAAGGAACCTCGTCAGGCAGACGGGGTTCACCGACCGAAGGCGTTAGGGAAACGCCAACCCGGGTGGTTGGGGACCACCCGGAAGCCGTTGCTCGGGGAAGCGACCGGGAAAACACCCCTGAGCAAGCCGAGGAAAACACGGCCGGGCCGGCCGCACCAGTAGAGTTCGAATTCTTGAACAGCGAGAATGTCGAACAGCAAATGAGCCGGCTGACCAAAGGCGAAGCGGCTAGGATTGCTGAAATGCTCAGGGGTCGGGTGGAATTTGACACGAGCCGAAAGCTAGGGAATGTGATCGATCGGCACCGGGACAAGTGGATCGGGATGCATTACGACTCCCTGATGGCCCCGATCGCCATTCCTTTCCCGCCCCTCCTGACGGCCTTCTTGGCATACTACCGGGTCGTCCCGGCTCAGATCTGCCCCAACTCGCACCGGATCATCGCCTGCTTTCCCCAGATATGCGCTCGGCACGAGGCCGCTTGCACGATGGAGCTGTTCAACTTCATCTACCAAGTCAAAGTTCTCCCGGGCAGCTATGGAGGCGGGTTCCTAATGCTGCAGTCTCGAGCGGACATGTGCGCCATCAAAGGCCTGCCCGGGAACAACAAGGGATGGAAGAATAGGATCTTTTCCATCAAATATGATCCTTGGATTCTCCCGGTCGACCGCGCTTGGAGCACCCACTTCCGGAAACAAGTGGTGCCGGACGAGACACAAGCGCTCAAGGAGACGGTCGCTCGGATCTCGAGCGAGCTGCACGAATACACAATCTTCCGAACGGCCGAGAGTCTCGAGGCGGCTAAACTCCCGCCCCCTACATACGAGCTACGGGAGAAATATCTGCCCGTACCTATGGGCGTGACGGTCGCCAAGCCGTCGAGGCGGAAGAAGAAAGGTTTAACCCGAGCTACTCTTCCCGATTTAACTTTATACCGATCGATCTAACTTTGCTTTTTTTTTTTTTTATTTGCAGCCATGGCAGAGTTCGGTGATGAAGATGCCCCCCTTCCCCCGCCCGCCAAGATCTCCCTTGGCGGCAAGAAGAAAACGAAGGCGAAGCCAGCGGGGGAAAAGGAGATCCCCTTGGCCCGACCGCTAAGCGCCTTGACCGTGACGACGGCCGAGGGCTTCGTCGTGGAGCCATCTGATGTCCTAGTTACCCGGGTGGAAGTCGCCCGAGGTAAGGAGAAGGTGCCCGCCCGGACCGTAACTGAGGTCGGCGGGATGAAGCGCCGCCGAGAGCAGCGCAGCCCGAGTCCTTCGACCGGGCGCAACAAGGACGACCTGTCCGTGCTGGCCCGCATCGGCAACGCCGGGCCAGCCAAAGAAGACCTAGGGAAGATGACCCCGACCCAGGTAGCCGAGAGGATCGGCTACGATCTGGCCGAGGTAAGCCTTCTTTAGTTATTCATCTTTTTGTGCAAGTGTCTTCGACCGGGCTAACCCTGACTGTCTTTGTCTTTGCAGATCTCCCGAGCGGCCCAATTATTACAGGGTCGGGCCATGCTGGCCGAGGAAGCCGACCACCATAAGAAGACGGCCGCCCGTCGCCTTCTGGAGGTTAAAGAGCTCCAAGCCGAGCTCGAGAAGGCTCAAAAGGCCTTAAAAAAGAGCGACGAGGACCGGGTCCTGGCGGAGAAGGTTGCCCATCGGGCAATCGAGGAGGCCAAACATCTGAAGGCTCAGCTCGGTAACCCGAGCGAGTTGGCGCAAGCGGTCTTCAAAGACAGCAACTCGGGCTCAGCCTTCCTCACAGCAGCCCGGGGGACAAACGTCGGGGAGGATCTGATCCTCTCGTTCGGGCGGTGGGCCTTCAAGGCCGGGCAACGGAAGATGCTCGAGCGGGCTCGTACCCGGATGGAGCAAGCTCTCGAGGGGGAGGACCTTCAGCTGGTTCTCTCGACGCTGCCCCCGGACTTGGCTGATCCCGGTCCTTCTCCCTTCAGCCCCAAAGAGAAAACAGCTGAGCAAGGCGGGTCTTCTGCGGCCGCCGCGAGCGAGAAGGAAGCTGCTGGAGCTCGGGAAGCGAAGAAGTAGGGATAAGCTTCTTCTGTTTTTTTTGTAAAGGGACACTGATCGGGAGCCCGGTCCCGAATTTGTACCGGGCGCTTTCGCTTATTAATAAAATTAATTTTTTTGTCCAACTTATCCCGTTCGTCTTCGTGCACACACTGATCACCATCGCTCGACCGCCCGGCCTTCAGGCCCGGTCTTGCAATACTCGACCCTGCTAACGCCCGACCTTAGGGCCTTATGGCTTGGTCGCACATCTGATGTTTCGTCGTAAAATTGGCCAATCCGACCGAGTTTACCCGATCTCCAGGCCTTGACGATTTTTTGAAAGTAGATTCGTCATAATATTGACCTACCCGACCAAGTTTACCCGGTCTCCAGGTCTTGACGAATTTTTCGAAAAGAAGTAAGCCCCACGGTCAGGATATACCGAGCGATATGGGCCTATCAACACTTAATTTTTCGAAAAGAAGTAAGCCCCACGGTCGGGATATACCGAGCGATATGGGCCTATCAACACTTCATTTATCCCAGCCCCCACACTATTGTGCACTCGAGGCACGAGTGGGTGCGATAGTGGACAGAAGTTGGACGGATCGGGGAATTATGCTGAGAGCTCCTGGCTTCCCCGATCAGTGGCGTGACTCGAATGTCCGCCGATGTGGAGCGCATCTGACCGGTCGATAGATTCGCCCGGTCGGTGTAGCTTGAAGATAAATTGATCTGCATGCACTGGAGGTATAGAAAATAACCGATCGGGCCGCCGTATGCAAACGGTCGAGCAATCACCGATCGTATATACATTAATCCTTCCCGCTCGCAGGCGGTTAAGTAAATATTTACAAACATAGGAATTTAATTACAAACGACGACCGGGACCTACACGCAGGTCAAGCCCCCTCTTCGTCCAAAGATTACAAAAAAGAGACTTAATGCCTAAACATAACGAGGTGCTCGGAATTCCAAGTCCCCTCGATTACCCGACCGGTTGTCGTTTCCAGCCGGTATGTACCCGGGCGTATAATTGCGCTAATAATATACGGCCCTTCCCAATTTTGAGCTAGCTTTCCGCCCTCTAAAGGTTGACTGGCCTCCCTTCGTCGTAGAACGTAATCTCCAACTTGAAAATAACGAGGGTTGACCCGAACGTCTTTCGAACTCTTAACACGCTTCTGGTACTCGGCCATACGCCGAGCGGCTAGCTCTCTTTTTTCTTTGACCGCATCGAGATCCACGGCCATCGCATGTTCATTCTCATCCGCATTGTAGGTTCTCTCTCGATCGGTCGGGATCCAAGCCTCGATCGGGAGTCGGGCTTCAGCTCCATAAACCAGGGCGAAAGGGGTCTCCAAAGTAGCTTCCCTCGGGGTCGTCCGATAAGTCCATAAGACATATGGCAACTCATCGGCCCAACTACGACCAGCCGAATGCAGCTTCTTTTTCAGACCTTCCAGAATCGTCCGGTTTGCATTTTCCACTTGACCGTTTCCCTGCGGGTAAGCCACCGACGACCGGACGTGAGTCGTCCCGATCGTGGCCAAAAAGTTCTGGAAGTATTGGCTTACGAATTGGCGGCCATTGTCGCTGATGAGGTGTACGGGCACGCCAAAGCGGGAAACCACATTGCGCCAAAGAAAACGAGCACATTGCTGAGAGGTGATCGTAGCTAAGGGCTCGGCTTCTATCCACTTGGAGAAGTAATCAATGGCGACAATCACAAACTTTCTCCGACCGGAGAGCTGAGGGAAGGGGCCCAAGATGTCTACCCCCCACCTAGCGAAGGGAATTGCAGTCGTGACCGGCTGATAGAAGGTTGTCGGTCGTCCAGGCATCCGGGCAAACAGTTGGCACGTCTCACATTCCCGAGCTAACTTTTCACAGTCTAGCTGGAGGGACGGCCAATAGTACCCGATCAGCATGATACGACGGGCCAGGGATCGGCCTCCTTGATGTGAAGAGCAAATTCCCGAGTGCAGTTCCTTCATAACTAAATCGGCCTCAAATGCGGTCAAGCAACGCATAAGTGGGCCTCCATACGATCGCCTGTAGAGACGGCCGTTCAAGAGTTGGAACCTCGGGGCTCTCAGTTTGGCTTTTCGAGCACGCTGAGGGTCGTCTGGAAGTCGACCGTGCTCGAGGAATTCCTTCAGATCGGTAATCCAATTGTCTTCTACCGGTTGGATTGGATTGACCGGTAAACGATGGATGCTATGTCTCGGGATCACCAAGATCCGAGCTATCTTCGACATGTGTTCCGGGGCGTCTTGAGCCAATTTAGATAAGATATCTGCATCGGCGTTATCCAATCGGGGTATGTGCCGGACGGTATACCCCCGGAACTGAGCAAGCTTCTCCATGGCCAGGTCTCGGTATAGTTGCAAACGCTCTCCATTGACCTCATAATCCCCGAGAACTTGCCCGACCACGAGCGCGGAATCTGTTTGAGCTCGGATGTATTCAGCTCCCAAGTCCCGAGCGCATTGTAAGCCGTTAACAAATGCTTCGTACTCGGCTTCATTATTTGTCGGGTGGAATTGATACATGAGAGCAAAGTAGACTTTAAATCCTTCCGGGCTCGTGACCACCACTCCTCCTCCTGCTCCTTTCTTGCTACTCGACCCGTCAGTAGCCAACGACCACCACTCAGCCTCGGGGTCCGCAATCTCGGGGGGTCGGGTATCCCGGGCGGTGCACTCGACCAAGAAGTCAGCAAGGGCTTGACCTTTGATAGCTGGTCTCGGTCGGTATTCGATCGCGTACTGGGTCAGCATTAACACCCACTTGACTAAGCGACCGGATGATGAAGCAGTGCAGAGGACTGGTCCGATCGGCTGATCGGTCAACACGCGAATTGCTCGACCCTGGAAATAGGGAGCCAACTTTTTTGCGGCAATGTATAAGGCGTAGACGACCTTCTCTAGCCGGGAGTACCGGAGCTCGAGACCATGTAGCGCGTGGCTTACATAGTACACCGGTCGCTGGACCCCTTCCGGATCGGTTCGGCACAACACTGCGCTTATTGCACGATCGGAGACGGCGAGGTACACGTCTAGCTCTTCACCGAGCTCGGGCTTTGAGAGTACGATCGGCGACATAAGATACTCCTTCAGCTCATCAAAAGCCGCTCGGCATTCTTCATCCCAGATGAATCCATTAACTTTCCGCAATACCTTGAAGAAAGGTAAAGCGCGCTCGGCTAACTTGGAGAGGAACCGACTGAGGGCTGCCAACCGACCGGTCAATTGCTGGACTTCCCGAACGGTAGAAGGTGGTTGCATTTCCAGAATCGCTTTTACTTTGGCCGGGTTGGGCTCGATTCCTCTCTTGGTCATCATATAGCCAAGGAACTTGCCGGTCTGAACCGCGAATGTGCATTTGGTCGGGTTCAGCCGCAACTGGTACTTCCTCATGATCTGGAAGCACTCCCGGAGGTCCCGAGTGTGGTCGGATCGGTCCCGACTCTTGACCAGCATGTCATCAATGTAAGCTTCCATCGTTCGACCCAATAGATCGGCAAAGAGCATATTGACCATTCTCTGGTAGGTCGCTCCTGCGTTCCGGAGGCCGAACGGCATCACTCGGTAGCAATACAGCCCGTCCGGGGTCACGAAGGCTGTCTTGCTCTCGTCTTCATGGTGCATCATGATCTGGTGATACCCCTTGAAGGCATCCATGAAGCTCATTAGCTCGGCCCCGGCCGTCTCGTCGACCATCTGGTGAATGCTCGACAGAGGATACGGGTCGAGCGGACAGGCCTTGTTGAGGTCGGTAAAGTCAATGCACATTCTCCAAGCTGGGGGCTTTGGAACAAGGACGATATTTGCCACCCACTCGGGGTAAATTACTGGGCGAATGTGCTCGATCGCCGCCATCTTCTTGACTTCTTCTCTGACAAACTCGCGGCGATCGGATGAAAGGTGCCTGGTCTTTTGCACGACCGGCTTTGCTGCAGGATCGACGGCCAACTTGTGACAGATGACCGATCGATCGATCCCGGGCATGTCTTCGGGCCCCCACGCAAAGATATCAGCATACTCCCGGAGTATGGCCAAAACTTCCGCTCGAAGTTCGGGGGTGAGGGCTCGACCAATCTTAATCTTCCTATCCGGGCGATCCTCGGACAGGGGAACTTCTTCTATTTCTTCGGAAGGCTCAGGTTGTTCCTTCCGATCCTTCGCCTCCTCCTTGGCTATGGTGTTCACCCGGGAAGATGGACCGGAGTCGCGTCTATTAACCGCTCGGGTGTAACATTTTCGGGCGGATTAGACATCGCCACGGACCACACCGACCCCATTGGGGGTGGGGAATTTCATGCACAGGTGAGGCATGGAAATTATCCCACCGATCTTCATTATGGCGGGTCGGCCTAAGATGATGTTGTGGACACAATGAAGGTTAACCACAACAAATTCCAGCTCCGTTTTGATCGACTTTGGAGGTGTGCCGATCTCGACCGGGAGCGTTATCTTGCCTTCGGGGTAAATCAAAGCCCCAGTAAATCCCGACAGTGGTACACCGACCGGAGTCAGCTCCTTCCTGTCAAGTCCAAGCTTCTCAAAGACGTCCAAGTAAAGGACGTTCACACTGCTACCAGTGTCCACCATAACCCTCTGGACATCAGTTCCTTTAACATCAATCGTGACCACGAGCGCCTCCATTCCGTGGTCACTGCTGCTGGGCTGATCTTCAAGGGTGAAGGTTATGGGCTCCATTTTTTGCCTCTTCCCGGTCTCCCGGGAATCCACTATAGCGACCTGGCAATCAGTCCGCGGTCGGGAAGCGTCCTCCAGCCCGCCAAAGATGACATGTATGGTGGGCTTTCCGGATGGGCGGCTACTAGACGGAGGGTCAGGGTCCCGTCGGTCATCGTGACGATCGTCTCTTCGATCGTCTCTTCGGTCCTGACCTGACCGATCGGAGCGGTGATGGGAACGCCTATGATCTCTCCGATTGGTATTCCTCTTATTGTCCTCTCTTTTCCCCACACATCTGTCCAGCTTCCCCAAGTTGAGCAAATCTTCCAATAGCTGGCGCAAATGGGTACACTCCTCAGTGTCATGCCCGGCACATCGATGGTAAGCACAATGCTTACTCTTGTCAGGGCCGTCTCGATCGGGATGGGGGAGTTTAATGAGATTGCAGGACTGAGCATATTGCATAGCCTCCGCTGCAGATCGGTTCAAGGTCGTAAACTCACCAGGTCTGGTGCGGGATCGGGGATTTTCATCTCCCGATCGATGTTCCGCCCGGCCGGCCGGTTTACGAGATGAAGAGCCGACCTCCTGCGAGCGTTTTACGGCATTTGCTTCGCCGGCATTGGCATAATCCGTGACCTTTCGAAGGGCCTCCTCATAAGTGGTCGGGGGATGCAAGATGAAATCTTGGTATAGATAACCCGCCCGGAGAGAAATGTGGAGCATATGAGTGGCGGTTGCATCATCCATAGGCTCGACTTCCCCGACCGCCGCTTTCCACTTGATGAGGAAATCGGTCAAGCTCTCTCCTTCAAGCTGCTTGGCCTTCTCTAAATACATGTAGGACTTCCTCACCACTTTGGAAGTGATGAACTTCCTCACAAATTTGATCGCCAAGGTATCAAATTTGTCGATCGAACCCGGTTGCAAAGTTCGAAACCATTCTGCCGCCCGACCGGTGAGCGTAGAATAGAAAGCCCTACACATTACGGCGTCCGAGACACCCTTCAGCATCATGTTGCTGAAAAAATCATTGACGTGGGCTTCAGGATCTGTCCGACCGTCATAGCTTTTTTCTCCAGAGACTTTCAAATCGAGCGGGTAAGGTTGAGCCATCACCGCCGGTGTGAAAGGCGTCTGGTGTAAGGTCGACTGCTCGACTGCGGGGGTTGCAGGGTATGCATTCCTGAGCTGCGCAACTTCCGCCTGGAGGTGGTAGAGCAATCCTCGGGTCTCATTGAGCTCGGCGTTTTGGGCGGCTTGGGCTGTATCCCGAGCGCGTCGCCGTCGATGTGATCTTGACCCGCTATGCCCGGATGAAGCCTCCTGGCTGGCTTCCTGCATTTGCACGTCTTCCGGCTGGCGGTTTGGGTCTTGGGGTCCCAATCTTTGCCGCATTTCCGGTCGAAGACGGTCGAAAGCTACCGCTCGGGTAACTTCCTCAGGGTCCTCCGCTCGGGCGGGAACCTCCTCTGCTTGCTGGGCCTGCGGTGGGGCCTCCATCGCAACAGCACCCCCCGACCCCAACCGCGAACGAGCCGAGCGTCGAGCCCGAGAAGTGGGCTGATGCTGCGGCTCTACTTGGGCGGCCGGGTATACTGGAGGGGCGGCGGCTGGAGCCGTGTACGCAGGTGTAAATGGTGCGTAGCCGACCGGTGGTGTGTAATATACCGGCTGACCTGGCCAATACCCGTATGGTTGAGGTGGAACCGGGTATGGATACTGACCGGGGTAGATCACTTGTTGCTGATATTGTTGACCGGGCTGCTGGTATCCCGGTTGTATGTACTGCACCGGCTGTTGGGCGGCCGGGTACGTGTTTGATGGATGCGGTGGTGAGAGATTAAGGTTGAGATCTACCGTTTGACCTTGCTGTTGGGTAGCATGGTGGTCGGATGAGCTCGCCGCATCTGCCTGATCGTCAGCAAAGTTGTTGTACGCCGAGGGATACATGGTTGGAAAGGGATCGGGTGCTCGTCAAGACGTTGCTTTCTTGCACGGGTCCCCACAGACGGCGCCAAAATGATACTGCTAATTATACGTAAGCAATATGTAATAACACGAGACCAATTAAAGCAAGTAAATGACTTTATTGATCACAATAGAGGCCCTAAGTACAATCTACTTGGTTGCTCTGAGTACCGACTGACTGCGGTCGGGATTCTCTAACAACAACCTATCGATCGTCCAAAAGTCCTCTACACTGTAGCCACTGTGGGTATTTATAGCCGCTGCGCCGGAGACAAGAATCCGGCCGTTCGGCATGTTCTCCACGTAGCCTCCACGTGTCATCCTCCCGGGTGCCCTGTCTGTCGTTGTAGAGAGCCGCCACGTGTCCTTTATCAGCTCTCTCGCCAAAGGGCTACCGCTCGGTGGTCGACACTACCGCTCGGGCAACCCCGGTCGGACCCCGACCGGGTTCTTCACAGGGAACCCGACCTGTTACCTGCAAAGACCGAGAGAAAAGGACGAAGGCATCTCGGTCGTGGTGAAGCCATGTCGGTCGGGATATTCCCTACCAGTCGTTAAATTAAATTAGGTATTATCAGCCAACAATACATCGAACAAATCTGTGAATGAAACAATATCCCATTCGGTATATGCCATGAACATACATGCATGCATCAAACTCAACTAAAACTAACATGATCTATTACAAATCGAAACGAACAGGGAACTAGGCTGACGACATATAATTCGAATCAATTGCGGTACCAAGGAGATGAGATTAGACGCAAATTATGCCGTGGAATCGTGTTCACCGAGAATGGTGAACACAAGTCAAAACGACGTCGTTTTTAGGCAAAAAAAAAAAAAGTCGCGGATGTGGAGTTAACGGCGCGTTACTGATCACATTATGAATTTTCTGTTATGAGATTATGAATTTTCATTTTTCTGTTATGAGATTATGAATTTTATGAAAATTCATAATCTCATAACAGAAAATTCATAATCGCATAACAGAAAATTCATAATCTCACAACTGAAAATTCATAATCTCATAACAGAAAATTCATAATCTTATAACAGAAAATTCATAATCTCATGGTTCCAAAGTGAATGTGTAGGCATAGTTCCAAAGTGAATGTGCAAGCATGGATTCATAATTTATGAATGTCTGTGATTTCGGACGGGAATATGTAGGCATGGTTCCAAAGTGAATGTGCATGCATGAATTCATAATTTATGAATGTCCGAAATTATGAATGTAATGAAAATTCATAATCTCATAACAGAAAATTCATAATCGCATAACAGAAAATTCATAATCTCATAACTGAAAATTCATAATCTCATAACAGAAAATTCATAATCTTATAACAGAAAATTCATAATCTTATAACAGAAAATTCATAATCTCATGGTTCCAAAATGAATGTATAGGCATGGTTCCAAAGTGAATGTGTAGGCAGTCACGTAATTAATTAAAAAAAAAAAAAAAAAAAAAAAAAAAAAAAAAAAAAAAGAGATAACGGTACACTAACACCGTTGGAACCGTGTTCACCATGAATGGTGAACACGGTTCCATGGCATAACGTCTGGAGATTAGATGTGTTTGATTACATTATATTATTCGAATTTGAGATATAAGATGAGATAGAAGAGGATATGAATAAGCATTGACCAAGTAATGAATAATAAGAGTGCTTTTGCTGAATGGATAAATGAAGTGGACTGTGCAAGATGCATCTCTTTCACAACCCACAATGAGTGATCACCACATGAAATCCCTAAGATAGTGGGGATGGGTTTATTATATTAGCTTAGCATAGCAACACATGGCCACAAGGAACAATTAACTTTTGCATACATGCATCTATCTATCTATCTATCTGCCTTCCATTCTTTTCCATGTGTTATCACATTATTGAACACGCGCTTTGAAAGTAAAGTTCATCTTGTGATTCAATTGAAGTTAGTTTTCCATAGTTAGAGTTGTAAACGGGCCAAACTTAATAACCTCTACCCCTACCAATCGTTATATCCTACACCACGGCGCACATAGCACTGTGCGCCGCGCGCCTCCCAAAACGACGTCGTCTTGGGATCGTGTTGGGAGGCGCGGTAGGAAGTTGCTGAGATTATGTGTATTCGTTCACAACGTTATGTGTATTCGTTCACAACGTTATGTGTATTGGTTCATACAGTTATGTGTATTTTTTATACAATTATGTACATTGTTTTTATACAATTATGTACATCCGTATCAGAAAATTTGTGTGTATTATGTTAAGAGTTGATGTGTATTATGTTAAAAGTTTATGTTTATTATGTATTATGTTAGATTATGTGTATTATCTTTTAAAAAGAGTATGTATATTTTGTTATAACATTATGTGTATTCATGTATAACATTATGTGTATTCAAGTATAACATTATGTACATTCTTGAACAGCGGGTTTTTTTTTAAAGAAAAACCTACTGCCATTCACTGGGGCGGGAAATTTAAAAAAAATAAATAATTAAAACGACGTCGTTTTGCATCTGGGCGCATAGTGCAATGTACGCCATGGTGTAGGATATAAATTGCCCTACCCCTACCCCCAAATTTGTTTTGTGTAATTGGATATTGTATGTATTAGTATTTTAAATTGTTGTTGATAACAAGAATTGAACCCTAGTCAGCACGTTCAACCATGAGTTGGGCTGAGATTTTTTCAACCAGTGTAAAAAGGCTTGACCCGACCCGTTTATGGACAAACTCGAGATGGGTCAGCCCGTATGAATTGGACTGACCCATTTTGACACCTCTATCCATAGCTGACCGGCGCAAACTAAAAATACTAATAAATTGGTCCGACTAAGAATCGAACTTGGAATCTTGATGTTTTTTTTTTTTTTTATTACAAAGGAAGGGGGATACCCATACAACCTATGCCTACACTAAGGCTCGAAACCTAGACCTCCCACATAGGGGAGCAATCCGATACTAGTGGACCACAAGCCACCGGTTAGAATCTTGATGTTACCAAGCCTATAAAACTTATATGACCTCCTGTTTTATAAATAAATATGTGAAAATTGGATCACGAGAGGGGTGACCGTGTGACTAGAGTATAATTCTTGTACCTTAAAGATTCAGATTATTAAATCTGTACCCATTCTCCAAAAAGGAATTAGAAGACATGTAAGGAATGGTGTCAATACTCTTTTCTGGCTAGAACCTTGGCTGGAGAGCATTCCTCTTATTGAAGTCGCCCTAGTTCCCCCCTCATCGGACGAGCTGAACAAAACAGTGGCGAACTATTGGAATAATGAGACTGGGTGGAACTGGCACAGTTTGGAACACATTATTCCACCAGCAACACGAAACAGACTAGCGGCAGTCATCATCCAACCCGATTCTGATCACAGCGACACAATTGGCTGGAACAATGAAGTCTCCGGGGTCTTCTCGGTCTCCTCAGCGTATGACTTGATGACTAACGAGACTACAGCAGTGATTGCGGCCAAATGGAACAGCGTCTGGAAACTCAAGGTTCCAAATCGGATCCGGACCTTCCTTTGGTTGGTTCTTCATGACAAAATTATGACGAATTCAAACAGATTCAAACGAGGGTTGACTGACTCAGATAAATGCCCTATTTGCTTGGACAAGACAGAGGATTCCGAGCACATTCTCCGTCTCTGCCCAGCTGCAGACTCTATCTGGAGAAAGATACTAGCATCAAGATATGTCTACTCTACCAGTCTTTCCTTCTCGACCTGGCTAGAGGAAGGCATTTCAAGAAGCGGCAACGGTCATGCCCCCCACAATCCAAACGCTGTGTTTGCCACGACATGTTGGTGGATATGGAAGTGGAGGCCGGAACGAGCTTGTTTTCAAAGGAACATCGAAACCACTCGCTTCTAAACTGGCTTGGATTCAGTCTCAGGCTACTGAATTCAAGAATGCTTTCGCCAACACGAATAATCCTATGAACCCCCCCACGACGGCATCATGGAGATTGTTGCGTTGGGAGAAACCGCCAGACGAATTCGTCAAAGTTAACGTTGATGGAGCAGTCTCCCCCAATCACATAGCTAACTGCGGTGGGGTAATCAGAAACTGTTCGGGTGAGTGGTGCTCCGGCTTTACCTACACCGTACCATTGGGTTTTGTTCACCCCTTGAAGCAGAAGCTTGGGCGCTCTTGAAAGGGATCCTATTAACCATCGAGTGCGGACACTCCAAAGCAATATTTGAATCCGACTCGAGTGAGGTGGTAAGCTACATGAGCGATTCTCGGCCTCCTTGCATCACAACCCATAACATATTAGAGGCGTGCAAAAAGGAGCTCAGGAAAATCGAGATTTGGCAGGTCGTTGGAGTTCTTCGGGAACAGAACCAAGTAGCAGACACTTTGGCAAAAATGTCTAGAAGCTTACCGATGGGTTTACAGGTGTTCTCTAATCCCCCAGACATAATTAGAGGCCTACTTGAGGATGATCTCTCTGGCATACCAACTTGGCGTAGCATTCAAGTTCAAACAGATAGAATGTAATCTGGTTTTCTTGGGTTTCCACCCTCCATTTGATATAAAAAAAAAAAAAAAAAAAAAAAGATTCAGATTATTACACATGAGCAGAATATATATATACCCTTGAGTGGTGATTGTAGCTCGTCATTCAAAAACTGTTGTA
Organism: Ipomoea nil; assembly: GCF_001879475.1. Lineage (NCBI taxonomy): Eukaryota > Viridiplantae > Streptophyta > Magnoliopsida > Solanales > Convolvulaceae > Ipomoea > Ipomoea nil. The sequence continues at coordinate 295,078 of NW_017617241.1, read as the reverse complement.
ATGACAACATTATATTACACACATTTACACACGATTGTTAAAATTTTATATAATGATAATATATATAATGTAATAATAAAACACCGTTTTTTCTCATATAAAAAACATGAATTTAAATCTCATAACTTTACTTTTTATTTCTCATCGTCAAATTAAATACACTAAAAAAAGTTTGATATGTTTTTTTTTAGGTAGTATGCTAAATATCCTGTGGAAGCCCCACGCCCCCACGCACAGCTAAAGATATCATAAAATAATAAAGACAATCATATCCCTATCCAAATTAAAAGTGAAAGCACAACCTCATCAATGCTTCTTCATTTCTGCCTATCTTTTTGTGAAGTGGGACTGCTCATGAAATATTATTTTGTTTACCTTATCGAGATGTGTATTTATCAAAGGGTGTTGCTAACCACCCTTTGACCAAAAATGGTATAAAGTATCATTGAAAATGTAAAAAGTTATAATTTATAATAAATATATAGGTGGTGCAAATAACCTAATAGATGGTCAAAATGCTATTTGCACCACCTTATTAAAGTTGTATTTATTAGGTCAAAATGAATTCAAAATTTAATTCATAAAAAAAAAAAAAAAAAAAAAAAAACAACCATCGCCTTCTCCGGTGAGAAGGCAGCCCAGTGGGTTGCCTTCTCACCGGAGAAGGTGACGGATCTCCATTTAAAAAAAAAAAAAAAAAAAAAAAACAAAAAAAACAAAAAAAACAAAAAACCCACTGGGTTGCTTCTCCGGTGAGAAGGCGACGGGATGGAGGAAGTTTTTTGTTTTTTTTTTAATTAAAAAAATGAAAAATAAATAATTATCTTTGATCACATTAATACTGACATTTACACCACCTATAAAGTTATTTGACCTACTAAATAAATGGTGCAAATAGCAAAATAGGTGGTGTAAATAGAATTACCCTTATCAAATAGAGGATAAAGGTTTTTAAAATGGATAATGATACATAGACTTGAGTAAAACTTGATATGGATAATGATATATATATAGAGTTTGTGTAAAATTCTGCCATTAAAAATATACATAGACTTCTAGTAAAACTTTGCATATAAATATAATGACACATAGATTTCTAGTAAAACTCTGGCATAGAAATTAAATATAGATTTCTAGTAAAACACTGACATAGAAATACAATGATACATAGATTTTGAGTAAAATTATAACTCGTTGATGTATTTTATTGATGGAAGCTAGAAAAACATAAAAAAATTATGATTTATGTTCCTCACAAATATGCCAATTATAAATATTACCCATAAATTATTAATAGTGTAAATGTTTTTTCTCAATTTTTAAAACGTAACATATATGTCATCTCTTTTTAATATTTTGTTTGATGATATAAATTAAAATCCTTGTTGTTAGTTATAAAAAAAAAAAAAAAGATTTCCGTACTTAAAAATCATAAATTCAGACTATTACATAATAGAAGAATTTATCTTATCTTGTAGTGACTTGGCTTGGTCCAGTTGGCAAGCCAGCCGAGCCGTCTTTAGGTTAGAGAATTGCGTGTGTTTGCATGCATGCAAGATATCAGTATATGTTGGTCTAAAATGCCACTGGTAAATGGCGGTTGCAAGAAAGCATGAGTGGCAATTGGGCGTAAATATTTAGCGAATGGAGGGCTAATTTCGGAGTCCTTACAACTGCCTGGAGAGTGGAGGCGCGTTGAAGCAGAAGATAAGAGAGAATGAGTCTCCTACTGAAATTAGTTAAGCAGACAGTCATACGGAAACGAACTCTAGTTAATCGGCGGTGAGAGTAGTATATATACATGCCATCTCACCTCCACTATCCGCTCACATCATCACACCTGGAAACTCCAATCCATCCATCATATCGCTTTCCGGCAATTCTCTGATTAATTTCCGGCTTAATTATTCTCTCTCCTCCCACCTGCAATGGATCCTAAATTTCTTCTCATCCGCACTATCCTCGGCGTTATTGGTACTCTCTTCGATCTTCGTATATACCTCTATCGATTTTATGCTATATATATATATATAGCTTCTTTTTGAGTTCGAAATCACTGAGATCGAGTTTAGTAGCCAGCCGATTTGAATTCGTTGTCCAATTCAATTCGATTAGTCACTGTTGTGACCTAGTATTTGATCTCAAGCATTTTGACTGAAAAGGAGTGACAGTGTTGAAAATTTTGACTGGCCTGGGGATGTAGTGTTAATCAGTTGCCAGGAATCCAGGATTGATGTTTTTAGATTGAAGGTCGATCGCTTCCTGATATGATCGCCTGCATTAACAACATTAATTGAATGTCTGTAGTCTTTGGGGGTTCTGATGATCATAGAATTTCACTGCAGAATTTTAAGATCTTCACTTCTATTTCTGTATCTAGCTACTATATATATATATACTATACATTAGCTTTTGCTGACAAATTTTAATTTACTCGGCTTCTTAAACTCGTTTCATCTGTGCACAGGAAACGTCACCTCCGGCGCTCTGTTCATCTCACCAGCGTAATCTCTCTCTCCTTGTTCTATAGATGATGAATACATAATGAATATCATATATGTTTGGTTAATTTACTGTGTTATTAGTTATGTATCTAATCTTGGGGTTGTGTATTTGCAGACCAACTGTTTATAGAATCATCAAGAACAAATCGGTGGAGGGATTCCATCCATGGCCGTACCATGCAGCGCTGATGAACTGCTTCATGTGGGTGTTCTATGCCATGCCATTCGTCCATCCGCACAGCGTTCTCGTGATGACCATTAACAGTCTGGGTATAGTCTTGGAGCTCTCCTATCTGGCCGTGTTTTTCTACTACAATAATGCCAAAATCCGGGTATGTAACACCATTAATTCCGTTAAGTTTACTTTAACTTCAATTCCCGTTTTGTTTTGCGTTTTTATAGGCAAGATCAGAGGGTGTTGTAGCTAAGGGTGTATAGTATCTGATTTTATTTTATATATATGCGTACTGCTGTTGTGTTTCCAGGGGAAGATGGCAGGTTTGTTTGTTATACAACTTATTGCTCTTGCTGGGATAGTTGCTGGCACCCTCATGGGCGCGCACACTATCAACAAAAGAACCACAATTGTGGGATCATTGTCTGTTGTTTTCGGCATCATTTTGTATGGCTCGCCTCTTTCTATAATGGTATGAATCTATCTTTATTTTCAGTTCAATTATAGACGAATCAAAAAGCTGATGGCTTCTATTAAACCAACTGCCTTCTTGGTCGCAGAGGACCGTGATCAAGACCAAGAGCGCCGAGTACTTGCCGGGTTGGCTCATCGCTTCTGGCTTTGCTAATGGAATCATCTGGGCAGCTTATGCTTGCATTAGATTCGACATCTTCGTCTTCGTAAGCTTTTAACTCTTTTCTATTCTCCCTTTAATTTGGTTGGTTTCTGCAGTACGTACTAATTAACAAATTAATAAATGCAGATCAGCAATGGCGTTGGAGCCGTATTGTCTTTAATCCAGATTATTCTCAAGATCATTTACCGCAACGGTCCAAAACCAGCAGAAGCCAAGCCGTCATCCGAGGTGGAGATCCAGGATGTGGTTTAATTATATTTGATCTGATGCAGTTTTAGAGCGGAGCGGAGCGGCGGGATTTAATTAGGTCGTGTTTAGACGATGTTTAGTTTGACATTATATTATTATTTCAGTGTTTGATACCCACTTAGCCACCCTTCTCGGGACTGTATTTAGAAATACATGGGCATACGCGAGGATTAGACCTTGCAAGCTGTTATATATTAGCATTAATATTCCATATTATTTATAACACTACATTGGCAAAGAAAAACTTATATGATCTCCTATTTTATAATTAAATATGTGAAAACTAGATCATGGAAGAGTGACTGAGTGACTAAAATATGATTCTTATACTTCAAAGATTCAAACTATTATATATGAGCGTGCATAACTTTGAGTGGTGATTCACTACAAGAAAAATCCTCATTTCCAATGGAGATTCGCAACGGAATGAATTCCGTTGCAAAATTGCAACAGAATTTGCAATGAAATGCAATTCCATTGCAAATTTGTAAAAGAAATTGCAATTCCCGTTGCAATTGTGGTGGAAGTGTAAATTTTTGCAATGAAAACCAACATGCATTGCAATTTTTGCAACCGTTATTGCAACGATTGTCAATTCCGTTGCAACATTTTATTAATTTTCAAAAATTGGAGGTTTTGCAATAGTAGTTACAATGGAACTCAAAATCCTTAAAATGAATTGCCATGCAGGTTTCTCAATTCTTCTTTGATTTCTCACATATTTTGTTTTCGCCTAACTAGCGGGTGGTTGTTATTCTTCAAGCCTTTCAATTCCTCGACTCAGAATTATGATACTAATAATTTGGTTGGGAATCAAAAGTTGCAACAGATTGTAGAAGACCAGCAACAAAAGAAACAACAAACATATGATACTATTCAAAGTTTGCCGAATCAGTTCCATGCTTTGATTAATGAGAGACATGCAAATATAGCAACAAATTTTAATCCGTTGCAGTGGATGGTCTCCTTTTGATTGTTGACTACGTAATGTGTATTTGAATATTTTGCTTTAGGGACTAAATATGCATTTGAATCTTTGAATATTTTAATTTGAATATCAATTTTAATGGTTTGTGACATTTTTAATATTTATTAGTAATATATTTATTTATATGCTACTAAAATAATAAAATAGTGATCAATTTGCAATGTAACTTGCAACAAGATTATTGGCATTGCAATAAGATTGCAACGACATTTGCAACTACGATATTATCATTGCAAATTAATTAATTGCAACGACATTTATAACTACCATATATATTACCATTGCAAACAAAATTGCAACAACATTTGCAACTACCATTGCAAACTAAATTGCAATGACATTTGCAATTATCCTATTATAATTGCAACGGCATTTTATTAAATTATTTGTTGTAAGAATTGTAACGGATTAAATTTTGTTGCTATATTTGCAACGGAATAAGTGAGGGGAAACTCGTTGCGAACATTGCAATATCTGCAACAGATCGAGGAGGCAATACAAACTTGTTGCAAACATTGCAATGGAATTTACAAACGGAACTCAATCCGTTTCAAATAGTTCATTGCAATATCCATTGCAAAATTTGCAACGGAACTAAAATTTCGTTGCAATGAAATTTCAACGAGTGTTTTATCAACGAAATGTATTTCGTTGCAAAACGTGATTTGCAACGAAATTTGCGTACTTTGCAATGAAATTCCGTCTGTTGCAACTAAGACCTTTTCTTGTAGTGATTACGAGTTTTGCTCGTCATTTAAAAACTTTTGTGATGACAACATTATATTACACACCATTGTTAAAATTTTATATAGTGATGAGATATATAATGTAATAATAAAACACTTTTTTTTTCAAATAAAAAAACATGAATTTAAATCTCATAACTATACTTTTAATTTATTTCTCATCATCAAATACACTAAAAAAAAGTTTGATATGGTGATGTGCAGGTAGTATGCTAAATATCATATGGAAGCCCCATGCACAGCTAAAGATATCATCATAAAATAATAAAGACAATCATATCCCTATCCAAATTAAAAGTGAAAGCACAACCTCTTCAATTCACTGCTGCTTCAATTCATTTTTGTCTATCTTTTTGCGAAGTGGGACTGCTCATGAAATATTATTTTGTTGACCTTATCGAGATGTGTATATATAGAGTTCAACTAAAATTCTGCCATTTATTAAAAATATATATACATAGATTTGATATTGAAAATAATATATAGAGTTGGCAGTGGCGGATCCAGAAAATCATCTTAGTGTGGGCGAATATTAAATAACGTTAGAAATGTCAATGACAACATATTAAACAACCATAATAAAGTTAAAATACAAAATACATTATAAGTTACAATATATTTATGAGAAAATATGAAACATAATCAATTAGATAAAATAATTTGAATAACAATATATTCATAAATACTTTTAAATTTTAATTTCTTTTAGTTAGATCGCTTTATAAAAATTAATTTGAATATAATAAAGTATATTATAAACTTGTATACTACATTAATTAAATGATTTATAAAAATTAGACTAAAAGAGCATTTAATTTGTTAAATGATTCATAAAAAGTAGAATAAAAATATTTAATTTATCTTGTGAAGAAATGAAAGAGAGAAGATAATTAAAAGTATTACTAATGAGATTTGAACCCATGACATAAGCCTTTTATAACATAAAATTTGGAGTTCAACCAACTAAACTATTCAAACTATTAATATTTTCAATATAAATATAGATTTTATATAATATTTCATGTTATATATGTATACATATAGATACAGATATATATATATAAAGGGGTGGGGGAGTACGTGGGGGCAGCTGCCCCCACACTGGGTCCGCCCCGGAGAGTTGGAGTAAAATTCTGTCATTTATTAAAAATATACATAGATTTGATATGGAAAATAGCATATAGAGTTGGAGTAAAATTCTGCCATTTATTAAAAATACTAGTTTTGACACGCGCGTTGTGCGATTAGACCAATGCCCAATGTGTATTTATAAATTAGTATTTCTTAATTAGTTAAAGTATTCATATAATATAATAATGAGAGAGAGAGAGAGAAAAATGCGAAATTAATAAAAGATATTGAAATAGTCTTGGTGATTATATATTTTAATAAAAGATAAAGAAATTCGAAATAGCTAAATTAGGGAAGTCAATTTTCACTTTTTATCTTCATTAGTGTGGCATTGAAAGTGAAACTTACCGGTTCCGGGCACGTCAACACAAAATACATAGCACTTTTCTTCTTAGCTTCAACCTACCTTCCATCCTTTTTCAATTGTAAAATAGGAAGTGGATGAGTGATCGAAGCAAAACGATAGAATATCATTTCAATAATGAAACAAAAATTGATTATAATCGTAATAAATAGCTGTGTGTTTTTCTTTCTATCAAGTCAACTTCTCAAGATTAATAATAATAAAACGTCCAGCTTATCATGCATTAATATTATAAAAGACAGAACAATAAAGATATAAAATTGCAGCAATATTAATCCAACAACAAATAGCAATAAATGTGACCGAATATGCTAGTTTACTATAGGATCTATTGAATCAACTAAATGCTGTTGCAATCGCCTCTCATCATCTGAAACTTCCATCGTATGTACAGGTATAAGAAAATGAACCCAAAACACAGGGAAAGCCAAAAGAAACCTCCTACGGCTTGTAATTTGTTAGGATCCCTGCATAAGACCCTCCTCCCTATGAACATTGGTCACTCCAAGGACAGCTTGAGCGTTCAAGGGTGAGAGCTTTGATTGGCAAAATTGCTCTCAAGAAATTGTTTCTTGATCTTCAGTCACTGTTGTTGTTATCTTCTCATAGACACTGCATTTTCAATAAAAGAGCACAGGCAGCTTCCCTAGACTCGGGAAGTTGGTCACTAAGGTGAGATGCAATACTCCAATTTTAATGCTAATAATTAATGTGAAAAAAAACTGGAAATAAGTGACAGAAGAAAAGCTTACAGAGCCATGAAAGCCTGAAATGGATCAGTACCCACTTTCTCCTTGGATCTCAACATCCCCAAACCTACAACATACAAACATCTCAACCTCAAACCTTAAAAACAACAAAAACAACTCCTAGCAATTAGAGAAAGAAAAGGAAAGGAAACAAAAATTAGAGACTTTGTTTTTCTGAACTAATCAGTGTGTCCAGTAGAGAGGGGGAGTATTACTCCAAATAGACAAAGAAAAGGAAAGGAAACAAAAATTACAGACTTTGTTTTTCTGAATTAATCAGTGTGTCCAGTAGAGAGAGGGAGTATTTACTCCAAACACAGATATGAGTCATAAGAAATCTACAAATATGTATGATATCCTCATATCTACCCATTGAAAATACAATATTCTCTCAAAACATTATAGTAAAAGTGAATATTTAACATGTTTTTCTGCACAAACATAAACCAGCCAGATATTTCAATTTCTATCACCTCCTTTGAAAGTTCAACTTCTAAGGGCAAAGTGTGAATAAACAGGCAAAACGAAGAGGGAACAGAATCAGCACTACAGCCACAATGGGTAATTGATCATGGTGATATCCAAAATAATCCCTCAAAAAAGGTTGCCTATGTTTTCTTTTCTCCAAAAATCTCGATATCCTTCTCTATATCGCCATATTGCGAAGAAAGCATGCCGTTTAGGGACCAAGATGTAGGCATTAGATAGTAAAACCAGATCCACCATTTGGGAATTTGCTGCAAGATTACGAACATATATAAAATGATCGTTTTCAATAATGTCAGCGAGTTTCTTATAATAGAATGTAAACTGGAGATCTTGAGGTGTGTCGTTGAAAGTGAAACTTACCGGTTCGGGCACGTCAACACCAAATACACAGCGCTTTTCTTCTCAGATTCAACCTACCTTCCATCCTTTTGCAATTCTGAAATAGAAAGTGGATGAGTGATCGAAGCAAAACGATAGAATATCATTTGAATTAAAATTAAAATTAAAAAAAAAAAAAGTCCAGACTCCAGAACCCTTTATCAAGTTCCTGTTTACTTTACAAATAGGAGCCAGATGCAATATTGAACCAAGAAAAATAAGTACAGAAAGAAGAGAGTATGCAACTCTTACCAGTTTTGGTACACTTCTGGAGAAGCGCATCGTGGCTCACAACCAGGTTCCCAAGAAGTCAAATTACAATTTCTGCCGGGGTTTAGGTAACCGGAACTCCCTAATGTTGTGAAGGTGTTACTGAAGTAGAATCTTATCTCTACCGCAGTGCATAATGTTTCTGGTACAACCCCTGTTTGCCAACACAAAGATTCATTAAACTTTAGTTAGAAATTACAACTGATGGAGACAGATATATGAGAGTGAAAATTTACTCCAGTATGGAAGGAAGAAATTCATTGAACATTACTATTTAAAGTTTACTCTAGTATCTTGTCACAAATTCACAAAGCTCAGATATCTTACTATTTAAAGTTTTCTAGTAGTAAACATTACAAAAAATGAAGTACAATCTTACATCGAGTTTTGACAACACACGAACTCACGAAGGTCAAATTCTGAGTAAAATTAAAGGCATTATTCCAATCCTCTTCTCTGCACCTCAATAAAATAACAAGTATTATAAAAGAGAATTATAAACTGAATTAAAAAAAAAAAAAAACGGTCAATACACAAAACCAAAAGGCATCTTCATTAGAAATACAATAATACATAGATTTCGAGTAAAATTATAACTCCTTGATGTGTTTTATTGATGGAAGGAAAAAAATAACAAAAAATTATGATTTGTAGGCATATATATATATATATATATATATATATATATATATATATATATATTTTATAGATAAACTAGAGTATGCCACTTAAGCATTGATGATATAATTAAAATCCTTATTGTTGGTTTTTTTTTTTTTTTAAAGAAAATAGAGGATAAAACATGATTTACATGCTTAAAAATTATAAATTACATAATAGGAGAATATATCTTATCTTGTAGTGGCTTGATTTGGTCCAGTTGGCAAGGCAGCCGAGCCGTCTTTAGGTTAGAGAATTGCGTGTGTTTGCATGCATGCAAGATATCCATATAGTATACGTTGGTCTAAAATGCCACTGGTAAATGGTGGTTGCAAGAAACCAGGAGTGGTAATTGGGCGTAAATATTTAGCGAATGGAGGGCAAATTTCGGAGCCCTTACAACTACCTGGAGAGTGGAGGCGCGTTGAAGCAGAAGATCAGAGAGAATGAGTCTCCTACTGAAATTAGTTTAGCAGACAGTCATACGGAAACGAACTCTGATCTAGTTAATCGGCGGTGAGAGTAGTATATACATGCCATCTCATCTCCACTATTATCCGCTCTCATCATCACACCTGGAAACTCCTATCCATCGATCATATCGATTTCCGGCAATTCTCTGATTAATTTCCGGCTTAATTATTCTCTCTCCTCCCACCTGCAATGGATCAAAAATTGCTTCTCATCCGCACTATCCTCGGCATTATTGGTACTCTCTTCGATCTTCCTATATACCTCTATCGATTTGATGTGATATAGCTTCTTTTTTAGTTCGAAATCACTGAGATGAGTTTAGTAGCCAGCCGATTTGACTTCGTTGTCCAATTCAATTCGATTATTCACTGTTATTGTGATAGTATTTTGGTTGAGCTAGTTTCTCCATGTTTGATCTCAAGCATTTTGACTGAAAAGGAGTGACAGTGTTGAAAATTTTGACTGGCCTGGGGATAGATGTAGTGTTAATCAGTTGCCAGGAATCCTGATATGATCGCCTGCATTAACAACATTAATTGCATGTCTGTAATCTTTTGGGGTTCTGATGATCAAAGGATTTCATTACAGAATTTTAAGATCTTCACTTCTATTTCTGTATCTATCTAATATATACTATACATTAGCTTTTGCTGACAAGTTTTAATTTACTTGGCTTCTGAAACTCTCTTGTTTCATCTGTGCGCACAGGAAACGTCACCTCCGGCGCTCTGTTCATCTCACCAGCGTAATCTCTTTCTCTCCTTGTTCTATAGATGATGAATGCATATAGAATATCACATTTGTTAGGTTAATTTACTGTGTTAGTTTGCACGTTATTAATTTGCACAAGTATAGTAGTGTGAGTATGTGTAGCATGAATTACAATATTTTCCACTGTTTTAATTTGCTAGTTGGTTGCGTATAGTACGTACCTAATGTATATGCAGGCCAGCACAGTTGAACTCTAAATTAAAAACAGTAACAAATTAACCAAACCATCATTTTGCCGGATGGATGAGATCTGATGATCTCATGCCAATATATATATATATATATATATATATATATATATATATATATATATATGTATATATATATATGTATATAATCTTGGGGTTGTGTGTTTGCAGACCAACTGTTTATAGGATCATCAAGAACAAATCGGTTGAGGGATTCCATCCATGGCCGTACCATGCAGCGTTGATGAACTGCTTCATGTGGGTGTTCTATGCCATGCCATTCGTCCATCCACACAGCGTTCTTGTGATGACCATTAACAGTCTGGGTATAGTCTTGGAGCTCTCCTATTTGGCCGTGTTTTTCTACTACAATAATGGCAAAACCCGGGTATGTAACACCCGCATCTCATCATCTTAATTTTCCGTTTTGTTTTGCCTTTTTATAGGCAAGATGAGAGGGTCTTGTAAGCTAAGGGTGTATAGTATCTGATCTCATTATATATGCGTATTGTTGTTGTGTTTCCAGGGGAAAATGGCGGGTTTGCTCCTAATAGAGCTTATTGCTCTTGCTGGGATAGTTGCTGGCACCCTCATGGGCGCGCACACCATCAACAAAAGAACCACAATTGTGGGATTATTGTCTGTTGTTTTCGGCATCATTTTGTATGGCTCGCCTCTTTCCATAATGGTATGAATCTATCTTTATTTTCAGTTCAATTATAGACAAATCAAAAATTTGATGGCTTCTATTAAACCAACTGCCTTCTTGGTCGCAGAGGACAGTGATCAAGACCAAGAGCGCCGAGTACTTGCCGGGTTGGCTCATCGCTTCTGGCTTTGCTAATGGAATCATCTGGGCAGCCTATGCTTGCATTAGATTTGACATCTTCGTCTTCGTAAGCTTAACTCTTTTCCATTCTCCCTTTAATTTGGTTGGTTTCTGCAGTACGTACTAATTAACAAATTAATAAATGCAGATCAGCAATGGCGTTGGAGCCGTATTGTCTTTAATCCAGATTATCCTCAAGATCATTTACCGCAACGGTCCACAGCCAGCAGAACCCATGCCGTCATCCGAGGTGGAGATCCAGGATGTGGTTTAATTAGATTTGATCTGATGCAGTTTTAGAGCGGAGCGGTGGGATTTAATTAGGTCGTGTTTAGATGTTTAGTTTGACATTATTATTTCAGGGTTTTTGTAGACATCCACTTAGCCACCCTTCCCGGGTCATATGTCACTATCTTGTATTTATAAATACATGTGCATACGCGAGGATTAGACCTCGCAAGCTTTTATACAATATTCCATATTATTTATAACCCTATGCTAGCAAAGAAAAATTTATATGATCTCCTATTTTATAAATAAATATGTGAAAATTGGATCACGGAAGAGGTGACCGAGTGGCTAATTAAAATATTACATGAGCATAGAAAAATCTTCATTTGCAATGGAGATTCGCAACGGAATGAATCCCGTTGCAAAATTGCAACAGAATTTCCAATGAAAATTTGTAATGAGAAACTGAATACTTCATTCTTTCCAACTTTCTCCTCTATGAGATTGAGTACTTCATTATCTGACGAACAATGGTCTCCTTGTTGATTATTGACAACTTAATATGTATTTGAATATTTTGCTTTTAGTGACGACTAAATATGAATCTTTGAATATTTTAATTTTAATATTAATTTTAATGGTTTGTGACCATTTTAATATTTATTAGTAATATATATATTTATTTATATGCTACTAAAAAAAATAGTGATCAATTTGCAATGTAACTTGCTTGCAACAAGATTACTGGCATTGCAATAAGATTGCAACGACATTTGCAACTACGATATTATTATCGCAAATTAATTAATTGCAACGACATTTGTAACTACCGTTTCAAATAGTTCATTGCAATATCCATTGCAAAATTTGCAGCAACGGAACTAAAATTTTAACGATTGTTTTATCAATGGAATGCATTCCGTCGAAATTTAGGTACTTTATAACAAAATTCCGTCCGTTGCAATTAAGATTTTTTCTTGATTACGAGTTTTGCTCGTCATTCAAAAATTATATTACACACCATTGTTAAAATTTTATATAGTGACACTACTGGAAATTATTGAATTTCCGACCACTTGAAAGTGATCTTAAATCAAGTCGAGAGTAAAAAGTGGTCGGAAATAGCAACAAGAATTTTTTCGAATACCAAAAGTAGTCGGAACAAGGCTTTCGACTTGATTTAAGATCACTTTCAATGGTCGAAAATTTCAGAATTTCCAGTAGTGTGATGAGATATATAATGTAATAATAAAACACTTTTTTTTTCAAATAAAAAACATGAATTTAAATCTCATAACTCTACTTTTAATTTATTTCTCATCATCAAATACACTAAAAAAAGTTTGATATGGTGATGTGCAGGTAGTATGCTAAATATCCCGTGGAAGCCCCATGCACAGCTAAAGATATCATCATCATCATCATCATAAAATAATAAAGACAATCATATCCCTATCCAAATTAAAAGTGAAAGCCCGCACAACCTTATCGAGATGTGTATATATAGATTTGAAGTAAAATTCTGCCATTTATTAAAAATATATATACATAGACTTGATATGGAAAATAATATATAGAATTCGAGTAAAATTCTGTCATTTATTAAAAATATACCTATATAGATTTGACATGGAAAATAATATATAGAGTTACAGAAATATAATAATACATGGATTTTGAGTAAAATTAAAATTCCTTGATGTGTTTTATTGATGGAGGAGAAAAAAAAAAGATTAACAAAAAATTATGATTTGTCGGCATATTTAATTTTTTTTGTTTAGATAAACCAGAGTATGCCACTTAAACATTGGTGATATAATAAATTAAAATCCTTGTTGTTGGTTTTTTTTTAAAAAAAGGATAAAACATGATTTACATGCTTAAAAGTTATAAAATAAGATTATTACACAAACTAAGAGCAGAGTTTATCTTATTTTTTTGGAAATAAGCAGAGTTTATCTTATCTTGTAGTGACTTAATTTGGTCCAGTTGGCAAGCCAGCCGAGCTAGGTTAGAGAATTGCGTTTGCATGCATGCAAGATATCCATAATTCCATATAGTATACTTTGGTCTAAAATGCCACTGGTAAATGGCCGTTGCAAGAAAGAAGGAGTGGCAATCGGGCGTAAATATTTAGAGAATGTAGGGCTAATTTCGGAGGACTTACAACTGCCTGGAGAGTGGAGGCGCGCGTTGAAGCAGAAGATTAGAGAGAATGAGTCTTCTACTGAAATTAGTTAAGCAGACAGTCATACGGAAACGAACTCTAGTTAATCGGCGGTGAGAGTAGTATATATACATGCCATCTCATCTCCACTATCAGCTCTCATCATCACACCTGGAAACTCATAACCATCCATCATATCGCTTTCCGGCAATTCTCATCTCCATTATCCGTCGATCTGATTCCGGTTGATTAATTATTCTCTCTCCTCCCACCTGCAATGGATCAAAAATTGCTTCTCATCCGCACTATCCTCGGCATTATTGGTACACGATCATCTCTTCTTCGTATATACCTCTATCGATTTGATGTGATATAGCTTCTTTTTTAGTTCGAAATCACTGAGATCGAGTTTAGTAGCCAGCCGATGTGAATGTTAGTTCGTTGTCCAATTCAATTCGATTATTCATCTAGTATTTTGGTTGTGCTGGTTTCTCCATGTTTGATCTCAAGCATTTTGACTGAAAAGGAGTGACAGTGTTGAAAATTTTGACTGGCCTGGGGATGTAGTGTTAATCAGTTGCCAGGAATCCAGGATTGTTGTTTTTTAGATTGAAGGTCGATCGCTTCCTGATATGATCGCCCTGCATTAATTAACAACATTGCATGTCTGTAGTCTTAGGGGTTCTGATGATCAAAGGATTTCATTACAGAATTTTAAGATCCTTCAGTTCTATTAATTCTGTATCTATCTACTATATATACTATACATTAGCATTTGCTGACAAGTTTTAATTTACTCGGCTTCTTAAACTCTATTGTTTCATCTGTGCACAGGAAATGTCACCTCCGGCGCTCTGTTCATCTCACCAGCGTAATCTCTCTCTCTCCTTGTACTATAGGTGATGAATGCATAGAATATGATATATGCATGTTAGGTTAATTTACTGTGTTAGTTTGCACGTTATTAATTTACTCAAGTAGTACGAGTATGTGATGCATTACAATATTTTCCACTGTTTTAATTTGCTAGTTGGTTGCGTATAGTACGTACCTAATGTATATGCAGACCGGCATGATTAAGCTCTAAATTAAAAACAGTAACTAATTAACCAAACCATCATTTTGCCGGATGGATGAGATCTGATGATTATATGTATCTAATGTTGGGGTTGTGTGTTTGCAGACCAACTGTTTATAGAATCATCAAGAACAAATCGGTGGAGGGATTCCATCCATGGCCGTACCATGCAGCGCTGATGAACTGCTTCATGTGGGTGTTCTATGCCATGCCATTCGTCCATCCGCACAGCGTTCTCGTGATGACCATTAACAGTCTGGGTATAGTCTTGGAGCTCTCCTATTTGGCCGTGTTTTTCTACTACAATAATGGCAAAACCCGGGTATGTAACACCCGCATCTCATCATCTTAATTTTCCGTTTTGTTTTGCCTTTTTATAGGCAAGATGAGAGGGTCTTGTAAGCTAAGGGTGTATCTGATCTTAGTATATATGCGTATTGTTGTTGTGTTTCCAGGGGAAAATGGCGGGTTTGCTCATAATAGAGCTTATTGCTCTTGCTGGGATAGTTGCTGGCACCGTCATTGGCGCTCACACCATCGATAAAAGAACCACAATTGTGGGATCACTGTCTGTTGTTTTCGGCATCATTTTGTATGGCTCACCTCTCTCCATAATGGTATGAACCTATCTTTATTTTCAGTTCAATTATAGACGAATCAAAAATTTGATGGCTTCTATTAACCCCAACTGCCTTCTTGCTCGCAGAGGACTGTGATCAAGACCAAGAGCGCCGAGTACTTGCCGGGTTGGCTCATCGCTTCTGGCTTTAGTAATGGAATCATCTGGGCAGCCTATGCCTGCATTAGATTCGACATCTTCGTCTTCGTAAGCTAGCTTTAACCTTAAACTAACTCTTTTCCATTCTCCCTTTAATTTGGTTGGTTTCTGTAGTATGTACTAATTAACAAATTAATAAATGCAGGTGAGCAATGGCGTTGGGGCCGTATTGTCTTTAAGCCAGATTATCCTCAAGATCATTTACCGCAACGGTCCAAGGCCAGTAGAAGCCAAGCCGTCATCCGAGGTGGAGATCCAGGATGTGGTTTAATTATATTTGATCATGCCGGTTTTCATCTGATGCAGTTTTAGAGCGGAACGGCGGGATTTAATTAGGTCGTTAAGATGTTTAGTTTGACATTATTATTTCAGGGTTTTTAATTTGTAGAGCTCTACCCTAATCTTTATAGCTTAATTAGTTCGATCTCACTAAACTTGCTACCTTCAATTCAATAGTCTTTTTTGGTTAACTTTGCCAGAGTTTTTTAAAAAAAAAAAAAAAATAACCAACTGCTTAATTAATATCATTCATCCAAACATTACAAAGAAAATTATGAGGGTGAAAAGGCCTCTCCGTATGATCTGGCCTAGAAACGAACTCTACGCAATACAATTTGTAAAGTATTTAATAAACGAGATATCAACTTGAGTTAAAATGTACTCAACAAATATTTAACATCAAGTAACAACAAAGAAGAAACACTCACGATTGGAGGAATAATTTCATTCAGATAGAATGAGAGATACAAGTATATCACTACTCAAATTGTAACTACTCCTAACATCTAGGAATACAATCATATATTATAACATAACAAATAATAATAATAATAACACTAACACACCCCCTCAAGCACAAGGATGTGGAACAACATTGAGCTTGTCCCGTAGAGCAGCGAAGCGGGGTGATGGCAGCGGTTTAGTGAAGATGTCGGCAAGCTGATCAGCCGTAGAAACATAGTTGACCAAAAACTCCCCAGAAGCAACCTTGTCACGAACAAAGTGGTAGTCGATTTCCACATGTTTTGTCCGCGCATGAAAAACTGGATTGGCGCACAAATAAGTTGCTCCAAGATTATCACACCACAGCGTGGCTGGCTGGCCAGAATGCAACCCTAACTCCCGTAGCAGAGACACAACCCAGGTCACTTCAGCGGAAACATCAGCGAGAGCTTTATACTCGGCCTCAGTGGATGACCTCCCGTAGCAGAGACACAACCCAGGTCACTTCAGCGGAAACATCAGCGAGAGCTTTATACTCGGCCTCAGTGGATGACCGTGCAACTGTGCGCTGCTTCTTGGAGAGCCAGGAGATCAGATTAGTCCCAAGATAGACTGCGAAACCACTCGTACTCTTACGATCAACGGGGCAACCGGCCCAGTCCGAATCCGAATATGCATGAATACTAGTAGTGGACGAAGCAGATAGTCGCAGCCCATAGTCAAGCGTACCCTTGATATAACGTAGTACCCGTTTTGCAAGACCCCAGTGTTCCGTAGTCGGTGCGTGCATAAACTGGCATAAACGATTAACCGCATAAGCAAGATCAGGTCGTGTTATAGTTAAATACTGTAGAGCACCAACTATGCGACGATACTGAGTCGGGTTGTCGTGCAACTCATCTGGCTGTATAACTGATTTTGTGATAGCGGCCGGAGTCGTGAGTGGCTTACAGTCAGCCATCCCAGACCGCCCTAGGAGATCAGTCATATAACGGCGTTGCGAAAGAAGGAGACCATTATCAACAGGAACCGTCTCAATGCCTAAGAAGAAGCGTGGGCTCCCAAGATCCCGAATTTTAAACGTGGTGGCCAAACGACCCAATAAAGTGGTAACTAAATCAGCATCATTCCCCATCATAATTATGTCGTCAACATACACAAGCAGAAACACCCGAGCATTAGCAGTAGTATAGTAAAATAAAGAGACATCCGTTTTCGACGCGCTAAACCCTGCAGACAACAAGAAGTCAAGCAATCTCTTGAACCAAGCCCGAGGTGCTTGTTTCAAGCCATATAGGGAACGCTGTAAGTGACAGACGTGTCCCGGGTTAGTCGGATCTTCGTAGCCTGGTGGCTGCTTCATGTAGACAGTCTCAGCCATATGCCCATTTAAAAAGGCATTATGAACGTCCAACTGGCGTAGAGTCCAGCCATTGGACACAGCTAGGGCAAATAACATCCGTACCGTGGTCGGCTTGACCACGGGACTGAAGGTGTCAAAGAAGTCTTCACCAGCTACCTGGTTAAACCCTTTGGCTACCAGGCGCGCTTTGTAACGCTCTATAGTCCCATCAGCTTTGCGCTTGGTGCGGAACACCCATTTACACCCAATAATGTTCATGTGAGATTCTGGGGCTACCAATCGCCAAGTGTTATTGTGTAATAAAGCATTAAATTCCTGATCCATAGCCTCGCGCCAATGTGGATGTCCCACAGCTTGGGAATAACAGGAAGGATCAGCAATGGCGGTGAGAGCTTGAAAAGTCTCTTCTGTGCCCTTAGTCATATGCCGAAGGCGCATGACATGATCCCGGGTTTGGGTTTGAACACGGCGTTTCCTGGTCCTTGCCGGTGCTGTATGAGTGATGGCCAACCGAGGTGGTTCACTGGCCAGAGGTACGGGCTCAGGTTCAGTAAGACACTGAGCTGGTGCCGGTGCAGTGACCGTTGTCGTAGACGGTATTATAGGACCGGCTGCCCAAGGCAAAGTGGGCTGACTGATGGTCTGTTGAGCCGGGCCTGCTGAAAAAGGAAAGACAGCTTCGTCAAAGCGCACGTGACGACAGATATAGATCTTTCCACTCGTCAGATTAATGCATATGTACCCCCTAAAGGAAGGTGGGTAACCTAGGAAGACACAGGGTGCCGAGCGATATTCAATCTTGTGCCTGTTATATGGGCGCAGATATGGATAACACCGACACCCAAAGACTCGCAGGAAATTGTATGGTGGGGATGTTTTGAAGACACGTGTATATGGAGTATCAAAATTTATGGCAGATGACGGAAGGAAATTGATTAGACATGTTGTTGTTTCGAAGGCGTAGTCCCAATACTGTTGTGGTACTTTGCCTTCGGCGAGTAAAGCTAAGCCGGTTTCGACAATGTGTCTATTCCGGCACTCTACCCGACCATTTTGTTCATGTGTGTATGCACATGACTGGCGATGATTTATACCAAGTTGTAAAAATGTGTTATGTAACTTACGGTACTCACCCCCTAGATCTGACTGAATAGATTTGATAGAGCGCGAGAATTGACGCTCTACCGACACATGAAACGACTCGAATATTTTATATATATCTGATTTTACCCGTAATGGGTAAAACCAGCAGAAACGCGAAAAATCTTCCACAAACAGTACAAAGTAACGGTATCCGTTTGTAGACATTACAGGAGATGGGCCCCAAATATCAGTGTAAAGTAAATCAAGTACATTTTCACTGGAATTAGAAACCCTATCTAATTTGATATTGAGGCTTTTCCAAGATGACAGGTTGTGCAAGACTCCAATGACTCAATTTTATTTGTGGTGACCGGGCAATTTTTCAGCACTTTATGGAGGACCTGTTTATGCGGATGACCGAGCGGGCTGTGCCAAACTGCGGGAGAAGTCCGGGAACTGACAAACGCAACATGTGACCGGGTGACCGGGAGCTTGTACAAACCGCCTGTGGTGGGACCTTTAAGAAGCGTGGCTTTGGTTGTGGAATCCTTCACAAGAAAACAATTGTTATGAAATTCAAAATAAACATTGTTTTCTTTTGTGAATTTTTGTACAGACAAAAGTGGAACAGATAAAGACGGAACATATAGGATATTAGATAATTTTAAGGTTTTAGATTAGGATGGGACAGATGCAAATCCAATTCGCGAAATCTCCAGACCTGCGCCATTACCAACGCGCAACACATCAAAACCCGAATATTCATCGGAATGGGACATCATCCCGGCGTCGGGCGTGGCATGAGCCGTAGCCCCCGTGTCCGGGTACCAACCATCTCCGGCGGCCGGTATTACTGTGCCGGTGGGTGCTTCTCCCGAAACAGCAACGTGAACCTGTGGTGGTTGTGTGGTATAGCGCTTGAAGCAGTAAACCGCAGTGTGTCCGTGGCTCCGACAGATTTGGCACCGAGGACCTCCGCGACCGCCTCGTCCGCCGCCACGTTGCTGTCCACCTCGCCCGGAACGGCCGCGACCAGCCTGATGATGCTGCTGGTTGTGCGACTGCCGTCCACCATTATGACCACCCGGAGAGCCGCGACCCGTGCTGGTGTAGTGGGCGGTGTGGGAGCCGCCAATGTCTGCCGTCGAGGGGTAGTCATCTACCAATATAAACTCATTAGCCTGCAGAAAATCAGACAAATGAGCCAAAGAGACCGGTGATCCGGTTGCCGTGAGCGAGGTGGCCAAGGCTTTGAGCTCCGATCGCAGACCACGGAACACGTAGAGATTCTGTTCCGTGAGCGACAATGGGCGTCCAGCGAGCGCGAGGGATTCCACGAGCAGCTCAGCACGGCCTAAATACTCCGCGGTGGTTGAGTTTCCTTGCCGGAGCATTTGGAATTGCCCAAACAGATTGAGACAGCGGGCTTCGCTGGATGAGCCGAGGGCGGTAATAATGGAGCTCCATACTTCCGCCGAGGTGTTCCGGCCAACCGCCAGGTGGAGAACCTCATCCGCCATTGATGAGATGAGAAGGTAGAGGATGGCCTGGTCCTGCTTCTCCCACGCCTTATGGGCTGGATTTGGCGTAGCGGTGGCAGTAGTCACGGCCGACGAAGATTCGCCGGAGTCCGGGACGATGAACGCTGGCGGGCACTTGATGCTACCATCGACATAGCCCAGCAAATCTTGGCTACGGAGGAACGGAATCAGCTGCGTCCTCCAGAACAGGAAGTTCCGGCTTGTCAACTTCATCGACACATAGTGGTATGCTCCGGCGAGGGGGTTAGCGCCAACTGCCGACAGGGTTCCAGCGGAGATGGTTCGTTCGGATGACTCGGATGCCATGGCCGGAAAACAAAAGGTGAGAGGGGGAAATTTCGATGAGAGGAGAGAGAAAGAGGATCGACCAGACTGATACCAGATTGGAGGAATAATTTCATTCAGTTCTGATAGAATGAGAGATACAAAGTATATCACTACTCAAACTGTAACTACTCCTAACATCTAGGAATACTAAGTCAGAACTCAGAACTATTACAATCATATATTATAACATAACAAATAATAATAATAATAATAATAATAATAATAATAACACTAACACTCACCAAACTCAAACCTTGAACAACTACAAAGAGTATCGTGTAGAGTGAGAGGATTGTCAAAAAAATTTAATGAAAAAGTAAAGAGCAAATACCAATTTTGGTCTCACGAGTATTAGCAAAATGACAGTTTTGGTCCACGTGTTTAATTCCTACCGATTTTCATCCATGACTATTGTTTTAGTACCAATTTTCATCCACAACTATTGTTTTAGTGTCAAAATTCATCACGCCAGTCACCCCTTCGTTTAAGACATACCGAAATATGAAATTATTAAGGGTAGTTTCGTGCTTTTCAAATTAGGATTCATATTTGAGCATGAATAAATGGATTTAAGTCCTAATATTTATCCCAATTCGCAGTTTTCCTTCTCAAATTAATGTAGGATGAGGAGGAGAACTGCGAATTGGGATCAATCTTTGGGCTTAAATTCATTTATTTATGCTCAAATTGGAATATTAAGTTGAAAAGGATAAAAATGCCCTTAAAATTTTTAGATTTCGGGATGTTTTAAATAGATGAGTGACCGACGTGATGAATTTTGGTACTAAAGTAATAGTTGTGGATTAAAATTGGTACAAAAACAATAGTCGTGGAAGAAAATTGGTAGGATTTAAACTTGTGGACTAAAACCGTCATTTTGCTAATACTCGTGGGACTAAAATTGGTATTTGCTCAAAAAGTAAATAATTAAAAGACTTTCAAAGACAAATCTCTCTTCCCAAGTCCTATACTATGTCTTGACTCAACAAAATTGTGAAGATTGTGAATATGAATGAGTAAATCACAATGAGAAGAATTGTATGGTGTTTAGAGCATCCACACTTGTGGATATTGTGGGGAGATTTCAGCATTAAATCTTCCTTTCATGAGATAATAACTAGTGTGGACATGAGATAATTGAAAAAGAATCTCCCTGTAAATATGGGGAGATTGTCAGGAAAAAAAAAAAAAAATGAAGAAGTAAGGCACGCGCCCGGAGGCGGCGCGCCTGACGCGTCTGGTTACTTTATTTTTTTTTTAATTTTATTTTTTTTGTTTTGTTTTTTCTTTTTTTTTTTTCTTTCCCATCCCACACCCTCTTTCCTAATCACTCTTACATTATCCCCACATTCTCCCCAACCAATGTGGATGCTCTTATGAGGAGTCAATCATTGCGAGGTTTAACCCAATACCCAATATGTCTTAATTTCTATCCTATCCCCAATCCTTATCCCATTTCCGTCTTTCTCCTTTCTTCTTCTACTGTTAAACGACAAGGGGTTTGGCGTTAAATCTTATGTTCAGAAGTCCCAATTCGATGGCGGCTTCTTCAATTTCTTGCCACTCTCATCTTCTCGTTACTTCTACATTCAAGCCCCTCAAACGCAACTCACTGATCAATGGCATTAGCTTTGCTCCTGCTTTCCGCCCTCAATTCTCATCTCGCCCCCTCGCTCCGCTGTGCTCTTCTCAATTCTCACCTCCGTTTCAGCTCCCAGATCAGAAACAGGCATTCTTTTTATTTTTCTTTAGCTTCTATTTCATCGATTCTGCCAAAAGTTTTGAATGCTGGGTTTGTGGCTATGCTATGCTTGCGAATTGAGCTCTGATGACGAATCTTGTTAATGGGTGTACAGAAAGATGGGATCTTTTCGTTGAAGAAAAGTGCAATTTCCATTGCGTTAGCTGCTTGGTTGATATCTGGAATGCCTGCATTGGGGTGGCCAGGTCATGCCAATGCGAGCTCTCCGGCGTTGCCAGACGTATCGGTTTTGATTTCCGGGCCGCCAATTAAGGATCCGGGGGCCTTGTTGAGATACGCATTGCCCATAGACAATAAGGCTATTAGGGAAGTTCAGAAGCCTCTTGAAGATATTACAGAAAGTCTCAAGGTTGCTGGCGTCAGGGCTCTTGATTCTGTTGAAAGAGTAAGATATCCTTCTCTTAGATCAAGGATTCATAGCTCCATTTAGCTTTTTTTTTTTTTTTTTTTTTTTTTTTTTTTTTGTGGAGTGGTGATGAAACCCTAAGCCACTACCCAAGGTAAACATATGATCCTGGCCGACAAAGAACCACAAGAAGGTAAACTATTGTTACCCATAAACTATTGTTACCCATAATTGACTGGCTCAAATCAAGAAGGCCAATAGGCCGCTCTTGTAGTTGAACTTGCAATCTGATGGTTACCAAGTCAAATAGCATGATCAACTTGGCTGGGTTTCTCCCTCCATTTAGCATTTTTACATGTAGTGTTAGAGGCATTGTGTGAGTATGGTGATTAGAATTATCTGTTGTCATGCACTGTAGAACGTTAGGCAGGCGTCCCGGGCCCTCAAGCAGGGAAGGACTTTGATTGTTTCTGGATTGGCAAAGTCGAAAGTTGAGCACGGGACTGAATTGCTCAACAAGCTGGAAGCTGGGTTGGATGAGCTTCAACAGATTGTTGAGGATAGGAACCGAGATGCAGTGGCACCTAAACAGAAGGAGTTGCTTAACTATGTTGGAAGGTAAGGGTGGAAATAGGTCTTTTCACACTCGGTGTATGATCCTTGTATTATTCTTCGAAAATTGTTGTTTTATCACTCACTTTTGAAATAGCCAGCGCCTTGTTATCTGCCTTGAGCTTGCCTATCCCATAGGTCTTACAGTTCTGATGATTCTGCTCGGGAAAATAATTTTGAGTGCTGATGTTTAGGAGGAACCCGAGATGCCAAATGAAATGTCATGAGAATTAAGTCATGTGGAAGTTAAATCTGTTGGAGAGAATGAGAAGTTTTTATGTGTTGTGTAAAGCAAAAGCCATAAAGAACGAGGACCCCTAGACAAAAAAAACATAAAACTTCTTAAAATCTCCTATTCTCATTTAAATCCTTATCATTGACTGCAGCTGAGATCTTCCTGGGGCATTGGGTTTCTGCAGTGTTGAAGAGGATATGGTAGATGGCTTCCCATATGAAGTTCCCGAGGAATATTGGAATATGCCTTTACTTAAGGGAAGAGCAACTGTTGAGATGAAGGTGAAGGTTAAGGACAATCCCAACCTGGACGAGTGCACTTTCCGCATTGTTCTGGATGGCTATAATGCTCCAGTTACTGCTGGTAATTTTGTCGATTTGGTAGAAAGGCATTTCTATGATGGAATGGAGATTCAAAGAGGTAAAGTAATTGATTCTCATGCTTTCTACTTGATTTTGGGTGCAAGAAAGATCTTGGTAATGATATGGAATGGAAAATATAATCGAATTTCATTCATAACCATTCCTCAATATCATCTTGATAGTTGTTTTGGATTATATGTAGCGGATGGCTTTGTTGTACAAACCGGTGATCCTCAAGGTCCTGCAGAAGGATTTATCGACCCCAGCACAGAGAAAACCCGTACTATACCTCTAGAAATTATGGTAAACGGGGAGAAAGTACCTTTCTATGGCGCCACCTTGGAAGTAAGTAGTGCCCCCACCCCAACCCTGCAAAATAAAACCCGAAACTGGAAAAAGAATCATTTACTAAGAAAATTTGATTTAATGTGCTTTAACAGGAGCTCGGCCTATACAAGGCCCAAACGAGGCTTCCATTTAACGCTTTTGGAACAATGGCCATGGCTAGAGACGTGAGTTGTCTACACTATCGCTATACAATTATTAACATGGATTTGTTTGTTTTCTGATAGCCAAATCATTTGGTTCTGATAACGACAGGAGTTCGAAAACAACTCTGCTTCAAGTCAGGTATTTTGGCTATTGAAAGAAAGCGAGCTTACTCCTAGTAACGCCAATATATTGGATGGTCGATATGCAGTGTTTGGGTACGTAACAGAAAACGAGGATTATCTTGCAGATCTCAAGGTGGGAGATGTTATAGAATCAATGCGAGTAGTATCTGGACTGGACAATCTTGTTAACCCTAGCTATAAGATTGCTGGTTAGTATGTTGCACTTCACAAATCACAATAAATCGAGTTTATGAGTTTATCAGTCCCCCACCATGTACAATAAAAAGGTAGGGACTGTATCTGAGAAGTAAAAGTTTCTGCAGAATAAAATGTTGTGTAATACTTTTTTGAGATTAAAAGTTATTTTTGTTCACATTTGCATTCAAGTTTGATAGTGTTTACAATTGCCAAGTTTTGATAAGCAAAAACACTGTTACTGCAAATGAAACTAGGTGCTGAGAATGCAGTTCACAAGGGGATTCAGTACAACTGCAAGTGTATTAAGAACAAAAATTTTGGTAATCTCAAAAATTCCATCTTCAATACAAGAAAAAGTAAAGGAAAACCCGATCAATTTAAACCGGCTACTACAAGATAAAAATCACGAGAATGAAAAGACAGTGAGCCCACCGAACTCTTGTAACAGAGATTAGGTATGTCTTCAAATTTAACACAGAATGCAAGTATGATTCCTTGAGTTACAATCAATTATTCTTTGAGATAACAGACCAAAAGATCAGATTTCAACAGTTGTGCTTCCAGTGCTCTCATGTCATAGAAACTTCGGAGGCCATGTTATAGAGTCGTAGCAAACCCTGTAATCGATAAATGAACCACAACCCGCGTTATATAGCAAGAAGTAAAAGCATTGAGATGCACTATAAGACATGTTCTCCAACTATGGATAGCCACAAATATGTCCTAACCACAGAGTTATCCTGCAGCATGCAACTATATGGTGGTAAATTATTCGTTCAATCATATCATCTCAACTAGTCAAGTTTCTTCACTCAGATACTACAACTATTCTCACATAATCTCTCATTTCACCGGTAGACTACAAACACTCTTGCATAATCTCTCATTTCACTAGTAGACTACAAATACTCTCACATAGTCTCTCTTTTCACCGGTAGACTACAACTCTATATGTGCAAGGTATGTAGAGACCTAGAATCATCTTTTTCATTATAGTTGCTTTGTCGAGAGCTAAAATCATCCTTTTCATTATAGTTTCTCTGCAGTTATGGGACTATTCTTGACTTCAATGTTACATCAGAAATATCCAGTACTCAGTCCAATTCATTAGCATAATAAGAAGTATGCAATGTCATCAGAAATTAGTGGTTAGAATAAGCATGTCATAGAGAATCCGCATACATAGAAGCTAGTAAATTGACAGTATCACAGTAAGCCAACCAACATATCCCCAGAGTTCTTGATAAGTGGTAACTTAATCTAATCAAACTCATCTCAAAAGATATGAAACTATCCAGCAGCGATCGAACGGTCATGGAATTGAACAGTCAAAATTTTAATCCCAGATCATAAATAATTGAATAGCAGAGCTTTTATTAGCAAGAAATAACAAGAAGGCTCATGTTGGAGTCAGATTAGTTACCTTCAGAGAGAAAACCCCATTTACCAACTTCTGTAGACAATTTGGACTTCAGTAATGAAGAGGCGGTCCTAGAGTGCAAAGGCATCAATGACTCGACGCATCCCAGCTCCGCCGGCAGCCTATACCGACCCATTTCCCAATAAAAAAATCTTAATAAAATCATGTAATTCATTTCGCAACATTAGATTCATAATGAGCTGGAAATATCAGCATTCTATAACAAGAATTCGAACCTACGGATGAAGGATGAGCAGCGACGGGAGGGACAAGGAACGGCGGTGGGAATGCCGGCTGCGTGGCCGCCGAGAGCGGATGGCCCACCGGAGATGGTCCTTGGCTGGTTGCCAGTCAGAACGGACTTGAAAGAAGAAGTGGATCTCTGAATAACTCTTCTCGCTGAAATGCACGCCATTTCTTTAATCTCTCTGCTCGTCCAAAACCCCTAAAGCGTTCTAAAACCCTAGTAAACTACCAATTGACCCGAACACTAATAGGGCAGATACATCTGGACCCGGCTCGCTGGAAAGTAGGCCTTTTACTTCAGTGAAATGTCTTTCTACCAACAATATCTAGTACAATGGTAATTTTATTATATGGAGTAAAATATTACGTATGCTCTCAAATTTAGTCACAATTTTTACTGGGAAAATGGTCAAATAGACTCTCGAATTTTAGGTTAAAAGTCAATTAGGTCCCTAAATTTTTAAAAGGTGCAATTACACACATCAACAATTTATTTAAGTGCAATGAAGTCCAATAACAAATTAATGACCTGCTATCACAGGTCATTAGGGTTCAGGCCACCTTTCGGCGAATTTTTCGGCCAAAAAAAAAAAAAAAATGACCGGCAAAATTTTCGACAAAAGAAGTGACCGGCGAAATTTTCGACAAATCTGGGTCGATTGCTGGTCATCTTTTTTTTTTTTTTGTCGAAAAAATTGCCCGAAGGTGGCCTGAACCCTAATGACCTGTGATAGCAGGTCATTAACTTGTTTTTGGGCTTCATTGCACCTAAATGAATTGTTGATGGGTGTAATTGAACCTTTAAAAAGTTTAGGGACCTAATTGACTTTTAAGCTAAAGTTTGAGGGTCTATTTGACCATTTTCCCATTTTTACTCTTTACTCTAAAAATTATATGTAGTCAAGTAGATCATTTTTCCTGAACCCACATAATTAAAGTGTCATATCCATACTTGTCACATCAGAAATTATATAGTATAACGCGTCAAGTGTTCGGTCTTGATTTATGTGGTTGGCCCAAGCTCATTCTACTCCGAGATGGAAGGACACCGGACTCATTTACTCAATTACTCATGACTCATCTTTAGAAAGAACAATGAGATGATTTATTTCCATATTTAAGATATTACTTTCCTTATGTTTTAGGAAATAAATTCGTAACCAATGCATATGATTTTTAAAATTTACCTTTCTAATTTAGATCGAATATCAAAATTAATTTTTTAATTTGTAAGAGAGAATCACAGTTATGCCGTTTCCGTTTGACCACAAAGTCTTATACTATTAAGGTAAATTGATCTTATAAATTACCGCTAGAACTTTTATTTATTGGAGCAAGTACATATAATAACTTTTAATGAATATTGTGGGTGTTTGAACTTTTTGAAAAAATTAAAGACTAAATTTAATCACCTTTAATCTATACTTCTTTCCATAGAAGTATAGAGTTGTGTAACTAAATGGTTGATTTAGTCCAGAATCTGGCAAGTGTTCGTCGATCTTAGCTTGCCATAGATATAGACTTCGAACAACACTGTTTCTTTTTTAAGTTTCTAGTTTGACACGGGTATTTTCCAGCGAAATCAGCTGGTGGCTCATATGGGTAGACTCAGAGATGGAGTACCTACTCCAAGAAAGATTCTCATTCTCCGATTTATATTCAAGAAATCTAAAAGTTGTAGATCTCTGTATTTTTGTGCATCTCAAGTTCATAGATCATTAATGATTCACTGATTGCACTATGAATATGCTTAATCAATACACATCATTAATGATTCACTGATTGCACTATGAATCTGCTTAATCAACACACATGCAGGGTGACCTATGTGTACTTTTGGTCTTTACCCTCCCTATTTTTCATTCTGAGAGTTCGCCGGCAAGTGGCAATATTTGTGATTTACATGGAAGGTTTCTAAAATGTTTATATTTAACTGTTAAATTTTCAAAATCTAGGATTTTTTTTTAGATATTCATACAATGCTTCAAAACATTTAGATTAAACACACCAACATATCGTGACATTTATCTATCCACTGCTTCGATTCTAGTTCTACAGAATTACTGTGGATATATAATAAATATATTACTAGCATATATATATGAATAAAATTACAGTATTGAATGTGAATGTAATTTTAGTACTCAAAAGACAAAATGACAATGGCTCTGTTTGGCAAACCTAGCTGAAAAGCTATAAGCTAGGAGCTGATAGCTGAAAAGGAGCTGAAAGCTGAAAAGCTATAAGCTCGGAGCTGAAAATTGAAGAGCTGTTAAGCTAGCTGTTATGATTGAAAGTGTTTGGTAAAATTAGCTTTTGGATAAGCTGATAAATGTAAAAAGACTAAAAAGGACATCTTCATAAAATTTAAATTAGTTTGTTTATATATTAAAATTTAACAGTTCGTCTTCAAAAAAAATAAACATTTTTAAAATAAAACTATTAGCATGATCATGATCTAGCATCCCATAATGAAATAGCAATATTGTCATTGGTTGAAGCCATATTGCTAATTTAATAATAATAATAATAATAATAATAATAATAATAATAATAATAATAATAATAATAATAATAATAATAATAAGGGATTGACGTGAAAGTTGGGATAGGGGAAGAGAAATGATTTTAATTCATAAGGTTAAAATATGTCATTACTTTAAAATAATAAGGGTAAAGATGGAAAAAAAAGTTAAGAAGCTAGTAGCTTATTTTGAAAAGCTACCTGAAGTAGCTTTTTAAAATAAGCTCTTATTTTAAGCTAGGATCTTATTTTGGAACATTACCAAACAGAGCTTATAGCTTATTAGTAGCTTAAAATAAGCTATAAGCTCCTAGCTTAGCCTTGCCAAACAGAGCCAATGTGTATTTAGGAACAATCGTTATGTCATGGAACCGTGTTCACCATTCATGGTGAACACCGTTCCAACGGTGTTAGTACACCGTTATCTTTTTTTTTTTCTTGATTAATTGCGTGACGTTTCTTCTTCATTTTCACATTTTGCGGCTTCACTTTAATTTGAGGTGAACAAAGATTTCGGACATTCATAAATTATGAATTCATGCCTGCACATTCACTTTGGAACCATGCCTACACATTCCCGTCCGAAATCACGACATTCATAAATTATGAATCTATGCCTGCACATTCACTTTGGAACTATGCCTACACATTCACTTTGGAACCATGAGATTATGAATTTTCTGTTATAAGATTATGAATTTTCTGTTATGAGATTATGAATTTTCAGTTATGAGATTATGAATTTTCTGTTATGCGATTATGAATTTTCTGTTATGAGATTATGAATTTTCATTACATTCATAATTCCGGACATTTATAAATTATGAATTCATGCCTGCACATTCACTTTAGAACCATGCCTACACATTCCCGTCCGAAATCACGGACATTCATAAATTATGAATCCATGCCTGCACATTCACTTTGGAACCATGCCTACACATTCACTTTGGAACCATGAGATTATGAATTTTCTGTTATGAGATTATGAATTTTCAGTTATGAGATTATGAATTTTCTGTGTATGCGATTATGAATTTTCTGTTATGAGATTATGAATTTTCATTACATTCATAATCTCATAACAGAAAATTCATAATTTGATCAAATGCGCGCCGTTAACTCCACATCCGCGATTTTTTTTTTTTAACCTAAAAACGACATCGTTTGGCCTTGTGTTCACCATTCACGGTGAACACGTTTCCAGGGCATAATTTGCCATTTTGGAACAATCGCCACAAAAAAAAAAAGTTTAAAGCCCGGTGGGCTGAACAACAGGACAACTCCAAAATATGTAATAAACCTAATATAGACTGAGATCTACAGTTGTTTATAACTGTTTATAATATGTAAGTCCGCTAACCGCTAATTGTTGTTTATAACTATTGATTAACCGCAAATAAGGACATCACGAGGTAGTTCTCACTTCAATTTGTTGTGTGATTTGAATACTCTCTTTGTCAATAAATCCCTCAAGTAGTTAATATAACTGACTTTATTAATTATATTTTTTAAATTTTTAATTTTTTCATGATATTAATAAAATACTTGGTAAATAAATATATAGCATTATTTTGTATTATAACTTTGATATTTAATTAAAAAATAGTGCACAAAAAAGATAATACATTGGAGAAAAATAAAGACAATATAACTAATGAAATTATTTTTCTTAATTAATTTATTGATAATGAATAATTTGTTTTTAATAAGGACATTATAGGGACAATGTAGCGAATATAATTATTGATGAATTTGAATGTAAATAATTTGTATATTGGTGAAAATAAAGACAATAAAACTAATGAAATTATTTCACTTATTTAATTTATTGATAATGAATAATTTTTTTTGAATAAAGACATTGTAGACACAAAATTCTAAATTAAAGAAATGCATATGTATTATTTTTTGTTGTAGCTACTAAATTATTAATTTTAATTTAATAAGAGTAAAATAGAGTACTAATTATGCCAACTTTAACCTTTCAAAAAAAAATAAAAAAATTATGCCAACTTTAATTTGATTGGGTTGAGGTTCGAACCTGAGACCTTTCTTATTAAAATCAACTAGTATTTGCACTCGTGCGATGCACGGAATGGATTTGTTGTAATATATTAAGAATATATGAATCGAAATATAATTATTTAAATTATAACATCAAATATTATATAGTGCAATTAAAGATATAGTTTGGATCGTTTATATATTTTGATATTATCATTACTTGAATTTGTGTAAATAATTGCTCAAATTAATAGCTAATATCTAGATGTACGTATGCGGTGCTATAACTTTGAAGATTTTATTTATCATTGTTTAATATTTTCATAAATTAGGCAAATGTGTTCGTTCTCTAACAACTCAGTTATAGAAATGAATTGCTATCCTTCTTCATTTGTATGGAAGATATATTTTTTTGTCTAGATATATAGCAATTTTTTCATTTAAAAAAAAAATAATATCACCGATTATATTTACACATTATTGAAACCTCTTTGTAGACGACATTGGTAGTGGCAACGCAATCTTGTTTATCTTCGTCTAGAGCTAACACCTTCAATCCATAAGACGGGTTACTTGGGTGAAAATATATAATGGTAGAATATCACTCAATTAGTTATCCTTTTATATTTTCAGTCAATTAGTAATATCAGATTCATTTTCAGCCAATTTTTTTCAGTCAATTAGTCAATTAAAATATCAAAATATAATACAGTGATATTTTTACCTAATTTTCGTTCCATTTTTATTGATGATGTAAGATATTATTATTGAAATATTTCCGTTCCATTTTTAATTTACCTTTACTATTGTTTAAACTATGCATTTACTATTGATAATGTAGAATATTATTATTGAAATATTTTCCTCTAATTTTTAATTTCCATTCCATTTTTAATTAAAATGCAATGATCTCACTACATGAATAAAGACATTTAGTGACAAATCTTTTGTGACGCTTCATAATTTAGTCACAAATAATACCATTTTTGTGACCAAAAAATAATTCGACACTATTGTGTGGTGTAATTGTGATAACTTTTTTTTGGTCACAGATAATATGGTAATTGTGACGAGTAAGTATTTGTTACAAATAAGTTGTCACTATTACTAGAATAATAGTGTCGTAACATGCGTTGTCACTATTTGTTGTCACTAAATGTATGTTTATTTTGGCGATATTATAATTATGGCGGGAACAAATGTAATTGTGACAAAAAATAATGTTGACACAAATTTTGTACTTTTTGTGACAAATAGTTGTTGGTCACTCTTGTTGATAATATTCGTGACAACATCTTTTGTCAATAAAAAATTCAATTGATTTGTACCATTAGAAATGAGAAACAATTGTGAGAAGAAATATTGTTGTCACTAATATTGTCATTTTTTGTGATGAAATTGTTACAAATATTTGTGACACTCTATAATTCCGTAACAAAAATTACTAAATTGTGATAATAATTGTGTTGATTTTTTTTTTTTTTTGTCACTAGTTTATTATAACTGTGACGAGTAATTAATTGTTAGAATGACTTCGCCACTATAGTTAAATAGATGGATATTGTGTGAAATGAATGTAATTGTGAAAATACATTTTATAATCACTCATTTTTAAATGTTCTTATGTGACAGATAAGTTCACTATTACTTATTTTACTAATTTGTCATATTAATTTTTTAAAAAGTAAACATCTATTTGTTTAGTACCAACAATATATTTCAAAAAGATTTATTAAAGTTAACCATTCAAACTCAAATTTTTTTTTTTTGAAAACTGCAAACTCAAAATATAAAAAGTAAAAAATTCAAAAGTTATAAATACAAATTCATATAGTACTCAATCATCATCATCATCACCACCTTCCCCATCTTCAGATGTTGGAATCTCATCATCATCATTAATAAAAGGATCTTCATCACTATCAATTTCATCTTCTTCGATACTCATGGTATGAACATTTGATGAGTTTAGTTCAACAGTTGCAGCATCCAAATCAGGCTCATGCAATACCATAACATTATTATTATATATCGTCCAAATTAGAACCATGAATGATAAATGTGATACTCGATTTTTTTAGCCGTTCTAAATTCTTCTTTTTCCGATTGATCATTCATTTCTTTTCTAATCAAGCTTTAAAAAAAATTAAAATCACATTATCCTTATCCGATTATTATTGTTATAAATAAATACAGAATAAAGTATGTATAATTATAATGTTTGATTATAAGTATGTGGGTAATATTTTGAAATACAAAATAATTATTTTAACATAAATTGTGTACATATCAGTTTGGTCATATAATTATATATGTATATTTTATATATTTATGTATTATATGTGTAGTACATATATTATTTGTATGTAATATGTAATATATATATATATATATATATATATATATATATATATATAAATAATGAATACGTGTTGTCAAAATAAAACATATATTTTGGTTGTAATTACCTTAATAGATATATATTGTATGCTTTTATATGATAGAAATCTTTAGGTAATTAACTAAAATTATTCTTTCCATTAATTACTAAGTTGACTAGGGTTGGATGATCAATATAGATATTTTCTTCCTTATTTTTTCCTACCTTGGCTGATTCTACTAGCAAAAGAAAAAAAAATCCTCTCTTCTTCCAATCTCTTCATTTTAGAAATTCTAAAAAAAAAAAAAAAAAAAAAAAAGAGAAGAAATTCTTCTCCCATTCTTCTCAAGAGTTGAAACAATCTACACAGGCCTAAGGAGGAGATTTTAGAGCATTAAAAGGTTAAAAAGATTTGGGAAGAATTTGTTCTAGTAAGTGGTTGTCCTTTATCTTACTTTGCCCATCTTTGTTTTTTTGTTTTTTTTTTAAATGAATTTTTGATTGGTTGAAAGTTATGAATCAAATAAATTGTTTTATGAAATGACCAATTCAAGTGTTATCTGAAAATTTTGGTATGATGTATTAGTAAAAACTGCATAAATATGAGATTTTGGTTGGTTGATTTTGTTGTATGAATCATATCTAGATAAATTATATTCATAATAGTTGAAATATATAATTTTTTAGTATTGAACATGTATTATACTAAAAAAAATAAGTGTAATGTTTGATTTATTATATGTTTTGTACTTACACATATATATACTCCCGTATGTATTTTGTATATAAAAATACTTATTTTATTATTATTATATTGAATGACATACTTTTATATATATATATATATATATATATATATATATATATATATATATATATATTTCCTGTTGTGACCTTTCTTAAATTAATTTACTCAATTATTAATATTTATCATAATTGCAGGATAAACTTCAAGAAGAGGGGGAGAAGAATAAAGAAAAGATTCCAGCTTCAACTCTACCACTTGTTGAGTATTTTGATTTGGTATTAAAAAGAAAGTCAAGCTATGCACGGTGGTCTAGGAAGCAATCAAGGGCTTCAAAATATGCTAAGCAATGAATCTCCATCAATTACCTCAAGTGAAGAATAATCAAGACATTTTATTTTAAAACGTTTTTATTTGAATTCAGTTGTATTTCTTACAAAGTACATTTGTTAGACAATGATGTCTTTATATATATATATATATATATATATATATATATATATATATATATATATATATAATTTGACAAGTAACATTTGTTGAATGAATTATTTTATTTCAAATAATAATTAAATTAAAACATTTAATTATGACAAGATTTTGAAATAAATAATTTTATATTTTGTGCATTTGGCTAGTATTATTTGGAAAAAGAAGTGTAACCAAGTAATGGTCACAACAAAGTAATTATTGATACAATTTTTTTGGTCACTGATAATCATTTTTGCGTCAAGAACAATTCTCACAAATAAATACAACTATTGTGACTAAAGTGTTGTCACAATAAAATAATTAATTGCAACGATTTTAGTTGTCACTAAATCAATTTTTTGTAATAACATATTTGGTCTCAAATTATATATTTATTGTGACAACTATCGTTATCACTCAAATACTACTTTTAGTGTAAGCAAATATTGTCACCAAAGTTGTGAGTAATTGTGACAACTTTTCAAAAGTCGTCACTACTACAATAGTGACGACAGGTGACGACTTCAAAATTGGTCACTAATTTCAATAGTGACCAAAATTGATAGTTTTGGTGACAACTTCTGCTGTCACTAAATGTGAAATTTCTTGTAGTGTCTGACCATTTCTTCTTCTTTTGTTTTAATCAATTTTGGATCATTTTTTATTTACAATCAATTATTAATATTCATTTCCTTTTATATTTTCAGTCAGTTATTCATTTTTATTTTCAGTCAATTGGTCAATTAGAATATAGATGCAGTGATTTTTTTACCTAATTTTCGTTCCACTTTAATTTGATGATGTATAATATTATTAATGAAATATTTTTGTTCCATTTTTAATTTACTTTTACTATTTTTTAAAATATGTCTTTACTATTTGATGATGTAAAATATTATTGTTAAAATATTTCCTTTCCATTTTTAATTTTCCTTTACTTCTCAAAAAAAAAAAAAAAAAAAAAAAAAAAAAAAAAAAGAGACTTTGGACTTCTCAATACTTGCCCACATTGATGGGCAAAAAATTATGTTTGTAAGAGGAGCATTGCTCATCTTATATAGAGTTTGAGCTCCTCTTTCCAAATATTTTCAATGTGAGATCAAAATAATCCCACATCATTTACAAAGGGAGCCAGTAGGCCGTGGCTCCCTTTGGACTTTTTTTTTTATTATTATTATTTTAATATTTTTTTATTTTATTTTGTATATCGTTTTGTTTGGATTATTATTATTATTATTATTATTATTATTATTATTATTATTATTATTATTTAATCAAAACACTAAAGATATTATTTCATAACTCAGAAATTTGTTCCAAAGTGCTAAAAACTAAAACAACACATACATTATGAGTTAATCTTTCCCACCCCAACAAATAATAACAAATAAATAATAAATAATAAATAAAATAAAAAACTAAAATAAGAAGACAAAGCTAAGGTTTATTAAATAAGAACCTTTTGACTTCTCAATACTTGTCACATTGATGGACAAACAATTATGTTTGTACCTCTTATATAGAGGAGCTCAAGAGCTCCTCTGATCTTTTCAAATATTTTCAATGTGGGATCAAAATGATCTCACATCATATAAAAAGGGAGTCCATGGCTCCCCTTTGTCTTCTTCTTCTTCTTTAATTTTTTGTTAATTTAAATTTTATTTTGTATATAGTTTTGTTAGGATTATTATTATTATTATTATTATTATTATTATTATTATTATTATTATTATTATTATTATTATTATTATTATTACTATTATTATTATTATTGTTGTTGTTGTTGTAATTTGATTATTTGGCAAATTCGACAAAAATTTTATAAATTCGTCTGTTTAACATTTTATATTTAATCAAAACAAAAAAATTATATAATAAGTCAGTAAATTTGCTCCAAACTGCTAAAAACTAATACAACACATACATTTCTGGTTAATCTTTCACAACTCCCACTAATAATAAATAAAAACTAAAATAAGAAGACAAAGCTAATTAAGGCTTCTTAAATAAGAACCTTTTGACTTTTCAATATTTGCCCACATTGTTGGGCAATCAATTATGTTTGTAAGAGGAATATTGCTCCTCTTATATAGAGGAACTCTCTCTTTTCAAACATTTTCAATGTGGGATCAAAATGATCCCACATCATTTATAAATGGAGCCCGTGACTCCCGTTTGTCTTATTTTCTTTAAAAAAAAAAATTAATTTTATTTTGTATATAGTTTTGTTTGGATTATTATTATTATTGTTATTATTATTGTTGTTGTTGTTGTTGTTGTTCTTGTAATTTGATTATTTGACAAATTCGTCAAAATTTAAAAAAAATCGCATGTTTAACATTGTATATTTAATCAAAACACCAAAAATATTATTTAATAACTTAGCAATTTGCTCCAAACTGCTAAAAATTAAAACAACACAGATACATTTTGGGTTAATCTTTCCCAAACCCCCTAATAAATTTAAAAATTAAAAAAAAAAACTAAAATAAGAAGTCATTAAGATAAGGTTTCTTAAATAAGAAAGTTTATATGAACAGATACTACATGTAACAGAGTGAATCGAATAGTTATGTTGTGGAACCGTGTCCACCTTGCAAGGTGGACACAGTTCTATGTTCATAATTACTGAACTATATGCTCATAATTATAAAGTTAAATATTCATAATCTTTGAACTTCGTATTCATAATTATTGAACTCTATATTCATAATTACAGAACTTTATGTTCATAGTTACTGAACTATGAGTGTGTTTGGTTCGCACATAGGAATCGGAATCGGAATCGGAATCGGAATGGGTATCAAATACTTGGTAATGATAATGGGTTTTGGTGAAAGTATTTAACATGTTTGGTAGTATGGTGGAATGAGAATGGTTACTAATAGTAGTACTTGAGAATGAATAAGGGAATGAAACCCTTATTTTATTTGGGTATGGATTTTTCAATTGATGGGGTATTCGAAACCCATAGTAGTGTTCTAAAAACCTATCAACCAAACAACAACAATCACTTTCATACCCATTCCTATGGGCAAAACCCACCAACCAAATACACCCTATATGTTCATAATTATAAAGATATATATTCATAATTTTTGAACTTCATATTCACACTTATTGAATCTCTATATTCATAATTATATGTTAATAATTATGTTCACAACACTATGTTCATAATTATAGAACTATATGTTCATAATTTTTGAACTATATATATTCATAATTATGAACAATTTTAGAACCGTGTCTACCTTACATGGTGGGCACGATTCCACAACATAATTTGCCGGGTCACCCGGTGTCGATAAACGAATAAAACAAATGAATATTCAAAGTAATGTAAAATCATTAAATCTTTCAATTTAAACAAAAGGCATAAATTTAAATTTTTAAATATAAAACCTATATGCTTATTCGTGCAGTTGACTGAATATGCTTATTACCAATTAATTATAAAATATCATACATATTATTACCCATTATGCTATTATGTTATTACCTAATTAATATTTGTTCTACACGGTATAACCAATAGAATATTTAATTAATTGTCTGCAAAAGTTTGAGCGAAAAAAATGAAATAGGAGGATTTTATTATTATTATTAATATATATATATATATATATATATATATATATATATATATATTAGGTATTATTTTTATAATTAAGGTATAATATTATTAAATTGAAATTATTTAAAATATATAGATCCATATTATGAAAAATCTTATTAATTTCGGATATTAAAACTATATATTTATATTAAAGGTGAAATGATAAATAATTAAGTTTCAATAAGTTTAGTTATATCCTAACTTTATATTTTATAAAATATATAACCGAGATTAATATTCTTTCTATATACTAAGTTAGTTTAAGGGTCAATAGTATTCAAAAAAAAGTTAGTTTAAAAATATTAATAGTCATTTCTTATTTCAATTGGCATAAATTTCTTGTCATTTTTATTCTCAGTCAATTATTCTTTTTTTAACACATATTAATTAATTAGTTAATTATTAATAACAACTTTTTTTTATATTTCCACTAACTTTACATTTTATAAAATAAATAATCGAGATTGATATTTCTTTCTATCTCAGCTAAACGATAAGATGCAAACTTCATTTTACATATTTATTAATACATTTTATACCAGTAATTTTTATATTTTTAGTAACTTATTAATATTCAAGTATTAATATTCATTTCATTTTTCAATTGGCCTAATTTCAATGAAAATTTTTATATTTTCAGTAATTTATTAATATTCAAGCATTAATATTCATTTCATTTTTATTTTTTAATCAAGTATTAATATTCATTTCACTTTAATTTGATTGGGTTGAGGTTCGAACCTGAGACCTTTCTTATTAAAATCAATGAGTAAATTACGGTGAACTAACATAAATTAACGGAAAAGATAATATTTAACGGAAAAGTTAACGGATAACCATATTCATTAAGGATAAATTAGGAAATCTCAAGAAAAAATTAAAATCTGAACCATTAATTTGATTAAAAAATTTGACCGCCATTTTTTCTACCCATTATAGACCTAACTCTCTTGGACTCTTATATATATATATATATATATATATATATATATATATATAGGATTATATTCAAATACAAATAGCCTTTAAAATATAAACGTGTGGATTGATTAGGATCGTTAGATTTTGTAATTTGATGGATATGATTTATTTAATTATTTATGTATATTGTTTTTAACCGTGCGCATATTTTTAGGTTAGAGGGGGTATTTTTGAATTTTTACCATTGCAATTAATCAGGTATAAGAAATGAAACCAACTAAATTAATAGAAATTTGTTTTGCCAGCCTGACAATTAACAAATGCAAATCCTTACTAGCCAGCAGCTAGCTAGCAAAAGTTGTTTCAGACAATGCCACATTGAACGACCAAGTTTTTTCAAGGTTGGTGGGTACGGTCCCACTAAAAGGGAGAAGGAAGCTGTCACATCTCGCGCAAAAAAAAAAAGTGCTCAATTGGGCGCGTGTATGTCTAAATACACTATTTAATTTTTTTAATTATTTTTTTTTTTGCTTCATGTTGCACCCCGGATAACATCTCTACGAGATTCCGGGGTTTCCTATACCACTCTAAAATTTTTCAACACTTGTACATAACATCTAATAGCTTGTAGAATAATCTAGAAGCATATATATTACATTAGAAGATGTAGGGATGCCTTATAATATTTTAGAACATTATGGAATCCTCTTGGTTGTATAAAGAATTATAGAGGATTCTAGATAATGAATATTAGCCGTAGAATTAAATCAATCTCCACCATCCATTGAGAAGGTGGAATGGGTATAAATACCCTTCAAATTGGCCTCATTTGTAATCAACCAAGCAAAAGTGTTCAAGTAATCTAAGTTCCTTTTAAAGCTTTCAAGTGCCTTTGTGATATTCTTGCTTTACTTGTTTTCCTAACCATCCACCATTTAGGGAAAACGAGCCTCGTTTTTTTTTTTTTTTTTTTTCGCATTTGAGAGGATGTAAATCACAGTAAATTGTCCATTTTTGTGGCTATAGAAGTTCAAAATTTGAACCTTGATACCTTGATCTTTTCAACACTCTTTAATATAACACACTCACCACAGACCAAATACTTGATTTGTATGAGTGTGTTATATTAAAGAGTATTGGAAAGGATCCTACGGTTAATATTCTACGGCTAATATTCATTTTCTAGCACTACAAGAAAAATCGCGAATCGCGATAAAAAATTGCGACGGAAAACTTGTCTTTTAATTTTTCTGTTTTATGATTATTATTTCGTGTGGTGTTTGTTTGGATGTTTTACCACATCAATGGCTATTCATTTCTTCTTCCTCTTCTTTTAATTTTCTTATTATGCAACTTACACTGTTCTTGCACACTCTTCTTTTGACAATTATAAACTAGTTCCACACCCTTACTCTTATTATTGTTTTTACTAGGACTGGTGGAGTGATCTTCTAAAGGAAAATAGTTACAAGGTGGTTGACTATAGTGGCAAAATGGTTCTGCTTCTTGAAATCTTGACCATGTGTGCTAATTTTGGTGATAAGGTACTGGTATTTAGCCTGAATTTGTCAACACTTGACTTCATTGAACTCTATCTTTCAAAGTTGCCACGCCCAGGGAAAAAAAGATATATTTTATGTCAAATATCTTTTGAAGATCTCAAGAGTTGACGAGTTGGATATATTTTTGTGTCAAATATCTTAGATTAAGTCTAAATTGGAGGTTATGTTTGTAATCTATAATTGCACATGCTTCTGCATGTCTGTTGTTATTCAAAAGTATCATTGCAGTTTTACAAATTACATTCCAGGTTCTATGTTTCCTTCATTGAACTTCTCTTGTTTTTATTTATTTTTTTCGTGTGCATGTTTGTTGTTTGTTCCATTGAGGCCATGGATGAATAGCTTTTGACCTTTTCCCTTGTTTTGTGGTGAGCAGGTTAGATGGGTCACTTAATAGAAGGGTTAATGAGCCACTTAAAGTGTCAAATGTACTTTGATATCAACCAAATGCAGCTAACTGAGTAATTATTGTGAATAAAAGGGTATTTAGCATTGCCTGAAATTCTATTTTATTGTGCAGCATATATCTTAAAAATGAATTTAATATTGTGCTCTCTGAATAGTGATTCAATGGTAGGTCTTTATGTATGTTATTTACATGGTTGTGTTTTTTTTTTTTTTCTTTTTTTGTATTTTTTTTTGTTTTGTTTAAGTTGTAATGTTACATAGCTTTCATTTGACTTTTTTTTATTATTATTTTTTTTTTGTATAATTCTTTTCTTATTGCAGGTCAAGAGTAATTTATCCTTCTAATGACATTTTTATTGATGTATTTTTCACATTTGTTCAGTTCTTTCTGATTGTGTTCTTGCCTTCTTGCAGAGCATGGAATTGACTAGTGAAGCTGTTGAGTTCTTGAAGGGGATCTTTAGTCTTTTTGTTAAGTTCAGTAACTTTGGTTTAGTGTTTTTTTTTTTAAGAACCTCATGCCATACATAATTGTTTCATAGAATGTATTGGAACGACTTGATAATGTGAATTGATGATGTATTAGTACTTGTACTTAATGTGGATTGATAATGTTTTAGAATTATGTTATTTTTTAAGAATTAGTTGTGTTTTAATATGTCATTGTA
This sequence comes from Ipomoea nil, assembly GCF_001879475.1. NCBI lineage: Eukaryota > Viridiplantae > Streptophyta > Magnoliopsida > Solanales > Convolvulaceae > Ipomoea > Ipomoea nil. Next base: position 253,085 of record NW_017617241.1, on the reverse strand, counting down.
GTTTTATATTAATATTTTAAAAGTTTATATTACTATTTAAAAATAATAATTATAAATAATTTTTTTAAAATAAATAAATAATATGACGAAATCGCAACAAAATATAAGCTTTGCGACAGAATATTTATTGCACAAAATGCGACGGAATTGACACAAAAAATAATTTTGTTGCCAAAATGCAATGGAAAAAATATGGCGACGGAATATTTGTTTCCAAAATGGCGACGGAATTGCAACGGAAAAAGTTCCGTTGCAAATTTGCGACGCCTTATTCCGTTGCCAATTCCGTCGCAATATTTTGCGATGAAATTATTCCGTCGCGAACAAAAATACGACAAGGCCATAGACAACGGAACGGGTTCCGTCGCAAAACCTGATTCGCGACGAAATTTTGGCGTTTCGCAACGGAAATTCGCGATTTTTCTTGTTGTGTATAATTCTCTATACAACCAAGAGGATTCCATAATATTCTAGAATATTCTAAGGCATCCCTATATCCTCTAATGTAATGTACATGCTTTTAGATTATTCTACAAGTTATTAGATGCTATGTACAAGTGCGTTATTAGATGCTATGTACAAGTGCCGGAAAATTCTAGAGTGATGAAGCAATAATAATAATAATAATAATAATAAAATTTAATAGTGTATTTTTGCATGCACGCGCCCGGCTGGACGCTTTTTTTGCGCCACATCATGCGATGTGGCAGCTTCCTTCTCCCTTTTGGTGAGACTCACAAACACTGAAAAAACTTAGTCTTTGCAAGAGCACCCCACTCCTTCTATCTCCTCCATCTCTCACTTCTATGTGGCAAATGAATGAGTAAAATCCCCTTAATGAGGATGTCTTATAGTAGTAAAATATTGAGAGGAGAGTGGTAAAAAAAAAAAAAAAAAAAACACACAAACAAACAAAGAATATGATGTGAACTTTTGCTGTCTTGTTGCAGTCATGTTTGATACTTGGGATGTCTTAAACTACAAGGCTTGGCCGGGCTTTGTTGGGGTTGCAGTCAAAAGATGAGAAGCAATTGAAGCTAGGTAAAAGTGTAAATAAAAGCGAATCTGCTTCTCTGTGTTGCCATGAGTATGGATCACATGCTTCCAAATGATGAAGAAAAGCATGGATATATATATATATATATATATATATATATATATTATGCATATGCACCAACCATGCCACTGCACACCAGAATACCATGCCTAACATATATCCACTATTATTTTATACTCATTTATAATAATAATAATAATAATAATTCATATATATGTTATCATAAATATGCCCGACTGTATACATCAGAGAGTATAAGGTGTATGTATAAAAATTAAAAAACGATTCGCACGAGTTTCTGACTTGTCTGGAATGGACCGATTTCTTTATTTATTGGCTAAAGTTCTGAATTAACCATTTTCGATCTCGAAACTTGTACGACTGTACCCATCTTCTGAGGGCATTTTTGGACATCAGACGCTTAAGTCATGCGTGATCTTCCTGTATTCTTTATTGAATTTGTTTTTTGTCCATCAAATACAATAGTGTATTAAAACATTTAAATTTTTTGTCCAATTACCAATGATTTTGTGGTTTAGAGGCACCAAATTACTTTAAGAAAACTTACATAACAGGCTCGATCAAGCGTTGCAATTTTTTTTTTTTGTCTAATTACCAAGAGTTGCAATGTGCTTTAGTAGCTAGACCAAGATCGAGTTACAAGGTGTTAGGACCATAATCGTATATCTTGAAATCACTCTCCCAAATCCCAACCGTACATTAAACCTCTGATGAATCTGAATCCCTCAGTTTACTATAATTTTTTATCTGTCTTGTCTTGTTCGGCTTCTATTACGTACTGAAATTTAGTACGCAACGAAAGAAACCTTTCGAGCAGGCTTCTAGCTCCTAACCGTATTCGAGTCACGGCAAATTTCAATTTCACACTTCGAGCGTGTGAGGACTCCAAGAAGATTAGACTAGAATAGTAGAATAACAATTTCTATTATAAAATAGAGATAAGAAGCAGTTAATGCATTTTTTGGCCAAAGTTTCCGCCCACAACGAAACGGCGCCATATAGCTTGGGTAGTCGAATTGGAAAATAAAAATGGGAAAAACTTCCCGCCCAACAACTTATGCCAAAATGCAGTCATTTAGATAAAAGGCCAAAATATTAAATGTCAGAAATTATTGATATGCCCGAAGTACTTTATTTGAGGTAATTAGTTATGATAATGCTTAGCCGTTTGGCATTTCCAATACAACGGTTGGTATTCAATCGTTTCGTAAATATACAAACAATTATTAAACCTACTTATAAATACATCACTTTGTGTCAAATACAAACACTTGGACTATAGTAATACTTCATATCAGATCAGATCAGATCGGATTCATTCCAAAAAAAATCATAGAATTGAACAAACTTCTAAAGACACGTTATTTGGTCTGGCATAACTATATAACGTGAAATTGTTCCGTGATACTTGAAAAAGAAAAGATATGTGTTTTTATACGTTAATTGAATTAAGCACCAATTTAGTTGATTAATTAAACTTGTTTAAGTAAGTAGAATTAATAACTGCAGAAAGCATAAATAAAAATAAAAACACCAGGAAATTGTTACGCAGTTCGGAGCTCCTTCTCCTACGTCTGCGGGGCAACCCACGTCTGCCCAATCCACTATAGATGTTCACCAAAGGAGTATTACAAGAGGTAATTGAATACGGCCTCCAACCTTTACCACTACCACTCTTTCTAACACCTATCTAGGATTGACACACGAAAATCCGAACAATCTTCACACGATGCTTCAGCAGTACCACGTACTGATCATGCAGTACAATAAATATTCTAACGAATTAAATCAGAGAATACATTCAAAATATAAATAGCTTTGTAAAATCAAGAGAGCTCTTGGCAGTGTGTAATTCGCAAAGTTGGCAGCTGCTTCCTTCGAACCATGTGTATTTATAGCCTTTCTTGAACCTTTAGTTTAGATCCTTAGCCTTAGCCTTTTCTTTAGCTGCCACTTGTTCGAATAAATCACCACCACTCATTCTTGTCCATTTGAAAGCTTCTTCACCGATTAATGATACACAACATGCAAATCATTTTGACCACTTATTTCATACTCACATGGTCCGTAACTAATTAAGACAAAATACATTGATTTAATTTTTACAACTAGTAAAACCAATTAAAATAGCCAATAGTGTAATTTTAATTTTACACTTACAATCTCCCCCTTTGGCATTTTATTTGGAAAACTTGAGTATCAAATACTTTGGGCAAGATTAAAAACTATTTTTATTTATGGCCCTTAGTATAGACACTTAACAAGACATAGAAATATAAAATTAACAATTAGCAACTTAATTCTTTTGGACCACATGTGAGTTGAAAACCTGATTGAAACACTTCAACTCTTGAACCACATACAGACATAGAACCATAGCATACCAAATCAACGATTTTCTTGAGCAGATATCATACCAAAAAAATTCATACTGTTAGTTAGGAGCATCAACACTTCTATTACTCCCCCTAACTAATGTCAGTCCATTATTACCTTACTAGCATAATCAAATCCAAAATAGCCAAACCAAAAATAAACAACCTTCCAAACTAATCATCCTTCCAAAACATCCGTACTACTCCCCCTTACTCCTAACTCCCCCTTTTGCCAAAGAAAATGACAAAGGCAGGTGAACATCAAAATAGTGGATCAGAATTACCGTGCAGACGGGGTGCCCGAGTCAGAATCATCATCTCCCTCTTCAGAGTCAGAAACCGAGGTAGCAGCACCAGAGTGTGCAATAATCTGAGCGTGAATAACTTCCATACGGGTGATTTCCTTGAGCTGCACATCCCGAAGATTTTCCAGGCCAGTGATGGTGGCTTGTTGAGAGGCAACGGACTGTTGAACTTGTGCAATGGAGGCCTCAAGAGTGAGCAGAATCTGCCAACGATCAACCAAAGTAGTGGGTTCTTTGGGAATCCGTTTAGCGCCTGGACGAGAAGCCGAAGCAGTGTCAGCCGAAGAAGCCGGGGCAGAATGCAGTGGTGCCGGAGGTGGAATGTCCGGAAGATGAGCCAGAGACGCCCGATCATCATAATGTCCCCGTTGAGTGAGTCGATCATAAAAAATATAGGCATTGTCGGGAGTTGTAAGGACTTCCTCCTTATATGGTTGAAACCCGTGATCTTGAAGGACTCCGAAGATCAAACATGGAAACGGAAGATGTATTTTGGCCCCCTTTTTCTGCAAAAAAGACATTAAATGAGAGAAAATAACCATGCCAAGGTTGAATGGAAGGCGGTTCCGGATTTTGTATAGGAGTCCAGCTAGTTGTTCAGAAATTTGGTGACGACGCACGGCCGGGACCCAATTCGCGGAAGCTAGGCGCAAAAGCACAGAATAAACCGTGGTGAGCTTCAAGCTAGAAAGACCATCCCGCGGCCATGAAACTACCTTGTTATGAGTGAGAGCAGTAGCTAACAATTGAGGGCTCGGATCCGGTGAGGCAGGATTATTCGAGGTCCCCAAATAAGCATTGATCTCCGTAGGGCCAAAGGGGTACCATTTTCCACGAATGTAGACTTGATGAAACCTTGCGTGGCCTTCAGTAAATGTATCCAAAGTCAGGTTTGTATAGAATTCGGCCGTCAACCAAGTGGAATACGGGCCAACATGCCGGAGGGAAGCAAGTAGATTTTGATCTCGCAGCAAGGGGATAATGTTACACTTGGCAGTCAAATCTGCTTCATTGATGGTCTTTTCAACGATGAAATCTCGGTGAATATGAGTCTGCCAAACTGTCATTAACTCAGGTGAAAGCAGCTTGGGTTTGTAGACCTTGCCCGAACTCCTTGATTTGGAACCTGATGAAGGAGGAATAATTGGAGTATCAACATTTGCTCGGGAACGAGTGATCCTTGGTGGTAGAGTGGACCCCCGTCTTTGATGTTTTCGGTCAGAGGGACCATCTATAGCATCCACATCGGTAATCTTTCTCTTTTCAGTGGGACCGGCATCACACAGTTTCTCCTTTCTCTTTTCAGTGGGACCTGCATCACACAATTTCTCCTTTTCCCTTACGGGAAGGCTTATATAAAGGCACAGTAATAAGGGGAACAGAGTCTTGCATTTGTGACATAGGTATAGGGATGGTCTCCGTTTTTGTAGTAGTGGTAGGTATGTGAATGGGAATGGAGAAGGCAGAACACGGCATAGGCATATTTGGAGAAGATAAATGTTGTGCTATATTTCGAATAGAGAAATTGGAAGACAAAGAGCTCACATAATCAGAGTAAGACATTAAGGGAGCAGTAAAGCGGGATACGGGATGAGATGCCGGATCATAGGGGTCATTTGGCAATGGTAGAGAGTGTACATTTATGGAATAAGTGGGTATAGAGGACACAAACTGCTCATGTAAAGAAACATGGAAATCAATTTTACGAGAAGTAGATAAATTTCGACCAAGAGGAGAAAGAGATGAGGGTGATACCACTGGATTGACCGGAGAAAGGAGGACAGACGCTGGTATCGGCTCCGGTACAGCAGGCACGAATTTCGTCTCGGATGGAAGAAGAAACGGGACGGCGGAGACATGGCGGGCAAGGGCAAGAAGTTGACGTTTTTCCTTGTCCGAGAGATCATCAAGTAAAGCCGATTGATCTTTGATGGTAGCGAGAATGCGATCCGTGACCTCAGGGGAATGTGGAGAATCTGCATCAATGATTTTGCGAAGAAGATGGACACGTGCATGCAAGGAATCAAGAGAGAGAAAAGGATTCTCCATTAATGGTAGCTTGGTGAGAAAGGCGTATGGTGAGGAAGGAAGACAAAATGGTGTAGTCTCTTGAGCAAGGGTTGGACGGTTGGGTAGAGACAATGAATTAAAGTTGGATTTGATGGCTTCTCAAAAGTTGTGTGGAGGATGTGATGGATAGAAGTCTAGGGTATGATGAAACCTAGGATATTATGAATGCTATTTAGAGGGAGTAGAGTAGGGATAGGAGTTTGACCTGAATAAGTCACTAGAATAAAAAGAATTCGAAAAAAAACATAAGAGATTGGATATAAATTCAATTGAAGAATAAGGCTGCGGAAAAAGGATTATTCTGAGAGGAAAAAAAATCGCACGTGGAAACACTTTCACCCCTGAAAGACATTCGAAAAGAAGAAAAATTAATGCACGAATGAAAAGAGAATAAATAAACTGATAAAAATTAAAGCATTTACCTGTTGGAGTAATTAGATATTAATCGTACAAACTCCGAGAGCGGCACAAAGTAATTCAAACCTGGATTTGTCTAGCGGTTTTGTGAATAAGTCTGCAAGATTTTTTTCAGTCGGAATGTATTCTAATTTAATCTCTTTTTCTTCGACTAGTTCACGGATGAAATGATGACGGATGTCTATGTGCTTTGTCCTGGAGTGTTGGACAGGATTTTTAGATATATTGATCGCGCTTGTGTTGTCACAAAAGAGTACCATATTTTTCTGATCAAACCCATAGTCAGTCAGCATTTGTCGCATCCATAGTAATTGAGTACAACAACTGCCTGCAGCTATGTACTCAGCTTCTGCAGTGCTGAGTGATATTGAATTTTGCTTTTTACTCAGCCAGGCAACCAAATTCTTTCCAATAAAAAAACATCCTCCGGACGTACTTTTTCTATCGTCGGCGTTACCCGCCCAGTCAGCATCACTAAAACCTGTAGGGCTAAGATTTGTGTCAGTAGAATACCAAATGCCGTAATTAATTGTACCTTTCACATATTTTATGATACGTTTGACTGCCTTCAAATGCGATTCCTTTGGATCTGCTTGATATCGTGCACACATACCAACACTTACCATGATGTCTGGTCTACTAGCAGTTAGATATAATAGACTGCCGATCATACTCCTGTATAAGGTGGAGTCAACAGACGTTCCTTGATTGTCTTTAGATAACTTTGTAGTTGTAGAGATGGGTGTTCGGGCATCTTTTGCAGATTCAAGACCGAATTTGGATATGAGATTTTTCGCATACTTCGTTTGAGAAATAAATATTCCTTCTTCTGACTGATGTACCTGTAATCCTAGAAAATAAGTTAACTCTCCGATCATACTCATTTCGAACTCTTGTTTCATTACTTTGACCAGTTTGTCAGTTTCACCTGTCTGTGTGGACCCAAACACAATGTCATCAACGTAAACTTGTGCAATAGTTATGTGTTTACCTGATCGTTTTATGAACAAGGTTTTATCCGAACCACCTCGTTTGTAGTTGTTCTGAAGTAAATATTGGGCAAGTCTTTCGTACCAGGCTCGTGGAGCTTGTTTTAGTCCGTATAGAGCTTTTTGAAGCTTGTATACATATTCTGGATGTTGTGGATCCTCAAATCCTTTTGGTTGTGCTACATATATATCCTCTGTGAGATAGCCATTTAGGAAGGCTGTTTTAACATCCATCTGAAAGAGCTTGATCTTTAGTGCGCAAGCAATGGAGAGTAGTAGCCGGATGGATTCCAGGCGAGCCACTGGAGCAAACGTTTCGTCGTAGTCGATTCCCTCAATTTGGGAGTACCCTTGAGCAACTAACCTTGCTTTATTTCGTGCAATATTTCCGATTGCATCTGTTTTGTTCCGGAAAATCCACTTTGTACCTACAACATTTACGTTATTCGGTTTAGGGATTAGAGTCCATACCTTGTTCCTTTCGAATTGCCCCAATTCATCTTGCATGGCCTTGATCCAGTGCTCGTCAGTTAGAGCTTCTTTGATGTTCTTTCGTTCAAACTGTGATGTATAGCACGAGTATCCTGCTAGTTCAAGATAGTCACGTTTTGGTTTGCCTCTAGTTTTCACGCCTGAACTTGGATCTCCAATTACATTTTGAATTGGATGATTTTTCTGGATACGAGTTGGAATGTCAATATCTTCATGCTCATTTTCTGATTTTGTCTCGGGTTCATATTCAGATTGATTGCATATGGGTGATGAAGAGGGTGACTCATGGTTTGGTTCTGGAGTATTAGTGGTAGGAGTTTTAGGTCGTTCAGCTGCAGGTTCTGTCACTGGATCAGACTGGATAACTTCGGTAATTTCACTGGGTTGATCATCAATGACGACATTTGTGGACTCCATTATGGTTTTGGTCACTTTATTATATACCTGATAGGCTCTGCTGTTGGTGGAATATCCGAGAAACACTCCTTCGTCGCTTTTTGGTTCAAATTTAGAAGTGGGATTCCTATCTTTCAAAATAAAACAACGTGAGCCGAAAATATGAAAATAAGTAATGTTTGGTTTCCTACCTTTCCAGAGCTCGTACGGAGTTTGCGTTGTACCCGGACGTAGATAAACTCTGTTGATGATGTGACATGCAGTGTTTACAGCTTCTGCCCAAAATTTTTGAGGTAATCCTTTGGCGTTGAGCAAAACTCTACCCATCTCCTGGATAGTGCGATTTTTCCTTTCCACAACTCCGTTTTGTTGTGGAGTTTTTGGTGCTGAATATTCATGTGTAATCCCTGATTTGTTACAGAAGTCATCAAAGACTTTGTTCTCGAATTCTCTGCCGTGATCGCTTCGGATTCTGCTGATGGATTCATTTCTTTCTTTTTGAATTTTTAATCCCAGGGTTTTGAATGCCTCAAGTGCCTCGGACTTTTCCCTGAGAAACATAACCCAAGAAAAACGAGAAAAGTCATCTACACATACTAGTATATATTTCTTACCTCCAACACTTTCTGTCTGAGTTGGTCCAACGAGGTCCATGTGTATCAATTCTAGACACCGACTTGTGTTTATGGTGTGTTGAGCTGGATGCGCTGATCTGGTTTGTTTCCCAGCTTGGCAGGCACCGCATATAGTTGACTCTATTTTCATCTTTGGTAGCCCACGAACACTTTCGATTTTTACAAGTTTATCGAGTAGTCTATAACTGAGATGCCCCATTTTTTGATGCCATAGCTCAGCTTCATTCATACTGGACCTGCAACATAGCACATTATCGGTTAGAATATAGCAATTATCAGTTGATCGTTTACCTTCCATGACACATTGATTTGTGTTATCCATCACACTGCAGCTGTTTTTTGTGAAGCACACATTCCAATTTTGGTCGCACAATTGACTTATGCTAATAAGATTAGCGTGAAGTCCTCGAACAAGTAGCACTTTGTCCAATTTTGGCAGACCGGCTACATTTAAAGTGCCTACGCCAGTTACTTGACCTTTGACACCGTCACCAAAAGTGACTTCACCATTACTAGTGTTGACGTTGTTCAGGAATTTTGCATTCCCTATCATGTGTCGGGAACACCCGCTGTCAAAATACCATTTTTCTTCTCGTCCTGCACTTTTAGTATGAAATGAAACAAAAGATACATAATCAGCCTTTTTGACCCAAATCTGTTTTGTGAACGGTTGAATGTTCTTGTGCCTGAACTTCTCAATCCTTTGATCTTTGTAGAAGTAGTAACATTCAGGTCTGGTATGTCCACGTAACCTGCAATAGTGGCAAACAGGATTATATAGCTTATATCTTATCTTTTGAACGTTTACTTTACCATACGACCGTTTCACAGTGCTGCATTCAGGAATGTCGTCTGGAACAGTTTCAGATGCTTTGACAAATACAGTCTTATCTTTGGAGTTATTGCCAGTGAAGCCCAAGCCATATTTTGCAGAGGTTTTCCTGCCGGAATCAAGAATCTTATCGAGTGTTGAAGTGGTATCCATCATTTGGATTTGTCGTTTGTAGGTGCTGAGCTCTTGTTTTAAATTCTGAACTTCTTGTTGGAGTTTTGCTTCTCGGGTTGCTGCTTCTTTAAGAAGTACCTTTCCAGTTTGTACTTCGTGATGTAGTTTTTCCTCTCGACCTGCTGCTTCTTTAAGCAAATCATTCCTATCAGCTACTTGATTTTGATACACTTTATTCGCATTTGTTACAATCTCTATTTCACTAGCTAGTTTGCAGTTCATTTTTCTTAATGCTTCCCATTTGGGATACAACTTATTAAATTCAGCTTCAAAGGATAACGCATTTTGTTCCATATCTTCAGCAGAGACGTAGTCACCACCTTTTGAATCTTCAACAGGTTCTGAACTGTCAGTAAATAGTGCCGTAAATGCAACAAAATTCCCCGAGATTTCTTCTATATCAGACCCGGTTGGTTCATTGTCAGGCTCATCATTGCTCCAGGTAATGGCTGACATAGACTTTTTGCGTCGAAGATAGGTGGCACATTCAGCTTGTACATGCCCAAATCCCTCACATTCGTAGCACTTGATGCCTTTGTTGTTGGACTTTTCTTTGAATTGTCCAGGACGTGAGACAGACTGTTTGGCATTTGACGTCCCTGTCTTAGGTGCAGTTCTGAATGATGCTGCTCCCTTCTGTGAACTTCTGTCACGCGTGTTTTTGGATACCCGTTTCAAAATTTTGGAAAACTGTTTAGTTAAGAAGGCAACTGTATCACTACTAGATTCATCTGTATCGGATACTACATTATTTTCTTCAGCAGCAAATGCAATATTTTTTTTGTTTTTTCGTATGATCAGTTAAAATTTCCATTTCATAAGTTTTAAGGTTTCCCATTAGCTGAGTAACAGTCTTTTTCTCCCAACCATCATGCTCTTGGATGGCTGTGACTTTCATTCGGAACCTGGACGGTAAAGATCTCAGTTTCTTTTTAACAAGTTTTTCATGTGAGAAAGGTTCACCAAGGACCATAGCACGATTTGCTAGTTCCTGTACGCGTGTGTGAAAGTCGGTGACTGTTTCATCCTCATTCATGCGCTGTTCTTCAAATTCTAACTGGACCAGTTGCAGCTTGGACTGTTTTACCGAAGTCGTTCCTTCGTATGTGGACTCAAGGGCCTCCCAAACACCTTTAGCTGAAGGAATACCTGTAACAATTGAAAATTGACTTTCATGCATAAGAGAATAAATTGTGTCTAACGCTTTATCGTTGTTTCCTGCATTGGTAATTTCGGTTTGAGTCCACTCAGTTTCTGGTTTAGTGACTTCTGTTCCATCAGCGCTGGAGCTGGGTTTAATGGGATGTGTCCATCCTGACACCACAGATCACCATACAGCTTCACCCTGAGCTTTTAAATGTGTACGGGTGCGAGCCTTCCAATATGCGTAGTTGTCGCCGGTCAATTGAGGAAGGATTTTAGTTCGATCCATTCTGCACAACTCAGTACCCCGTGAGATCAAACAGATAAGCAATAAACAAAAGAATAGAAAGAGCCGCTGAAGAGATAAATTCAAGATGCACGGATTCGCCAGATCGATAGACTAACAAATTAAGTCTACAGGCTCTGATACCAATTTAAATTGTTCCGTGATACTTGAAAAAGAAAAGATATGTGTTTTTATACGTTAATTGAATTAAGCACCAATTTAGTTGATTAATTAAACTTGTTTAAGTAAGTAGAATTAATAACTGCAGAAAGCATAAATAAAAATAAAAACACCAGGAAATTGTTACGCAGTTCGGAGCTCCTTCTCCTACGTCTGCGGGGCAACCCACGTCTGCCCAATCCACTATAGATGTTCACCAAAGGAGTATTACAAGAGGTAATTGAATACGGCCTCCAGCCTTTACCACTACCACTCTTTCTAACACCTATCTAGGATTGACACACGAAAACCCGAACAATCTTCACACGATGCTTCAGCAGTACCACGTACTGATCATGCAGTACAATAAATATTCTAACGAATTAAATTAGAGAATACATTCAAAATATAAATAGCTTTGTAAAATCAAGAGAGCTCTTGGCAGTGTGTAATTCGCAAAGTTGGCAGCTGCTTCCTTCGAACCATGTGTATTTATAGCCTTTCTTGAACCTTTAGTTTAGATCCTTAGCCTTAGCCTTTTCTTTAGCTGCCACTTGTTCGAATAAATCACCACCACTCATTCTTGTCCATTTGAAAGCTTCTTCACCGATTAATGATACACAACATGCAAATCATTTTGACCAATTATTTCATACTCACATGGTCCGTAACTAATTAAGAAAAAATACATTGATTTAATTTTTACAACTAGTAAAACCAATTAAAATAGCCAATAGTATAATTTTAATTTTACACTTACATAACGTGAGGCTGCAGGGGAGTTCTTGAGCTTTCAAAGAACATTTGGGAAAGCGCTGCTGGAGAAGATTGGTCCGACGTTTCTAGAGCTTTCAAAGAAGATTTGGAAAGCATCCAAGAAGAGGAAGAAGATGTTTGAAAGCAGATTAAGGTGTGTTGAGGTTTAGAATTGAGAACAACTCCAAAGATGACCATTTTACAAGGAGCTGAGTTATGACAAATGGTAGCTGTGGCAAAATGGGGCTGTAGATTTGGTAAAGCTCTGCATTCTTTCACTCTCTTTTGAAAATTAATAGAATTCTGGAAAAATGAAAATCAAACATGGTATCAAAATCTAAATAAATATATCTATATATGTTTTGTTGAAAGATGTAATGTATTCCTCATTTTATAGTTAGATTCCAGCGAAGTTCACATATGCAATAGTCTGTCCACATGAGAAATTAATGTAAATAGGATTGTAAGTGTTATCTTTACTTAAACTGCATCGAGTATAAATAAAGAACTTACTCTCCTGATCTATCTATCCTTTTTTTCTAAGAATGGAATAGTACATACTTTGTAAAGCTTCAATGATTATAGAACTTCACAATTTAATTTTCAATAAAAACTGAAGGGAGAGCATGCTATATGGAATAAGTGTGTTAATATAACACTTAAACTTGCATCTGGTTTCGTAAGTATATATTTAAAAAATTCAAAAAACAATTGCTTAAAGAGAGGTATCATACTTTATTTGAACACTAGAGATGTAAATATGTATTAAGCTACACAATGAATAGGCAACAGAAGAATGAATACGCAACATAAGTAATAAACATGTTTGCAATTTCCCATCCCAACTCTTAAAATTCCAAGAAATGAGTACAACCTACACTTTAAGTTACTAATTCCTAGCTATGAAACTAATCTATCACAGCTTTTATGCGGTTCAAGTGGAGGGTCTGTAATATACACATGCAGGATACAATCTGACAGAAAGCATAACATAAGCAAATAAAATTCATAGAGCAGTCAAACATTTGTAAAAAGTGTACTTGAAATCATTACCTACCTAAGATATTTGGGATGGTTTATACTGAAATTCGGGTTATCTAATGCAATTAAGTTCTTTAAAGTAATATTTAAGGATCTTAAAAATGCAGCATACATATATGCATGTTAAAATCTTACTAAATAGAACATACACATATAACTAAGACAGGAATTAGTAGAAGATTTCTTCTAAAAAAAACTCCAAATTTTAAGAATTAAATTGGTTAACATGTTCAAACAACTGATTAACGTCAAAAATGGTTGTAGACTCAACTGGATTTGGTAAAATGACTGAGAGCTCTTCTCAGTACATACGCCGGCGACATCTGTGTTCCACAAAATCACGGTTAGAACAAAAAAAAAATAGTAACAATCTAACATAGGAAACACAGATCTAGCTCTGACGAACACCAGTTGTGCTTTGAAACTACCGATTCTTGGAAGAACATCCTTAAATTACTGCAATTTACAGATCTGGAGTTAAGAACGATGTTGGAAATCTAAGTCCAGAAGTAGTTTCTAGAGAGAGGGGCAGAGCATCACTGGTGTTTGTTTATGGTGCCATTGACGCTTTATTTTCTTTCATATATGAATACTAATACTATAATTAAATAATTATATTATTATATTTATACTGATGATAATAATTAGAATCACAGATAATAGTGAATTTTAGTAGTTACAATATGTATATTGTAATTTTATTCTGTATTTGCATCTATTTCATCATGTACATTGATCAATATGGATGATGACATCTTCTTTATCTTCTATTAAAAAAAATTTAAAAATATTAAATATTACATTGTATTTAATAAAATTTATTTTGCTTAATATCATAGCATTATAACAATACTTATAAACTTTTATTCGTACATTGCACAACTATAGCCTATTGTTAATTTGTTTGATTATTTTATAATTAGTTAAAGAGAAAGCAATTTCTGCTTATGTTATCGTATACAATGACTATTAAGAAAAGTTAAGGCCAAATTAAACGCTATCTCATGTTGCATTGCTCAAAAAATCAGTGTTTGTACATGATCAATTATATGTTGCTTGCTTCAAGAGTGGCTTAAAGATTTTGATTTGCAATGAAGGTGGAACGAATTGTACCTCAATTTCAAATTTTGTTTATCATGAAGTGTTCAATAATTTGTAATTTTATGGTGTGTTTGGTTGGTGGATTTTGCCCATAAGAATGGGTATGAAAGTGATTGTTGTTGTTTGATTGATAGGTTTTTAGAACACTACTATGGGTTTCGAATACCCCATCAATTGAAAAATCCATATCCAAATACAATAAGGGTTTCATTCCCTTCTTCATTTTCAACCACTACTATTAGTAACCATTCTCATTCCACCCTACTACCAAACATGTTAAATATTTTCACCAAAACTCATTACTATTATCAAGTATTTGATACCCAATTCGATTATGATTTCTTTGTGTGAACCAAACACACCCTTAATTAAATTTTAAATGATGTTATACATGCCTTACCTTTCAAATTAACAACTTCTCCTTTTAGTAATTGATGGGCATATTTTACGCTCATATTTTAAGTACATCTTTATAATAATTTTGCATTCATTATTTAATATTATTTAACAATTAGTTATTTTTAGAGTTTAACAATAATGAGCTAAATATAGTACTAACTATATATAATATATAATATATAAATACATACTAATATACATATTTACTACGTACTACTACATACAAAATATAATATATATCTACAATATATATAGAATATAAATAGTACGTTCTATACTAGCATATAATATATATATATATATATATATATATATATATTATAATATTAGGTTGTTTGGTCATCATTCAATACAAATCATATATTTAATATGTGCAGAGATGCATGCAAATGAATCATTCAGTTCATTTCGCCAAAAACGTGCAGGTCGTCAACCATGTATGCGATAGCAGCGCCCGCATGGGTAGCTCAATTGGTCATAGAGGTGAAACTTTGGAATGATGACCAGGGATCGAGTCTCACCAGCGGCAGTGTGGGAGCAACCTCTCAAAGTGAGGGGGGCTTCTTGTGCGCAGTGAGCACCGGTCTAGCCTCTATGGTTCATGTTCAGTTGAGTCACCATGATTTACATCCTCCCAAATGCTCTGTCGGGCCGGGGTGTGGGCGGCCCTTAGGGTTGGGGTTTAGCCTTTTTGGAATGATGTATGCGATAGCAGCGGAGGCCTTCGGACGTGAGCCTAAAAAATAGGGAAATTGAATGGTTGAGGTCCATTGAATCTATTTTTAGAATTCTATAAATAGTATGAGTTTCCTATTGTAAAACGTTCATTCTTCCCCTCTCGAATATTCTTTAAGGTTGTTATTAATGTCCATTCGCGGCTAATTTCTTGTTTGGTTTAGTGAATTGAAGCCCCGGAGTTCATTACGCTGTAAGGTTATTTATTTATTTTTATTATATATTTTTTATGCATTTGAGTATTAAATATTCTTCTAAGTTATTTGAAATAATTGTGTCATTTAATTGCTAGGGAGACCTACTAGTTATTTATTTGATATAATTATTTGTTATATTAGATAATGTTGTGCTACAAATTACTCTAATATTCAGTAGCAACTGGGTTAATTATTGACGGCTTAGTGATAATTGGACTCGGGTAGAATATTTTCCTAAATTAAATGCAACCGCTTGTGCTTGTGTTATTTAGTTTGTCGGTTTTCCTAGTTCCTATTGCTGCTATTAAATTAAATCTATAGCACTTGTCTTAGGTTATTTAGTAGTTAGGGGTAATTAAACCGCGTGTGCTTTAGTTACCTACAACTAAGGGAAAACGGAAATGAAATAATTTCACGACAAATATTCAACTGCATATTAATTACTTTATAAATCAATGATCAGTGTTAAACTCCGGTGGTGGATCTTTACTGACCAAGGTTTCTTATTATAAGTGTTTTCGATATATTATTTTCACTGTTTATTCGTTCGATTAAATTTCTCGTTTATTTAATTTCTCTTTTATTTAATATTTATTCTCGATATATTCCAAACCCCCCATTATTTCCTTGAGCACAAAAGTTAAACTAGTTACTCCTCGTGGGATGATCCTTACTCCCGCTACTACGTTTGTAAGGTTTTAATTTGGGAGCCTACGACAGCTCACCAAATTTTGGCGCCGTTGTCGGGGAGATTTTCTTGCTTATTTTGTGTTTGTTTATTTATTTATTGGTTTGTTTGTTTGTTTGTTTTTCTCGTTAATTTGTCCCAAAAAAATCATCAAAAATATAATTTTCTTTTCTTTCGTTACTTTTACATAATTGCTACACTATCTTTAACGGTTTATGCCTATAACTCGATCTGCTAACAAAGAAGTCTTGCCATACAATCCAGAAATTGAAAGAACTGTACGCAGATGGAGGAAACAAGTTTTGAGGAAATTAGAGTTTAGTGATCTGGCTACCGATTCTGCCAACTCTGATTTAGAAGAGGAACCCATGGCTCAAAATCGGACCTTAAAAGAGCTTGGAGCTCCAAATTTAGATCAACAACCATTATGCATTACTTTCCCTGCTCTGGATGCCAATGTGCAATTCGAACTAAAGTCTGGATTAATTCATCTTTTGCCTTCTTTTCATGGACTTGCAGGCGAAGATCATCACAAACACTTAAAGGAATTCCATGTGGTGTGTTCAAGTATGAAACCCACAGGGGTTACTGAAGAACAAATCAAGTTGAGAGCCTTCCCATTTTCTTTGAAAGATTCAGCGAAGGATTGGCTATATTATTTACCTTCCGGAAGCATCACCACATGGAATAACTTAAAGACACTATTCCTTGAAAAATATTTCCCAGCTTCAAGGGCGGCCAACATTAGAAAGGAAATTTGTGGTATAAGGCAAAACAATGGAGAGTCATTATATGAATATTGGGAGCGTTTCAAAATGCTTTGTGCAAGCTGCCCACACCATCAAATCAGTGAGCAATTACTCATTCAGTACTTTTATGAAGGACTTTTTCCAATGGATAGAAGCATGATTGATGCTGCAAGCGGTGGTGCTTTAGTTGACAAAACACCAGACGCTGCAAGAAATTTAATTGCAAACATGGCTGCAAATTCTCAACAGTTTGGCAATAGAATAACTCAACCGTCTAAGCAAGTGAATGAGGTAAATATTTCTGCTCTTGAACAACAAATTTCTGGTTTAACTACTCTTGTCCGTCAATTAGTAGTAGGCAATATGCAAACTGTAAAAGCATGTGGAATTTGCTCGGTAGTTGGGCATCAAACTGATGCCTGCCCAACTCTTCAAGAAGAACCTATTGAACAAGTTAACATGGCTGGAGGTTTTCCTGGACAACCTCAAGGTAAGTATGATCCGTTCTCCAATACATATAATCCTGGATGGAGGGATCACCCAAACCTTAGCTATGGGATCTCACAGGGGAACCAGTTTGTTCAGAATCGTTCCAATTTTCAGCAGTATAGACAACCATTTCCTGCAAGACAACAGCCGGTCCAAAGCTCTAGCTCAGGTATGAATCTAGAAGATATTGTTAAATCTCTTGCTACTAACACTCTGCAGTTTCAACAAGAAACACAAATATTCCAACAAGAAACAAAGGCTAGTATTCAAAATTTGGAAAGACAGATGGGTCAACTAGCAACTACGGTAAGTCGGTTGGAAGCACAGAGTTCCGCCAAACTACCCTCTCAAACGGTGGTTAATCCAAAAGAGAATGTAAGTGCAATTAGTGTTGAAAGTATGTCGCTGGAAAAGAATGTTGATTTAAACAAGGAAATAAGTGCAGGAATCATTGCCAACAATAAAGAGAAGTCCCAAGGTAAGCTTTCCTCTTTTTCTGATTATGAACCAGTACCCCCATTTCCTCAAGCTCTTTTAGTACCAATAAGAGGAAACTCAAATAATGATCTGTATGAGACCTTTCGTGAATGTGAGGCTAATAAACCATTTTTAGATTCTATGGAAAAAGTACCTCGCTATGCAAATTTTCTAAAAGAGGTACGCACTATGAAAAAGAAACGAAATGATGAAAGAATCGAGGAAGTGAAAGTGCAAGATAATATCTTTATGGCTAGTCAGAGCAATCTTCCTGAAAAGTGCAAAGACCCCGGTATGTTTACTATTCCATGCATGATAAGTGGGGTGAAATTTGAAAATGCTATGTTAGATTTAGGAGTTTCTATTAATGTCATGCCATATTCTGTTTATACTTCTTTAAATCTTGGACCCCTGAATAAATCTAGTATAGTAATTCAATTGGCTGATGGATCTACTACATATCCTAGGGGTGTGGTTGAGGATTTGCTTGTTAAAGTTAATAACTTGGTTTTTCCTACTGATTTTTATGTCCTTGATATGGAAAATAATAATCAAATTTCTCATATTTTGTTAGGAAGACCATTTTTAAAAACCGCAAAAACGAAAATTGATATTCATAGTGGCATGCTTACAATGGAGTCTAATGGTAAATTTGTGAACTTTAATATTTATGATACCATGAAATCTCCTAGTGATGATAATTTTGCAATTTTTGTTGATTCCTTGAAACTTGTTAAATTTAATGCAATTGCTTCTATTGAAAATAAAGAAGAACCAAATAATAAATCATCTTTGAGTCATAATCTGCATGAAGGGACTATTTCTTTGAATAATCGTAATCGTCGAAGGTACTCAAAAAGACGATGGAAATTTAAAGAAATATCAGAAGTCGAGCCAACGACGATAAACAAAGGCGCTGCTTGGGAGGCAACCTAAGGTGTGTTTGTCCCATTTTTATTTTATTTTATTTTATTTCATTTTTCTGTGTATTTTTTATTCAACATTGGGGACAATGTTGGTAATAAGTGTGGGGGAGGGATTTAGTTTTATTATTAGTTTTATTATTAGTTTTATTATTTGTTTTCTTATTTCAAAATTTTCAAAAATATTTTACTAGTATTTTATGCAAAATAAGTTTAATGTTAAAGTTACTTAAATTGTCAGTAAGAAGCACTCAAGTTGTCAGTAACCAGAACCGGTGAAACACGTAACCGGACCCCAAGTTCTCGCAGTAGATTCTGAATCCACATTACCTCGGCAGCGGAATTAGCCAGCGCCCGAAACTCCGCTTCCGTAGAAGACCGCGACACAGAGCGCTGTTTGGACGACTTCCAGGACACTACATTCGGACCAAGATAGACCACATAGGCTGTGGTGGAGCGACCCCCGTCACGAGCGCCACCCCAGTCCGAGTCTGAATAGGACATCAAGGAAAGAGAATGACCCCTGCGAAAATGTAACCCATGATGCAGCGTGCCCTTCAAGTAACGAAGAACGCATTTCACTGCCTGCCAGTGAAGCTCAGTGGGAGAGGACATAAATTGAGCTAAGCGGTTGACGGGAAACGCAATGTCCGGTCTGGTAACCGCCAAGTACTGCAACCGTCCAATGGCTCGCCTATACATTGTGGCATCAAACGCCGGAGACGTGGTGCACAAGTCCACAGAGGTACTCATGGGTGTTGACACCGTTTTCGCCCCCGTCATACCAAAGTGTTCCAAAACCTCAACCACATACTGTGACTGCGACAAGAACAACCCACTAGTAGTTGGAACGACTTCAACCCCTAGAAAGTGGTGTAGTGGCCCCAAATCCTTGAGCGAGAAGCGACGCGCAAGACGACCCACAAACTCATCAATAAAGGCCCCATCATTCCCGGTTACAATAATATCATCTACGTACACTAAAAAGTACAAAATTACACCACGGGAACAGTAGATAAATAGAGACGAGTCTGCTACAGATTTCTTAAAACCAGACAGAATGAGAAATTTAGACAACTCCAGGTACCAAGCCCGCGGGGCTTGCTTTAAACCATAGATCGCCTTCCGCAGTTTACATACGTGACCCGGGAATAGTCGATCAACAAAACCAGCTGGTTGGTCCATATAGACCTCTTCGAACAGGCGGCCATTTAAAAAAGCGTTGTTCACGTCCAACTGGCGCAATGGCCACCCCTGCGACAAAGAAATAGTGAGAATCACACGAATGGTCACCGGTTTGACTACCAAACTGAACGTCTCAAAATAGTCTCGTCCAGACTCCTGTAAGAAACCTTTCGCCACCAACCGAGCTTTGAACCTGTCAACTGAACCATCTGCCTTGCGTTTCACCCGGAAAATCCACTTGCACCCAACCACATCATGACTGGGCCGTGGTACTAACTCCCACGTGTTGTTCCTGACCAAGGCATCGAACTCGTCTGTCATGGCAGCCTTCCAAGGTTCACTCTTCAGAGCTTGGGACACCGTCCGCGGTTCAACGGACTCAGGGATAGGATGTGTAGTGGCCAGACTCACCATTTTATCATTATAGTATTTTGGATTAGGCCGTGGCTGCCGCCGTGGCCGGGACACCGCAAGAGGTTGAGAGTCCGGGACTTGGACACTGTTCTGTGGAGCGGTGGACACAGACTGTCTAGAGTCTGTAGCAGAGACACCCGGTACCGACCCAACAACGGAGACGGCTGGGGCCAAAGCCGCTGGCTCCGACGCCGCATCTGTCGAGGCCGAAACTGCGGCCTCATCTGGGAAAGAATTTATTGTGGCCGGCAGAGTGGTGGAGGAGGACACGGTGCCACCTAGTGGCTGATTCATGCAAGGCAAGGGGGCTGCCGAACCCGCAACAGACGGAGTTGGGATTGTAGTGGGAGTAGAGACAATAGGCAGGGGGGTTGTGACAGGTATGTGACTGATAATAAGAGGAACATCTGACAGCGGAGACACATTTGGCAGACTGTTGTGGGAACGTGACGGAACTCCTTCCAACTTACGAAACGGGAACTCATTAGATACAAATGACACATGACGCGACACGTACACACGACCCGTATCCGAGTCCAGGCACTTGTAGGCTGATTGACTTAGGGAGTAACCCAAGAAGACACAGGGGAGTGACTTTGGTCTTAACTTACCAGGAAAATATGGTTTTAACCATGGAAAGCACAGACACCCAAAAGGTCGAATTTTGGCGTAATTAGGTTCTCTGTTGAACAACTTTTTGTACGGGGAGGAATTATGTAGAATGGGAGTAGGCATACGGTTGATTAAATACACCGCTGTTTGGAAGGCATACGACCAGTACACTGATGGCATAGACGCAAAGTGTAAGAGCGCCATACCACTTTCCACTATGTGTCTGTGTCGCCTCTCCGCAGAACCGTTGTGTTCCGGGGTATGGGGAGGTGACGTAAAGTGTGAAATCCCCATACTATTGAATGTTGGAACCAACCTGGTGTATTCACCTCCATTATCTGAAAAGACAGAGATTATCATGTGGCCAAAATAATTTTCGACCATGGACTTAAACTGCACAAACACTTTATGGACATCAGACTTGAGTTTTAATGGATACAACCAGACATACTTTGTGAAGTGGTCTATAAAACTAACATAATACTTAAAAGCATCAACAGAGACCGTTGACGAACTCCAAACATCTGTATATATAAGTCCTAACGGCTTAGAGCTGGTCATAGAGTTAAACGAAAATGGCAATTTATGAGTTTTATTTACGTGACACGAAGTACATGAAAACATCTCGAGTGCACGACGATCAAAGTGCACATTATTACTCTTGAGAATGGAAGCCAGAACTTTGTGGCTGGGATGACCATGCTGATGATGCAACTTAGAAACTGAGGTTGTGGTATTAACTTGACATTTCTGAGCTGGAATGCTATAAACGTCATTCATGACCGGACTGCGAACTAGGGGTGTGCCCGACACTCGATCCTTAATAAAAAAATATGAATCAAAAAATTCAACCGAAACTGAGTTAGTCTTGAAGAGTTTAGAAACAGAGACCAATTTTTTTTGCAAATTTGGAACGCATAAGACATCTAATAAAAGAAGTGAACGGTTCGCATAGGGAAGAGAAACTGACCCAGTATGAGATATACGCAAGGACTTACCATCTCCCAGAATAATTTCATCTGGACCTGTGTACTCTGAAAGGTTATGCAGGGACATAGGGTCATTAACCGTATGATGTGAGGCCCCTCAGTCCATGAGCCACGACTGAGACGGTGTGGATCTAGTGGCAGTAGTGTGCACCGTAGGTGACTGGTGACCACTGCCTTGGGGTTCAACAAAGACCACGTTGTTTTCTTTCAAGAATTTGGCCAGCTTGCGACAATATTTTGTGTCATGTCCGGGGTAATCGCAGTAATTGCAGTACCGATTTGAACGGTTTCCAGTTTGTCGCGCATAGCCTTGTCGCCCACTAGAGTTTGCACCACCGCGACCACGGCGAGTACTTGAATGGAACATAGAGTCTGTTGCACCATTAGAGCGTCGTTGCGTGGCATTGGCCGTGGGCACGTGAACCTGAGACGCTGCGTCGTTGTCTTGAAGCAGGCGTTCATAGTCCGTAAGAACATCATGCAGTTCTCCAAATGAGATGGCCTCACTTCGGACACGGAGCGCCGCCACAACCGGATTGTAGTCGTCACCTAATTGAGTGAATATGTGAACGCCCAGATCCTCTTCACTTACCGAACTTTGGGCAAGTGCCAGATCATCCGCAATAGTCCGCATCTCTCGCTTGTATGAATCAACGGACCGGTTACCTCTGGGTCGGATTCTTCGCAAGTTTTGCTTTCAGTGAAACAATTCGTCCCCTGGAGGAAGCGGCACAGGTAGTGGATAACCAGATCCAGGTATCACGCGCAGAGGATGCTGACGAAACCACAGGTTGGAGTGTGTCTGTCAAGCTGCCTAGGATCGCACTCTGAATGATTTGATCCTGTCGATACCATGCCGTGTAAGCCGGAGCTGATATGGTGCCGTCATTTGATCCTGTCGATACCATGCCGTGTAGGCCGGAGCTGATATGGTGCCGAGGTTGGAGTGTGTCTGTCAAGCTGCCTAGGATCGCACTCTAAATGATTTGATCCTGTCGATACCATGTCATGTAGGCCGGAGCTGATATGGTGCCGTCATTTGATCCTGTCGATACCATGCCGTGTAGGCCGGAGCTGATATGGTGCCGTTAACGTAGCCCACGAGGTCTAGGCCGGTCAGCATGGACTCCACCTGTTTCCTCCAAATGGGAAAGTTGGAGTTGGTAAGTTTGATCGGCAGGTGAGATGGGGCATATATTTGAACGATGCTGGTTTGGGTTGTGACAGCCATGAGAGAACGAGGAAGGGGAAAGGGAAAAGTAAAAAAAAAAAACTCTCGTTAGAGCAGTGGCTCTGAAACCATGTGAGAGTGGCAAAAATGAACATTGCAATTCATTAACAAAGAAGAGGAATAAATAGCCAACATCCCACACAACCAGGGAGCTAGTTAAACAGAGCCCAAAGACTAGGTAAACAATAACAACTATTAACTAAGTCTCAATACTGATTGGGTAAACATTATATTCATACATTATTGTTTCTAATAAATTGCCACCAGTAACAATCTAACTATTTGATTGGGTGTCTCTTCAAAGCACATTTGTAAGTCTTCATCAATTGCTATTCGAATATGTACCCATCCCCGCACTTATAGAAGAACTTAAGGAGCATCTCTTTTAACTGCGGCCTTCTTCTCAAGACTTCAGCTTTGACTTCAGCTTTCAATTTGTTCATGTCTGGAAGAGCTAGATTCACCTTAAAAAAAATTTGACCCATATGTTCCACTTCGATAATCATGTTGCTCGAACCCGAGGCCGGAATCATCAAAGGTTCGACTTTGATAACCGTGTTGCTCATCGGAGGTTCGACTTTGATCACCGTGTTGCTCATCGGAGGTTCGACTTTGATCACCGTGTTGCTCATCGGAGGTTCGACTTTGATAACCGTGTTGCTCATCGGAGGTTCGACTTTGATAACCGTGGGCGTGTTGCTCGGACCCGCCGCCTCATCAGCGGTGGAGGCAGGAATCGGAGACATGCCACCCCCGCCAAGAACAGTCGGACGATTCCCCATGCTGCCGGAGGAATAGTAAGCGGTGGGAGGAGCCTGAGGATTTCCCATGCCGCCGGGGGAGTAGTAAACGATGGGAGGAGCATGAGGATTCCCCATGCCGCCGGGGGAGTAGTAAACGGTGGGAGGAGCATGAGGATTCCCCATGCCGCCGGAGGAGTAGTAAGCGGTGAGAGGAGCCTGAGGATTCCCCAAGCCGCCGGGGGAGTAATAAGTGGTGGGAGGAACCGTAATTGGTGGATTCCCTATGCCGCCGCGGGGGGGACGAACCAGATTCCTCACCGTGGAAATTCCGGCACCGGCAGTAATCGGACGAACCCCGCTGAGTAGTAGGCGGCCATAGGGGGTGTCGCATCAACACCGTCTTTATCATTATACATCATCACCAAGTTTTCTGGTGATGAGTGATAGCAGATCTGTTTATTTATCCAATGAGAATAACCTCCCTTTAACAAACTAGACTTCTAGTGCTGAACGGATTTGGTAAAAGTATAGTTACGGCACAAGGAGCTTGAGAGGATGATAAAGGTTAGTATGGCATATTAGGACTCTATATTTGTGTTAGAGGATGATAAAGGTTAGTATGGTCGATCCGACTTCGAACGGAGATTGCTCCTTCGTTTATCGCCTCCAGAAGGTCCGGAGTGGTTGATGTTCGAACTGGTCCGGAGTGGTTGATGTTCGAACTTCGCTCCTTCGAACTGCTACCGCCGGATTTGCCTTCTCCGAACTGCTGCCCTAATTTAAATAGTGTATTAAAACATTTAAATTTTTTGTCTAATTGCCAATAACTTTATGATTTAGTGGTACCAAGTTGCTATAAGAAGGCTTACATGACAGGCTCGACCAAGAGTTGCAATTTCCTCGGCTTCAGTGGCACCTGCTGCGAGTAAGTGTGTTTTTTTTTGGCATGTAATTTGTAATGTAAGTAATGAGATGATGCTGACAGTTTTTTCTTTTATAAATGAATTGTTCATTGCCAGAATATTTTCAAAATAAATTGGTGGAGACCATACAATTCTCGGAAATTCTTAATTTGAAAGAACAGTGTTGAAAAAGACACTTTCTTTCGTAAACTTCCAAATTTAATTGACATACCAAACACAAGCACACTTCAGTAAACATTTTTCTAGTGGTTAATGAATCCAAATGAAAAATTAAACTTAAAAATTAGCTCTGCCATAATTAACACTCGTACTCAAACTATTACTAAATTTCAAAATACATAAACCTAAGAAATCATCATTATCTACAAACGTTTACAAAAAAAAAACAAAAAAACAAAAAAAAAACAAAAAAAAACTAATAATAATAATAAATACAAGGAGCAGTGCAATGATGGAGAACCACAACTGTAAGAAGAAATTAATTAATGATATAGTTAACATAAAATCTTGTACTTTCATGCACTAAGACCCTATTGAAACTAATTAAAGCAACTAATCACCCACTAATTAAGGTTATCCAACGTTTTTCAGAATAACACAAATTTTCATCCGAGTAAAATAAAAAGAGCATACGTTTCCAAACATTTTATCAACAAATCAAATCATACCAAGAACAAATCAAATCACATTAATTCCCTGCTTTCAAAAAAAAAAAAATCACATTAATTCTCAGAGAAGTAAACATTCATACATTATTGTTTCTAATAAATTCAAAATAAATAAAAAGATCATATGTTTCTAAACATTTTATCAGCAAATCAAATCATACCAGGACAAATCACCGATTAATTCTCAGGAGTAAACATTCATACGTTATTGTTTCTAGGTATAAGAGTCAAATAGAACCACTATAGATAAAAGTGCAATTAAGCCCTCGAGACCCTTCCAACTTGAACTTATTTCTTTTTTTGCTCCGCCAGAATTCTTACCTGGAGGGCTTATTTGACTCAAAATAAAAGTTTTTAATTGTACTTTTAAAAAATTGAAGAGACTAATTGCATTTTTTAATCTATTTGACCCTTATCCTTTGTTTCTAATAAATTGCCACTAGTAACAATCTAACTACTTGATTGAGTGTCTCTTCAAAGCACAATTGTAAGTCTTCATCACATGCTATTAAAACCATGTTCCCATTCTCGTCCTTATACAGGAACTTAAGGAACATATCTTTTAAGTACGGCCTTCTTCTCAAGACTGCAGCTTTCAATTCCTTCAAAACTGGAAAAGCCAGATTGACCTTCAAAAAAATTTGACCCATATGTTCGATTTGGATAATCGTGTTCCTCGGACCCACCTCATCAATGGTGGAGGCAGGAATCATCGGAGGTGGTTCAACTTTGATAACCGTAGACGTATTGCTCGGACCCGCCGCCTCATCAGCGGTGGAGGCCGGAATCGGAGGCATACCAGCCGCGCCAGGAACAGTCGGACGATTCCTCATGCTGCCGGAGGAGTAGTAAGCGGTGGGAGGAGCCTGAGGATTTCCCATGCCGCCGGAAGGGTAGTAAGCGGTGGGAGGAGCCTGAGGATTCCCCATGCCGCCGGAGGAGTAGCGGTAAGCGGTGGGAGGAGCCTGAAGATTTCCCATGCCGCCAGGGGAGTAGTAAGCGGTGGGAGGAGCCTGAGGATTTCCCATGCCGCCGGGGGAGTAGTAAGCGGTGGGAGGAGCCTGAGGATTTCCCATGCCGCCGGGGGAGTAGTAAGGGGTGGGAAAAGCCTGAGGATTCCCCATGCCGCCGGAGGAGTAGAAAGCGGTGAGAGGAACCTGAGGATTCCCCAAGCCGCCGGGGAAGTAATGAGCGGTGGGAGGAAATATGCTGCAGCCGGGAGGAAGCATGCCGCCGCCGCCGATAGAATAGTAGGCGCCCATAGGGGGCGTCGCATCAACACCGTCTTTATCATTATCCATCATTATCACCAACAAGTTTTCTGGTGATGAGTGATAGCAGATCTGTTTATTTATACAATGAGAATAACCTCCCTTAACAAACTAGACTTCTAGCGCTGAACGGATTTGGTAAAAGTAGAGTTACGGCACAAGGAGCTTGAGAGGATGATAAAGGTTAGTGACTCTATATTTGTGGTAGACTATATATATATACTAGTTTTTTAAGCGCATTGCGCGATTGAGATAATGCCCAATATTTTTTTTAATAAGTACTTTAAAGTATATCAAGGCAGGATTATATTAGTATTAGTCATGCATAAATAATTGAATAGGTAATTCTAAGTTTACAAATGCAAGATAATATAATCAAGATTGATTATAATTGTCAATAAAATAATTGTATAGGTATGGTTGAAACCAAATACGGGACATAAGGGAGAACAAATAAAAATTAGGGCATAAAATTTTAAATATATACTAATATTGAAGAGCTAATTGTTGATTGTCAAACAAGGACATTGCGGGGTAGTTTTCCACTTCAATTTGTTGTGTAATTTGAATACTCTTTTTGTAAATAAATCTCCCAAGTAGTTAATATGATTGGCTTAATTTTTTTTATTTTTTAAAACAATTATTATTATTATTATTATTATTATTATTATTATTATTATTATTATTATTATTATTATTATTATTATTATTATGTATACCCTATGTCATTTTACATGTTAATCTAAAAAGCTAATTTTTTCAAATATCTTTTTACCCACCGTTGATATAATTCGCTGGTCAAATAAGCTAATATAATCCGCTAACGCTAACCGCTAACACTACTGATTGTCAAACAAGAACATTACGAGATAGTTCTCACTTCAATTTGTTATGTAATTTGAATACTCTATTTGTCAACAAATTTCTCAAGTAGTTAATATTATTAACTTTATTAATTATATTTTTCTTAATTTTTTCATGGTATTAATAAAATACTTGATAAATAAATATAAAACATTATTTTGTATTATAACTTTGATATTTAATTAAAAAAATAGTGTACAAAAAAAGATAATAGACAATGTAGTGAATATAATCAATTGATGAATTTGAATGTAAAGAATTTTTAAATTGGAGAGAAATAAAGATAATATAATATAATAAAATTATTTCTCTTAATTAATTTATTGATAATGAATAATTTTTTTTTTAATAAAGATATTGTAGGGACAATGTAGCGAATATAATCAATTGATGAATTTGAATGTAAAGAATTTTTATATTGGAGAAAAATAAAGACAATATAACTAATGAAAATTATTTCTCTTATTTAATTTATTGATAATAAATAAATTTTTTGAATAAAAACATTGTAGATACATAATTCTAAATTAAAGATCGAAATGCATATGTATTATTTATTGTTGTAACTACTAAATTATTATTTAATTTAATAAAAGTAAAATAAAGTATTAAATATGCCAACTTTGATTGGGATGGGGTTCGAACTTCGAATTTAAGACCTTTCTTATTGAAATCAATGAATAAGTTAACGGTGAACTAACAGAAATTAACGGAAAAGGTAATATTTAACGGAAAAGTTAACGGAAAATCATATTCATTAAGGATAAATTAGTAAATATTAAGAAAAAAATTAAAATCTGATCAATCTGAGCCAAGTTAACGGTGAACTAACAGAAATTAACGGAAAAGGTAATATTTAACGGAAAAGTTAACGGAAAATCATATTCATTAAGGATAAATTAGTAAATATTAAGAAAAAAATTAAAATCTGATCAATCTGAGCCATTCATTTGATTAAAATCTGTGACGGACACATTTTCTACCCATTTTAGGCCTAACTCTCTTGGGCTCTTATTAGTATAGTAGATATATATATTATAGTATAATCTCACTAAGTAGTTTGTGGTCCACTGGTATTGGATTGCTTCTTTTATGTGGGAGGTCTAGGTTTTGAGCTTCAGTCTAGGTATGTCGTGTAAGGTTAAATATTAAAATTTTATTTTTAAAAGTCTATAAAAATCACTGAAATTCTAAATTGAATACATCCTTAGGAGATCCCCAATAAGGGATCTTCACCACATTTTAGAATAGTAAAATCTCTTGGGGTAGATTTTAACAAATGGGATGAGAAGATTTTGAGGAAATTTTCCTTCTGCAAATCTAAGGATTTTGTCAGTAAAAAAAAAAACAAAAAAAAAATATTAAAATTGCAGCTTTTTCAGAGTGGCCAGTGGGCCACTCTGAAATTAATTGCATTGGCTGTTGCCAATTGGCAACGGCCAATTTTCCGGCCCAAATTCTGTGCCCTTGCCATTGCAACGACACACCTTCTCTTCTTTTTTTTTTTTAAATTTATTATTATTATTATTATTATTATTATTATTATTATTATTATTATCACATCTTTCATAAATTTTAACACATTTTAATCTACTCCTAATTTATTTTTATATTTCTCTCAATTTATTTTGTAGTTTAATTTTTAAGTAATTATTTGTTTAATTTTCATTCTATAACTATCGTATTAATTAATTAGACGTACTATGTTTATTTTAATTAAGTTTGGAAATGAAATTTTTAAGTAATTATTTGTTTAATTTTCATATTTAGGTATGTTCATTCATTTATGTTTATTATAAAATTATAAATATATAAAATAAATAATTAAAATATGGAGATAAAATGGTGGGTCCACAAAAAGTTGTGAAAAACTTAAAACTAATGGGAAGAAGAGATTTTGTGATTGAGTGAGATAGTGGATGATGAGGTGGATGTTGGGGCCCACAAAAATCTGGGGTAAAATCCCCAACTATTGAGGATGCCCTTAGAGCATCTACATCAGAGGATAAATAGGGGAGAATTCACTACTTTTGAGGTCAAAATGCCATGGTGGCAGAGAGAGAATCAAGAGAGAGAAGGGGTGGGGAGCATCTGCAAATGTTGGGATATTACTCTGCCCAAGAAAAAGAATTAATGATGGAGGAAAGAGAACCGATAAAGAAATGACATGCTTATTTTTTATTTTATTTTTTTATAAAATCAATTTTGATTTTTTTTCCCTCCCCTCTCACATTATTCTCTTTCCTACTCACTCTTATATTCTCACCTTAATATTTCAAACTGATAAGGATGCTCTTACAAACCTTCAATGATTTCGATTCTTATCATTTATATTTTTCTTACAAAACATGTTATAATATATTATTTAATTCTTCTTATTATATGGTTTTTCACTCACATCAACATTTTCAATATTATTATTTTATCCATAATATATCAAGACTTATATGCTAATATACTTATATATATTATTAATAAGCATAAAAAAAAAAAAAAAAAAACTATTTCATTAGAAACACATAACAACATTGAACACTAAAATTTATAATAAAAGAGTTGATCAGATAAAATAGGATTAATATTTGATGCACCATCGGGATATAGATGCTATACACCGGTGGTGAAAGAGAAGATGCCACATCATTAAAAAGAAATGTCAATATTAATCGGGTCCTGTTTCGCAAAATATTTAAGACTTTATTTTATTAGAAAGCTATTTATTGTTAATTAACAAAATATATCTATTTTCCTAAACATATTTATTACTTCGTACTTAATTATTATCTATATTGTTAATTAAATTGACAAGTGGTGATAAATATATATTAATCACAGGGTGATGGATGAAGGAATAATAAAAATAATTTTAAAACTTATTATTAAGTGCTTAATCCATTATATCTCAACCTCATTTTTTATTATTCTAATTATTGACTACAAACAAGATTGAGATGTATTTATCACTCTAAATATATTGACTACAAACAAGGCTGAGATATAATTATTGTCAATAAAAGTTTTATAATTAATCACACAGTGATGAATGGGAATTAAAGTTGCCAAACATTAATTTTGTTTAAATCTCTTAATTAACATTAAATTAGTATAGTTATATGATAATGATAATAATAATATAAAAAATCAACACTTAATAAAATATTATGTAATATTCAAATTATATTTTAAAACTTATTCAAAAGTTGAAATGTAATACTCCACACAACAATATCTAATAACGTAAAAAAAAATATCAAATTTGCAAACTAGTGTTGTTAATGACTTAATGTTAATCTCTCAATAATAAGTTTTTAACGTAAAAAATCAAATTTTTAATAAGTTTAAAAATTAATGTTATTACTACTTCCTTCATCACCGTGTGATTAATATATATTTATCACCATTTGTCAATTTAATTAATAATGTATCAAATAAAAATGTTTAGGAAATTAGATAGATAATAATTAAGTAATAAATATATTTAGGAAAGTATATATATTTTGTTAATTAAAAATAAAGAGTTTCTTAATAAAATATAAGTCTTAAATGTTTGGCAAAAAATGACTTGACCAATATTGACTTTCTTTTTTAGTGATATAGCATTTCTCCTTCACCGCCAGTGTATAGAATCTATAATCGACGGTGCATCAAATATTAATCCAATAAAATATTTAAAAATATAATTACAAGTTGCATAAAACAAAAATAAAATGTAATATTAATAGTATATATAGAAAATTATACTTGATATATTGCTAGGTATCAAGCAAAAAATTATTATTATAATAGTAATTTGATACTGCGAACAGCAACAATGTGCTACTATTTGCAACCACAAATTATTGTTGCAAACAATAATTCGCTTTTCGTAGTAACCTGTTGTTAAAAAAACAGAAAAAATATTTTACAAATATAAATATAAAAATAATAAAAATCAAAATATATAAGTATTTATATGAATATTATGAAACATATAGTACAATTTAACGATGATATACGCAAATTTTGGTTTGTTCATGTATATTTAGGAAGAATTACAGAAAGTTTAGAAGTTACCGAGAAAAGTTATTTGAGAAAGTTTAGAAATCTTGGGGTTGGTGGTTGGATTTAACTATTTATATTTGATAAAGAAAAGTCTACAAAAGTCCTAAAAAGTCTTAATCGAATACCACCCGACTTTTAAAGACTCTTTAAAAATCTTGATTGAATACCGCCTGATTTTTAAAGACTTCCTAAAATTTTGAATAGAATCCCTCCAAACTTTTTTTTTAAAAAATAAATAAGCTCATTCATTTAATCATAAGCTGAAACAATTACAAATAAGATCAATGGAACGACAACTTCCTTCTCCCTTTTGGTGAGACTAAAAAACCTGAAAATATTTGGTCTTTGCATGACACCCGACTCCTTTTCTCTCCTTTATCTCTCTATTCTATGTGTCAAATGGATCAGGAAAAAAAAAAAGAAGAAGTAACATTTTCTTAGGCTGTGTTTGGAAACCCGAAAAATGATTTCTGGAAGTCATTTTCCGGGTTTTTGGTGTTTGGCTACACATGGAAAATTCAGTCAACGGAAAATATTTTCCGTTGACTGGGAAAAATGTGCTCAATCTGGCGAAAAATGACTTCCGCCAAATTTGGGCGGAAGTCATTTTCCGCCCTTTGCTTTTTTTTTTTTTTTAAAGTTTCTGGCGGAACTGGTTTCCGCCAGAAACCATCGCCTTAGTTTCCGGCGGAACCGGTTCCGCCGGAAACCATGACAGTTCCGCCGAAACCATGGCTTAACCTTTTTTTTTTTTTTTTTTAGTTTAAAACATTTAAAAACAAAATTTTATTCTAAATAAAATAATTTAAAAAATATTTAATTATACCATTCTACTCATTTTCGAAAAATAAACCAAACACACCCAAACA
Source organism: Ipomoea nil (assembly GCF_001879475.1). Lineage (NCBI taxonomy): Eukaryota > Viridiplantae > Streptophyta > Magnoliopsida > Solanales > Convolvulaceae > Ipomoea > Ipomoea nil. The sequence goes on along the minus strand of NW_017617241.1, from coordinate 220,369 downwards.
GTTTTCCAAATGCAACCAAACACTGAAAAAGGAAAATGTTTTTCGAAAAATGACTCATTTTCCAAAAGTCATTTTCCTGCTTTCCAAACAGACCCTTAATGAGAGTGCTATTATAGTAGTAAAATATTGAGAGGTGAGTGGTAAAAAAAAAAACACACACACACACATACACAAACCTACAAAGAAAAACAAGTGCTATCTTGTAATTATTGTACTGTTCTTTTTAAAATGTAATGATGTGAACTTTTGATGTTGATTGTTTTTTGTTTTTGTTTTGTTTTATACTTAGAGCATCCACATCAGTTGGGGAGAATTGTGGGATAATGTAAGAGTGATTAGGAAAGAGAGTGTGGGAGGGGAGAGAAAAAAAGAAAAAAAAATCAAAATTGAAAATTTTAAAATAAAAAATGAATGTAAACAGACGCTTCAGGCGCGCCGACTGGCGCGCCGACTGGCGCGCCTGACGCGTCTCCGCCCGGCTTTTTCTCCATTCTGCGCAAAACGCGCTTAAGCGCGCTGATCCTTTTTTTTTTTTTTTCTGCCATTATCTTAACATTTGCAGGAGGATTATTTTTGGTATTATCTTTGCTTCCCATTTGTTGAAGTGCATATTAGTGTACTATTATCTCCCTATTATGCTTTGATGTGGATGCTCTTAGATGCCTTAAACTACAAGGCTTGGCCAGGCTTTGTTGGGGTTGCAGTCAAAAGATGAGGAGCAAGCTAGGTAAAAGTGTAAAACCGAATCTGCTGGTCTGTGTTGCCATGAGTATGGATCACATGCTTCCAAATGATGAAGAAAAGCATGGATATATATATATATATATATATATATATATATATATATATATATATATATATATTGAAAGGTTCCCGTGTGGTTGTGTGGTTATTAATGTGCGTGAGATTTGTACTCAATGTGCGTGTCCACGTAAGAACGGGATGATTTGGGTGTGCCAGTATAGATAATTGCGATGGGTTAATTTGAGTGACACAAAGTGATGTGCACTCGGTAAGGAATTTGGAGGATTTGGGGAGGAGACGGAGGTGGTGGTGATCGTTCTCTCTGAGCTCTGTGACATTGTCGAAAAAGGAGGAGGAGAGAGAATGAGATCCTAGGATTTCTATTGGTTAACTGATACCAGATGAGAGTGGAACGATTAACTCAATCAATAACAGAACAGAAGAGTACAAATATAATCTTAGGAGAGAGAACTAACTATCAGGCTAAAGACTAGATCTCTCACTAAGTTACAAATAACATTATACAAAACTATATAATAAAAGATACAATAAATATATGTCTAACACGTGAGTGTTGTGTCTAATGTGCTTGAGATTTGTACTTAATGTGAGTGAATGTGTAAAATGCAGCAGAAAATATGGATTTCAGCTTCTTCCCCATCCCCAGTAGTCATTGCCTCCCCGATGATGATGCGGAGGTGGGCTATTGTGGTTAAGAATTGTGATGATGATCTTGTACAAATTTTACTGTGAGTGCGTCATTTATATAAACATTCAACTGCACTGAAGGTAGCTGATAATCCAGAATCCATGGCCAAATTGAAGGAAGAAGTAACAAGAAGCTTGGGCGTTAATGTGCGTGAGTTTCTATTATGCTTCCTTCTGAGCTCGTAATTCTGAAATACTCACGCACATTAAGCACAAATCTCACGCACATTAAACACAATACTCAGGTACATTAAGTATCAAACTCACGCATATTAACATCACGCACATTAAGTATAAATCTCACGCACATTAATCAACCGCACAACCGCACGGGAAGCAACAAATGTACCTGATCCCTTCCCTATATATATATATATATATATATATATATATATATATATATATATATATATACTAATAAAAGCCCAAGAGAGTTAGGCCTATAATGGGTAGAAAAAATGGGCGGATATTGATCAAATTTTAATTTTTCCTTAAAGATTTCCTAATTTATCCCTAATGAATATGATTATCCGTTAACTTTTCCGTTAAATATTATCTTTTCCGTTAATTTCTATTAGTTCACCGTTAACTTACTCATTGATTTCAATAAGAAAGATCTTAAGTTCGAACCTCATCCCAATCAAAGTTGGCATAATTAGTACTCTATTTTATTCTTATTAAATTAAATAATATTTTAGTAACAACAATAAAAAATAATACATATGCATTTCTTTAATTTAGAATTATGTGTCTACAATATTGTCTTTATTCAAAAAAAATATATTCATTATCAATAAATTAAATAAGAGAAATAATTTCATTAGTTATATTGTCTTTATTTTTCTCCAATATAAAAATTCTTTATTCAAATTCATCAATTGATTATATTCGCTACATTATCCCTACAATGTCTGTATTAAAAAAAATATTCATTATCAATAAATTAATTAAGAGAAATAATGTTATTAGTTATATTGTTTTTATTTTTTTCCAGTGTAAAAATTCTTTACATTCAAATTCATCAATTGAATATATTCACTACATTATCAATTATCTTTTTTTTGTGCACTATTTTTTTTAATTAAATATCAAAGTTATTATACAAAATAATGCTATATATTTATTTACCAAGTATTTTATTAATATCATGAAAAAATAAAAAAAAATATAATTAATAAAGTCAATCATATCAACTACTTGAGGGATTTGTTGACAAAGAAAGTATTCAAATCACACAACAAATTGAAGTGAGAACTATCTCGTAATGTCTTTGTTTGACAACCAACAGTTATCGGTTAGCGTTAACGGATTTGACTAGTGGAGTATTTAAATCACACAACAAATACTGGTGATAATATTAACTACTTGGGGGGTTTATTAACAAACTAGTTATGACACGCGCTTTGCGCGATTAGACCAATGCCCAATGTGTATTTATAAATTAGTGTTTCTTAATTGGTTAAAGTATTCACATAATATAATGATGAGAGAGAGAGAGAAAATGCGAAATTAATAAAAGATATAGAAATAGTCTTGGTGATTATATATTGTAATAAAAGATAAAGAAATTCGAAATACTCCGAGCATTTAAAATACTTGGATTTATTGTCAAGTACTCTATAGTTCGTCGGGGCAGGTTTGACAATGACATTTGAAATTATGTACCTCTTGTTGGTCTTTAAAGTGCTATCATAAATTTCAATGTCATTATCAAACACTATTGATTGAACCCGAGTTCCATGTATATAGATATAACATTTACAATGATGTTGGTGGTGAATGAAAGCACCTTGATTTGAGTGTAAATAAAGAACTATACATGTCTAATTAATATAAATTAATAAATGACTAATAATAATAATAATAATTATTATTATTATTATTATTATTATTTTATTTAAAAAATAATTATAATCAATAGTATGTACTCATAACAATACACGATATAACCTTTTAATAATAATAATAATAATAATAATAATAATAATAATGAAATGGAAAAATTTTGTATTATGTACTTACAGTTTCATCCTCGAGGATGATGAGCATATACTTTTTCTCAGGCGATTTAATAGCAATCCTTGGTTCGTTTTTCTTAATGACACAAACTTTACAATTTTATCTCACAGTTTGTATGTCAATATCAATTAAGTTTTGTGCATTTGCCATGACTAATATTCTTCCGTCATTGAAAATATGCGCATAAAGAATGTAAAGAAATAATATAATGGGAACCATAACATAAATTGAAAAATCATGGGATTGAAATAATATAAGGAGTAACAAGAAGTATTATATTAATTAATTATGTAGTAATGATAGGAGATTTATATTCATACCTGTAGAATGTCTTTTGAATACTGTGTGTTGCAAAAGAAGTTAGATTTTGTGTTTGTTGAATAATAAGGGTTAATATAGTGTTGTTCTAGGTAGATTAAGGGTGTACTTAGGAATCTATAAAGATTTGTATTGTCAATATCAATTAAGTTTAGTGCATTTGCCATGACTAATATTCTTCCGTCATTGAAAATATGCGCATAAATAATGCAAAGAAATAATATAATGGGAACCATAACATAAATTGAAAAATTATGGGATTGAAATAATATAAGGAGTAACAAGAAGTATTATATTAATTAATTATGTAATAATGATAGGAGATTTATATTCATACCTGTAGAATGCCTCTTGAATACTGTGTGTTGCAAAAGAAGTTAGGTTTTGTGTTTGTTGAATACCAAGAATTAATATAGTGTTGTTCTAAGTTGATTAAGGGTGTAGTTAGGAATCTATAAAGATTTGTATTATAGAATCCTATTAATTAAGTCATCAATATTCTAATTTGAAATTAGGAATCTATTAAGATTTGTATTCTATATTCTAATTATAAATTACAATTGTATAAAGATGGTAATAATGACATGACAAGTAAATATATTTGATATAGTGAATATGACATAATTAGTAAATAAGAAAGTATCGTAATATAGAAATAAATTTCTATTTGTGTATTAATTAATTTTATTACGAAATAATTATGTAAAATATAAAATATTAGGTAAGAAAATTATGATTAAACAAGGAAATCATATTAATTAAGAGATCAATATTCTAATTCGAAATTAGGAATCTATTAAGATTTGTATTCTAATTCGCTAAATTTCTTTTGACAGAATTGTTAAACAGAATTGTTAAGTTTAACAGTGAAAGTTTGGTATAATTTAGAAGAATGAGGTTATATTAGGAATTTAAGTTGGCATAGTACAATTAGGAATGCGCAAAGTACAATTTTGTTGAGCATGTGGCGTACCGACATTTTTTTGTTCCGGTTAAGGGTCTAACAATATTCGCTTTTATTAAAGTTGTAGATAGCGGTTACCAAAAACTGGTAGCTTTAAAAATAATAAGAAAATATAATTAAACCAATCACATTAACTACTTGGGGGGTTTATTGATAAAAAGAGTATTTAAATCACACAACAAATTGAAGTGAGAAACTACCTCGCAATATCATTGTTTGACAATCAACATTTAGCTATTCAATATTAATATATATTTAATATTTTATGCCCTAATTTTTATTTGCTCTCCCTTATGTCTCGTATTTGGTTTCAATCATACCTATACAATTATTTTATTGAAAATTATAATCAATCTTGACTATATTATCATTTGTAAACTTAAAATTACCTATTTAAATAAACAAATTCAATAGTTTCAATTATCTGCATGAACAATTCCAATATAATCTAGCATTGATATATACTTTAAAGTACTTATTTAAAAAACACATTGGATATTATCTCAATCGTGCAATGCGCGTAAAAAACTAGTATATATTATATATATATATATATATATATATATATATATATATATATATATATATATATATATATATATATGCGCGCGCGCATATGCACCAACCATGCCACTGCACACCAGAATACCAGATTCACTGCTAATATTCCATTCTATTTATTCAATGCTGCCTAACATATATCCACCATTATTTTATACTCATTTATAATAATAATTCATATATTTGTTATCATAAATATGCCCTACTGTATTTGCACGAGTTTCTGACCTTGTCTGGGATGAACCGCTTTCTTCATTTATTGGCTAAAGTTCAGAATTAACCCTTATCGATCTCGAAACTTGTACGGCTGTACCCATCTTCTGAGGACATTTCTGGACATCAGACGCTCCAAGTCAGGCGTGATCTTCCTATCTTCTTTATTGAATTTGTTTTTTTGTCCATCAAATACAATAGTATATTAAAACATTATTTATTATGTAATTAAATAATCTTGTAATTTAGTGACACCAAATTACTTAAAAACTTACATAACAGGCTCGATCAAAAATTGTAATGTGTTTTAGTAAATTGAAAAAGTAATTATATTTAAACTTAAATGACAAGCTCGACTAAAAGTTGCAAGGTGTAAAGTTAAATTTAGAGAAAAGGGTCAAATAGGCCCCTAAACTTTACCCCAAAGGTCAATTAGGTCCTTAAACTTTAAAAAAGTTCAATTAAACACTTAAACATGTCAAATTGGGTCAATGAAACTCAAAAACTGGTAAATGACCTGTTATTACAGGTCATTTCAATTCCGGCGACAGATTTCAGCCACCGGTGACGAATTTCGGCCACCGGGGACATTTTCCGGCCGTCCGGTCGTCTTCCATTGGAGAAGACGATCGGACGGCCGGAAAATGTCGTCGGTGGCCGGAATCCGTCGCCGGAATTAAAATGACATGTAATAACAGGTCATTTATCGATTTTTGGACTTCATTGATTCAATTTGACATGTTTGAATGTTTAATTGAACCTTTTTAAAATTTAGGGGCCTAATTGACCTTTAGAGTAAAATTTAGAGGCCTATTTAACCCTTTTCTCTTAAATTTATAATCAGAATTAGGGATGTCAATCGGGCCAGCCCACTCGGTTTCGGGCTAACCCTGTCGGGTTGTCGGGCTAATCGGTTCGGACTAATCGATTAATTAATATTTTATTCACGGATTCGGTTTGGCCCTAACCCTAAACTTCGGGTTGTCGGGCTAATCAGGCGGATTGAACAATCTGAACTAAAATTAGAAACTAAAAATGAATACTCATATTTAGAGTAGGAATAATAGCGGGGCGGGACGAAACGAGAAGTAGCATTTATATATATATATATATATATATATATATATATATTAATTATAATAATTATTTTATGTATGTTAGGTTTCACATCACTCCTATAATAAAGAATAATTTTCAATAGTTCGGGTTGTCGGGCTAGCCCTTTTAATTTCGGGCTAGCCCTATCGGGTATCGGGCTAATCGGTTTCGGGCTCGTCAGGCTAATTTGTTTTATCGGGCTAGCCCGTTCGGGCTATAGCCCTGTCGGTTTCGGTTTTTATCGGGTTCGGGCTAAATTGACATCCCTAATCAGAATGATGTAAAACTCACTTAATCACCTCTTTTGAGACATAATATAATATATTTAATCATTGTTATCTTTATCAATGTCGTATATCTTGAAATCACTCTCCCAAGTCCCAACCGTACATTAAACCTCTGATGAATCCCTCAGTTTACTATAATTTGTATGTCTTGTCTTGTTCGGCTTCCGTCTCTCTCTAGCTTTGTCTCTTCTCGCTCTGCTTCTTTTGTCTCCCGTACCATCCTTAAACACTAATCAAGAAAAAAAAAAAGTGATTTATATGCTGATCGCGAAGTGTTAGTACAGAATAAAGGTTAGCTATGCATCGTTGGTCGGTTCTTTCTCTGTAGAATGCACCTTCGTTTTCTTCCTATTTAAGCAAATTTGCGCGAGTTTTTTGTACCTAGAAGGCTACGAAGAGCACAATGTCGAAGAATCCCGCAGTTTTTCTCCTGATTACGTTAATTCTGCTCCTCGGATGTTCCTCTGCTTCAGCGGCACCTGCTGCCAGTAAGTGTGTTCTTCATTCCCACCCGCAATCCCCTTCTGCAATTTTGGTGTTTTTTTTGGGTTCGTTTCTGCATATTTCGCGGAAATTGTTGGTGGGTTTTCACCAAGTTTGAGTTTTTTCATGTTTTTTTTCGTATTCGCAGAGATTGTTGGTGGGGTTGTCACCAATGTGGCCTCTGCTCTTTTCAAATGGCTGTGGTCGCTCAAATCTACGACGACGACGAAACCAGGTCTGGAACCTTCGAATGCGCGCGCAATTTCGTGAATTCCCATGTTTTGTTTTTCTGGTCGTTCAATGTGGCATTGTGTGAAACAACTTTTGTAAGGATTTGCATTTGTAATTGTCAGGCTGGCAAAACAAATTTCTATAATTTTAGTTGGTTTCATTTCTTTCAGCTGTTTCGACCCGTTCGATGATGAAATTTGAGAGTGGATACACTGTGGAGACTGTATTTGATGGAAGCAAGCTAGGAATTGAACCACACTCTGTTGAGGTTTCCCCAGCTGGGGAGGTCCTAATTTTGGATTATGAAAACAGTAACATCTATAAAACCTCAATGCCGCTTTCGCGCTGTAAGCCTCTTTCCTTCCCTTCTTGACAACATATTTGTTCGCTAAATTCGTCTTTCAATGTTTCATGAAACTGTTAGTTGTGTTTTGTTTGATTTGTTCATGATGTTTGCATATTACAAACTTGTGTTCATTTTCGCCTCGTTGGTAAAGTAATGGTTGCATTTCTTTTTTCAGTAGGATTGCTCTTTCAGCAAGCATTCTAAGAATCCGAGATTCGTTATAATGAACTTTTTGAGTTTGGGTTTCATATTTGCTTTTGTTTGGATGAAGACACTGCTTTTTAAGGTGCCTAAGATGTTTTTGATATGCATACTTAGAATTGTATATCTTTTAGGAGATTGATTATTAGTTGCTTTTGGGACTGTCCCCTTCAATTCCCCGCTTTATTCTTCTTGTTCTTTGTTACAATCATGTGTTGCCCGTCTTATCCAAAAAAGAGAAATTAGTTTGATATGTCTTTACGCCACCTACACTTCAAGATCTTTTGCCTTTTCCTTTTTTCATGTATTTGGTGTAAAACATTCGGGTTTTTTTAGACCATTACTTGTTAATTAGTTTTTTCCTTGATCGAAATCTTCAAATAGTGAGTAAATGTGCTTGAATATAGATAGCCGGCCCAAGTTGGTAGCTGGATCGACTGAAGGATACTCGGGGCATGTGGATGGGAAGCTAAGAGACGCGAGGATGAACCATCCAAAAGGGCTCGCAGTGGATGATGGTGGAAATATATATGTTGCGGATACCATGAATATGGCGATCAGAAAAATCAGTGACACCGGTGAATATCAATGCTGTATCTATCGCGTTTTGGTTGGCCATTGAGTAGAACTTCCGTTTTCAAACATTTCAAGCGTTTCCCTGAAACATATGATGCTAGATGCGAACAACGCTTGTTAAATTTTACGAAGACAATCTGTGATTTCTACAAGGTCAATAAAAAGTGCATTTTTTTTTTTCTGTACACAGGAGTTGTAACAATTGCGGGAGGTGGGAAGTGGGCGAGAGGAGGGGGCCATATCGACGGGCCAAGTGAAGATGCAAAGTTTTCGAACGACTTTGATGTGGTCTATGTTGGAAGCAGTTGTTCGCTTTTGGTTATAGACAGAGGGAACCAGGCGATTAGAGAGATACAACTCCACGAGGACGATTGTCCTAGTTACCAGGACGATGACAACAATATCCATCTAGGTAATGTTACGAAAGTAAAGGGAAAGTTTCTGAATGTGCTGTTGTATATTGTCTCAAACTGTCATATAGAAAAGAGAATACAAAGCCCTATTTCTGCCTAATCTATAGAGATTCCATATATCAAATATATTCCGTAATAGGTAAAAACCGAACTTTTTAGCTCCTCTATATGCAATGTTTTACTGATTATAGACAGCAACTTAGACACATTTCCGCTTCATCGTTGCAGGTACAGCACTGCTTGTCGCAGCTGGTTTCTTCGGTTACATGCTCGCATTGTTACAACGTAGAATTGGAGCCATGTTTTCGTCTGACAGAGTAAGCATTATAGTTATAGCCTTAATGTGTTAACTAATATTGCGTTTTCAAGGATTAAGCGCCTTAGTTATATCGTTTATAGGATCCTCGAGCTCCTACCCGAGGCATGCCCCCAACACCATATCAGCTAAATGCTACGCCCGTAAGGCCTCCCTTAATCCCACCCGAGGATGAATATGAGAAACCCGAAGAGAATGTATTCGTTTCAATAGGGAGGCTCTTTGCCAACACCAGCTCGTCGGTTTTCGAAATCTTTGGAGGCCTATTCTCGGGGTTTAGAAAGAAGCCTTATCCCCACCATCACCTCCAGCACCACAATTACCCTTACCCTCACAAGCAACCAAATCCTTGGTCAATGCAAGAGAGTTACGTAATCCCACGCGAAGATGAGCCCCCGCCCTTAGAACCCCGAGACCCTGCCCCGAGAAAACCATACCCTTATGTGTCTAAAGACCTGGAGAGGACCCGGCACTTCAAGCAAAGCCGGTCCAACAACTACGGTGGATGGACCGGGGAGTTCCAACAACCGCCCCCCCAGCTTCAACAATTGCATCACCAGAAGCATCACTCCCCCAGCCCCCAGACTTTCATCGAGCAAAGCTGCGAGACGACCAATGAGATCGTGTTCGGAGCTGTCCAGGAGCAAGATGGGCGCCGCGAAGCCGTGGTGATCAAGGCCGTCGATTACGCTGACCCTGCTTACAACCATTACAACATCCGATCCAGGTACAACTATAACACCACCTACTCTCATGGTTATTGAACAACTCTTTGCCTAAAATGATAGAAAATCACGAGAATGTGTAGTAGACAGGAAGTTTCTTACCTCGATGACTGCTACCTGGTTCATGTAACATATATGATTGTGAAATTCATATGATATAATTAAGGTTTTTCAAATTGCTTTGGTGACCCATTTTCATTCATATATACTGTGTGTTGAGTCATTGTGCAATCCAACTATCAGTTTAAGCTTTTAGTTGAGATGGAGCACATGCTTCAATTTGGTATCAGAACCAGTCAGGACCACCCATAAGCGACTACAGTCCACTGTTGCTTCAACTATCAACTTAGGCTTTTAGTTGAGATGGAGCACATGCTTCAATTATGTGAACCATATAATTGACAAGGAATTGAAGCAGCTTTTTATTGGTTAGACATCTTTCAAGTTTCAACCATTATATAACAGAATGACAAAAACACAAGGGCCCAGATGTTCACAACTGTACTAGAACCAAACAACTTAGTATTAAAATACAACATTAATAATATAATGTTGCTGCTCTCTGCAAATTTCAACCTGTCTTCTTCTTATATGCACTCTTCTCAGCCGTTTAATTTCTTTCTTGCAAGCACAATCCAGTCCCCTCCAGCAAGCAAAATAATTGATCCTATTTGCTCGATCAGATCAACACCCAAACATAATACACTTGAACCATGAAATATTTTCATGATCTAATTACGAAAATGAAAATAAAAACTTGAACTTGATCACCCACAACAAGAAAAAACAAAAAATTTAATGAATTTTTCAAACATATATATAATACAAGAGCAGCTGCTAAATGTAAGAATAAAGAATCCATCTGATACAATCACTAAAAAAATTGAGTTCGAGTTCGACTCTCATTTTCCATTCCCTCTCGAGCTTTTCATCAGTGATGAGGGCGATTGTGTACACCGTGTCCAGCCCCGGGGCTGGGACCAGAATTCTTAATGTCTTTGAGAGAGGGAGCTCTGTCAAAGCCACGAATGTTGGCTTCTTGGCGGGAACAGTGGAGGGGTTTGCCGCCATGGTTGGCGTTGAGATGGCGGGAGTTAATGGAGGCGACGAGCAAAGAGAGGATCAAGAAACCGAGGAGGAGTTGATGGTGGCAAGGTGGTGGTGCCATGAGTGGGTGGCGATTGGATTGAAGGTGAAAAAACACGTTTGTGTTGTGGATTTATAAGATGCATGTGAAGAAGGTTTGATTGACTTTTGGGAATAAAACAGAAGAGAAGTGATGGAACACGTCTTGGTTCAACATCAGAGGACATTATGGCAAAATGATTTGCATATATGGTGACTTGGAAGCCAAGCCAAAGGCTCAGCACAGATACATCCTCTTGAGAATGTACGTAATGCATGACAGCCTTCCTTTATTGTCTAAGGTTACAAGGCGGCGAGATTTACCTGGTTCCCCTCGTCACCCAAAAAAAAAACCCTTCTTAGGTTTGGGGAGTAATGAGACACTTGTACCCTCCGTTAATGGATAGTGTCAAATGGATTCCGTAGGATAATATACAGATTCGGGTAGCCTATGGAATATAGATAGTGTTGAGCAAAGGCCGGTAAAAGGTCGTGGTTGGGGAATTGTTGGGCAAGGGTCAATAAAGAGTTTAAAAGGTCAAATTCAACACCCAACGTTGCGAAAATGTGTGACAGTATAAAGATCGAAATAAAGTTACACATTCGCTACTAATGTTTGGTGCTGACATGCTTCTCACCACGTATGGCGGAGTCAATGGCTCGCAAAGAGGTGCGGTCCTGGCTCAGAGATAGGGGGTACGTGGTGGCTGTCGAGTTGCTCACTAGTGCCTAGATCAGCAAACACATTAGCTCATAGCTACGGCCTTTGCTCAGGCTAGTCCATTCCCCTGACTCTATTTTGGCTTTACTACAGAAATCTATATATACAGCCTTTTACTTTCAAAAAAAAAAAAAACTTTTAAACTTTTGGCATAATGATAAACACTTGATCCTGATAGTGTCAAAGAGGCTCAATAGAGTAATACTCATTAGGGTTTGACTTTAGAAATGGCTGAACAGGAAATACCCGGCCCTTTAACATTCCTACTTGCTGTAATAACAATTCCAAAACTTGGTCATTTCAGTTGGTCACGTAAGTGGGCTTGTTTTGGATTAAATCCATTTGAGATGGGCTTAATCTTGAGAACATGCATAATCCAGAAGTAACATATCCCCGTTTAAGCAACTCATATGTATCCAGGTTTAAGCAACTGGAAGATTGGACAGCACAGTATCCTATCCAGGACAAACACAGGTTGTCGTTGTCGCATACAAAGACCACATGCACCATCAAAACCCTTGCCTGCGAACTGCTACAACAGACAAAACCTACGTACACCAATCCATGATTCCCCATCATCATTGAAGGTTTTGCCGTCAGTAGTTCAGAAGTCTCTACCGCCCAATTATGGACCACTTAAAACAACCATTATATTATACTTTGTGGGGTTATATTAGTTGTGTTCTTCATACTATTATAAATTGTTGTGTTCTTCGTATTTTGGGTGTGTTTGATAAATAATTGTTAGTTGATAGCTGTTAGCTGATTAAGATTAATGATTGTAGAAAGATGTTTGATAAATTAGTTATTAGTTGATATAGTGGTCAAATAAATCAAAATTAACTGATAAGTTAATTATGGTACTAAATAAAACGTTTATTCATGGGATAATAATTCGAATCGTAATATCACTTCATTGATAATACTCGAATCTTAAATCATAATTGAAAAAAAAAAAATTGACTTCTTTTTACTGATTAATAGTGGGTAAGTGAGTGGGGCGGGGTTATGATAGAAGATTGAGAAATGAAAGAATATGATGTCAAACTTTTTGGACCACCATCTTGTTCTTCATCCACCTCTGAATTTCATGCCATAGATATATCATCCATTATGGTTTATGAACAACAGTCAACCTCACTACCAAGTTATTCCAACCAAAGTTGGCTTAGATTCGAAATATATCTACTGGAAATTCTGAAATTTCCGACCACCTGAAAGTTATCTTAAATCAAGTCGAAAGTCTTGTTCCGACCACTTTTGGTATTCGGAAAAACCCTTGTTGCTATTTCCGACCACTTTTTGCTTTCAATTTGATTTAAGATCACATTCAGATGGTCGGAAATTCAATAATTTCCAGTAGTGATATTCCTTCCAGATTAAAAGGATTGAACCCCAACTCGATCTCACCTATCCCACACTAAAACCTTAGCCTTTAGTAAAAGAGATAAATTACAAGATGTCTGGACGGTTTACTGGCTACTCCAAAATACTTGTACATTGGTGCCCTATTCGTTGCCAACAAAGCAGCGCTCACAACTTTCTTTAGATTGGTCAATCAACTGAACTATGTCTCAGGTCTCAAGGGCAAAATATACAATCAGTGCATTCAAAATGGAGTTGTGAAGAGAGAGAGAGAGAGGTATGGTGGATGACAACTACCAAATCAATCAAAGAAAGTGCAAGAAAGAAAGAAATCTCCTCTCTGTTGGCAAGGAACTCCCAGTAAAGGAAAGAAATCACCTTTCTATTGGCAAGGAACACAAGTATTGCAGCTAGTTCAATATGTTTATGGACACGATTTTGTCCCCCTTTCTTGTGTTGTCAAGTATATTTTCTCCGATCCTTCACATCATATTGGCTGGAAATTTAAAATTTTAATGAAACCCGAAAGAAACTGCACACCTAACTCACCATCAAACTAAAGAAAAATATTCTATAAAGGACAAGTTCTTCTAAGAAAGAAACTGGTTGTCTGTATATGTAAATGAACAAATATAAAAAGATTGGATAGATGGTGTGAAGCAAAAGCTCCACTTTCATCCATGTTTGAGGCAAAATTTATGCAAAAATTGCAACTGGAGTGGCATCTAAGCCGTAATCGTTAACAAGTCAAAGTAGCTGTTCATGACGATACTGATCAGAAACTCTTCTGAACCAAATCACGACAAAAATAGCAAAAATCCACTAACTCATTGTGAGAAGGCATTAGGCACAAGCCACTACGATTTAATTAACACTTACGTTTTCCAAAAGACAACTCTACTACACAACCTCATGGATCCCACCACCATTATAAACATACACAAAAAAAGATGACCCCAGACAAAAGATTGTGGCCAAAGTACCCACAAAAGGAGATCATTAAAGAAGAAGAAGAAAAAGAAAGGGATAGCAAATACATCAACAGTAACAAAGACGCAACAAGAAAAGGTGTATAATCATGGCCAGATTCGAAAACCTATATATTGTTTTTCATAAAGGGAATGGATAGATGTCCATCCTGTCAAGACCCAGGGACCTGGAATTTTTTATTTTTTTTTCGTAATTATAAATGAGATGTGAAGCACCGATCGAGTGGTTACCATAACGAGAAGAAAACTGTTGTTGGGTCACTACACCCACACTCAACCTTTTGACCACTGAGCTATGCCCTGGGGTTGACCTATGTTATCCTCGATTCAATGAAATGTGGCTTTCATATACTCACTCTTCATGAGCTTAACTAGAAACATTGTTCGTCAATCTAGTTGACCCAAGACATGATCAGAAAATCGTTCCATGATAATCAAGACATTAATTATAAATTAAGTAGGAATTCAAGACATTTCTCAATTTGATAGAATCCAAATTTCAAAAAAGAACCAAATAACACTGAGATTGGACCCAACTACAGATCTACCATGTTATAAGAGGTTACCGTTTCTTTTTTCCTTGAATTAGCAGCTTAAAACTTTCAATCGAAGAGTCAATGAACCGTATTAAGGAAAAAAAAAAAAGAACCAAAAATAAAAAATATACCAGAAGAACACTTTACTTGCCTTCTGCTCGACTCATCCATTGCGAGACCATATCAAAACGAGGAGGATCTTCCACATTGGAGTCCGACGAACTTGCAAATTTTCCTAGCCAAATCTTTGACATAGAGTAGCTATCGGTTTTTGCACCAATACCTATCCTTCTCCCATCCCCTTCAGCATCGTGGAGCGAGAGATAAGGATCCTGATCTCTTGATTTCACACGTTTCGCATCACCAGCATTTCTTCGACTGCTCAATGGTACCCTGAGGTTAGTGTCACCAACCACATATTGATACGAGCCCATCGAATAGCATCTTCTAGCATCCAAGTTACTACTGCTAGTCTCCCCTTCCCACTGAACTGTCAGATTATTTAATTTACGGAACTTCCCAAGTCTCACTGGAAAAGTGCCCTTCTCTACTACAATTTCCTTTAAATCGCTTGTTTTCTGACTAATAGAATTCCCGTTATCCCCGTTGTTCTGAGGACATCCATCCTCTTCTCCTAGTCCATCGTAATCAAACATGGGGTTATCTATCGAAAACCCACCATTGAAAAGGGCTCCTCTGCAGAGAGGACAAGTGGAGTTGGATAGGAGCCAAGTATCAATGCAGTTGATATGAAAAGCATGGCCACAAGTTGGAAGCAATCTCAACTTATCCTTCTCCAAGAATTCACCCAAACACACTGCACAATCGAAGGGCTCTTTAGGACCCACAATCTCTTTGTACATGAACACGGGAAGGGCATCGATAAACGCCTGATCTAGACCGGAGTCATGGAGATGGAAGAGCTGCTGCAACTGTCTCTGCAGGGCATCAGAGGTAGAAGCCTCAGGATTCCCATCAAACTCGGCCGAAGAAGAAGGGTTCTTGACAAGAAACCTAACCAGCAAGTGCAGGAGACCAGATATGAAAAACAGGACAGCCAATATGACTATAATGAACAGCACTGCTGGGCTAATCTTGTTCCCAGGAGAACTTGGTTGTTGTCTCTGAAAACTTCCAGAAACCGGAGGGGAGTATGTCAAGACACCATCTTTGTGATACTCAACCCAAGAATTCTGCTCAGATAACCATCTTGGCTCCCTAAATCCCCCCATTGAACAGATCATCTTGTCTCATCCGAAGAACCCAAAATCAAGCTCCTCCTTAAATCTCCAACCGACCCACAAATCACACAGCCACAAAACTTAATCTTACATTCGAGGCAAACATTTGCTTCATCAAAAGGGCACACCCACAAGGTCGTGTGTCACGAAAAGCAGCTAATTTCTTGATTTCTTTATTTTAAATTTTTATTTAATTCCCCAGACTCACAGGTTGCGAAATAATAAGAGAAAACTATGACACAGCCACTGAGAACATGATAAAGGTTGAAACTTTACCTCACTAGATCCCCATAAAGCCACCAGATAAATGTCTTACGCACTGCCAATCTCTTTAACGCATAGCTTCTCTGGAATTGCAGGCCATGGACAGAGGACTGAAATTTTGAATTCTCAATCCCTCTCTCTCTCTCTCTCTCTCTCTCTAGAAATGCTTACACACTGTGAACATACACAGTCATATGCAGGACATTCATATGTGAGAGAGACAATATAGTGGTCGAGTGCTAACAAGCGGAGAAGGAAAGTGCCAAAGCCCAGTGCTGACAGTCGTCGCTGCTTCCCAAATAAACAGTAAACAATTCCAAAAAGAAAAATGGGAAAAGGGCCGAACTATACGTGCGGAGAGAAGCGCGTGTGTTCTCGTCGCGGGAATGATATCTGGCCCACTAATAGGCCCAAATATGATATGGGCCAATCATTATTGTGTGAATCATGGTTCACACGGTAATTTATATCGTGCACTAGGGCGTGCACTGTATTGTGCGCCTTGAGGCAAAATAACGTTGTTTCACATAATTGTATAAAAAATATACATAATTGTATAAACAAACACACATAATTGTATAAAAAATACACATAATCACGTCAACTCTCTATCGCGCCTCCCAAAACAACGTTGTTATGGGAGGCGTGGGGCATACAGTGCTACGCGCGCCGTGGTGCAGGGTATAACGATTATGTTCACACATGTGTAAATCATATTATCAAATAATGTATATTTATTACATAAATAATATATTTTTAGTATATTCAAAATGTATATTATATTTATTAAAAATACATTATTTGAGTACTAAATGTTTTCGATGCGGGAATGAGATCAGGCCTACTAGTAGGCCCAAATAAGATCTGGGCTGAAAAGCAGCCCGCAATGAACTCATTATGGCCTTTCCTTAAAGACAAATGACGACATTACTGTATTCATAACTCCATCAACAGCTAAAAGGAAAATTATCACCCAATTTAATGATTTCTTAAAGTGTCCATCAAAATTTTGAATATTCAAATTATAAAACTGATTTATAGTTAATTAGTTTTAAAATGTTCTGGCGTAATTAATGGTATTAATGAGAATTATGGTGTGTTTGGTTCGTATATGAGAATCGCAATCAGAATGAGAATCAAAATACTTGGTAATGGACTAATGGTAATGAGTTTTGGTAAAATTATTTTGCATGTTCGGTAGTAGGGTGAAATTGGAATGATTACTAATATTGTTGTTTGGTTATATATGATCCTATAATGAAAATAAATGTTTTAAAAATACAAGAAGAAAAAATCAAGACAAATGATTCTAATATAAAGACATCCAAAGCAAAAACAAAAATCTAAAAGCAATAATCAAAATTTAAAAATCAAGTTTAGAATGAAACCCTTATTTTATTACGAGATGAGTTTTTTAATTAAGGGGTAATCAAATCTCATTCTACAAAGCTGTGAACTAAACAATAACTAACAATAACTTTGATTCACATTCGTGATAACTAAATCCATAAACCAAACACACCCTAAAATAACAAATGAATAAACACAAGATTAATTGCATAGAGGTGTAATAGTATAGTATATTTCAAAGTTTAGTATTGTGGTCGTTCCTTCCTTACATAGCACAAGGTAAATGATCTTGAGGATATAATCTGGATGAAAGACAATAATATATACGGCTCCAACGCCATTGCTGACCTGCATTTATTAATTTGTTAATTAGTACTTACTGCACAAACCAACCAAATTAAAGGGAGAATGGAAAAGAGTTAAAGCTAGCTTACGAAGACGAAGATGTCGAATCTAATGCAAGCATAGGCTGCCCAGATGATTCCATTAGTAAATTTGTTGAAAATAAAGCTAGATCCATACCATTATACAAAATGATGAAAGTGATTCCACAATTGTAATAATAATAACTCTAATACAACACTCAAGCCAAGACCCTAATTCTACCACAAAAATTAGTTCATGAATGGAGGTTTGGCCCCAACTTAAGTACCACTCCACAATCTCTTGTGGAGCCGATGTGGGATCGTATCAAATTCTCTTATGCGCGCACATGAGGGTGCCAGCAACAACAATAAGTTGTATTAGGAGCAAACCCGCCATTTTCCCCTCAAAACACTACTCCAGGGGAAAATGGCGGGTTTGTTCGTAATACAACTTACTGGTCTTGCTGGGATAGTTGCTGGCACTCTCATGGGCGCGCACACCATCGACAAAAGAACCACAATTGTGGTCACTTTCTATTCTTTTCATCATCATTTTGTATGGCTCACCTCTCTCCATAATGGTATGAATCTATACTAACTACCTCTGTGGTTCATGTTCAGTTGAATCACCATGATTTACATCCTCCCAAATGCTCTGTCGGGCCGGGATGTGGAGGGTCCTTAGGATTGGGGTTCAACATTTTGAAAGAATGAATCTATACTAACTTTATTTATAGACGAATCAAAAACTAACTTTACCCCATACACATTCTGAGTGCCAAGTAATGACAAATTAAATTTGATATATGGCTTCAGTTACAGCGATATGATGGATGGATGGGAGTTTCCAGGTGTGATGATGAGAGCGGAATTGAAAGTGGAGATGAGATGGCATATATATATATATATATATATATATATATATATATACTACTACTGCGATTAATTAACTAGAGTTCGTTTCTGTATGACTAAACTAATTTCGATCAGTAGGAGACTCATTCTCTATGCATGTTAGCATTGTTATGTTTGCTAATAAAATAATGTTACATAATGCCAAATTTGTGGAATGAAAAGTTTTGTAGGATCGGAGTAGCATTATTACCTATGCATTTTGATGAGGGGCAATATCGCTTGGTATACTCAACTGGTTAGTCACAAGAATGACCTATGCAATGTAATATATATGATGAGACAAATTTAACTCTTCTTATAAACAATTTATTACTTTTATAATCATTATTCCAAAAGGCTGAACCCCAACCCTAAGGGCCCCCTATACTCCGATACTTTTATAATCATGTAATTATAGTTAATAACTACTCGTGTTCTACAAGAAATTCATCTTCACACAAATATATAATAAGATATATAAGCAAAGAGTATGATATTGGAAAAACACATCATAGCAACTATTCCTCTTTATAATTATACATAAATACTAAGCCCGCATGGGTAGCTGGTCATAGAGGTGAAACTTTGGAAGAATTATACATAAATACTTATTGAATATAATTTACACGTCAAAAAAGTACTAAGTACCTAATGGTTGACAATGTCGTCCATCCAATCGCTATCTGAATGTATATATGTTTCCATTGTTTTCGTTCGTTTACTATTGATTATGTTATAATGTAGTATTATGCTTTCCGTGACGTCCTATTTGAGGGAGTCCACACTTATACTGCTTGATAGGCCTTTGGCTCTACCGACTGCTAATCACACTAACACGAGATACATCCATAGACCTCTCTTCCTCCTCTCTTATACCGTTAATCATCACCGCAACTTGGTTGATGGCGGGCCTGGCCGGCGGGGAACGATTAACGCAACTCACAGCAACCTGCAAAAGATTAACCATCCTCTCTTCATTAGCCCCTTCTCTGATCAATGCCCTGTCGAAAACTTCAACCGTCCACTCTTCTCTCAGCACTGAAACAACCCAACTTGCCACATCCATTTCGTCGGCCACCAGCTTCCCTGTCAGTAGCTCCAGAAGAATCACCCCCAAGGCGTACACGTCTTGTGTGAAGTCTGCTGTTGCGGCTTCGGCGGCGGGCTTCAGGCCGTACTCGCTTATGCGTGGCTCCATGGTTTGTGTGAGCAGGATGTTCGAGGATTTGAGGTTTCCGTGCGGGATAATTCCAGTTCCGGCGTCGTTTTTGAGCTCGCCGTGCATGAACGCCATGGATTCGGCTATGGTGGCCGCAGTGTTGAGTCTGCTAATCCACTCAAAAGCTTCCCCAGTTCGGGTTCCTGTAGGGAATTCAAGATCATATCGAATTTGAGTAATTAAAGGCTGGGTTTAATTTCTTGAAATTGATGGATATACTGGGCCCGGAACGAACGGGTTCGGAGAGACGGACCCAAGACGTTGCAACTCGAGATACGTCTCGGCCCAAGCCCCTTGGGCCATGATCAAGTCGGCCCAAGCAACTCGGCTAGGGGCCGAGTCCCGCCGTGGACAAGCTCGTCGTCATGGACCTCGGCTACTGCCGAGTGGGTCCATGGGGAACTCGGCCATGCCGAGTGGCCTGACTTTGGACCCGGTCTCGAAGGGGACGCGGTTAAAGCGGCCCGATCTAACTACCCTCGATTTTGGGGGTGTGGTTGGGGGTTTAATTGATATAAAAACCCCCCGTCTTGTCTTAGCAAGGACACTTCATTCCTGACACACTACTTTATAGTTATTATTGTCATAATCAAGCTTTGTAATAACTTATTAGCGATACTTAATATCCTTGCGATCTTAACAAGGACACCTTCCCTGCGACCTACGGTACCTGCGGCTTGACGATATTCTTGCGTTATATTTATTTATTTTATATTACGTTTTTATCTAGATTTACTGATTCGGGTCCATCCGAGTTAATTAAATCCATCCAATCTTGAAGAAGTAAGGAATGAATGATAGTTTACCTTGTAGGCGTCTTAGAAGGCTGCCATTATTCTGATATTCAAAGACTAAAAGCTTTTCTTGGCTGGAAGAATAGAAGGCCATGGCCGACAAGACACTGCGGTGTTTAGCCTGGTCCAATCGCTGCATTCTGGTCTTGAAATCACGGCTTGATATCTCCCAATCCTTGATTCTTTTCACAGCCAAGATCATCCTAGGATTCTCACACATAACCTTATATGAACTCCCGCCCTTTCCTCTCCCAATCAACTCCGCCGGCGAATTCAGTAGATCCTCAAATTTCAGCCCGTTCACCTCCGGGCTTGTCAGAACCACCAGCGCGTGCGACGGCGGCGCCGCCATCTCCGATGAGAATTCCGATGATGTTTCCGGCATGTTCTTTGATGTTTTTATGAAATCAGTGGATGCTGACATAGGATTATCAGTGAAATCATCGCTGTCTTCCACGGCTGCAACTTTTTTGTTAACATCGCGGGATTCGGCGGGTTGATTCTTCCTGCCATTTCTCCACAGCCAGAGACAAATTCCAAGAAGAACAGCCATAGCTAACAGGAAATAGCCAGAAAACATGAGAATCTGATCAGTCGAAATGTGTTTCTTCGGCTGCGATTCCTCCATCGTCTGATCACCCTTTCCTGTTTGCAGAACATGAAAGATGATCGAAACCAAGCATCCCAATACAAGACTATTATGCTTCATTTTGCACCATACACAAACTTATTCAACTGCAAATATAATGCAACATCTAGTACTAACAAGAACTTATATACTATCCCGCACGGGCTTAGCTCACTTATTCAGTAGGTCAAGAAGTCAAGGTTTGAACCCGTCAGCAGCAGTAGTGTGGAGATTATGTCTAACTAAAGTGGACAGAACTTGTTAGTAGCAGTGTGGGATTATGTCTGTCTAAAGTGGACAGATACCTTCTAGGTACCCCACCAACATTTGACCGGTCTATTAAGCTATTTAGTCACCTGATTTACATACTCCCAAATGCTCTGTCGAATCGGGATATGGGTGGTCATTCGGTTAGAGATTCAACATTTTGAGAGAAGAATTTATATACTAGACAACCCCAATTAAATTAGTCAGATTATTTGCTTAGTGATCATGAGATTTCAAATTCTACTCCTAGTAGTAGGTAACTATTTGTCTTCTTGTGATCTTTTGTCGACTGGAGTTATAAAATCAGGTTTACTCAATTCATATCATTGAATACTAATTGCGAGTTTAATAATATATTTTTATGTAGGGCAAGTTAAAAGATTTTAACACGACAAGGATGTCATGACATAGCCGTCTGGGGAAAGCTACAATGGTGTTTTCAAAATATTATTTTGTTGTCATTATTGTTGTATGGTTGATTGACACAGTCAAGCTGGAACTTGGAATTAGTACATAAAACTACTTGAAGATGGAGAGAGATTTGGCTGTTGGCAATGGAGCGCCGGCAGGTTTTTACGTCACTGTCATCGTCGTAAGAATATTTCATTAAAACGTGACGACTTATATTTACAATAAACAGAAATGGTCCAGACAGATCGATGAAATCATTAGTGGTATCAGATTCCAATCCCGTTGTGTATTCTTGGCTTCTTGCTCCATGTACTCTTCTAACTACTTCGATCAGTGCCACAGATCAAAATTTTAATTCTAATGATAAGATAAAATTAAAATATAAAGATATAATTAAAATATAAGCATATATTTAAAGTGTGTTAAGGAAAAATCAAATTAAAATATAAATATATTTAAAGTGTATTAAAGATTTAAGCAGACAAAGTGACTTGTGGTCCACTGGTACTGGGTTGCTCCCTTAAGTGGAGGTGAAAAGTTTGAACCTAATTTGAAGCAAGTAGTGTGTATATATGGTATTCCCTTCCTTATAATAATAAAAAAAAAAAAGATATCCCCTTATAATAAAATAAAAATAAAAATAAAAATAAAAATTCAGCAGCCAAACACCTTGTGCTCAGATGACTATTTGATTTCCATAAAAAAAAATATTACCTTATAAAAATGACAAATGTGATAGCGTAACAATAATTAACAATTAAAACTATAATTAACTTAGATGAATGTATGTTGGCAATTTATATCCTACACCACGGCGTACATTGCACTATGCGCCCAGATGCAAAACGACGTCGTTTTAATTTTTTTTTTTTTTGAAATTTCTCGCCCCAGTGAATGGCAGTAGGCTTTTCTTTAAAAAAAAAACCCGCTGTTCAAGAATGTACATAATGTTATACTTGAATACACATAATGTTATAACAAAATATACATACTCTTTTTAAAAGATAATACACATAATCTAACATAATACATAATAAACATAAACTTTTAACATAATACACATCAACTCTTAACATAATACACACAAATTTTCTGATTCGGATGTACATAATTATATAAAAATAATGTACATAATTGTATAAAAAAATACACATAACTGTATGAACCAATACACATAACGTAGTGAACGAATACACATAACGTTGTGAACGAATACACATAATCTCAGCAACTTCCTACCGCGCCTCCCAACACGACCCCAAAACGACGTCGTTTTGGGAGGCGCGCGGCGCACAGTGCTATGTGCGCCGTGGTGTAGGATATAACGATTGATGTATGTTTCAATTGTGGGCTAAGGCTTCATTGATATGGGTTTCACAATCTTTAAGCCTACTAGTGAAGGAGACTTGAGCGAATTATTCTTCATTAAATGCGACCCACGTGACACCCACGACGATCAGTGGGCAATTATGGGCCCATAAGAGGAAGTCCACATTGGCCCATTACAAACTCATCATTTGTTGTAGGGTCCTCGACATTACTCTAAATCAAATAAATTGGATTAACCCAATATAGCTTCAAATAATTAGTAAATGAATTGTTAACACAATTGTTAATGTTTATATCGCGGACCATAATAGTAAGATAGATTTTTAATACATATTATATTTTAAGTTATTTTTAGTCATTAAATGTTTATTTTGCATTACAATACATTAAAAATGAATCTACGGTCTACTAAAAATATAAATTTATATCAAAATATAATGAATCTACTAAAAATAAATGAATAGTATATAAAGAGTTAATGCTCAAAATCGTCCTCGACTATAGTGGTTTTTCTCAATTTCGTCCTAAACGACTTTGGTGACCCAATATCGTCCCAGACTTTTGTGTTTCGCTCAATTTAGTCCCAGACTTTTGTGTTTTTGCTCAATTTAGTCCCTCATTTGTTATTCTGTCCATTTGGTGTTAAATAAATAGACAAATCAGTAATTTTAATATTGGCATCTCTTTACTCATAGACATGTGATCTGCGAAATCCCTTTTTTTTATGAATTACTCCCAGAATTACTCCTAAAACTGCGAATATAAAATTTGATTTGCAAGGTCCGGGAGTAATTCTGGGTGTAATTCGTACAAGAAAAAGGAATTTCGCACTTCACAAGTTGAAAGTAAAGAGAGATCAATATTGACATTACTGAATTGTCCCTTTATTTAACACCAATTTGACGGAATAACAAATGGAGGACTAAATTGCGCGAAACACAAAAGTCTGGGACGATATTAGCACCAAAGTCGTTTAGGACGAAATTGAGAAAAATCACTATAGTCGAGGACGATTTTGGGTATTAACTCATATGGGAAATGGAAAAATCACTATTTTGGTCCCTCAATTATTTTTCAACTATCAATGTAGTCTCTAATTTTCAATTTTAACTAATTGATCATCGAATTGTGTAGAATTTCGTCAATTAGACCTATCGATGATCAAACTGATAAAATTTTTAAAATGAAAAAATCGTCATTTTGGTTCTTCGGGGGGGTTTAATTGACGAAACTTTAAACAATTCGAAGATCAAATTAGTTAAAATTGAAAACTAAAAACTACATTAACAGTTGAGAAACAATTGAGGGATCAAAATTGTGAGTTTTCCTATGACAAATGAACATATATTAGTGTCCATTTTGTAAGGTCGACTCTATAATGAACAATATAATTTGCCTACAAGTGTAAGCTAGATCAGAAATTTGTGAAAGATAGACAACTCTAATCAAGTATGTTAGAGAATTAATTTGATAATCATAAATTTTTGAATTCAATTTAATGTGAATTTCTGTATTAATTTTTATATTTGAGCCAGTGGACACCCATGTTTAGACTAGTGATTCAGTAACTCAAATAAAGTTTGCAAACGATTAAGAATGGAACGAAATCTATGAAAAGTTACCGTTGTCACTTTGCACAAAAAAGGTAGGCGGTTGAATTGCCTACCCGACAAACATTCTAGAAACCAATAATTGGAATTGGAATGTTTATATATATTTCGAATACTTTTGCAAAAATCCGAATGGTAACTCGTGATTTTAACAGTTTTTATTGTTATATTTATCAGACAATATAAGGTTCTGTTAATTACTTAGTATATATACATAATATGTTATTGGATTATATAAAATGATCGTTGGTTATAAGTGGTCAGAAATTATTTAAATTGTAAAATTAAAAAAAAATTTATAGTAGAGCTAGATTTATCATTGCAACTTATAAAATTGGTGCGGCATAAATATATAGTCACGCTTTTCTTGTGGTTTTTTAATTTTGTTCTATTTAATTTTTTCACTATGTGAACAAAAAAGAATAAAAAGTCTAATTTATTACAATTTGATACATTTCTCTCTTATGATGTCAAGAAAAATCACAATATTTTTTATTTTGTAAATACAACAATAATTTATCTCGTGATCTTTAAAAATGCCAAGCATCTTTCAATAGATTACAAAGTTATTAGGCAAGGACTTGTCAGCCTTATTTGGCAATTTATTTTTCAACCCAATTGGAGATTTATTATTTTTTGTTGAGAAATGGTAAAATACACCCTTCAACTTTACGTAAAAAGCCAATAAGATCCTTGAACTTTTGAAAGTTATAATTAGATATATTAACATATTAATTTAGCACATCAAGACCTAAAAATCTTAATAGTGACATGAAATAGCAAGTCAATAATGTAATGAGAGATGTCTGGCAAAATTCCGACTAAGGTGTAACCAACATGTCACCGGAAAACGAGACCAAATTGGTCGTTGTCTTCGTCGACTGGGGAAGGCGACCGAACCGGTTACCTTCTTCGTCTTTGGAGATGGAGACCGGTTCGGCCGCCTTCTCCGGTCGACGGAGATAGCGACTCATTTGGCCGCCTTCTTTGGTCGATGTAGATCGCGACTGATTCGGTCACCTTCTCCGGTTGATGAAGACAACAACAAGTTTGGTTGTTTTTTTCGGAGACCTGTTGGCCGTGCCTTCGCCGGAATGTCGTTGGAGCTCTGCTGATGCATTATTGACCTGCTATAGCAGGTCACAATTAGGATTTTGCGCATTGTGCAATTAATATGTTAAAGTGTCTAATTGTAACTTTCAAAAATTCTGGGGACTAATTGACTTACACAAAGTTGGAGTTGTATTTGATCATTCTCCATTTTTTTGTTTATTTCAATTTTAGAAGTCAATATTAGTTTTTTTCCTCTTTTTTTTTTTTTTTTTTTTTTTTTTTTTTTTTTTTTTTTGTCATACTATTGATACTTATGTTTTACGAGATAACATTAATTGAGTAATTTTTTTGCCATATGTGTGTCCCACTATGTGTCGTGCTTTCCCGCCAAACATCTCCACACGTGTCATGTTGCAGAGCAAGTTCAAAGACCTTGCCAACCACCCGAAGCTACGCATGATCACCCACCTAGCCATCTCACTACTGGTCAAGTCGCCCGCCTGAGTAGTCAATTTGAGCGGTCCACCATCTCCGACGAGTCATCCGTCGACCTCCAAGTGGTCGACCCAACATGTTGAACTAAGTCAATGCCTTTTGGCCGCCAACGGATAGCTAATATGACCAGACTGTGGGCGGAAATATCCAGGGGTAGTAGACCCAAGAGCGGTTCGCCAACTTGGCTCTTGCGATCCGTTTGAGCCCTATGAGGTCCGCTACTCATCGATGAGCCTAGATCTGACACCCCCACAACCAAGGCCAACCGTTTCTGCATATTGCAATACCAAACACGCCCTTAGTCGTTTTTTTTTTTTTTTTTTTTTTTTTTTTTTTTTTTTTTTTTTTAATACTATTGACTCTATTACAATGTAGTATTTGTTCATACATACTCCTTAATCCTCCTTCTAAAGAAAACCTTTACGCGATATCCCTTGGGCCATCACTTTTTGTGAGTTCTTCATTTCTTTTCATTTAATTTTATCATTATGTGAAAAATAAAAAAAATAAAATAATCAAAGCCTATTTAATTATAT
The DNA here is from genome assembly GCF_001879475.1 of Ipomoea nil. Lineage (NCBI taxonomy): Eukaryota > Viridiplantae > Streptophyta > Magnoliopsida > Solanales > Convolvulaceae > Ipomoea > Ipomoea nil. Next base: position 192,974 of record NW_017617241.1, on the reverse strand, counting down.
TTTGGTATGTCTTTCCCTATGATGTCATGGAAATTCACAAGATTATGTATTTTGTAAAAACAACAAGAATTTATCTTATAATCTCTAAAAATGTCAAACACATGTCACTAAATTACAAATTTACGAGGCACTAATTGACTTGTCGTCCTTATTTCACAATTTCTTTCTTTTCTAACCCAACTAGAGAATTATTATTTTTTGTTTAATTCAAATATAGAACTAAATATTAGTTTTCTTTTTCCTTTGTTGGCATACTGCTATTTATGTTTTATGAGATACAATTAATTGATTAAATATCGTTTTTAGCCCTCAACAATTATTATTTGACCACAATTGTCCTCAACTATTGATATATTAAGTGTTTTTTTTTAATACTTTCAAAAAAAGGGTGTTTTTTTGAATGCTACCTTATTACACTATTGATTTCCATTTATTTCTCAAAGTTAATTACCCGTTTAAATTTTTATCATTTCAATATTTAATAAAAAATATGACTAACAAAATAATTTCACCACTCAATTAGAAAAAAGTTAATGAGAAAGAGAGAAAAATTATATGTTGAGACAAGAGATTTAAATAATAACAAGAGATTTAAATAATAAAATTACGTGTTAATAAAATTTTTTTAAAGGGAGAATGACTAAATTTTAAATGAACGAATAATTGCCAAAGACCTTGTGGTCGAACGGCATGACTGTGATTCTTATAAATGGGGTTGACCCTTTGTGTTTCAATAGGTTGAGAAAAAAATAAATGAATAATTACATAAGCAAATAAAAATTTAAAATATATGGAGTAATAAGATTAAATTTAATAATACAATAATAATGGAGGACTAGATGTAAAATTTATTGAAATGAATTCAATGGGATTTTAATCGGTTGTTATTCGGGGGACAGTTGTTAACAAGAAAAATATGATTTTTAATTCCATACGTTACAACATGGGGATTATGAGATTATGATTATCCCAAACACAGGTTCTGTCCCTCTCTCTCTCTCTTCCTTTCTCTCTCTTCCCTTCACGCATAACGCACGTTTGCTTACAGTCTCAGTCTCACTCAGCAAAAGTTCTCTCTCTAAAGTGTTAGAACGTGGACACAGATACACAGTTTTTTTCAATCCTCAGGTACGTTAATTTGGCCTTCGCCGGAAACAACCCAGTTCGTCGCTATCTCCGAACCTTAAAATTTTTCGTTTTTAGATTAGTGGATTTTAAGGATAGACGCCGCCGCGTTTGTTTTCTTGAGGTACTGCTGTCTGCTTGTGTCCGTACTTTACATGCACTTCCCTCCTCTGTGAACTGTTGTAAATCCATTTCTGCATTCGGGTTCGGGTTTTACTTCAATGCCCGTCGTCTCATTCCCAACGGAGTAGTACATTCTGCTCCAATGGCGGACGAAATCCGATTCCCTTCAATTATAGGCCTCTTTCGCCTAACTGAATTCCCAGTTTTTTTCTTCTTTTTTTTGTCCAAAAATGTTGTTTGTTTTATCCTTTTGGGGATTTGCCGGTTTGTTTGTTTGTTCTGAAAAATTGTTTCTTTAGATTTTGTTTTTAAAAAATTTATGAGTTTTCCATATTTGGATAACGTAGCGCTGATGACACTAGAAAGAATCTTTGGATAAGGACGGAGTAAAGAGGCTAATATCTATATCTGATGCTTTGAACTTTTCCTACTTTGGGTATGTATAGATATTAGCAGGAATTTCTTGTTTGGGATGTCAAGAAGGAGAATGAGCTCGGCTCCTCCTCGGAATGCAAATGCGAGAGCTTTGGAATTGGAGAAATCGAAGGCGAGAATGGAGAAGAAAGAGGATGCTAAACAGAAGAAGGGCTGCTTCCCTTTTCTGGGTTGTTGTGCATCTCCAAGGCCTCATCCCGAGACTTCTGTTGCAAAATGTGGTAAAACTCCTCAAAAACACAACCTTTATATGATATCACATTGTTTTAAGTTCATCCTTTTTACTGTGCTTAGATAGTTTGTGTTCTTATTTGGTTCAAAAATTCTCTGTGTTTCTAAGACGACAGAATATAATCTTACGTGCTGTTGAATTGCTTTCCTGCAAATCAAACTTGTTCGTGTTTCCCTTCGAAAGGCAAATTGTTGTTTTCTCGTGACAAATGCGTGTTAGCTGATTGTCTAAATTCACCGCCTTTTGCTACCTGTTTTCGTTGATTGATACATTCGTGGGATAGTGATTACGTTATGTCCTTGCTGTTATTGGGGATTGATCTGTTTTCATGAACTGTTTCCTTTTCGATTGTTTATATTGTTAATGGTAATTATGCAATGAGTAATGTTATTAGAATCAAAGATGCAAAAGGGGGGAAGGAGGAAATATGCATTCTTTAACAGTTGCAGTAGTTGATGGTGGTCTGTATGTTTCCCGACTTTAATTTTTATATTCTATACAGATACCGAAACCAAATCTTCAAATGATACCAGCAGAGACCCCCCAGCTGCTGTGGTTATATCGTCTTCAGCTACAAGTAACGTGGAAACTACTCCATCAACTCCTAACATAAGCGAGGAATTGAAAGTCGCCTCTCAGCTTCGAAAATTTAGTTTTGCTGAGCTCAAGTCTGCAACCAAGGGCTTCAAATCTGAATATATTCTCGGTCAAGGTGGCTTCGGGTGTGTTTATAAAGGTTGGATCAATGAGATTGAAGCCACGTCAGCGAGGCCTGGCTCGGGGATCCCTGCTGCAGTGAAGACTCTCAATCAGGATGGACTTCAGGGTCACAAGGAGTGGCTTGTATGGAAATGTTACACCTTTATTTTGTCACTTTTTTTTTCCTTTATAAATACCTCAACGCCATAAATAATATATATTGTTTTTTTCTATTCACTTAAGTCATTCTCTTGTGGCAGGCTGAAGTTCATTTTCTCGGTGACCTCCAACATCCACATTTGGTAAAATTAATAGGATATTGCATGGAGGATGATCAAAGAATGCTAGTCTATGAGTTTATGCCGCGTGGAAGTTTGGAAAATCACTTATTCAAAAGTATGTTTCGATTTATATCTGTGAAGTTAAATAAATCTGCCGGTAGTGAATTAAAAGCTTTTGCTCTATGTAAAACTATCAACGCTTATATGATTTCGTGTGTGATTGTACTTTTCAAGAAAATTCGAATGGCAAATAAAACGTGCAATTTTACATTCCAAGCCAAGTTATCGACAATCCTTGAAATGGCAATGTTTTAGCTTCACACACTGCTTCCTTAGTTCTCTGTAATACATATATGCTACAAAACGACTTAATACGGAGTATCTGTCTTAAATATAAAAGTATCTGCATTAGTATTGAACGCATACATTATTTTGTTTGAAATGTTTGTTCTTTTTGAAAATTGTTGCATCAATATGTTTAAAATTGCTCTCTTTTTGCAGATTTGTATTCTTTTCTAAGTAAATGGGATTTCTTACCGTTTAAATTGGGAAATGAATATCTAGGTTCAGCACCCTTTGGGTGTTTGGGGTTGACTTGATACTTCCCAAATCTTTCATACAATCCTAATATGCTATATTCTATCAGAAGCAAATGTGATCACCTTAATTAAGAGTGCAATATATTGAGAAAATGAATGGCAAGAGCTTTTAAGAAGCGTCATCGGGAGCTAGGAGATGAGCGACAAGAAAATAGTGTGAGGCCACTGAAGCATATGTTATGCGAATTGTGTGGAGTAGGAAAGAAGACTATGAATCTATTATAAGCACTAAGGTTAATAAATTATACCCAATGGTGGACCTTGTCCTCTTCACTAGCTAGAAACAAGCCTAAATGCTATCGATGGTTTTACAAGGTATGTCCAATCTCAAGAATGGTCGATCCCCACAATGGCCTTTTGATGGCCTATTTATAAATTAGACCCAAGGGTGGGCCTTGTCCTCTTCCTTGGGCTAATAGGGCGGCAACCTCCTCCTGCTCCACCTTCTCTGTGGACCATCCTTGCGCATTAAAGCCTTTTTCTAGGTCGTCTTGTCTCCTTTTTTTTGGGCCACACATCCTTCTTGTCTAGTTCTATCCCCTAGTGCCCAGGCACAACCTTTGCGATAGGGCCGACCGGTCGAGGTTTTCCTTGATGTGCATGGGCCTCCCGCCAACCATATATGTTGGGCCTTTGGGGGCCCAAAGGGGGTATGGGCTACATCTCCATCCCCCAACACTAAGTAACGTGGAATTGGTGACCACGGAGAGTATATAGGCTTGGTTTGAGAAATGGTAGACGTTTCATCTTTTTAGGAAGGCTTTGACATTGAACTTTCCAAAACAAGGGGGTCGGCCAAGGGTTTAATTGATGCGGACTCAATAGAAAATAATTTCTATTTATAGAAGGTGTGCTTAATATGGACATGTTTTTTATGTTATTAGATTGGAAGCTAGGTACCTCGAGTCTTTGCGTGATCTCATTGTTATCATGTTAGTTTATTTTAGTAGATTAAAAGTTGGACCCTTTGTCGGGACATTCCCACAAGCGTCTAATTGTTTCATATGGGCGCAATGGGCCCAATTTTATACTAAAACTCAAATCTCCTTATATATTTGGACAAGGGTGTACACCATTCAAAAAAAAAGAAGGAAAGTTTTTTGAAACATTTAGGAGGAAATATTGGCTCTTAGACTCTTGTTTTTTAGTGGAGCAGTTTTTCAGGGCAATGTTGTCATATAACTGTTGATATGAGCTTTTGCCTTCTACCAATATCCATAATGTTTCTATTTTTAGTTGTTTTTTGTTTGTTTGTTTGTTTTTTTTTTTTTTTTTTTTTTTGAAAAAAAATTCTTCCTGTTTGCTTATATTTTTGTGGGGCCATATTTTCCATTAACTTTATCATTGTTTGATCATAGGTTGCTTTTTATTATTGTTGTTTTAATTGTTATCCTTGCCGATAGTGTTACTTTAATTATTTTTATCACATTCTAATTGCGATTACTATGTACTGCAGGGTCCCTGCCTCTTCCATGGAATATCAGAATGAAAATTGCATTTGGTGCTGCAAAGGGCCTCGCCTTCCTCCATGAAGAAGCTGAAAGGCCTGTTATATATCGAGATTTTAAAGCATCTAACGTCTTATTGGATGTGGTGCGTATTTCAAATCCTTAATATATCCGATGTTTTTCAATACATACTAATTTATCCAGGTTTATAATTTCTATTCCAGGAATACAATGCAAAGCTTTCTGATTTTGGGCTCGCCAAAGATGGTCCCGAGGGAGATAAGACTCACGTATCAACCCGAGTCATGGGAACCTATGGTTATGCTGCTCCTGAGTATGTCATGACTGGTGAGTTAGCTTCAACCGTGTATCTTAATTTTCATTTTTTTTTTTTGGGTTCTAAAATAGTGTTGAAATTATTTCTTAAATGAGATATGCAGATCCTAGTATGAGACCTGGTGTCATGTTTAATTAATACTAATCTTTTATGTTTATGACCATCCGATGCAATTCTATAAATTTGATGTGGTGTCATATCAGAATGTACCGAGTACTAGATGATCTTGAGGAAAAACCTCAGGAAGCCCGTGAAATTAGAGAGCGATGTTGTTGTTGATATGAATGAAGATGCCATTATAGTTCTGCGGGGAAGGACTTGCGATTCTTGCAAAATACATACATATTCTTGCAACCAGTGTTGCAAAAATCGGGCCTAGGCGGTCGGTCACCTAGGCGCCGATTAATCGCTCTAGGCGCCCTAGGCGGTCCCCAGGCGCCTAGCGATTTTTTCAACCTTGCTTGCAACTTAACGTTTTGGCAAATACTTTACCCCCATATATTGAAATTTGAAAATTCTGTCTCGTAGCACTTAGATGGTATGTTGTCGTATTTGAGTTTGTCGGTTGAAAAGAGGTGTCTGTCATTCAGTGAAACAGAACATGCTGACGTGTTAAAGATGGGATTCATGCTAAGTTGATAGCTTATTGAAATCTGTTTCTTACATTTTACCTTTCTGTTTGATAGCTGAACATGTTGATATTTTACAGTTTCATGAATCCTATTGTACTGTTTCTTGTTTCTGGAACAGTTATTGGTTGACCTGATTTGTTTTGTGGCAGGACATTTGACATCGAAAAGTGATGTTTACAGTTTTGGAGTGGTTTTCCTTGAGATGATGACTGGGAGGAGATCAATGGACAAGACGAAGCCACATGGGGAGCACAACTTGGTGGAATGGGCGAGGCCATACTTATCTGACAGGCACAGGTTTTATCGTCTGATAGACCCACGCCTTGAAGGCCGTTTCTCAATGAAGGCAGCTCGAAAGGCAGCCGAGCTGGCTGCTAACTGCCTTCGTCGTGACCCAAAAGCACGGCCTCTGATGAGCGAGGTCGTTGAGAGGCTGAAGCCTTTGCCTCACCTGAACGACATGGCCTGCGAGTCCCCCTACTTTCATGTCATCCAGGGAAGGGCTAATGGGAGCAGAACGCAGGGAGGAGGATCAACATCGAGGAGCAGGCGCCACTCCTTGCCAAGCGCCCCTCCTCGTGCTTCCCCTTCTAACCATCCCGTCCCTCAACAATCACCAAAACCCAGCAATGGGTCTTAGGATTAATGTTTGTTTTATTGCTTTGTTCTCCCCTCCCCCCAATTTTGAGTATCTGCTGAAGAGATTTTTGTCTGGTTTGGCTATGAATGGTGGGGTGGGAGAAGTAAAATATAGAGAAAGCACTGTGCAGGTTATGTGCAGGTTATGTGCAAGGTATGTGCAGGATGTAGAATTTTAGATATGGAAATTGATATTGTTAGGCCTTTTTCTCTAGTCTTTACCTTTTGATGCAAAATGTAATTAACTTTCGATGCAAATTGTAATTAACTTGAATTATTTTTCCTTTTCCATAAACAGTAGGTATTTTCCAGAATGCATAATAGCATATCATAAGCTTTATCTGTAGGAAATAGGAATCATGACAGCTAAATGTAAACAACTAGATATCAGGGTGGCCGCTCGCATGGGCAGCTCAGTTGGTCACAGGGGTGAAGTTTGAGAACAATGGATATCTGTGACCAATCACTATGGTCCACACAATTGTGTAGACATAGTGATATCCGCAAATATGTATATTATTATCAAATGAACCAGTAATAGAATTAAAATAAAATTTTAATATTGTTATAATGAATTTATTGTGTAAAACAAAATATATATGCATATTTTCAAATGAATTAGATAGTAAATATATGAACATGTAATTAAATGATATTTTAACTACTATAATGAAACTGTGTAAAAAATGAAACTAAAACATAACTCATACCATAGTCTACTGCTAAATGGACCACTGTCCATAGTAAAATTTACCTATTTATCTTTCATTATTATTTTCATTTATTGCAATTATTTATATTATAGATTATATTAAAAATAAAAGGCAATACAGCATATTGGGAGAATTCATTTAGATCACAACAATGCAATGACTGGGAAAACAACTCATAAAGTTCCACACTAGAATTCAAGAGCTTTTATGTACAGTCTCACAAATAAGCAACAGAGTTGAGAGAGATAATTGAAAGGATTTTATATGTTTAGTTGTTAATGTAGCAAGGACAACACTCAGCTTCTTTAAAGACCACCCCCCCTAACGCGAGAATCTGCTACACTGTTCTGAGCATCAGACAATTTAGTCTGCTGTCCAGCTTTGCTCGACAATCTCACGAACCTTCCGGTTGTACTCACGCTTGTTCTCACTAAACAATCGTGCGGCTTCTGAGTTGGCTGGTGAGTTGGGATTTGGATCACAGAGCAATGACTGCAATTGAAAAAAAAAAACAAGTATTGAAAGGCTGATTGCATGTGACTCAAGGACGGTTGCAGATATTGGATAGCTGGATACACATGAACATACCTGGATTGAGGTAAGTATTGCTGCTACATCATAAATAGGGCTCCACTGGTTTTGCAGGATATCCAAGCATATACTTCCGTCGGCATAAACTGAGCAAGTATGTAAAGATAATGGCGTGAAAAGAACTCAGAAGTGCAATTTCAATCAACAAATATTCTAACTCATGCATGGAATAGAAATTTTAGACATCTAGCACACAGATTACATTAGAGGAGAAAAAAATATGGAGTAGCATCTAACAAAACACAATAGCAAGCCATTTTCATAAATTCAAAAGCTGCTTAGCCATCAATGTGCTCAACAATACAGAATATTCGAATTAACTATGCATGGGTTCTAGACGTTTAGTATGATAGAAACAAGTACCCCCAGTACTCCACTTCCAATTAGGGATGACAATTGTACCCGCACGGCCACACCCAATGGATGTCCATATGGGTATGGTACAGCCAAAAAAGTAAGGTTTTGAAATGGGTATGGTACAGCCAAAAAGTAAGGCTTTGAAATGGGTATGAAAGTTTTCTGGATAATTCTTCAGGTACAGGGATTTCTCCCCTGCCCATTATATAAATTATAATAGTAATAATTAATTGTTACATTGTTATTTGGTATGCAATTTAATTTAGAATATGATGTGATAGCATCTCTAATTTTTTAAGTTTTCAGATAAATGAATAGGATACAGGGATTCCCATAAGTAATACCCATCCCTGCCCCCAGTGTTTTAAAAATCACTAGGTGCTGATCGGGTGTTTGATTAAAGACTTCTAGGCTTCTACCAAGTATTCCTTCTATAAAATACAAATGTTTGATCACAGATAATACTCCAAGTCTCCAACCATAACACGAAATCCATCAAAGAAAGAAGTGGACAAAAAAAAAGGTCCACATAGATTTTTCAAAAGGAAATGAGTCATATCTCGAGAATGTTAAATCAAGAATGATATTCCAATAAAATTCAAATTAAACATATTTCAACCATAAAGTATATGGAAAAGAACCAATCCCAGCAACTATTTTGGTGTGAATATGACACAAAGCAAATGTAATATGTTGGAGGAACTTACTATTAGGATGAAACATTCGGGAAATAAATCGCACCGTTGGTGGCTTATTTGGATAATCCTCTGTAAACTGAAGTGTCAACTTAAACGTACCTGAAAGCAAACAGCATATCAAAGAAACGGGCCAATATTTCACAGGAAAAGTGACCGGAAAAGTTTAACTAAAACTGACAGACAAGATGGATGCAACCATCCCTTCTAGAAACAATCTGATATATGAAGAACCTAACCATAGGCCAATCAAGTGCACTCAATGATAATTAACAAATACAATGTTTATAGAATAAAAGAAGGAACTAGTTAGATGTAATTTGGCCTAGGGCAAACCAAAAAAAAAAAAAAAAAAAAAAAAAAGAATCTCTAAGCACATTTGCCTCACCTCCATCCCAAGGAGTGTCATCCGGACTGCAAATCAAAACAAGCAAAAAAAAAAGAGTATTTAATACACAAGACAAAAGCTTAGCCTCTTACAGAACATATATCTATGATACAGATTCAACTTTCAATTCCATACCCAAAAATAACAGCATTCCAAAGCATTATGTTGTTGTCATAAGGAGCACCGCTGATGCCTGCTGGAGGATCCTGTTGCAGCCGCTTGAAATCCCTCATCAGTCTTTTCCTAGATGGCGTCGACATCCTCACCACTGCAACTTGATAAAAAGGAAGAAATCATTAATCATCAACAAAAATCTCCATTTTCCACGCTTCAATTTGTGTCAATTAAACAATCTTTTCATTTCATCAACCAAAAAGAACAAAATTAAATCATTGCACACAACAAAACCCTAGATCCGGAAAAAGCAATTGAAATAACCTCTTAATACAAATCGACTATCAACAAATTCACACCAATTCACTCGTCTTCGTATTCAAATGGCACATACAGCAATTGGCACATATTCAAACGCGATACAGCACAGATCATAATCAATCGCGAGGAACAGACAAATAGAGAAAGCGATGGCTTACCTAAGAGCAAGTGAGGCAACAATTTCAAAGAAAGCGACGAAATAGAATATGATTGCACTACTGGAACATCTTCTGAGCTACGCGTCGGATCCTTATACGAAGCCGAAGACTCCGAGTATTGCGTGATATAAAAGCCGGGTATGTACTATGTACCAGTCAGTTTATGAATTCCGAGAAAGGGAAAATGTTTCCGGGTCAGAACCGGTCGGCTTATATAGCAGTGGTCCAGGTCGGATCTGACAGGGCAAATATGAGATCATATCCTTAACAGGTTAACATTTGTGACTGTCCATTGGTCATTAAAGATGATATGTTTTTACTAATTGGATAAAAAAAATTGAAAAAAAAAGAAAGAAAAATTAGGAAAGTGAAATAAAAACACACTTGGATTGAAGTTTTAGTACATGTACTTCCAAATCATACTTTTTAAATTTTACTACTTAATGTGGTGGGTTCTAATAAATTATTTTTTCATATGAGTCCTAAATCAAATGTCTATATCAAGATTTTGTGTGGAAGTACAAGTTGAGAGTAGATAATGAGAGTACACACAACATTTTCTTATGTTTTATGTTCGTCAATACCATTAAAAATCAGGATAGTTATTTATTGATAATTCATTATAATGCGTTAAGGTTTGGCGGAGTTGATCTTGACACACCAACTTAGAAGAGTAGACTCATTGTGTATCTGTCAATTACCTAAAAAAAATATATAGTATGTACCTATCGATAATCTGTATGATGGGTGTCAGTAATCCATTATAATAGATTTGGATTTAGGTTTGGTGGAGTTGATCTTGGCATACTAACCAAAAAGAGTAAATTCAGTGTGTATCGGTAAAGTCTCGAAAAACTTAAAGTAGTTACATACGATAATCCATTCTAATTGATTTGAATTCAAATTTGACCCCTTTGCTCATATAGAGAGTTAGCATCGACATACCAACCCAAAAAACAACGATCATTGTGCTTGTCAAGGCCCTAGCAGGGTAGGCCTTGGCACACCAACCCAAAAGACGGGTCTATTACATCTGTCAATACCTCAATTAAGGTGGTTATGCATAAGACAAAGGGTATCTACATCAGTGATTTTTGGGTGATTTTTGAGAAAACAATACATATGTAGAGGAGATATGGTGAGAAGAGAGAAGAAAGGAGGTCTTTGTTGGAGGAGCTTGATTTAAGAATGCAACAATTAAAGTTGCATTGCATGAGGCACCAATCTCGCATCTAGCCGGACGCGTGCACGGCACGTGTCGGACTGGGCGCGTAAATCTTTATTTGTTTATTTTTTTAATTTTTTTTTCTTTTTCCCTTTTCTCCCATTTTTTTTTCATAGTCACACCTGCAAAAACTACAACTATTGAAGACTAAGTAATTATGATCATTGGTGTCCAAGTAAAATTATGATCATTGGTGTCTATATATATATATATATATATAGCCTTGTAGGTTGTCATATTCAGATAGACATTGTCCTAAACTCACTACACTGTATTATCAATCATGGACAACTAGATAGCCTAATTATAGGTGTTCCCAATTTGTAGTTTAAGTCTAAGTCTCTTTATAATTGATGAGACAGGTAAAAGATGCAGTTTGTTCTTTTCAACCCGGTTGGTTATTGTTCCGTTCCAAATATACAAAGCTGTTCAAACCACAAGAATACCAATAAAAGAAGCAGGAACAAGAAATTTGCTATTTTTAGCATCCTTCCCCAAACTACTTTCTACTGCAATGGTTTTCTGTCCCTTTAATAGCCTCATTATGTACACCCACTGCTATAACTGAAGATTTCTCCCCTCCCATCTATATTCTCTTCTCTTTATCTACCCGCGACTTAAAATTGAAAGAAAGACCGATGTTTTTGTGCTCCAGTTAAGCCAGAAACCAGCTTCGTTTGGTGATGGATTAGCTCTCACTTCACTAATTTCGGTCCATTGTACAATGCCCCGACAAATTTCAAGTCTTCGGGCACCTCCCGCTCTTTGAGCCATACATAGCTTTCCTTCTGATCCTCAGCCACCTCGGGCCCTGTTGCACCTTCATCTGTATTCGAATTCAGACAACAGATCGAGCAATCTTATGTTAGTATTGGAGACAGCCCGTAAAAAGTGTTCGGTATCTAGCAAGAAAGCTGCTGCAAAGGCGATAATGAAATTAAGCCAGTGGTACCTGAGAAGTTGGCAAAAGGGTAGTCGACGTAATACTGACAATGGCGACCTTCGAGGTCATTGTAAGGCGGGACGACCACATCGAGAAAGGCACAAGCTGTCAATGCCCTGAAGCAGTGCATGTTACAATCATTGGGGTAGAGGAGGTTAGTCTCGCAAGGGGCACTGAACTCCGAGTTCACCTTCACTTTTGCCAAACGAACTCCATCGGGATTGCCTGCATACCCGGTAAGATTAGGGAGATATAGTAGCGTCTCTATCTATAATCAGTGTTGCAAAAATCGCGCCTAGGCGCTAGGCTGTCGTCCTCCTAGGCGCTCTAGGTGCCCGCCTAGGCGTTCTAGGCACCAGCCTAGGCGGTACCCAGGCGCCTAGTGATTTTTTCAATATTGCCTATAATGGATAGTTAACGGGCGAGATTTCAAATATCTAACTTCAATTTGTTTTGCAACTAAAGAACTCGTAAAACAATGAATAAGATGAGGCTTACCATTACCACCAGGGCCAGCATCCGCCCAGTCATAGGACTGTACGTGCATTTTTCCAAAAAGAATTTTGCTGAAAACCGTCATTCCAGGATGGTTGTGGAGAGGAATAACGGCTTTCGGTGGCAAACAGAAGATCCCTATCTGCCAATATCATATGAACAACAACAATCAAGCATTTTGACACACACTTGAGCGAACGAAATCAGATTTGAACTACTGCCCGTGTTATAAAAAATTCAACGTGGATACATACCGAGAATTTATCACACTCATGGATGCGCATGTAAGCGATTTCAGGAGGCCTATCGTTTCTGGTTGGCTTGAAATATGGCATGGTTGGCTTGAAGTATGGCATGGTCGGCCTGAGACCAACATCCATCCCCGTCATTTTATCTACAAGCATGGAAAACATGATATTTAACAAATATAACTAGCCAAAGGAAAAGCTAAAACTAGACAAAAGGATGCTTATCTAATGAAACGGTTTACAGATCAAAAGATGAGATTTTTTATATAGCGATGTCTAGTTACCAAGTCTCGAAATACAGCTAACCAAGAGCACCACGGTATCGAGACAAAAAGGGCACCATTAAACTGTGCCAAGTTAAGATACCATGTTCTGCCTTTGGAATTCAGACAAAAAAGGATTGGACTACTCTGATATATAGGCCAATAAAATGAACCTTCCAGGCTAGCAAGTTATAATCATTCATTTTATGTACAATAGGGGATTATTTTTAGCCATACTAACCTCCTCAACTCAACTGATGGACCAATCTAAATAAATTAATAGTTTTACTTTACAGGCAACGGTTCCCACCGCATGGCATTGGCCATTTGTGGGCACGAATTAACAAGCACCCTTGGAAAACCTGTAAACCACCAGGACACATCTCGTGATTTACCTCCATCCTTGCCCAGAAAGGAAGTGGGAAGTGGATAGTAAAGCTCTCGAGATTATGGTGCAATCTCCTCAGCCATAAGTACTACACTACTACTACTATAGAGTATAGACACACTTGTTATCATGGTTAATCCCAAAACAAAATTGGGGTTTTAAACTTTTAATTTCCATCCTTGAGGACCACCAATACCGAACTCACAATCTCCCCAACCTTGGTCTATATATCATCTATATCTATTAGACATCTTTCCTTGTCAACAATCTAACACACAGAAACCAACTATCCAAGACACTCTACTAGGGACTAGGTACTAGGTACCAGATTCCTTTTAAGGAATTCACAGGTGAAGTTAACTCCCAAACTCCAAGGGATCCTGATATCACATCTGTGTCAAATCATACGTAAACAACACTAGAAAACAGACAACATAGTAATGGTTGCCATCAGTGCTGTGTCATTATCAATCTCCCAGTCATCAGTACGATGATATCTCCATCAACAAAACACCCAGAGACTGAGAAAAAGTAGCCAACCCAATTCTCTCATTGCTTGCCATGAATCATTATATTGCACAAAAGCATGTGCATTTGCTCTGACACTAAGAAATGATGCGGTCCAAAATAAAAGGCTTTTCGACAGTTAAAAAAGGAAGAATGATAACATACCCAAAATAGCTTTAACCCGTTCGACATTCTCCGGCGACGGGACGATGTCTGGGCCGCAATTCGCAAACACTTCCCGGCAAGTCTCGTAGAGATTCTGAACCGCCATGACTCTCCTCTGCTGCCCTCTCCGGTGTTTACTGGGCTCGACGCTCTTTCCTTTCCGATCACTAGCATTTTTGTCAACCCCCATTGCCATCCAGCATCCAAAACGCAAAAAAAATTCCGATTTTTTTTCCCGGAAGAATTCAAAAAGCGGAAAACTTTAGGGATGGGTAATTCAAGACGGATCAGGAGAACTCAGAAAAACATGATTTGGGCATCAAAAGAACCGCAACAAACTGGGATTTTTTGCTTTTCTTTTTATAAATATCTCCGTACTACATGTATCTATATTTTTAGTAATAAACAGTACATGTACGATTGTGCATCTCTGCTGCTGGGTCGAGAGGTATGAGGTGATGTGATGATGGATATATGGGGCGTTGTGGGCAGGGTAGGGGGTGATGGAAACTGGGTATAAATGGAGAGACAAATGCCAGAAAGAAGTATTCATATCTACAGTTGATTTCTAGAGACGGGGAAGGAAAACCACGGGCCATTCTTACATTCCAGTGTGCTGTTCCAATAGCGGATTCCTGCGATTTTATCCTCTTTTTTCCAGAGTCCCGCCTTTTACTTCTCATATTCCGTTCAACCCCTTAGAATTTTCATGTTTCACACTATGGTCCTTTTAAGCCATTTGCAAATTGCAATTTTTCTCCCTCCCTTTTCCCAATGTGTAGATTTTTGGGTAAGACCTACCATTTTATATCTTCTATACATTTTTTTTAACAATGATAAGTTGGAGTAGAGAAAATTTGACAAGAAATAATAAAATTGAAGTGAGGTTATAGATAAGTTAAACAATTAAATGATTGTTTGAAATTTATTTTTCTTTTTTTTTTTTTTTTTAAAAAGGGCAACAACTTTATTCACTATCAGATGTGTCTTCTATTGAATGACGTTATGTTCAGATATTGAATTCTTTTAATATCAGACTTACTGATACTGAAGTAGCTAGGGGCGTTAAAAGTGAGGGCATTTGTCCCCCATCGACACATTTGAACTGGGCGATATTCGTGCATGCCTTGCTAATTAATGTGTGCAATTCATTTACTATTAGATATACTGACTAAATATGTAATATTAATTTTGGAGAGGATGACGCTCAAAGTTGAGACAATTGTCAAACACTCTGATAAGTTCAAATTGGGCGACATACAAGGCATATGTTGCCTGATAGGGAATATTCTCGACTACATCGCATCGTATACCTGGTCGATATCAGAGCCGCATGTCGAGAGGAGCTGCACCCGAGCAGGGCCGATATCTTGGCATGTGTAACCCGACCCAGGGTTGTTGAGTGAAAGATTAGCACACTCGTTACTAGAGTCTAGTGCTCTTTGTGGCGGCCCGAGCATATATAGTCGGACCGACCGTACGACCAGCGATACTCAAAGCCCTAAAACATTGTTCCTTCCCAAATTCAATAGTGGCGAGCCCAGTAAAGCCAGGAATCTCCAAGCACATGTAGAGATCCGCCAAGTCTATGACCTACCTTTGTGTATGCACTCAACATGCCATGCATGCCGAGGGACTGACATGTACGTGCCCCTCGCTTCCCCTATAAATACCGCATTAAATGCGATATAGGGGACTTTTAGCAATTTCTACAATTTTACCTTAAACTCGAGTTCCGTGACAGTGGGTCATTAGAGAGCATCCCGAACAAAACGCCTAAATAATTTATATCAACTCGATCAAGCGATCTCAGTATAGGTGAAATGTTATTTGTAATTTTCATTTAAAATTTGTAGTCGTAAAAAATGAATACTATGATACATTATATTTTCTTTTAAAAAAAATTGAGGTATACTTCCAAAATAATTTATATGCAAATTAAAAATCAACACAATAAAATCAATTAAAATCAAATTCTCTCTAATTAAATATTAGAGTAAATACCCAAAATGGTCCCTCGACTATAGCTAAATTCACAAATTAGTCCTTGACTTTCAATTTCAACCAATTAAGTCCTTAACTTTGCAATTTTGACACGATTTGATCCTCCATCTATTTGTCCGTTTGTTAACCGCGATCTTTGAGGATATATATGTAGTTTCACGTGCAAAGCTCAAGAGAACGCTCTTGGAGGTGACATCGTTGTTTCGGAGGGGGGAAGTGTTTCTGCGCTTGCTGCTTGGGGATCCCGAGCCGGTTCAGCTTGCATACATCGCTTGGAGTCACGACTTTCTCGAAGAGCCACTCCAGGGACTTCGGCAATCTATCTATCAAAAGTTATAATCTCTCCGGCATGGGGTGCAGCGCCGGCAGTGGATTCAAATGTAACAATGTGGTCTAGAAATGCAACCGGAACCTTAAAAAATCGACGATGAACCATGAAATTACATATATATCCTAAAAAAGCGCAGTCAATAAACGGTCAAATAGACAAAGGACCAAATTGTGTTAAAATTGCAAAGTTAAGGACTTAATTAGTTGAAATTAAAAATCGAGGACTAATTTGTGAATTTAACTATAGTCTAGGGACCATTTTGGGTATTAACTCTAAATATTATTATAGTTGTCAAAAAATACAAAAATTTAGTACTAAATTACCAAATTTTAAAAGCTTTGATATCATTGTGAACATAAAATTCAAAATATTTTGCCAAAATGTCCAACAATTTCATGTAGTCAACGCCTCTTTGATGTGAATATGTGATATGAAATGCCAAAAATGTAAGGACCCAAAGTGGGAATTTGTTAAAAATCAGGATGGGAGTTATAAATAATGTATAATACGTGGGGATGGGTGAAATTTGTTAGCCTGCAGGTTAGGTGTGGTTTTGATCGGGTACGAACAAAACCGGACCAAAGTTAAATGTATATTATTATTAGTTTTTTTTTTTTTTTGTTTTTGTTTTTGTTTTTGTTTTATGAGCGATAACGAACGAATTTTTACTAATTAATATCTGTATGAAGTGAAAATTTATTTATTATATTAATTTAATGTATAATGTTTACAAATATTATTATTTTTAAAAAATATAATAAAATAGACGATTGATGTGCATTGTAACAATAATGAAAAAAATAGTAAAAATTATAATAATAAGCATATTTTTTTCCAAAAAAATATATATAATGTCGCTCTAAAAGCATAATGTACAAAATGATTAATACTAAAAATATAAAATTATGGATATAACTTTAATGAGACTTATTATGCTTTTAGATTATGAGTAAATGTCATATGTGGTCTTCCGAGTATAGTGATTTTGCCACATTTAGAATTAAACTTTCAAATTATTACCATTCATGGTCTAAGTTAATCACACATAGTTCTTCAACTTTTAAAATTTAAGTCGTGATCCTATGAAAGAATCATGGGTGGTCAAAATTTGATAGATGAAGAACCATAGGTGGTTAACTTGGATAACTAATGGTAAGAATTTAAAAGTTGAAAGATTACGGATGATCAATTTAAAAGTTTACGGCTAAACGTGTCAAAATCACTATACTCAGAAAAGCTCAGATATTATTATTATTATTATTATTATTATTATTATTATTATTGTATCATCTGGCCATCAATGATCAACCGGTTCAACCCCCATACTTTAACGTTTACTAAGCTTTAACGTAAAATTTTTGTTAGGGTTTGGTGGATTGTAAAATATTGTTTTTCCGGAAAACATGTTGGATTATGTGTTTTCCCATAAAAATCTCCTAGATTTATGTACGTTGTTGTAAAAAACGTACAACAACGATCAATTTTCTTCTAACATTTGCTTATACTATTTCTATTTTATATTGAACAGATCTTATATATAAGACTGTAAAAAAGTGGTATTGGCGCTGTTTGTCACATCAAAGATTGAACAATAACAAGGCGTTTGGTTGGAGATGTTGAATTACGTGAAAAAGGAATTGCAATTTCATAGTAGATTAATTACTGGGAATAAAGTGGGAATTTAAATTTTATTGTTTGGTTTACAGTAATAGAATTACTAGGAATTTCAATTCCAATGTTTGGTATACATGGGAATTGAAAGGGAATAAGTAGTAAAAAGTAAAAAATGTCTGTTGTTGTTAGACATTAATTTTAAGTTAAAAAGGGGAAGGGGAATTTTAACTCATCACTATCTTTTTTTTCTTCCTAAAATTTCAGGAATTAAAATACCAATGGAGACATGGGATTTTAATTCCATTAAAATGGGGGAGTTGCAATTCTTTTCAACCAAACAAGAAAATTTTGTGGCCTTTAAAATTAGGTGGGAATGAAATTTAAATTCCTTTCAACCAAACGCCCTGTAAAAGATAAATAATTTAAGATAGAAAAATATAAAATTGAAAATTAATTACTTTGTATTTATTACAAACTAAGGAAAATATAGGGTGTGCATTACTCTAACATGTCTTAATCTAGAAAAAAATGTGATTCCATTTTTTTTTTCTATCATTGCTTGCAATGGTATTAAGTTCCATGCGGTTGGGTGTGTCCTATGTGATTGTGCAGTTAAATATGAGCCATTGATCTTGTTTAAATCAACGTCCAGAATTAACAGTGGTTAAAAAAACGCGCGATGACAATTTGATCTTTTTGCATATAGGTCAAATTTAAGGTGCGTGATTTTCATTCTTAAGATGCGTGGTTTTTGTGATTAAGGTGAGTGGTTTTTGTACTGTGTGGCTTAAGGTGCGTCAGTTGTTGAAAACTTAAGTGCGTCAATCTAAAGCCTTAGGTATGTGGTTTTCCTTCTTAAGGTGCGTCGGCTTAAAGCTTTTGGTGCGTGATTTTCCTTCTTAAGGTGTGTTGTTTTCCTTTTTAAGGTGCGTGATTTGTATGCTTAAGGTGTGTCAGTTGTTGAAACTTAAGGTACGTGGTTTAATTTGTGTTATTAAGGTGTTTTGTTTGTCTGCTTAAGGTGCGTGGTTTGTGTACTTAAGGTGCGTCATTTTAAAACTTTAGGTACGTGGCTTATGGTCTTAAGGCGCGTCATTTTAAAACTTTAGGTGCGTGGTTTGTGGTCTTAAGGTGCGTCATTTTAAAACTTTAGGTGCGTGATTTGTGGTCTTAAGGTGCTTTGTTTGTGTGCTTAAGGTGCGTGGTTTGTGTACTTAAGGAGTGCCATTTTAATGCTTAAGGTGCGTCTTTTTGAGTTAACCGCACAACTGCACGAGAAGCTATACCCACACCTGAACCCTTCCCTATAGACTATTACCCAATAACAAGGTTTATCAGTCACACTTTTATGATTGTGATTGTGAACCCGCATGGACAGCTCAACTGGTCATAGAGGTGAAAAGTTGGAAGAATGACCATGGAACGAGTCTCACCAGCGACAGTGTGGGAGCTACCTCTAAAAGTGAGGGGGGGCTCCTTGTGCGCAGTAAGCAAAGGTCTAGCCTCTGTGGTTCATGTTTAGTTGCCCAAATGCTCTGTCGGCAGTTGAGTGTCGGGGTGTCGAGGATAGAGGAAATGGTCAAATAGATTTTTCAACTTTCAATGAAAAAACAATTAGGGCTTCCAATTTTAAAAAGTTTCAATTACACACTTGAACTCTTTAAAGTTGTGCAATTAAACTTAATTTACTGACAACTAATAAGTTACCGGTAAAAAAATTAAAATATATTTATTTATTTTATTTTTTAATTTTTGACTATCATTAGCGAATGTCATAATAGTCTCCTTCCGATATGGAAGGAGGCAAAACGTCGTCACCTCATTCTAAACTGGAGGAGGCAACGTCATGCCTCCTTCCCCGATCAGAATGAGGTGACGTTGTCTCCTTCTAGAACGGAAGGAGGCAAAAAGTCGTCACCTCCTTCCAAATTGGAAGGATGCGACTTTGCCTCCTTACACAATGGAAGGAGGCAAAAATGTCACCTTCTATAGAAAAAGTCCACAGAAGCAGCGAGAGTTGTCAACGTCAGCGGTGACAGTTGGCAATGGCGACGGTAACATGTCATGTTTAATCAATTTTTTTTAGGGAATACAGGATAATAGGCTGAATTGCAATAATTTTACGCATTGAAATATTCAATTGGAGCTTTTTATATATTGAGAGACTAATTACACAATTAAAAATATTTTAAGCGCTTATTTGACCCTTATCTCACAAAAAAATAACAAATATAATATGATTTAATTAACAAATATAAGCATTTACATGACGAAAAATTAAACCGTATGATAATTGAGTACACGATATAACTTGTACAAATATGTCAAACACGTCATATATAATTCACTCATCCAATATAATGATAATTATAGACTTATAGTTATCTTTTTCAAGTATTATACGTCTCAATAGTTAACAACTCTATTAAATTTTCTAATTAATAGATCATAATCAAATTATTGTCATATCTCAACTTTAATTATTTAAAATACTTTCAACATTTTTCACTCAAAACACACACACACAAAAACCTAAAATACTTTCTACATTTTTCACTCAAAACACAAAAAACCTATTGTTATAGACTTATAGTTGTTCCATGGAAAGAATGTCGGACGTTAAGATATATAAGCCTTATGTGGTCAATCATGCCAAAAAAGGAGATTAGGTTAACCAATATAATGCATGCATTATGCATATTTTCACTTCTTTTGAAAGTTTCCTTTCGAAATGATTTGACAATATATGTCCCACTAATCATAGCTACCAGCCTCTTTTCTTTGCTAGGGAAGTAGGGAGTAATTATTTGCAACTACATTAATTATTAAATACACTTAAACAAAGAAAATATTATATGTATTTTCATTCTCTACTCTTAATTTTTACTTCTACACTTAGGATTTTAGAGGGTGTTTGGTTGGATGTAATTTAGTTGTAATTAAATTGTAATTCAATGAAGACTTCAATTACAGTATTTGGTGGGAGGGAATTGCAATTCCCTCCTTTTGTTGAATTGCCCATGAATTGCAATTAAATGTTTTCGGGAAAGGAAAAAGTGTAAAAAAGGACAAAAATATCCTTGTTGATTGTTATTATTATTACACAAGGACATTTTAATTTTTATACCACTTTTTCTTTTTCATCCCCAATAATTTTATTCTTCCCTACCAAACAATGTAATTTGAATTCCTATATTATTCCTACCTTATTCTTTTCCCACCGAATTACAATTCATTTCCTTCATAATTCCTTCTTCCCAGCCAAACACCCCGTTAATGTAGACATATTTACAGGAATTCACATAAAAAATAACCTATCAATGCCCGCCACATCAGGAAATAAATTTGATGGGGTAAGATTTGGAAGTACATGTAGTACGTAGAACTCCTAAACAACTATTTCAATTAAATAAAAATATTATGTGTACTCTCAATTTTTACTCTCAAATTTTATTCCTACACATAAAATTTTGATGTAGATACTTGCATTGTGATCCGCATAACAAATTAGTTTATCAATACTCGTCACAGTAATGAATAAAATTTAAGGAATAAAATTTGGGAGTAAATGTAATACAACTCTTTTAATTATTGGGCTAAGATTATCCCCGTCAATTTATTATTGGCAAGATGATGTGACATTTAATTTAATTTCTTTTGCAAATTTGTAAATCTTGTAAGCTGCAACAGCTTTTGTAATTTTGTTTTATCTTTTAAAAAAATATGTTATTTTAATATATATATATATATATATATATATATATATATATAGTTTGGATCATATGAGAACATGTGCTTAGGTGAAAACGTAAGAGTACATCATATGCATCCATCTAATATTTTTTAATAGTCTAGATTAGATTAAGTGTGTGCGAACGCGCATTAAATGTGTGCAAACACACTAAATCGCATTTACACACATTTAATGTGCGTTCGCACACACTTAATCTAATCTAGACTATTAAAAAATATTAGATGGATGCATATGATGTGTTCTCACGTTCTCACCTAAGCACATGTTCTCACTGGAACTCCACCTTTTATATATATATATATATATATATATATATTGATGGCCACTATTAAAATTGATTGAATTTGTAGAAATGTATTGTGAATAGTAAATAATTTGTAAATTGAATAATGTGAAAGTTGGATTTATTTTTTAGAGCGATAAAGAATAGCTTAGTAAAACGTACAATAGTTGTAACGCTGATGCGTGCTTTCGCAATAAAGTACGGCGGTCGGCGGTGGGCGCAGCCATGCAACCGGTCGAAAAGCTCAACGGTCAACGTACATTCCGCGCTGTCAGAATAGTGTTGGGTCCCACTTCAGCTGCCCTCCAGTTACGTTACGTACCAGGATAAGAATACACTCTTTGCATCGCCTCAATTCCATCATATCGCTAATGTATATTTTGTTTTTCTTTAATTTCTTACAACGTACATATGCAATTATACACTTTAAAACCCCAGAGAATTGTCAAAAGTGTATAGACGGAGTACATGAGGAAATTTCAATAGCCCATTGTAAATTATTTCGTGACTAATAATAACATATTTAAAAAAAAATTGATATTTTTGTCAATCAAATTTAACTTTTGTTATTTTCAAAAAAAAAAAAAAATTAACTTTTGTTGGTAAAGATAAGGGTTGGGTACGGTAATAATAGGAATTTAGACAATAAATGTCTATAGCAAACACGTGTATAGATTTGATAATTTTAAATTATGATAATTCCTTGTTTGGTTAGGTTTGTAGGATTTAGAGTTGATAATTTTAAATTATTTTTTTATCAAATCATGAGATGTCCTGAACAGACCTTAACTATATAAGACACATTTAAGTTCGTACCATACTTAGACTAATCCTCACGCGCACCGGGCCAGTCCAATTAAGGAACAAAGTGCTGGTCATATTAATTTTTCCATACGATGAGGGGTTTAAACTCTCAACCTCTCTTAAGGAACAAAAGTGATATATAATTCATTGTTTGGTTTTGGCTGTAATATACTTGGAGGCTCACCAGAACCTTAGGGACCTGTAATTATAGGTCACCAATCGTGTTTTGTATCTCAATATTATAAAATAATATGTTTAAAGATTTAATTACAACCTTTGAAATTTTAAGAATTTAATTGCATAGTAGCCCATATATATGAAGTGAATGAGATGGAAAGTGCAAATTTATTAGGTGGAAGTGGTATCCTTGAACGCTGCGAACCCAACATACAATGTATCAGCAGCCACTAATGGATTTTATTAGATTAGGTTGCAGTACGTACTATGCTCGAATGTTGTACAACCGTCGATGCATGGACAGTTGGATACAGGCAACCTAACCGCTGCCACGTGACACAGTCCAACATCACGTGGATACAATGCACCCACTGTGTGGATCAGTGCATTCCCCATTGCCCGCCCGAGCTTCATTTTTTAATTAACAAGTCCAACATTTATAGCATCATTTAAAAAAAAAAAAAATATATATATATATATATATATATATATATATATTATGTTTGAATGTTGAAAGAAATTTGTATCACTAAATAAGAGTGTGTATTATGTAAATTTTGTAAATCTTATACAACGATCGTAATATTTATGTACAAAGTGTTTATAATAATTAAAATTATAATATTTCTGAACAAAGTGTTAATAATATTCATTATATTTTCTCTTTTATTTTATTGTAAAAATGTCACCGTTTTTATTCTTTACATACTCTTGGCAAAAAGTAGTCAAACTACACATTATTTTTCTTTTAATTTTTGTCTAATGTAGTCGTATAACATACATATCCTTTCTCTCAAATTATGTTTTAATATTTAAGGGGATCTCTTTCAAAGCATTGTTTAGACCATCCAACTCCTCCCACTTAAACTAATACTCCCTCCATTTCATTTCCATCATTCTTATGTAACTGGTTAACTGGTTCAATTAACAAGGCTTAAGTTAATTTTATTTAATTTTTCATAATATTAAATTTAATATTAGTATATAAAATTTATATATTTAAAAATTACATTAAAAATATTATTAAACACACAAAAATAAATTTAAATATAATTAAAAATACTCAAAAAAATAAACAATGAAAAAATAATTGATTTGACCAATAAATAGGAAAGATGATCAAACAATCTGAATCAAACTAAAAATGTAATTGGACCCCATTAAACTTTTAAAAAAAAAAAAAACCTCTCGAATAAACTCAAAATTTGGAATTGCTTCAAATAGCCCGTTGTCATTGATTTTAACTTGTTTGATGAGTCAAATAGTATAAAAGAAGAAGACCACGATAGATGACCGTATGGTTGTTCTAACATACAATCAAGGGTTTATTAGCCAAGTAGTTTAAAGAATGGAACAATTATCTACTGCCGATTGGCAACTCCAACTAATCAGCCTCCGAAGCATGGGAGGTTTTGGCCTGACAATCAACATCCAGGTGCATGGGTACATCCCCAATCTACAAATACGGAGAGCATCTACAACAGTTGTGATTTTTGAGAAGTTTTTCCGGGTGTGATTAGGAAAGTGAAGATACGAGGGAGAGAAAAAAGAAAAAATAAATAAAAAAGCAAGTCTGCCAACAACAACAACAAAACGGAAGATTTTACGCGCTCGCAAGTTGCGCTAAACGCGCGACTCAGACCAAAAACCACTCCTCCTCAAGAACCCCATTTCTTCGCTCTCCTCACCCTCTCTCCTCCACATCTTCCCCCAAGACTAAACAGGAGAATAATTGAATTTTCACACACACTGCAAAATTAAAAGATGAAAACCACACTGTCATGCACTCTGGATTTTTGGTTCTGTGCTACACATTCAGATATCCACATCAAGTTCCTTATCTCCTGCTCCCTCAGCCTCACGTATGCGAAAAATATGCCGTAGTTGAGCTGCATTTGCAAGAAAGGATCAAATTTATCCAGTTTTATTTGATTATTAGTAATTTCATTTTATATTTTGGGTGGAGGTGACTGAAACATGCATGTCAATGTCACAAACATAAGATTCTAAATCTTACTCTTAATAGTTCCAGACTTCCAGGCAAATCAGCACTTTCAGAAAAGTTACAGAGAAGAATATACCTGCTGCTCAAATGCCAAGCAAAGACGTTTGGCTTTTTCCTCGTAAAAAGGCTTGTCAAGCATCTGGCTCTTGCCATAGGATAATTTGGAAAATATGGACTGATAAGGAGGGTACTTTTCCATGACAGCACGAATCTACAACAGCAAGCAGGCATGAAAGGGAAAATTCATTCGACACTTAGTGTGAACTATAAAGAAAAATAGATAAAACCTGTCAGGAAACAACCGCTCAGCTGATACCAGAAACAATTAATTCATTCCTGGTTTGCTTGCAAGGCAAAATGCTATGATAAAATTAGTAATTTTCTTTTATTACTTTTCCCCTTAAAATGTAAACCTTGCTATCATATGCTCTATGCTTCTGGTAATACAGGGTATTTCAATAAAGAAATACTATTAGGGATGAAAAAATGGGAGCAAATTGTGTAGCACCTATGAATCATGATGAATGTTTGGAAATGAGGAATAACATAGAAAGAACCAGTATTATATTGAATTTCAAAAAGAACCTACACGAGCGGTCTATTCTATACTAATGGAAAGAATGATAATAAACTTCATTGCCTTAGTAATAATAATAATAAAATAAGAATAATAATAATAACAACAACAACAACAATAGTATGATCATGTACCTGATCTATATCTTCACACACAGCAAGTACCTCATGACCATAAGGATAACTGTTACACGAATGACAGGGTCAAGAAGAAAGTGTGTTGGAGGTATATGAAAATTTATTATTTATAGTTTATACCATGAACTGACCAAATGCACTTACAGTAAACCAAAATTAGAATACAACTTCTTGCGGTCTTCCTGAGTGAGTTCAGTACCAATGCTGTAAAAACCATATAAGACAGCACGAAAAAATGCCATTGCACAAAATGGAGGATATGATCTAGCATAATAATAAGTTAATACTAATGAGATCAAGACAAAGTAATAACTAATGGCATGCCTGTTTATGGTGATGTTGACTGCTCTTCTGTCAGCCTCAAAAGCAAGCAAGTCAGACATGACCTCTGCAGTAGCACCACCCAGTTTCTATTCAAAAGCTTTACATTAGACAATGTGCAAAAGTGTATCTGTCTAAAAGTATAAAACAATGAATTTGCTAGAAATTTTAAATCACCAAGCAAAATCTGTAGAAATCCTCAAGGTATGCCTTATAGAGAGTATTCCTCATAATCTCAATATTCATGTCATCCAAGTCCTGCAGGGCATTAAGTCCCACATTAGAACTACACTACACAATCAAACAGCACCATCCAATAATATAGACTGCCACCCCAAGACTAAAATTGGATAGAGGCTCCAGTGTGCTGGATAATTAAATAAATCAATAATTTGTGGAAAATCATTAGTGTAGGAGTCAAAAAAAAAAAATTAGGAGTGTATGCACTAACTGATCACTTCATCTATTTGCCAACAACAATTGTTTAATATCTAAATCCTTCATAGCTGAAAATTCTGCCCTTATGAGGAACCAAAAAGTTCCACAACATTCAGGTGGGACGTCACAAGCAAAACTGTCAGGGTTATAAAAAACCCAAACAAATTATAACTTTAAAAGGGTGAGGCACATGATAACTCGGAAGTAATGCACTCAGAGAAGTATGGAGCAAGAGGTGTGTCAACAAGCACAAGCTTGTAAAGCTCCCTCATATTTTGTGCAACTGCTAGGGAAGCAATGCTGTAGAAATATCTAAGTGTCAAGATATTGCTGGACAATTGGTTTATTAGCACTTATAGGCCTTATTATGAACACTACCTGTCAAACATGCCCAAAGGATGGCATTTCTCCAGCAATTCCTGAGCATCCCTGTCGTGCAAATGTTCCAGTGACAATTAGGACAACATTGTCAATCATGTGGCCGTACCTGAATTACAAGAAATAATATTGACAAGGTGAGATTTTGCCTTCAATAGGAGGTGACTCTACAACTGAGGTCTTATATTGGAACCTTTATATTGCATGCACACACTCCTATGTTAAAATGGAGCATAAGCACTATGGTATGTCTGTGTTAATTAGCCAAATCAATCCTTAGAGTAAAGTCAAATGCCAACCAATTGTATGCAGAGATGAATTATTTAATTTATTTTACATGCAGATATACTATACTGCAACAATTGCCACCAAGGGAGGGCCCAATATCACATATTCCTTGCAATAATACACGTATATAGGTATTAACCTTTTGGTTTGAGCCGGTCAGCTATGGACAATCTAGGCCGATTTACCACCTTGTGACCCTTTGTTGGCTAGGGTCACAATGCAGTGTTTACTCAGTGCACTCCCTCGGATAGTAACCTCGTCATCCTAAAAAAATATATGTGATGCATTGGAAAGAGAGAATTGAAGAGAAGGTCAAGTTAAAGATTTGCATACCTGATGTACTCTAAAAAGGTTGACAAGGGCCTGTAGCTTGACATAGCATGTGGTTATATTCCTCCACAAGTTTAAGAGTGCATTTCTCCACAATTGTAGTTGTGTGTAGAGGATATGGTTCTGTGAATTTAAAAAGGAGACGAAACCATTGAATTTCAAACAATAGAGCCCACAAATCTAAACTGACATTGACTACCAGCAAAATGAAATGATTATTAAAATAAATAAAAATAATAATAATAATAAAAGTGAATCGCCTTTCCTGTTAGTGTATCTAAACCTATTCCTCGATGCATCTATCAAGTAAATTCTTCCCTCCAATTGTCCTGAGCGTGATTCAATTCTATTCTGAACTCTGAAGTTAACATAATAAATCATTACTACAATCCAAGCATGCTAAAACTACGAACATGAACATGAGATCAACCCCAAAAGCGTCAAATGATATTACTGAGAGTTTTATATTTGAATCCTTGATTGAAACTCTGGAGCATTCATGATAATGCAATTGGAGCAGGGGAAAATGTGACTGACCGTTTTGGAGATAAGGGCCGTACTCGGTGGCAGAGAGGTGCATCTTAATGTCGTCGAGAGTTTCGCACTGGCAGAGCAGCCCTGTGTCCCCTCGCGATCGCCTCCAGGTATCCGCCGTGGATGTTGAAGGTGAGCGCCTCGAAACCGTACATTTTGCCGGCGATAGAGAGATTTGTTAGGGATCTTAAACGGATCCGGAAAACTGAAGGATATAACAATCCTTCGAGAAACTGTGCTAAGCTGTCCGGTGTGGTGTAGACTGTAGTAGCGGCAGCGCAAACTACAGAGACGAAGATCGATCTCAGGTTTCGCGCTCTGTTGACGAAAGCTGCGACTCCAGGTGTGGGCCCTTGAGGTGTTTCCAGTTTCCACGTGTATTTTGTCCAGTTCTTTATTTCTTTTAATAACTGCCACTATTTGAGGGTGAAAACTGAAAACCATATACACTCTACTTCAATGTAAATTACATTACAAATATTTGACCTGTTTGGTAAATAATTGTTAACTGATTGGATTAAAAGATATGATTACTTCATAATATTAACTGATTGTGATAAAATTATTGGTAAATTAATTGTTTGGTATAATTTTTTTCTTAAAAAGTTAATTAAAAAATTATTTTGATCAATTTTTTGAATTTTAACATTTTTATAGTTACAAAAAGTTAACTAACCAAACACTTATATTGATTTTTTTAATCAAGTCAAACAACTAATAGTTATAGATTAAGACAAAATTAACTGATAAGCTAACTATTTTACCAAACAGGGCCTCTTCTTGTGGCTATTTTAGGACATTTGGTAATTGGCTGTTAATTATTTGGGTTAGTAGGTTTTTCAAAAAACTGCTTTAAGTAGCCTTTGAATTTTAGCGTTTTGGAGTAATATGCTGTTACAAAAAATTAATTAATCAAACACTTATATTGATTGTTTGATTGATAAGCTAACTATGTTACTAAACATAATTGTCTATTTCTACTCAATCTAACTATGTTACTAAACATAATTGTCTATTTCTATCTTTATGTTTAGTGAAGTGAATCCCTAATAGAACAATTCAAACAAAATTAGTCAAATAATGACTTCGATAACCAAGAGCTTTTAAATTCTAATAGAACAATTATAAGTTTGATTCTTATTAGAATCTGCTTGCCGACCTTCTATGCGAATTTTCACTCAGAATGGCCATATTCAAGCAACAACTATAAACTATTGAACCGACCAACTATGTAGATAATGTTGTAGACTTTCTTTTAAACAAAATACGGAGTAACTACCACACAAACTTACCAACATAGGACAGTACTCAAGACCCAAGTATACCACACAAACTTACCAACATAGGACAGTACTCAAGACCCAAGTACCCAACACTAGTTTGAGAGAGCATGTAATTTACATTAAAACAAGATTTTCTAGATGCAATAACTACAATCTTTAAACAAACAAACAAAAACAAAGCCATTTCTACCTGCCTCTTAAATACCTACAAACAGCTGACTTTTCTCTGATTTTATCCTAAATACAAATATATAGATTTGCCGCATGGTTGAAATTCACCTCTCATTCATCACCATATGGATCCGTCTGTACGTTTTGATACAACAAATGGCCAATTTAGCGTTACATTCTAACAATTGATCAGCCACCTTTGCCCTTCAACGAAGCTAATATGCCATGACTGTCTTCCAGAATTGTTGTGCTCTCTAGACTTTGATGATTCCTCTCGCCAAGAAAATAACAATGATGCGAATTGCTGGTGTAACTACACAGAAAGAAATCAAAACTGTCATGATAGATGGTGCTATGATTATATTTTAATCCTCCAATCTTTCAGCTTCCTGTTCCCGGTCTGATTCATCAGTGTCACTGTATGATATGGGACTCCAGAATTTTGATTGGTCTACTGGATCTGAATTAAACAAGACAGGAGTAGTGGCATTGTTGAAGTCCATGAAGTGTAGAACACCATATTGTTGATCGCTGAAGGTTGTAACAATCCGACAGCCATCAACAGCCATTCCTGAAAAGCCACAGCCAGGGTGTGGATCATCCCCAGAACAACAAATCAGGGAATTCGTTTGTTGACCAGTTTCTGCCTCCCAAACATTTAAACGAAGATCCTCCTGGCCACCAGTCACGATTTTGTATGCATCCATACCTAAGAGATTAACGCGGCCTCTATGTCCAGTTAGCTCAGCTACTATTTTCCCTGTCTGCGTGTCAGCGCATTTCCTAATATCCCAAACCACTGCCCTGTCAAAATATTAAGATCAGTAATACATAGTGCCACAGTAATATATATTCCATTTTCTGCCTGAATTTAAATCATAGTTTTGATACTAGGACCTAGGTTGCATGATTAGAGCAGCCATTCTATGACACAGTTGGATGTTTTCCCCTACTCTAGTAGTAGAAAGAATCTTCCTGACAGATGGATCTCTTACCTGGACGTCAGGCCGGTACAGATTAAGGATTTCAGAGGCACCATTTCGAAAGAATATATAGCTTCTTGATGTTTCAATGTCAATACTTTATTCATTGTTCTTAAATCAATTCCAACCACAGATGATCCAGCTGCAACATAGATCAATGATTCATGGCATTTCATGGCGACAGGTGTACCAGGAACAGTTGTCATTCCCACACAACAAGAAGAACGAGCTGCAGATGATGTAGTGGTGTCCCAAACCATTACCTAGATAAGATTAAAACAGTATCAACAGATATACTAGCAAACCATAAACAAGTTCCTTCTATCAGTGTGAGACAATTTGAAGTTGGCTAGTAATAATTATAAAAGATTCATCTTACAACAGATATACTAGTTTTCAAGTTGGCTAGTGAAACAATTTGAAGACAAACACTGGTAAATATTCGATTAACTGCACATGACAGCTGAAAGATTTGTTTTACACCAGATAATACAAAATTAGTTTTTTGACAGGTGATAATTATAAAAGATTTATCTCCCAATAACATCTTGTTTAGAGTTAAATGACTTTCTTACAAATTTTGAATAAGGGAAAATACATTAAGGGAATGATTCCGGTATAACAATATAAATACCTTGGAATTCTTTGATATACTCACTAAAAGGGAGGTTCTGTGCCTGAAAGAGAAGAGGTAGAAAAACAGAAGAAATCAAACAAACAATTAGTCAAATAATTATCAAGACATGTTATGCATGCTCACTTAACATTTCCCCCCACTACAATTCTATCTCCCTATCAGAAACATATCATTTTCAAGTTGTTTAACAATCACGAGAATTTTGAAATGAATCTTAATCTGGTTTTGCTGGGGCAAGTTGGAATGATGATTAGACCGAATCACATTATATTAGATAAACAGAAGACAGCTCATTATTAATGTAAGATACCTTGATGACCATTTTATTTCCCTTGAAAAGAAAATATAGTTCCCATCCACCATCTGAATAAGATGAAATCTATACCAAATGCAACGCTACAAACCAATAATACCTGGCCACTGACATAAGAACAACAGGCCTTTCATGGCCATACAGTGTTGCTTTTAAAGCATGCTGGCCCTTTCCACCAGATTCAAGAGACCATAGTCGAACAGTACCATCTTCACCTCCACTAGCCATTAATTTTCCAGAACACCCATCCAACAGTCCATCTGAAAGTGCGGAAACTGGACCATTATGACCTCTCAAGCACCGTACGCAACGACCCTATGACCATTGGCAACAGCAACGTTCAGTAAGCATGTAACCGACTTCATATTGCACTAAATCATTGAATTCTTAGAAACCAAATTTTAGAAATAAAACATACAACTTATGGTATGACCGTTGCACAACAAAACCTATAACAAGATGTAGTAAAGAAGAACAAGGTATATAGACTAAGGAACCCCCATAAAAACACTTGCAACTTTAGACAAAAAGTAAAAATAAAATAAGCCTCACAAGCATTTCTGGGCCAGCTGTCCAAGTACTGTGGCTAAAGGACAAACAAACTTCAAATAGATACCATAAGATAAATTCACATTTTTTTGGTAACTTATGCATAGTACCTTCAACCATATCCGAATTGAATGATCAAAACTTGAGGTTACCACCAAATTATCGTTCTTTTGATCCTGACTTCGGTGAAAAGGTGTTTCATCAATGGGATACAATCTATAAAAAAAATGGGGGGAAATGATAATTAGATAATACTATGTCATGTAGAAAACTCTTAACTCCACGCATCACACCACTGTAAATAAAAGAACTGAATAAGGGTGGGGTGGGGTGGGATGGGATGGTGAGGGGGCAGGGGACACATGCAAACAGATCAACAACTTAGGCTACTCATTTGATGTCTGATTCTATTCCAAAATTTAATGTAGCCCAAGCAAAATGCAAATCAAAGTATTATTCCATTCCTCTTACCTCACACAAGAAATTTTAGCAGTGTGACCCCTAAGTTCAACACGAGGGTCTTGTCCATTTAGATATTCATCAATCATCAAAACAGTAACCAAAGCGCCCTGAGTACAAATATCAAACCAAAATCAGATTGTGTTAACTTGATATGTGCGAAAAGAGGATAATACTTAGTCTGACTCTGAGACTATCGTTACAACCAAAGGCAAGCAAAAGAAAGTAAAAAGCCCATTGATCCCAAGTTCCATATAGTTTCAAACATATTTAAATAGAGCAATAGAAGTTGCACATTGTATGCATGTTCTTGTTATCTGCGATGAAAGCAAGGAATAGTACCTGTGAGTAGATAATGTTATTCTTGTCAATTAATAAATTATCAAGCGATTTTGCCTCAGTATTGAACTCTGCAACAAAGGGGTCACTGAACTTGAACTTCTGCACTTCAGCAAGTCTACTTAAATAAGCTTCTCTGGCACCGAGTGTCTGAGGGAAGCTGGAAGGTAACAGCGATGGCCACCGCTTTCTAAGCAACGAAATAACACATCCAAAACAAAATCAACTGATTTATTTCTGAACAAAGGAACTAATCGATCACTGACAGTCAGTCACTGGTTATGTAGTTATGTGCCGTGTTACTAAAATTACGAATTGAGTGATGTTAATCGAATTAGCTAGGTTTCGGAGAAGAACCTGAAGAATGAAAGCCATATAGAATCGGAAAACGCTGCTGCTTGGAGGTGCTTAGAGGACATGGCCATATTCAGAACGTCCGGAATGGAAAGGAAGCTCGCGCAGTTAACCAGAGCGTCGACATCGAGATCCGTTATGGTTGTGCCGCCGTCGTCTTGCGGCTGCGTCGACGGCGAAGCGTCGGCCATCTTTCAATTATCTGTATCGGAGAGCTATAGAAGTCGGATAAACAGCGTCTGAAGGCGATTGGGGATTTTATTCGTGCGTTTCACGAGAATGGAAACGCCACCGACAGCTGTTCTCACTTGTCCGTTTCGCTTGAGACTGGCAATGATTCCCGCGAAAAAGTTCCGCTCACGCGGATGTGATGACGGATGAAGAAGACCGCACCGTCGGGTTCTGCCGGGTGGCATGTCCAGTGGTAGCTTCAACGTCGTCGTTTTACATTGGCACCGAGATGCAGAGCCAAACCGTATGGGGCTAAATCATAAATTTTACATTTTATTTAGAACATACATTTTAGTCAATAAATAAATCCATAACTGTTTACACACACACAAAAAGATTCTTTATAAATATGTTTTGGGAAGTAATTTTTAAAAAATATTCATTTATCAACAAATATTTTAATTTTATGATGTTTGGTTAAATGTGTGCTGGTGGTGTGATAGTATAAATACGAGTTTAACATAAAATCACCTAGTACCGTCTCTTTTAAACATTTAAATATTAAATTTATAATATTTGGTAGTGTATAATTATGCATTATTTTTTCTCCCAAATACTTTATCAATAACATTTTATATATTGCACAAAAAAATTTAACATTTTATATATTATAAATTATAATAGTATTTTCTTACTAAACTCATAAATCATAAAAAGTAAATTAATTCATTTATTATTTACAAATTACAATCAAAATATTATGACTTTATATGAAATGTATTATTACAATATATATATATATATATATATATATATATATATATATATATATATATAAGATCACCTTCGTTCAAAACAGACCCTATCTAAGATGATCATACCTCAATCCTAACCTGGAAGCTAAGCAAATCACAGCTCCTCCATCAAGTTTAGTTTATTGCAAATATATGAAACCAAAAGTAAGCACACATATATAAATTTTACAATTGAGGTCTATAAAATATGTGTGCGACAGAGATGTCAAAACACAACAGTAGACAAATTGATTTAAACGGTATGTATGCTCATTCACACAAAGTTTTAATCTTTAATATAAAATTATAGAAGATGTTATATGAGAATATTATATTCATAAGTAAAATATAACATGTTATCTTATATAATTTGAACCAAACACTTTGAGATCTATTTCCAAATCCAAAATGGTTCGTCATACAAAAATTGAAAATTGACAAGTAACAAAAAATTACTAATAACTAATATCAGCAACAAAAAAAAATTAAAAATGAATTGTGGTCGGACTGTATTTAGCAGGGTTTTCCGTACTTGCATGAAAGAGCACCGGCGAACCTAGTGATTTTACCGGCATGAGAGCTCGGCATTGGGTCGAGGAGGTCGAGACGGCCGTACTTCACGGCACCTTGCGGATCTCCGGACGGCGTGAAGAAAGCGTCGTTCACGAATTCATCACGATCCGACACCCATGTCCACCCCTTCCACTCATCGTTGGGCCAGTCCCTGTGGGTTATCTCCTTGAAGTACGACGGACCCGGCGGGGCAATGTAGCGGTTGCCCTGGCTGATTATGGTGGAGCCGGCTGAACCTCCGACAGCGTACATTTCCCAGTGTGTGTAGTCGTTGTTTATTATGTGAAACAATCCCCACCTGCACCGCGGCATCCTCTGCTCCAACCTGCGAGAGAGTATGAAACAAAGTAGTTACACTCGAGCCACAAGACTAGGCCAACACAAACTAATAAAAGACTTAACGCCTCGAAAGCGTTCTGGTGTGATCAATTTTTCATAGGGATATTGAATAGTTACGGGTAAACAATTTGCATGGGACAGGGTAATCATGAAACTTTGGCCGATATACCTGGCAACTCGTATGATTTGTTGACCATAATACAAAAGTTCAGTTACCATAGGGAACATATGGTGAATATCTATTAAAAATTTATGCTTGTTTCTTTCTCTTGTTTGAGGCAAGCCGTCAATTTTGAATATTGTAGTCTTTTGCAGTGAAAGAAGTTGAGTTGAAGTTGTTAATAATGGACTACCTAGAGAAATAGGTAAAAGAAATTTCCATCCAAGATTTAATAGTTGGTCCATTCTGAGACTTGATAAAGTCCATCTTGTTGCAATAGAAATGAACAAGAACGAAAAGGTTTTAGCTAATGTAATAACAATACTTACTATTGTTTAAAGACTTTACCTCTTTTAGTTATGTCAAAAAGCTCAAGAACAAATATCAAATATGTATGGAATAGAAAGATTCCAACCCCTAAGTAAAGAATTGTTACAAATAATGAAGAAATTAGTACATTCATATATGAAGCAATAACACAACCTTTTGCCGAAGTGGTTGAAGGCCACCGTTATTTGCATCACCTTGTCGATTGGGTCCCAATTGTTCGCCCCAAAGAGTAACACCTGTTTGGATTTCGTAAAGTTGATCAGTTGATTTGATACAGACTTAAAGATTTCAAGAGATTTCTTACCTTAGAGTGATCGGTGAAGTGGCAATTGGAGATGGTGACGGCGGTGGAGCCCTTAACGGCGTCTATAATTCCGTCTTCGCACCTGGACATGGAGAGATGGTCGATCCAAACGTTGGAGGATCCGAAGATAGTAATGCCGTCTCCTTCGTCGAAAGTCCTGAGACCTTTGTGGGTAGCGGAGTCTCTGATTATGCCACCGGAGGTGGCTTTGATGCGCTTGATCTTTAGGTTTGTGATGATGACGTTCTTGACAAACTGCACCGTGAAGCCGGCGCCGCCGACGATCTTGACGTACGCGCCGCGGCCGTCAATGGTCTTGTCGCTAGTCACTAATAGCTCGTGCTGCAGCGTGATCGTCATGCTGGCGGAGAATATGATCCACAGCGGCCCGTCCTGGATGACGGCGTGCCGGAGTGTCCCCGGCTTCGGCTCCTCCATTTCGTTGTCCGACGAATCCGTCACGACGTAGTACGGCCCGTCCTTTCCTCCGGTGGTTCCGGCGCCGAATCCCAGGGCGCAGTCCGCCATTCTCTTGCGGTTTTTCACCCAATCCTTGTCGCACCTCCAGCATCTATCAATGGGGTTTAAGGCCTTGCATGGCCCTTTGAACTTCTTCCCCCTCAAGTGCCTCCTTGTACCGTTGACCACCTCCCTATCATCCTCAAACGCCATTGTTTCATGCCTCATGCTACAAAAACACATTAAACCTACCTTAAAATCATCATTCGGAAGAAAACCAATCATTATTTAGTGGACCATGGTCCATTGTGAACCATATTTTGTATACTATAAAATAATGTACATTCAATACAAAAATAATGTACATTATATTCCAGAGATAGTACATTAAAAATAATATACATTGTGTGGACCATGGTTCACACAATAATTTGTCGAAGCCAACCAAACATTCACAGGGTGTTTGGTTGGAAGTAAGGAATTAGGGTGGAAAAGAATTGTAATTCGGTGGAAAAGGAATAAGGTTGGAATAAAGTAGGAATTCAAATTACATTGTTTGGTAGAAATTAATAGAATTATTGGGCAAGGAATGAAAGAAGTGATATCAAGACTTGTAATAATAATAGTAGTAATAATTAAGGGTACTTTTGTCATTTCATCCCTTTTTCCTTTTCCCACAACCACCGAATTGCAATTCATAGAGGGTGCCCATGAATTGCAATTCAGCAAAATGAGGGAATTGCAATTCACTCCAACCAAACGGCGTAATTGTGGCTTTCACTGAATTGCAATTCACCTACAGCCAAATTACGCACAATCAAACAGGCCATCAGTATTCCAACCAAATTTGTCAGACGGTTCATTTGGTAATCACAAAGTTACAAGTTTGACTGTATGCTGCAGATTTCTCAAAACATTTAGGACTGAACAAGCAAGCAATTACCTATGGACCTCTGCAGTGATATTACGGGTGACGTGTTCGGGATGTTTGGTGAAGGCTTTCATGGCATAGTCCATAGCTTCCGCCTTGCGGTTCACCCAGTATAGGTCGGAGCTGTGGATATCGCCAAGTTCGCCGGCCACGGCGGGGATGACAGCCCCGAATGCAAAAAACACGACAAGGAGCGACCAATTCATCTTGTTAAACATCTCTATTTTTTTTCCCCTGTGAATGGGATCCAATTCGGCGGTGGCCTATTGATACTAGGCCAAACCTTGACCGAAAACTGAAAACCTGAAAAAAATAAATACTTAGGCTCTCAGCATTTATTTAGTTTTATTAAGTCTTATTACAGGCTTTTCTCCCTCAAAGATCTGATTTCCAGAAGCATTTGCCCGCAACTATTTATAGCCAGCTGGTTGAATCATTAATCTGCAGCTAAATGCATGCAGAGCCATTTGTTGGTAAATTAATCATGGCCTTATGTTTAAAAATGTGGTGGCCTTAATTATATTGTGTTTTCTCAATAACCATTAGTCTGATGTTATTCTAGTTTTATATTGATAAATGATACTCCTTATACTATTTAACATTTAGTAATTGTTATGGACAATATATATATAATTATACAAGGTTGGATTATGTTATATATTGTTGACATCTCGAAACTTTGCTATTAATATATATATATATATATATATATATATATATATATATATATATATTAATTGCATCAAAATATATAGAATGAGAATTATATTGAGAAATTTTTAAAAAATTCTACTTTTTTTAAAAAAAAATTTAATAGTACTCATAATGACTTAGAATATGCTAAATCAAAAATTTACTAAAATATTTTTTACCCGACATAAAATATAAAATATAGGCTTGGCATACGCTTATTATTGTTTAACTTTTAACTTTTCATAATTATTATTGAAGAAATAATTTAATGGAATAAGGGTTAAATAGACTATCGAACTGCACATAATAATGCAATTAGGTCACTGAACTCAAAAAAGTTACAATTGAGTCCCTAAACTAACATATTTCAAATAATTTGTCCGATTTACAAATTTTCCCCTTTCTAACAGGTCACTCAATTTAAAATATATTTTAAAAATATTTTTAAAAAATAATTAAAATAAACTAAAATTATAAATAATAATAATAATAATAATAATAATAATAATAATAATAATAACCTCTCGTCTCCCGCCGGAGACCAAGAACTTATCTTCATCTCCGGGCGGAGATGAGGAAACCTTCTTCGTCTCTGGCCGGAGACGAAGAAGGTATCTTCGTCTCCATGACTGGAGACGAAGAGTCACGTCTCCATGGCCGGAGACGAAGAGACTCTTCGTCTCCGGCTATGGAGGCAAAGGTATCTTCGTCTCCGGCCCTTCGTCTCCATGGTCGGAAACGAAGATAAGTTCTTCGTCTCCGCCGGAGATGAAGTTTTTTTTTTAATTAATTTTTTTATAAAAAAATATTTTTAAAAAATATTTTAAATTGGGTGACCTATTAGAAATGGGGAAAACTAGTAAATTGGACAAATTGAAATTTGTTAGTTTAGGGACTTGATTGTAGCTTTTTTGAGTTCAATGGCCTAATTGCATTATTATGTGCGGTTCGATGGTCTATTTGACTCTTATTCCTAATTTAATTTTTTACACTTTGAACGATCATTGGTTGATCAATGTGCTATTACCAATCGCGAGTAACCCTCGGTCCAACCGCCCTTGACCCTATGGTTTATATTAAACCGAGGCCGGCCTTTTCCAAGCTCATTTTAAAATTTTTAATTACTCCAGTTATAAATATTAAAGTTTGAAATATTGAATTATTGTTTGATTACTAAACAAATGTAAACCCATTTTCTTCAGTTATTTTGGACCTACTAATAATCTTATATATTCATCATCTCATTAGTTCTATACGGATATAATTGTTTATGTGATTATGTTCTTGGTATTGGAGGCTTTAATTTTGAAAGGTTTAGTTCTCCCTTTTATGACTTTATCTACTGCAGGGTTCGCCTGCATTAATTTGTTTTACTTTTTTATAGTGATCAGCAACACGTTTACTTTATTTGCTACCATCTAAGTACTATAGAATTGTAGATATTGATATAATATGCCTTAAAATCTTTGTTTACATTTGGATTATTATGATAATACAACACTGTCATTGGATGATGTAGCGCAAATATATATTATAGTTTTATATTTTCATGTTTTTGGTATGGTAATTATATAGTGTTATTAATTCTATTATAAATTTAATTTGTTTGCTTTGAATAACATCAAACTAATCCTAATAATGTATCCTAGCTTGACCGAATTGTAGACAATGGGCATGGCAGTAACGATGGATAAAATAACAAATTTATTTGTTATAGCTATTTTTAGAAGGCAACAAGTCTCTATCAACCAGTGTGCATTCTTCTCCAATGTTAGCAAATTGCAGGTTACAATTAATGCATTATTGTGGATGTTGGATTGAATGAATTGTTGTGGATTATTAGATAATATAATATGTATTATTGATGGATTATTTATATTATTGTTGGATTAAATAGATTATTGTGGATGATTGTTAGTTTGCCAATATGGAATTATGTATGTTGAAATGAAATGTATTAGCGGTATGAAAAACAAAATATATTTTAGTGAATAGTGCCTATAAATTTTTTTAGCAGTGTTGCTTGACGACTGTTTCGGGCGAAAGGGTTTAGACAAAGAAAATCCGAGCAGGGGTCATATTGGAACTCTTCCTTCCAGGCGGGGATCGAGTGCAATACACGGAGCACGGGTCTCTGTTCGTGTAGGATGTGGGGCACGTGTCAATTGCTTAGCTTGTGCCTCGTGATCTGTTTCGAATTTCAAAATTTGAAAAGTTTGCCCTGCTAGGTCTCGACCTCGCCCTGTGCATGTGTTCCGCGTGTCACACATGGCGAGAGACCGGCATGCACCCTTTCGCGACTCTATTAAATACCTCATTAAATGCACATTCCGAACCACAAATCCACTGTCACGTATTCCGAGCCACATTAACTGCCCCTTCGTGAATTTATAGAAATTGTCACGTATTCCGAGCAAGTCTTAAACCAACAAGCAAACCTGAGCAGGATATCCACTCGATCTGATCCGTGTACCTAATGAACTTATAGGAATCTTCGTATTTAATCAACTATTTTAATATAATCATAATTTTTATAGTAGACACTTACTCTCACGTATCGTGTATAAAAACTACCTAATCTTATGAAATAATTATGTACACTAATTTAAACTTTGAGCTATGCAAAACACAAAATGTGAATCCTAGAACATATAATTATTAAAGGTTAAACATACACTTAACAAAAATGTAACCTTTCGCATAATTCAAACATCTAGAACATATCGAAGGAAATCGTTTCTTGAGGAACAAAACTCCTCCCTCCCATTGTCTTATTGCCAAAGAAACGGGAGGCGTAATCCAATGTTCATCCGGCGCAGCAACATTAAGCCACGTGTCCACTTAGTTCCAAAAACATATCTATTCCTAGTCTCAACGCGAACAATCTACGGCCAACGTGGAGCCAGATCGCATTTGTTCCATTTCAACGGTCCAGATTCATGAGAAGAACACGTAGTCGCGCACCGTTCAAATTGGGGCTCCGAATTAGGGCTTTGCCGCATATAAATACACTTCATCCTCCTCTCTCTGTTCCCCGGAGCTCTCACACTAAAACCTCTCTCCGTCGCGACTGTGTTTCCGATTTTCAGCTCTAGCTGCAGAAATGGGCAAGGGTCCAGGTCTCTACACCGACATCGGCAAAAAGGCTAGAGGTCTGTACGCAATTGGAGTATCCTGTGTGGTTTTACTTTCATTTCATTTTCATTTTTTTGATTTTGAGCTCATTTTGTTTTGTTTTCTGGTTGAAATAGATCTTCTGTATAGGGATTACCAGACGGACCACAAGTTCACGATCACTACCTACTCTCCTACTGGTGTGGTGAGTTTTTCACTCTGCTTTGCTCGGATCTGTGCTAGGTTTTTTTTTTTTTTTTTTGCCTACTTGCCTCTATCGATGAGGATTGTTTTAGATTTTGATTTTAGGGAGGCCTACGAACAAGGCTGTTTTTGTGTAGATTTTTAATATGAGTTCATTAGAGTATAGTAACATTGTTGAAGAAGAATAGAAGATTATTGTTAGTTATTTTGATTAACATCAATAACGAATCTGATGTTGCTGGCATGCAAAGTTTCATTGATTTTAACTTTGTTTACTTGGATAGTTGGATTTGTCATTCTGTCAGCCTTTGCATTTCTGTTGCAATAGCTGCAAGTAAAATTATACTTCACACTACTATGCGTGATAATTTCTATGTGATGTTTTGCCTTTATCTAGGTTTTATATTTTTTTTTTATGGTAATGTAGCTCTGTTTTGGGTGTCTTAGTTTTTCTATGTACTGGTTAGGTGTATTTGGTAAGACTTGTTTATTCTCAATTATATTTATATTGTTATTGCAAACTGTTTTTGACAAATTTTTTTCAACTTCTCTTAACTACAGGTCATTACTTCGACTGGATCAAAGAAAGGAGATCTGTTTTTGGGTGATGTTAACACTCAGTTGAAGAATAAGAACATCACCACTGATTTTAAAGTGGACACCAACTCTAACGTGAGCTCCCATATACAATCATTTTACATATTTTTCATATCTATTTGCCTGCCCTTGCTTTTACTGTTTTATCAGTCGTTCATAGTCGCCCACGAATGATGTTTCCCTATGTTGATGCTATCACAATTTGCCAATGTCAGAATTTTTTTCGCTGCACAGTATTCCTTGCACATCCTGCTGAGACCTACCCTCTAATGGCATTTAATAATTGTTTCAAGACTGACCTGGCTGTTCTACTACCTTTTAGAGCATCCACATTTGTTGGGGAGAATAGGGGATAATGTAAGAGCGATTAGGAAAGAGAAGATGGGAGGGGAGAGGAAAAAAAAGAAAAAAAAAGGAAAATTAAATTATTTTTTTAAAAAAAAAAAAAATCAGACTGTCAGGCGTGCACGCACCCGCTGTGCGCACGTGGCTGTCACCAGTGGTGGTTTTTGTGGTGGGTCCCACCATTTCTGCATTATCTCTTCATTTGCAGAACAATTCTTTTTCAATTATCTCCCCTCCACACTAGTTATTATCTCATGTAGGGAAGAATTAATGCTGAAATCTCCCCACAATATGCACAAGTGTGGATGCTCTTAGAGTGTTTTGTTGTTATTTATTTATTTATTTATTCTGCAATACTACCCCATGTTTGTATCGTTGGCAGTGGATGGATATATTGGTTGACTTTCATATCTAGTTTTAGAACACATTTCCTAACTGTTTTATGCTTCTTTTTTAGGTCTTTACCACCATCACTGTTGATGAAGCTGCTCCTGGCTTGAAAATCATTTCAAGCTTCAGAGTTCCTGATCAAAGATCTGGCAAGGTATCTTTCTGATGGATTTCATTAAGTTTCATAAATGATAAATATAAAAAACAATGAGGCCATCTTAAGATTGCTAGAGTTTCTTACTGGCTCTCATTGTTCAACAGGTTGAGCTTCAATATTTACATGACCATGCCGGGATAAGCACCAGTGTGGGGTTAACAGCAAACCCCATCGTCAACTTCTCTGGTGTGGTAGGAACTAATGCTCTTGCGCTTGGAACTGATGTGTCCTTTGACACAAAGAGTGGAGCCTTCACCAAATACAATG
This sequence comes from Ipomoea nil, assembly GCF_001879475.1. Lineage (NCBI taxonomy): Eukaryota > Viridiplantae > Streptophyta > Magnoliopsida > Solanales > Convolvulaceae > Ipomoea > Ipomoea nil. Next base: position 149,962 of record NW_017617241.1, on the reverse strand, counting down.
CAGGCTTGAGCTTCACAAATTCAGACCTGATTGCTTCGTTGACCCTGTGAGTGGTTTCTTCTATTTAGCAATTTGCTGATGCACTTTGTAGTTTGAGATCTCTTTACTTTTTACTCTTCCTGCTTGTGTCTTGGAGTGAGATGTACGGTGTTGTGTTGAACGTCATAAATTGCTTTTGCCATTACAGGAATGACAAAGGTGACTCTCTGAGTGCATCATACTACCACCACGTCAATCCATTGAGTAATACTGCTGTTGGTGCTGAGGTGAACCACAGTTTCTCATCCAATGTGAATACCATTACCGTTGGTACCCAGCACCAGTTGGATCCTTTGACAACCGTGAAGGCACGGGTGAACAACTTCGGGAGGGCAAATGCTCTGATCCAGCACGAGTGGCGTCCCAAGTCCCTTATCACCCTATCAGGTGAGGTAGATGTCAAAGCAGTCGACAAGAGTGCAAAGTTTGGACTTGCCTTGGCTCTCAAGCCCTGAATTTGCTTTGGAATAGTTAACCAAGAGGATCAATATACGATTGCATGTTGAGAGGAAACATGGGAACATGTTCTTTGGCAGTAGTTCATCAGGTTGTTTTTTTTGGATTGTAAAAATAATTCTAGATGGTCGGATGAACCCTTGTTACTTTTCTTCTACTTCCTGAATCATCTTTCTGAAACTATTAATCATCGTACTGTACCGAAACAAAAAAGCACCATTTAAGGCCGCTGATTTTGTCATTGCTCAATAAATCTGCATCTCAGATTCACAGTGGTCTGCAGGTTTTGGACATCCTTCACGGCTTCACTGTTTAAACATCGGATCCTGCTTTATCATTGGTTTTCCTCTGCTATATAAGTAACAAATAATTCCAATTCCATGTTAGTTAGTGTGTATATATATATATATATATGCTTATTTTTTATTCTAGTTTAAAGATTATAACCGCTTTCATTTTCCTATTCCATAAAAGGTGTAACTTACCACTAAACTATATACAATGAAAACAAAAACATTATTGTGGGTTTGAACTGTTTTACAGAAAATGTCTGCACAAAAGTGGTAATCACAAGAAGTCTTCTTACCCCATTTAGAACACTGTTCTCTTAAATTTCCGTATATTAACCATTTCTTGACCTCTTGGATCAGGTCAAGTCTACACTCACGAAACATTTTTAGCAGAGGTTCTTTCATTCCAAATCATGTATAGTTCAAAACAACTCCAACAAGAAGGCTACATGTAATATGCAGTAACTAAGCATGAATATAATGTTCTTCTCTTGAGTGTATGTATCACCATCAATCCGCCGTGGAGGAACTTTCCGGCAGAAATTCTCTTGCCGCTGCCAACAAAACATCATCATTATATTAATGTTGGGAAACAAATGAAGCCTAGCCTTCTACTCATACCATCTGCAAGGTAAACAAATAAAGGTGTTTTGTGTGTTTCTAACTAACCTTGGGATGTGGAGGGAAGAAGGAGGAGGTGCATGGTGGAATTGTTGGGAGGCAGAGCTAGGCGGAGCGGGGAAATGCTGTGGTTCAAAGGGTTGCGCGTGCATACAATGATATCTTCAAGCCCCGTTTCTTCTTCCAACTTTTCACTCAACTCCTCCAGACTATGCCCTTTAAAATAGAAGCTCGGCCATTCCACTGAATCATCAACCCTTCCTTTCTCGTCCCCCACTGCGTAATATATTAGCCGACCCTCCGCCGACTGCACAACCTCGTACGTACATTTCACATTTCTTGTCACTATATATTCTAGCTACAAAAATGCTTCCTAACTATACAATTATCACTCCTTATTAAGAGCTATAATTCTAATTTTTGTTCTAAATTTACAAGTGACCCTCCACTCGAAGTCCCTTTTTATCAAAACATCCATTTTTGGTCATGACATGATTATTTTGTCCTTTATTAAGGAAACAGACATTTCTGTATTCAATTATGCATTTTTCAAAAGAATATACCGTGTCAACTTACTTTGTATAAAAAGATCAAAATGTCTTTTGTACTTAACGAAATTTCAATGATTTTATTAATAGAGAACTAAAAATGGTCATCTCAGAATAATACTAGATCAATGAAGATGTTCTAATAAAAAAAGACTAAAAGTAAACTGTCACATATAAATCTATGACTAAAAAAATAATGCACGCATGGAGGTAAAATTTGGAAAGAGGACTCCTTGTGCACAGTAAGCAAATGTCTAGCCTCTATGGTTCAAGTTTAGTTGAGTTACCATAATTTACATCCTCCCAAATGTTCTGTTGGGTCGAGGTGTAAGGACCTCAGAGTTTGGGGTTCAAACCTTTTGAAAAGAATGACTAAAAAAAGAATTAACTCCATTATTAATTACTCCCATTTTTTTATTTTTTTTTTTGAAGTTGAGTGCCTAATAGCAAGTAAACAATAATGGAATACTATAAATGAACATATTATAAAAATGAGGGACCAAAAGTTTGAGTAAGTTACTTACCGAGGGTGCGGAAACGGTTGAGGAGGTTAGGTTAAAGGTGGTTAAGTCATCGTCGTCTGCGTCAGCGGATCGCGGTACCTTTTCCGGCTCTTGTTGCCGGAATTCGAGAACCTCAACCTCCCAAAAAATCCAATCCTTATGCCGGTGAGGAATGTCGTGGGTGATCGAGTTTCTCCAAGGGGGAATTCCCGCATTTGCCCTCAGGAAGTTCCCGTATCGCGTTTTCAGCTTCACCAAGTTGCCTTCCCTCACGGGCTCCCATTCGATCTTCGAATCCAATTTCTTCGGCATCGTTTGGAGAACCCTCCTGCCAGTCACACCGAGGAGGTGCTGCTCGTCGGCGGCGGTTAGGTATCTGCCGAAGCAGCTCTTGAGGCGGATCACGAAGTGCGCGCCCTCGACGAATTCCACGGTCCATTTCGCGGCCTTGGAGTCGCGGTGGCGCCGGTCCTGGATAACCGATTCCTCGTTGCGATCGGCCACGAGGTATTTGTCGTGGTGGCTCTTTAGCCTCACGGTTTTGGCTTTCTCGAAAACCTCCATTGCAGATCTGCGAGGGGTTATGAAATTTCGCGTGCCCCAATCTCAATATAAGGAGATCGGAGATATTGAAAGTGACGGCTACAACCACTGGAAAATACGTGTGAAGAATCGCTTTTTGGTGTCGACGAAATTAATGCTTGGCCGTTTCTGTGAGCTACACGGAGAGAGAGAGAGAGTCTGGAATGGAATTATGGAAGTGTACGCTTTACTTCCCCTTGCAGATTGATGCATGTGACTTTATTAATGTTTCTCGAAAATTTTAGGTATTTTAACAATTTGAGAAATGAGAATGAAATTTTTAATAATGTAAATTTTATTTTATTTTTTTAAAAAAAAAACTCAATTATTAATCTTAAAAGGGCAGGAACGGTGAGAGATCGAGACGGAGATAGAAAACATGTTTCCAAGGAGGAGCAGTGAGGAGTGTATTGTTGTAATGAATAGAAAATGTGGAACATATTTTATTCAAGACCTATCAGCTTGATTGGTAACATAGTTAACTTATCATTTATCAGTTCATTTTAGTTTATTTGATCATTATTAATTGTTTGACTTAGTTAAATAGTCAACATGAATGTTTGATTAATTAGATTTTTGTAACAATTTATTACTCTAAAATGTTAAATTTTAAAAGATGTTTAAAAGTAACTTTTTCAACTTTTTAAGAAAGTCATTTTACATGTAATTAATTATCAGCAAACAACTAATTTATCAAATAATTTTCTACAATAAACTAATGTTATTAACTAATCAAACTCATTAACCAAATCAGCTAATAGCTATTTACCAAATACCCTCACACTAAAATGGAAGAGCGGTGAGAAAATCATTTTTTAGAAAAAGCATGTCTCCAAGGAGGAGCCCATTTTTCAAATAATGGACAGAAAAAGTAAACTAGCAAAAAAATGGTTAACAAAGGACATTTTTTAAATTATGGACAAACAAGTAAACTAGCAAAAAGTTGTTAACAATGCACCAGCCGGGAATCGAACCCGGGTCTGTACCGTGGCAGGGTACTATTCTACCACTAGACCACTGGTGCAAGTTGCAGGTCTAATTAATCCATATATCTTACAGCTTCCTTCTTTATGGATTTCTGCAGAATCAGAACTTATAAATAAGCTTACTATAGGCGCATGTTTGCCTGAACTAAACATATTGGTCTGGAAAAATGGCTTACATATACACAGACAAAAACAAGGATTTTACAATTTTTTTCATCTTGGAGAGAATATACAGTTACTACTGAAAGAGAGTCATGATACCTCATACCAGCATTCTCATGTCACTCATTCTGTTGACAATTCGAGATGCATCGTTTAATCTATTCGCTCTTTCATATATACCAGCCACCACTATATGCAAGTCTTTCTTGTTGATGTGGGGATCAGAGTTAAGTTTCTCGAACAATGTTTCAACAGTCTCGAAATCCCTTCTGTCACCATAGAGACTCAGCATCTGAAAATGGACTTCATCTGAGAACACGCAGCCCTCCTCGTGCATCTCCCTGTACAGACCGTCTGCCTTCCCAACCTCCCGCAGGTTCCCATAAGCGTTAAGGACTAGAGCGATTGTGTTAGAATCAGGGAAATAGCCTGCCTCTCTCATTTTCTCGAACGCCTCAATTACATTTCTGTGCTTTCCGAGTCTAGAGTAAAGATCAATCATGCACTCGAAAACTTCTATGTTCTTCACCTCCCCAGCATCCACAGCCTGTCGAAATACCCAGGTGGCCTCTTCTACTCGCCCAGCTCCAGCTAGAATGGTTATAGCAGTTCCCCGAGGGATATTATCAGGGCGTTTCAGCTCTTGCAGCAGCCGCTTAGCATGAGCAACCAAGCCAGCCCTCTCGTATGCCACAATTATTGTTTGGTATAAAACCTGATCAATTTCAACCCCGGAACTCCTTAGCTTCTGGAACAGCGTCGCTGCTCTATCCAACTTCCCTGCTTTGCTCCATATAGAGATCATTGTCGAGTAAGTAATGGTGTCGGGCTCAATCCCTCTACTCTGCATTTCCTTAACAAGGTTATTCGCTTTCTCATGCTCAAGCGTCTTCCCATAGATCTTAATCATCGTGTTATATGTCACAACGTTTTGTTCGATACTCTTCCTCTGCATCAACCTAAACAAATGTATGGCTTCCCCAAACAGCTCGGCATCACCATAAACCCTCAAAAGCGTGTTGTAACTAATCACGCTCGGTTCAATTCCCATCTTCCTCATGCTCCAAAAGAGCGTGTCTGCTTCCTTCGCCATTCCAAGCTGCCCGTATACATCAATCATTATATTGCATGTTGTCAAATCAAGACGGCAATTCGCTTCCTTCATCTCAGAAAACACAGATAGAGCTTCCAAAATCTTCTGATTCTCTACGTACATATTCAAAAGTGTTGAGTAGCTAACAGTATCTGGCCTAACCCCAGCTGATTTCATCTCTTTTAGCAGTAACCGTGCTTCGCGAAAAAGCTTAGCTTTCCCAAACACATTGATCATTGTATTGTAAGCTACAAGATCAGGAACAATCCCTGAACTTTTCAGCCTAGAAAATATAGAAATTGCCTTGGAATAATCGCATAATTTACGTGACAGCTCGATCAGATTACTATACAAAACGATATCACCTGACACATGGTCCTGCTCCATCTTCTGAAGCCAAGATAGAGCATCGTCAAACAGGCCCTCTTTCCCAAACTGGGTGATCAGAGTGGAGTAAGTGTACTTATCGGGTGACAGCCCCCGTTGGCGCATTTCGTCGAACAGCCCATAGGCGAGCTGCCATTGCTTCGCCCGGAGCACGTTACGCAGCACGACGTTGTACGCAAACACGGAGGGAGTGTACAGAGCCTCTTCATTGATCCAATCGAGCAGCGCAAGCGAGCGTTGCCAGTCGGCTTCGCGCGAGAGGAGGGTGACCATGAACTTCATCGAAAGTGTTCGACCTTTGTACGGCGACATCAAAGCGAAAAGCTCATGCTCGTTGCTTGTCTTGCTTATTGACAGTAGCAGCTCCTCCATGTCGACGCTGCTGTCCAAGAACGCCGGCAGCTGTTTCCGGCGGTACGGTGTGGTTCTTGGTGACGACGACGGCGGCGGCGGCGGCTCAGCCGTCCTCCTCCAGGCATCTTTTGACGAAGAAGTAGCGGAGATCGCCAATACGATGAAGTGGGTCCGAAGTTTCGCGGATTTCTTACCAAGCACGGCGATTCCGGCACGGTTGTGTGGCAATGGTGAAGGTGTAATGGAGCATACGTGTATGGAAATCGCGACAGAAAGCATTTCAAATCTTGTCTCCTCTGCTTTCGCAAAATTTTGGGGGATAATAGATTAACAGGATGTTAAACATCAAACACAAGAATGTGGGCCTGTTACAGGCCCATTTTTATTCATCAATAAGGAGTCCAATCATTAATCAATGAAAGGCAATTTATATCCTACACCACGGCGCGCGTTGCACTGTGCGCCCAGATACATAACGACGTCGTTTTAATTTCTTTTTTTTTTTGAAATTTTTCGCCCTAGTGAATGACAGTAATTTTTTCTTTAAAAAAAAACCCGTTGTTCAAAAATGTACATAATGTTATACTAGAATACACATAATTGTATACATGAATGTACATAATTATTTAACAAAATATACATACTCTTTTTAAAAGATAATACACATAATCTAACATAATACATAATAAACATAAACTTTTAACATAATACACATCAACTCTTAACATAATACACACAAATTTTCTGATTCGGATGTACATAATTGTATAAAAAGAATGTACATAATTGTATAAAAAATGTACATAACTGTATGAACAAATACACATAATCACAGCAACTTCCTACCGCGCCTCCCAAAACGACCCTAAAACGACGTCGTTTTGGGAGGCGCGCGACGCACAGTGCTACGCGCGTCGTGGTGTAGGGTATAACGATTGTCAATGAAAAATACTGTGTGCTCTCACTATATACTCCCAATTTTTATTCGCATAAATAAAATTTTGATATGGACACTTATATTGGGACTCACAAAAAAAAATAAAAATTATCAGAGCCCGCGACATCAGGGAGTAAAATGAAGGGAGTAAGATTTGGGAATTCATATAGTAGAACTCTTATACAATTGATCACACGAGTTGTTATACCATCGACTAGAGTCCACCTTGTAAGGTAGATTCTGGTTCTAAACGACGTATAAATTGTGTATTTTTAGTATTAGAATTGTGAACTTTTAAAATATAAATTGTGTTTGTGAATCCAATATAAGGTCATCAAATCTTAATTTGTTAATATTATGTAACTGAAATATTTGAAAGGAATTTGTGAATACAAAACAAGATAATCAATTACATATATATTAACATTGTGTGTTTGTAGTATACAAATTGTGAATTTTTAAAATGTTAAATGTTACTGCACGATTAAACTAAAAGAAACTCATAACACCACATTTACACATCATGGGTATGAATATATGTATGGTTTAATAAACTCAATTAATATTCTTTTACAAAAATTTAACAATATTGTTAGTATTATAATTGTACTTGTGTGCGGTGAGCTTGAAATCAATATTTGTTATATATTTTAATAAATATGTTATTTATTTTAATCAATATTAAACACCAAGTGTCAAATTTTTATTTTTTAATACAAACATTATATCCGTAGTACAAATCAGTATTTCGTACAATACAACAATGGTAATTTCAACTACTAATGCTTATTAAGAATAGGCAATTAGGTACTAGGGATGTTGTCGAATAGTAACATTGTAACCCCTGCTTTTAATATACATGCAATAATGATGCTTTAACAGCTTATTAAATATATGTCATTGCTGTTATAAGGGATTCTAATACCAAATTAAAAAAAAAATGTTTCGGTCTCAATTAAAAGTTCATGTATATATTAGTATATAATTGAATGGTATATAATTCAGTTTTCATGCGGTTGGGTGTGTCTCGTGTGGTTGTGTGGTTTAAACAAAGCCATTGATCTTGCTTAAATCAATGTTTAGGATTAACAATAATTAAACAAAAAAAATACGATAGTAATTTAGTGTTTTTGCATTTAGGTCAAATTTAAGGTGTGTGATTTTCTTTCTTAAGGTGCGTGGTTTGTGTGCTTAATGTAAATCACGGTGATCCACTGACTCAGTAAACATGACCAGTGGTGTGTACAAGGGATTTGCCCACTTTGAACATAATCCCCACACTACTGCTGTTGAGGTTTGAACATTAATCTCTTATCTCAATTACTACTGCTTACTAAACCATTGAGTTAAATCTGTGTGAACAAATGCATAAATTCTTGTTCAAGGTAAAAGCAAATTTTATCCATCAAATATTCATAGTTAGTCATTTCTATGCTATCAAAAGTTACCAAACATATTAATTAATTAAGAGATTAAAAAATATATTTTTTTGTTCCCATTCTTATTCATGTAGAATTCTTATACACTCATGGAGGTTGACTTTAACAAGAACAAGAATGCGAATTTGCATTTCTTTTTCTTTTTTTTGGGGGGTGGGGGGGAGTGGGGGGGGGGGGGGTTAATACAGTGATGATATATATTAAATCAAATAATAACAGCTGTGGACTGTGTCTTATAGTGCACGAGCACAACGCCATTTAAACTAACTTCCAAGATTCCTGTTCATAATATTATTATTTTTTTAAACTTTAATAATTATATATAGTTTTTAAAAAGTCAGTTATTCTTTATTAGAGCAGGGCTAATGGTTTTAACAAATTTAAGATTTTTTGTTAAGTTGGTGCAAAGAGGGGAAAAATAATTAAAAACAAAATAAAATTGTCGCAGTAGTCGCTAACTGACGACCACCCTAATGTATGCAATGGGTAAGTGCACATGTTGGCCAAATGTAGTAATCTTTTTGTTTTGTTTTTTTTTTTTCATTTATAACAAAAAAACATTAAATTAGTAGGAGAATTCTTTTCTCTCATTTCCCTTCTAAATTAACAACAATTTATCAAACAAATCATTAGGAACGGAGCTCTTAAAGAATTAAACTAAATCTCAAACAAAAGAAAGTTAATATAGGCACCTTTAAACCTCGTAACATTTACACACGTATTTGTTTCAAAATACATGCGGTGTTCAATTAATAATCCCTATGGCTGTCTATTGACCCTCAAATAACATTACGAAGATGAAGATGTGAATCTTGTCATTATCCTTGATATGATTTTTGCATCTAAATGATTGATTGTGTTATTGTGATATTATCATGTTCTATATATTTTTATATTATATGGACCATACTAAAGACCCATACATTATTAGTCACAAATAGCTGCCGACTACCTAACCAATATTCCGTACAATACAAGCAGGAAATAATGTCAAATTTAACTACTAATAACACCTAAATAGGATTTAGGCAATTAGGCATTTGAGCAGTTGTCTAATAGCAACGTTGTAACATCTAACCTTAAATTACACTTGCAATAATGATGTTTTAACTTTTGATCAAAGTACACGTTAGCGTTATTTATTGAAGTAGGATAGGATTGACTTGCAAGTCAGAAGAAAAACCAGTTAATTCTAATTATGAAAATTTCACGCACGTAGCGTTATTAAGTACAAAAAATATAAAATATAATAATGATACCATTATGTACGATTTCATAAATTTCTTAACCTTAAAATTATATACGGGAAAGGTAAACAACTAAGTCTAATTAATGTTAAATTGTATTGTTAATTGTCGAAATAATTAATTTCACTTTTGGTCGCACGATGTTTGAGATCTATTATTTTTGGCACAGTTTTAAATTTTTTTAATTTTGGTACTTATTTTTGTTAGTTTTATTCGTTTTAGTCTTTCCGACCAAATTGACGATAAAATGTTGCAGGATTTTATATTTCCAAGGGTAAAATCGTCACCCCAATGAAAGATCTTCAATATCTAAATAAAATCATTGTAAAATTATATCTATATGTGTTTGACCGATGAGAATAATGAAGAAGAGATACATAAACTATGCACATATCTATGAGATTTATAGCGTTGATAATTGACAAATCATTCTTTTTCTTAGGGATGGCAACGGGGCGGGGCGGGGGCGGGGAGTATACTCCCCGTCCCCGTCCCCGTCCCCGAAACCCCGACCCCATCCCCGTCCCCGTCCCCGTCCCCGGCAGAGAATTGAAAATAACCCCCATCCCCGTCTCCGCGGGGAATTAGGCGGGGACGGGGATTCCCCGATCCCTGTTCAATTCTTAATCAAAATTTTAAAAATTAAAAATTTAAATCTTAATTATATATATATATATATATATATATATATATATTATTTATTTATTATTATTAATTATTCGGGGACGGGGCGGGGCGGGGAGGGGTATCCCCGTCCCCGTCCCCGTCCCCGTCCCCCGAAAATTTACAACATCCTCGTTCCCGTCGGAGCGGGGATCGGGGATCCCCAACGGGGACGGGGCATATTGCCATCCCTACTTTTTCTCTTAATATGATTTTTCTTTTGTTTAGATATTGAAGATTTTTGCTTGAGATGATGATTTTGCCCATAAAAATATATATAATCCTACAACATTTCACCGTCAATTTGGTCGGAAGGACCAAAACTGATAAATATAACAAAGTTAGGCACCAAAATTACACAAATTTAAAATTGTGCATCAAAAGTGATAAGAGTTCAAAAGTTGTGGGATCAAAAACTTTGTGTGTTGAGCTCGATTAGAGGGTGTTTGACAAAAACTAACTTTGGATATTTAAGTACAAAAATTATGTTTTACTTACTTAGCCACCACTTTCAGAACAATAAATCTCCTTTTTAACACTAGGTGTGATTCACCAATGCAAGGTAGCCAATTAAACAGTGGCACTATTGTATTTATACTTTATCTATTACAGGGTGTTTGGTTGGAAGCAATTGTAATTCCCTCATATCATGAAATTGCAATTTATAGTCTCCTCCCCTACCCCTACCTAGACTTGGCAATTCGTGTATACGAGTCCGTTAACGGATCGACACGAACACGATAAGGCTAAACAAGGACACGACATGTTATGATTAACGGGTTCAAATTTTTAACACGAACACGAACACGATTTGTTAACGGGTTAAACGGTTTGACACGATATACACGTTTTGTTAACAGATTTCAAGTCGTGTCGATACGATATGACACGAAACCCGTTTAAACCCGTTATTTCTATTAATTTATTTTAAAAAAATTAAAATTTAAAGTTAAGTTCTAAAAAAAAAAAAAAACTACCGTTCAATTCATCAAACAAACTAAAAAATATTCAATTCATAACATTCATAAAATGATAAAATAACATCCAAAAATTATAATTAAAGGAGCCCATACAAGTTTTTAGAATAAAATTGAACACAATAAAAATTCAAAATTCAAATTGTTAAACGTCATAATTGGTGTAGGATCTTGGCCTAATTTAGTAAATTCATCCTTAGTCACGTTCATAATATCTTTTGTAATCTCAATAATGACAATGGTTCTTACCTAAATGACAATAATTCTTAGCGGGTTATAAACAGGTTTTGTAAACGGGTTAACACAATAATATTAACGGGTTAAACGAGTTCTTAATATGTTTAACGGGTTGACCCGTTAAGACACGAAACATAACGGGTCCTTAACGGGTCAATCCAAGACACGTTAATGCTAAACACTAACCCATTATTTTCATGTACGGTTCCGTGTCGTGTTAACGGATCGTGTCCATAATTACCAGGTCTACCCCTACCCCATCCAGGAATTGCAATTTCACACTTTGTGAATTTGTAAATCAATGACAAATGACTATTTTACCATTATTCTCATTATTATATTCTTTTTATGTAATAACATTTTAGTATTTTTTTTTTTTTTTGAATGCTACTAGCTCTATTACATTGTAGTATCTGTTCAACATTTTAGTATTTATTTACTTATTCTTTTTCAATTTCCTATCATTATATTCATGTTTACAAAACAATGTAATTTAAATTCTCATTTTATTATTTATCAAAAAAATTCTCTTTTTATTTATTTCTCATCGAATTATAATTCTTTCCCCTTAATAGAAAAAAGAGTTTTTCTAAAGAAATAAGATTAAAATTCAACTAAAATGGTATTATTCCGTTAGTTGTAAATAGTATGGCATATTTGGTTCGCGGAATAGATTTGGAATTGAATAACATTCATAGTAATAGGTATATTCTTTTGTTTGGTAAACATTTATATTCCCAGAAACATTGTTTCTCGGAATAGAGATTTCATACCCCTTTTAGATATTAAGCTATTCTTGAGTTCTCAAAATAGTCTAAAATTGTTATTTTCAATTTTACTCATTTTATTCTTAAAGTCTATTTCTTTTGCAAACCAAACAATATAATACAATTTTTATTTTATTCATTGTCTATTCCATTTCTTATGTAATAGTATTTCTATTACTTTAAAATTCATTCCGTAAACTAAATGATACCTTAGTGCAATAAAAAAAAAAAAAGTAATTGTTTTCATTTTAAATGTGGGTATGAAATCTGGTGGTCATAACCTGATGATTAAATATGAAAATTAATCACATTATATTGGGAGAAAAGTGGAATTAATTAGAATGGAACTCCCAACTAGTAACCATATAGGTGAACCGAAATCCAACCGCTCCTCATAAATAAACAATTACAAAGAAAAAGAAAGCATTCAAAGCGTGAATATACCAAACCTTAAATACGACTCAAGGAATAGGAGATAGAGCGAGCGGTACTGTTACTATAAACAAAATGAAATGATTGCTTCTACCGAAGATCTGAAACTCAAAGAAAACGTAGCAATTTTCTGATTCTGATTGATTAAGCTGAAAACCCCTTTCTTGCTCTTCACCCTAATCCCTTCCTGCCCAGAAAGATTAGGATTTTTAGGATAGGACTCTGAAACTGAAACCCAGATGATTTGAATTGAATTGAATTGATTTTTGAGTTGGTTTTGGAGCTACTGGGTTTCGTCCATTTGTGTTGGTTTAGTGTAATGGTGGCAGATCAAGTGCAGAGCTGATGAAAAGACTGAATCTTGGAGTTTTTTGATTTGTTTGGTGGGAGTGAGATGAAGAAGCTGAGGAACTATTATCTGAATCTGAGACACCCGCAGAAAATGGAGCGGAAATGGATCTTTCCGGTGGCAATAGCGTCCATTGTGTCGCTGTTTCTGTTGTTCCTCACAACCCTAACTTCCTCGGACGGCACGCCGCTGCTGCCGCTGTACCGCTACTACGCCTCCACCTCCGCCGCCTCCATTTTTATCGAATCCAAGCTCCGCCCCATCCCCGTTTCCGCGCTGCCGCCGCCGCCGCGCATTGCCTACCTCATCTCCGGCTCCGCCGGCGACGGAAATATGCTCCGGCGGACTCTCCAGGCCCTGTACCATCCCAACAACCAGTACGTGGTCCACCTCGACGCCGAATCCTCGCCGCAGGAGCGCCTCGATCTGCGCAACTACTTGCAATCGCACCCCACCTTCGCCCGATTCAACAATGTCCGGATGATCAGCAAGGCCAATCTGGTCACCTACCGTGGCCCCACCATGGTGGCCAACACCCTCCACGCCGCCGCCATTTTGCTCAAGGAAGGTGGGAATTGGGACTGGTTTATCAACCTCAGCGCCTCTGATTATCCTCTAGTCACTCAAGATGGTAATTCATTACACTATTCTTCAATTCGGAGCTTCATTAAACTATGATTTTGTTTGATTAATGTTTGGTTTGGTTTGATTGGATTATTAGATCTGCTTCATACATTTTCGCATTTGCCCCGAGATCTCAATTTCATTGATCATACAAGCAATATTGGCTGGAAAGAGTAAGTGGGGGTGGCCCCTCGCCCTTATTTGATAAGTGATAAAATTTCCTCATTACTAGTCTTTGAAGAATGGATTTCAGCATTAATTATGTGGTTCTGTTCTTTCTGTTTATGAAGGTTTCAGAGAGCAAAGCCGATTATAATCGATCCCGGGTTGTATATGTCGAAAAAGGCTGATGTTTTCTGGATTACACAGAGAAGAAGTGTGCCAACCGCTTTCAAGCTCTTTACAGGTGATAATTCACATCATTAAAGCAATAAAGATCGAATCTTTGTTTCTGTTTTTGCTCTCTAAGTTCTATTGATGGTGGGTTGAGCATGTAAATACCGGGGCACGAGGGTATCAATCATGCTTTAGTTAGTTGTCTCATTTAGAACTTCTGCTTCGTATCACGCTTAGTTGTCACCTTCACCGGGTCATAAGAGATGCATGTTGTAGGTAGGGCACCAATGGAAGGCAGCTACTAGAAATGAAAAAGTTCCATTTTTTCCCCCATTAACTGTCCCGTGAGCAAACTGCAAAGGTGAAGAAATTTAGACGGAAAAATCTAATGGAAAAAGGAATTTCTGCTAAATGAGGGAATCTTTCATTCTTCCACTTCTTTGTCATGTGGTGTGGTGGAAGATGTGGTTGGCATATCCCTTTCATTATTGCGTGCTAAGCATAATTATTTACGTTTAAACAATAATGTCAAATCAGAAGTGTAGTTTATATGTCACGGGCATTTATTGTGGAGGATTTTTAGGGAAGTATATCTAAATCTTGGAAGGAAAAGATGCTTTGGCAAAAGAATAACGAAAAGCGGGGATGGGATTAGGGAAAAAGTATCACACTTACTATAAACTCTGGCTCGTGGAAATGGGTAGTTCATCTGCTCCAATTTGAGTAATGTATGAGTTCCAATGGATTTCTTTGTTCTCTCAAAGAAGGAAATTTCTATTTTCTACTTTCCAAAAAGAAAAAGACATGGTCCAAGCAAGAATCTTGTTTGGATAGTGATGCATCTTATGGACAGAAAAGTTACTCTACTTAACATTCGCCCTTGATGATAGTAAATTTTTCCTGTTCATATTTCCCGAGGCTTAAGCTAGTGTTTAGGATTTTGGCGTTGAGGCGTAGAAGATGCCTTTTTGCTACCCGATTTTAACTTTTGTTGTGTTGCAAAAATCGGGCCTAGGTGCTAGGCGGTCGGCCACCTAGGCGCAAGGCGGTCGGCCACCTAGGCGCAAGGCGGTCGGCCACCTAGGCGCTAGGCGGTCGGCCACCTAGGCGCTAGGCGGTCAGCCACCTAGGCGCCCTAGGCGGTCCCCAGGCGCCTAGCAATTTTTTCAACCTTGCTTTTGTATAGTGAAAAACTATTTGAATTGCGTTGAACTTAAGCTCTCCACATGGTATCGTTTGATTACAGGATCTGCTTGGATGGTCCTCTCTCGGCCCTTCATCGACTTCTGTATCTGGGGATGGGACAACTTGCCTCGGACCGTTCTCATGTATTACGCGAACTTCGTATCATCCCCGGAAGGGTATTTCCACACCGTGATCTGCAACGCGCAGGAATTCAAGAACACAACGGTGAACAGCGATCTCCACTTCATCTCGTGGGACAACCCGCCTAAACAGCACCCTCACTACCTGACCCTCGACGACATGCAAAAGATGGTTGACAGCAACGCCCCGTTCGCCCGAAAGTTCCACCACGACGATCCGGTCCTTGACAGAATCGACTCGGACCTCCTGTTCCGCGGCCAAGACATGCTCGTCCCCGGGGGATGGTGTGTGGGGAGCCAGGAGAACGGGACCGACCCATGCTCCGCCGTGGGAGACATCACGCTCCTTAAACCTTCTGCAGGTGCCAAGCGGCTCGAGAGCCTGATAAGCTCGCTTCTATCGGGCGAAAAGTTCCGCCCGAGGCAGTGCCAGTAGCGAGATTTTTTGTATAAAAGGCGAGTAATCTGTTCTTCGTGCCGGAAAGAGATGATCCTCTCAATCTCATCACCGAAAAGTTTGCTGAACATGCGAATTCAAGACTCCTGAATATCATGCCCAAATCTGCAGACTGCAAGGCTTTTTCGCCTATAATGGGTGCCCAGAAATGTGAAATGTTAGGTAAAGAACAGAAGATTCAGGTTTTTTTTTTTTTTCATGTACTCAAATGTAAACTTATTCAGACGCCATTACACTTGTTCTAAGCTCCTCTTCAAACACTGACTCACAAATTATGATTCATTGCATATCTCTGCCCCTCATCGCATCATTCTGGTGTAATGGGTGGATGCCACGTCGAGCTATGTATGTTATGTTTGTAGTTTAACAATTTTTTTAGTCACTTTTGAATTCATGGATCTTATTACAAGTTATCGCTTTCAGCCTTTTATAAAGATGAAGCGTTGGAGTAAAGATTAAAAGTATGTAATTCTGTAATTTGGGGTATTTTTTATGGTCTATTTTAGTTGTTTTAAATAAGCAATAATGGTCCCTACATTAGGCACAGGATTGATGTGACTGAAAGATTAGAGTCTGATTGGTGAATTGATCTTCTGCAGGTATACTTGGAATGAAATTCTGTAAGCTTTTATGATTAATTTAGCGAAACTAGAATTATTTAAGTATTTTTTTTTTTTTTTTGGTAAGGTAAGTATTTTTTTTAAAAGATTACACATTAATTGATATTACTATATACCATTTTACATAATTATGCACAATAAGTATTACATAAACCAAAGAAAATTGGTCACTACATGTGCTCACAACGATATCAAAATTGAATTCTTGATCTAAATCTCCTCTTCAACTACTCAAATTTGAGCGCTTGTGCAAGTGGAAGGCAAAATCTATCAACCCCAAAGCCCAACATCATGCCTGATAGAATTGTAGATAAGTAAATTAAGGTGATTCAGTAACCTTTTAGGTGAGACGAATTGAAATTAAGGTGATTCAGTAACCTTTTAGGTGAGACGATGATGCCCAACAAAACATAAAACATATATCTATTAAAGCAAAATTGTACGTGGATTGGATAGCAAACTCATCATGATGCGTCTCGTGTTGATATGCAGAGTTTGATCATCCCCGAAGACATGAAGCCTCACACTTTTTACCGATATTGTTAGTGTCTTTTGATGTAGATTTGTCTAAAATGAAGGTTAGCTGCACATTTCATGTTGATGCCCGGAATTCAAAATGTAAAACTACTAACACAACAATCATCATCGTACCACAAAACAAAACTTACCTCGGAGAACAACTAACGTCGACAATGCAACCAGGAAACCGTGGGCTTCTTGTCACAAGAGAGCGGCACTTGCCTCCTCAACTTTCCGGCCAGCAATACGACGGAAAGCAACCGCTCCATTACCGGCCGGCGGCAAGTGCCTTCTCTCCTGCGACAGGAAACCCGAGGCTTCCTATCTCCCGGCAGCTCACAAAATGACAACCATTAGCATTTCTTTTTGCTTCAGACAAGTGATAATAACCTACCATTGATTTAGTCCAAATTTATAGACTGAAAATTGATTTAATTAAAAATGAAACCCTGTGGTGTATTGATTACTAGCTGTCCTTGCCCATAGAAGATAGAACACAAACTGAAAGGAATCTAGAACTTGTCAAAGCGTCATTCATAGTTCCATCCGCGCGCTCACTAGTATGAACGCAATCCCTTTCACACAGCTAAAACTAGGTTGATGGTCAATGGTCAACCTTCATGCTACCAAAATTCACAGCTAACTAGCTTCATTGTCAACAGTCAACTTTCATGCTATTAAAATTCCAATTTTATGTATATAATGAGACAAGGAAACAATACTTTTAGTCTCGAATCTCGAGAAATATAACGAGTATTTTGGTCTTGTGTTATGTTTTTACTCTCCGTTGATGTGATATGTTTTGATAGATTCAGCTGGAAAAAAATTGATTATAATTTTTATTTATTTTCTTTTTATCATTCAATAAATTTAGGACACCAAAAATTTACTCTTTACCTCCAAATTTGGTCTTTAAAATTTCGTGAATATATAATTGAGAGATTTAGAAGTGTTATTACTCAGTTGTTTCTAATTAAAAGTGAGAGAAAATTTCAATATTGGTCATATAACTATAGGAGTCTAGTTAATTTAAATCCTTTTTTAAAAGTATCAATTCAATATCTTAACTATGCAATATTTGTTAATTTTAGTCACTTCGGCCAAATTTCGTCGAAAAATTTTAATAGTTAAAATAATGAGAGTATTTTGGTCCTCTTTTCTTCTTCCGGCATTCTTTCTCCCTCTAAACCCTATCTTTAATATCATCAAACCTCCTTTCTCCATCATCTTAGTTCATTGCATTCACCAAAAACGGGAGAGGAAGGAATGAACTCGTCCAGAAAGAAGAAAAGAGACGTGAAATGATCAAAATATCCTCATTATTTTAACAGTTAAAATTTTTCAGAAATTTGACCGGCAATTTGACCAGAGTGACCAAAATTGACAAAAACTGCATAGTTAAGGTACTAAATTGACACTTTTAAAAATTAAGGACTAAAGATCCATATAGTTATATGACCAAAACTGAAATTTCCTCTTAAAAGTGATATCTTATACTCATTTTTTACTACATACACTTCATTCAAGTATTGTGTCCAATCACATGGAGGTCTATCGAGAGCAATTGACAGTGGTATATATATACACTAGTTCTACTTGTTCACACCATAGCAAACCCTTAGTCGGACTCGGACATGTATGCTCTCATATGAAGAAAAACAATGCCCGACAATTGTTTGATGCAAAATGATTCATAACCATCGCCTCGTACACCTTTACAAATAATAACTGGATTCGGCAACGAAGTATCAATAATTGCTCTAAGGGCATCCACACTTGTGCATATTAGAGGAAGATTTCAGTATTAATTCTTCTCAATGGGGATAATAACAAATGTGGGGTGGGGATAATTGTGGAGATATTTATCCTGCAAAATTGGGGAGAATGCAGAAAAAGAAGAAAGAGAAGAAAAGAGGAGCTGCTGTGCGCGTTTCGCGCACAGCAGCTCGCCCACACGGGCGCCGAGGGCGCGTCAGGCGCGCCGTTCGGCGCGCCTGACAGGTTATTTTTTTTATTATTTTTTTTTCGTTTGTTTTTTAATTTTAGTTTTTTAATTTTTTTTTCTCCCTTCCCCACATTCTCTCTCCTAATCACTCTTACATTATCCCCATATTCTTCCCAACTAATGTGGATGCTCTAAGCTTTGAGAGATGATAACACGTGCTTCGATTTCCACATTCCTAATTATAATGGCACCAAGTAATTCTCCCATAAGATGATGAACGATATTGACTATTTGTAAATTATTAAATTAAAAAAATAATTATGAACAGGTACTGCATTATAACAGAAAATTTAAAATATATATATATATAGTATGTTATCATAAACATTTTATTTAAAAAAAAAAATTACAGAGCATATCATTAAGAAATGTATTCTTTTAGCTCAAAATAATCAAAAATATATATATTTCTTGAACAATAATTACTAAAAATATAATTATCCAATTTTATTACAATAAGCCCTATATATTCAGATAAACAATCAAAATACAGGTTACATTATATCCGATTTTTCAATATGTATACACCACCACCACATTCACCCCCAACCCATTCAACCTCCATCCAATATATATCTTGTCCAAATTTTCTCACCAAAACTCAAAGACATTTTAGTAATATCAACATCTATCAAACAAAAATATCATTTACAATTTTATTTTAATATATACAATTTTTAAAAATTAACTACACTTTCTTTTTTGAAAAATTATACAAATACAAATTTATAATTCTCTCATTTTTCTACATTGCTCTCCTCTTCTCATTTTCTATAAACTCTCTCATTCCCTTGTTGCACCGCTCAATAAATACAATGAATTAGTATTGCAACTATAAAAACATAAGTATATGTTTCCAATTCTTAGAACCAATAAATCTGACGGACTAGGCGTCGGTGGAAACGTTAGCGGCGTTAGCTATGAAGCTAATTTTGTCATTTTTCCGGCAGCCAAAAAGGACCAGCGTACCAGCTCAAAACAAAAGTTCTTCTTTTTCAAAATTTCCACCCTTTTTTTACCTTTTGCTAATAAAAGGATTGAATTTTGTCAGGTAACAACTAATTATTAATGTCGAACAATATTTATTTATTTAAGTAAAAAAATTATCATAAAATTACCATAATAATTACACAAAAAAATAAGAAATACAATTTATTTTGTCCTTATAATATTATATCTTTTAAGCATTTACTTTTATCCGTGCATAATTTACTGGTTATGTTGAACAACTTCATATCTCTAACGTCATGGTGGTGGTGTATACATATTGAAAAATTGGAAATAACACAAACATTTACCATGTTCCATTTAGAAACTTACCATTTTTCCATTTTACTTACCTAGTTTTCTGAAAAATAGGAAAAAGCATATCTCAGATGAAACCCCTCAGAATTTCATATTTATCCGCAAAATGCATATCATTCAGTCCACTACTTTTAACATTTTAATTGAAAAATTCATCATAGGGGAATAACCACAATTCTCAAGTATAATGACACAAAGTACTAAACTATTTCATTCTTATTTTAATGATGAATCAAACTGAATTACAGAAATATTCATCAAAAATTTCCCAAAAATATCATTAGGTTCTGCTCAGTAAACATGAAAGTTTCTTCTCACAGACTAAGTCTCTGAAGTCTGACATGTGAATTTTATTCATAATTCATCACAGCAGAAGATTAACACATTTACAGTAAAACTTTATAGGTAATTCAACAAAACAATGAAAGAATTCACCATGTAAAAACAGATTTAACAGATGCTGATTGAAGCAGCTCTCATTCCAAAAAGCTTAATCGCTCATTCTAATTATCGGAATAGCGTATACTGCCTCAAAGGCAAAAATAATCATCGAGCTCATATTTTAGATTTCAATCAAAAACACACAAAAATATTTAAAAAATACCAAAGTATGAAACTTTGAAGTAATTAGAAGGAGATCAGAATAAAACACTGGTTTATCAGTCACGGTAATCAGAAACACGGACCAATAGTGTATTCATCATCTCTCTGGAGATCAAATCCCATCAAAACTCCAAATGGAAGACAAAATTAAAAACAAAACAAAAAACAAAATTGATGAAATCGAAATCATCAGAGACTTAAATACAATGAATCACGGGATAGTAAATTCATATTGTTGCAGTTTTTTTCCTCATCACATGATACCGATTCATCAAAAAGCACATCCAAAAACTGAAAATCGCATAAGAAACTAAACGAAACAGATAATGATTCGAAGCGTGGAACGATGCAGAATCCGAAGCCAGTTGAACAGAATACCTTCACGTCTGATTGTCAAAAGTCCCAATTCAGCCTTTATAAGCAAATGTTGGGGGCGGGGAGCACTCTAAAACCCTAATCATGGAGGCGCAAGTAAATTGGACTTCTGGGCTTGCGATGGATAAGCTACAACGACGTAAAGGGCTTAGAATACAAAATGATGATGGACGAAACTAGCCTCAATCTCAGCCCAATCCCAATTGTGATTTATTTACCCAATCCATGTATGCTAAGAGCCCAATAATTTTAGAACCAATCATTATTTCATAAACCATGATCCTGTGAATCATAAATAAAAAGTACATTTTTAATATACTAAAAGCAAATTATTTATATACATAAAGTACATGATTTTTTATATATTATCAAATAATGTACATTTAGTACACAAATAATGTACCTTTAGTATATTAAAAATGTATATTGTATTCCCTGTTCCACACAATAATTTGCCTTCTAGATTGTTAGGCCTATTGCGATATTATTACGGCTCTGTTTGGCAAGGCTAAGCTAGGAGCTTATAGCTTATTTTAAGCTACTAATAAGCTATAAGCTCTGTTTGGTAATGTTCCAAAATAAGATCCTAGCTTAAAATAAGAGCTTATTTTAAAAAGCTACTTCAGGTAGCTTTTCAAAATAAGCTACTAGCTTCTTAACTTTTTTTTCCATCTTTACCCTTATTATTTTAAAGTAATGACATATTTTAACCTTATGAATTAAAATCATTTCTCTTCCCCTATCCCAACTTTCACGTCAATCCCTTATTATTATTATTATTATTATTATTATTATTATTATTATTATTATTATTAAATTAGCAATATGGCTTCAACCAATGACAATATTGCTATTTCATTATGGGATGCTAGATCATGATCATGCTAATAGTTTTATTTTAAAAATGTTTATTTTTTTTGAAGACGAACTGTTAAATTTTAATATATAAACAAACTAATTTAAATTTTATGAAGATGTCCTTTTTAGTCTTTTTACATTTATCAGCTTATCCAAAAGCTAATTTTACCAAACACTTTCAATCATAACAGCTAGCTTAACAGCTCTTCAATTTTCAGCTCCGAGCTTATAGCTTTTCAGCTTTCAGCTCCTAGCTTATAGCTTTTCAGCTAGGTTTGCCAAACAGAGCCTACAACTCTTGACATTGACTAAGGATGTGTTTGGTTGGCAAGTTTAGCACTTAGGTATGGGTATGAAAATGATTATTATTGTTTGGTTGACTGGTTTTTAACACACTACTATGATTTTGGAATACCTCATTAATGAAAAAAATTCATGCCCTTATTTTATAAGGGTTTCATTCTATTATTCATCCTTAGCCTAATCATTCTCATTTCACCCTACTACCAAACATGCAAAATACTTTTACCAAAACTTATTACCATTACCAAGTATTTGATACTCATTCCAGTTCTGATTCCCACGTGCGAACCAAACACACCCTAAAATTTTTCTAATATTTACAATGCTAGATTATCAATTTCAAAATGTTTGATTCAAATAGTGCAAAAATGTTCAAATTTTGTCTTCAACTACATTCATAATGAGCAGAACCTAACCATTTGTGATGAATATAAATACAGAATTCAACTTTTAGGCTGTTTTGGTGAGATTCAGTATTACAATTAGATAATATATATGCATTAAACTTTTAAGATTAGAGAAGATCAGAATCCGATCTGCAGGGCATAGAACTCAGATCTCTACCAATTTCCTAATCCTTATTTAATTGACAGCTACTACTTACTCTCATATAATAATAACATTAATGGTTAGACCTGCAGGTAGATGAACATTGCTTGCTATACTTTTGACTGAACTGGTCGCTGGTTCCTTAAATCTGATCGAGTTGTTGACTACTTTGTTGTCTGTTGTCTTACTTGTGGTATTGCTGAAAAATATAATTTGAATCGAAGATGTTTTACGAATGTTTTATTAATTAAGTGATATGAAGCCGTGATGTGTTTTATAACTATTGATGTGATAAATACGGTGGTTTCACGAATACATACAAGTACTGAGGTCATACATGGTTTAGATCTTTCTCTAATTTACTTGTTAGTTTAAGTCATGAGTTTGGGAAATGATGTAAGGTCAGAGCGCCCCGAGCTATGTAGTGATAGATGGAAAAGTGTCCAAAAGTATCCTGGCATGTGCACCTTGCATATTCGGTATGTGTGGCACGTGAAACTTGTGCATTGGGCAAGGTTGGAGGCTATGCAGATCACTCCATGTGTGCTAAGATGCTTGACTCACTTAGACCGCGTCATTATTAGGCCTCCAAGTAGTGCAGGTCGGCTTGTCGGTCCCGTCCTAATATGGTCGAGAAGAGGCGCTAAAGGGCAGGTGCTGCTGCTGGGTGAAAACCTACTTGATAATACACACAGTTGGGTCAAGTCGTGATCACCTTGAGTTCGATCATGCTCGGTAATGACACTACCATGCGGAGAGACCCGACACCGAACATGTATACATTAATAATACATAATACATACGGGAATAATCCCTATCACTCCTTTTATTCTTTAGTTACAATTGTTGGACAAAACATACAAACACGAGCTAGAACTAGAGTTGACCCCATTTTGAGGTTGATGGAATTGAATGAAGTGATATGCTTTAACTACAAGTTTAATTTGATAGTTGGACGGTACATTTAGTATTTACATGTGTTTGATTTGTATATAAAATATAATAATCTGAGTTATGTATTAACAAAAAGTTTGATAATTATATTGCATGTTTATTATTTTTATATATTGTATACTCAAAATATTAAGGATTGTTATACTCCAAAATCCATGACTGACCTTTCACTTGATGTTGCCTTACCCGTTCTCAACAATCCATGAGAAGTGAAATGATTCACTCATCTTAGCTATAGAGATTAGTGGATGAGGTAAGTTACGGGATTTATGTCACGTGACATACTATATGCTTTATAAATTATGAGGATGAACCAAAATTTTGTGGTTCAAGTTCATTAATTAATGTTTGATATTTGGTGTCTGTATGAGCATATCCACTGCATAAGTAAGAATCAATTCGAATTCAAATGTTTGAACCATAATGTTAAGTCTTCAAGATGTGATCCGATTCCCTTCATGATCCATCTCTACTGAAATTGGGATTGGTAGATATCTTACCTACTTTATCTTAAATAGTTATTTGAACTCAAAATAAAATAAACAATATTGTTGCAATGATTTACATGTTAGGTGAAGTATTTTACAGGTTTGGTAGTATGGTGGAATTTGAATGATTACCAATATTAATATTTGGTTGTGTATGATCATATAATAGTGAGAGTAAATGTTTTAAATATACAAAAACAAAAAATCAAGACAATTGATCAATCCTAATATAATGACATCTAACGCGTCAATATGAACAAAAAAAAATTAAAAGTACTAATCCAAACTAAAAAAAAAATATATTACAAATAAGATGAAATATATCATTTTTAATTAGGGAATGAGATTTTTAATTGAATGGATACTCAAATCACATAGCGGTGTTTAAACAAGTTATCAACCAAAATTTGGTTGGTGTGACTACGTGAGTGGCTGTGTACTCTCATCTCTTAAGAAATGTTGGGAATTCGAATCCTTTCTCTTATGAAACAACCAATTTGGCCAACATAATAGTACATACCTTATTGGTTTCAGTAGCAGCTGCGGCCTTTCTTATAAATCAAATACTCCCCCTAGTTTAAGACTAAGGTTCTAATTTCGAAGACAATAATATAAGAATTATATTCAAAGTGAATAAATTTATTATGCACATCAACATTTTACCTTATCTGCTGAACCAGTCACAAAATGAATTTTATGATTGCGGACTTTCTCCGTAAATTAAAGAAATTGAGAAGTAAAATGATAAAATGGGTGTAGTCAAAGGATGGTTTGGGTAATTAAGTGGTGTATAAAATTTAGATCCAATAAGGGCAGGCCAGACACAAATGTTAGTGCTGTCTCTACCATTGTTACGATCTCGGGTCGTCCTATATATGCATGGAGTTGTTGTATGTTTTGTCTGCAAGCTGTTAGATTCCTAGGAGACTGTGACGACCCAAACCCCAACTCTCCAACCCACTTTCACTCTCATTGGGTCTCCCAAAACCTCTCTCACACAGCCCAACTCCATTTTCAAATTTGAAAAACCTCAACTTTCTCACTCCCCATTCCCAGTCACGGGCTCTATTGGCGCCCGCATCTTCCTCGCTGCACTTTGACCGCCTCGGCGTCGCCAAAATCCCATTTTGACCGCCACCCATTTGTGTTCCCTCCTGCGCTCGCTTTAAACCCAAACCCTACTCTACTAAAAGAGTATCAGTTTCTTGCCAAACCCAGAAAAAAAGCATGAGCAAAGAGCCCAATAATAGCGGCGATGGCGGCGAGCTCAAGGTCAGTTTGGGCAACACCAGCTGCACCAGTCTTGATTTGTGTAGCCCCACGTTTACCGTGTCTGAGAAGAGTAGCGTGGGGAGTAAGGTTAGCGATGGGTGTTTCGAGGGGAAAGATGCCATTTTTGTGAATGGCGAAGCTGAAAGTGAGAAATGTAGCTTCAGTTCGGGTAGTTACTGTAATGGGGGTGACCCGAATGAAGGTAGTTTTAGGATGTCGAAACCGCACAAGGCTAACGATGTTCGGTGGGATGCCATACAATGTGTGTCGGCTAAGGATAGGGAGTTGGGTCTGGGGCACTTTAGGCTTCTGAAGAAGTTGGGGTTTGGGGATATTGGGAGTGTTTACTTGGCTGAGCTAAGAGGGATAGGGTGCTTGTTTGCAATGAAGGTCATGGATAAAGGGATGTTAGCCACTAGGAAGAAGGTGATGAGAGCTCAAACCGAGAGGGAGATTCTTAGTTTATTGGACCATCCATTTCTCCCTACCCTTTACTCACATTTTGAAACAGACAAGTTTTCCTGCTTGCTTATGGAGTTCTGCAGTGGTGGGGATCTGCATTTGCTCAGACAACGTCAGCCTGGCAAGCATTTCTCGGAGCAAGCAGCAAGGTTAGTTAGTTAGCTTTTAATTATGTTTCATTTGATGTTTTTCCTGTTTCTGCCTTTCTGGTGTTTGAATGCTCAGAAACCTCTTTGCTTAAGAATGAGATTCTCATTTGTATATCTTCAATCACTCAAATGATGTGTCATGTCCATAAAGATGTTTGGTAAAGTCAAATGTTTAGTTCTTAATTATGCTTCCTCTTCCTTTCTTCAAAGGCTAGATAAGAAAGGTAGCACTTGGGGAGCTTGTGGAGCCTCCTTTTTTCTTATTCTTGTCTCTTTTCCTTTTCCTTTTCTTAAAATACTTTATTTTCTTGGTTTACTGTATGTGAAAAGAACAATCATCTAGCTAATACTAGGTAACAACCATCTTTTTGGATGGATTATGTTTTATCTATTGGGTTATTGGGAGCTCCTATTTACCAAAATTTGCTGTCTTTACTTACTTTTGTGGACAGTTGATGGTGGATTAGTTCGATTGTGAATAGAACGACAGGGTTATATGGTTCGTTGATGGTTGAAAAATTGCATAATAATTTGTTTCGATTTTTGGTTGTTAGGTTTTACGCCTCAGAGGTGCTTCTTGCGCTTGAATATCTCCATGTGATGGGAGTTGTGTACAGGGACTTAAAGCCCGAAAATGTCATGGTGAGGGAAGATGGGCATATTATGCTTTCGGATTTTGACTTATCGTTGAGGTCTTGTGTGAATCCCACTCTTATAAGCTCCAGCAGTGAACCGTCTTGCACGATCTCTTCGTATTGTATCCAGCCAGCGTGTGTTGATCCAGCCTGCAAATTACCCATTTGTGTAGAGCCCGTGTGCTTTCAACCGGCTTGCTTTAAGCCACGCATTTTCTCCTCCAAAACTGCCAAAACGAAAACCGAACGTGCCCCTTTTGTTAGTTTAGATTCAAGGCCTGTATTGGTTGCAGAACCAACTGGTGCAAGGTCCATGTCTTTTGTCGGGACACATGAATACCTCGCCCCTGAGATAATAAGGGGAGATGGGCACGGGAGCTCGGTTGATTGGTGGACGTTTGGCGTGTTCTTGTACGAGTTACTTCACGGGAAGACACCCTTCAAAGGAAATGGAAACCGAGAGACATTGTTTAATATCGTTGGTCAGCCCTTGAAGTTCCCGGAGGGCTCTGCAGTTAGCTATGCTGCTAAGGACTTGATCCGAGGTCTGCTAGTGAAGGACCCTCAAAAACGATTAGGATACAAAAGAGGCGCCACCGAGATAAAACAACACCCGTTCTTTGAGAGCATTAACTGGGCTCTAATCCGGAGTACTCACCCACCCGAGATTCCAAAACCAGTTGATCTTACGTTTTTGAAGCAAACATTCAAGCCACCTGCGTGTGAAAGCCAAGCCTCCGACTCTGCCAGGTCATCAGGTCCTTATTTAGATTTCGAATTCTTTTGAATGGATTTTCACAGAATTGATTGTAGTTAGTAGTGTTTATCGAGGCAATCTGATGCCCGTTGCCCGAGCTTATTTGTATTCTGTAAGAAAATTGACTTCACCTTACCAAAATCTTTCCCATCTTCCAATCCAATAATAAAGATCATGCTCTTAGTCGTTCCATTCTTTTATGCTTTTACTTTTCAGTAAAAATCGGCATGTACATAAACTCATAGGAATCACTTTAAAATTAGTTTCCTTTTACTCAACCGAAAACATTTACACTGCTGTTTTCTGTGGTTGAACGCCTAGAAGATGACATCTGCTTGTGACTCTTAATTGCTTTTCAGAACTCACTTTACAGATCTTTTGTTTGTCTGTAATCGGGAGGGCCACCGTGCCTTTCTTTCTCCTGTAGCTACAAAGCAAACATCTTTGACGATGTAGACAAATGATGAAAAAGTTTAATGGTAAGTGTTGGACAATGATATGGTGGTTTATGTATGTGTTCTGTCACGCTTTTTTCTAGGACTGTGCTTTCTTTGAACAACTAATGGGCCTGTCTTAGGTGGTTGTTCTAGGACTATGTTGTTCTCTGTGTTCTCCCAACATTCCCTCCACCATTCTCAGCTGTCAAGGACCACAGTATATATAGACAGTATAGTGAGATTTTTTATTATTATTATTTTTTTTTTTGCATTTCTTTAAGGCTAATAAAGCAAGGGAATCACTGCAGGAAAGGCAGCCTTTGTAAAGTACATTTACATAATTCATGATGAACTATCTAAAAATTATTC
This sequence comes from Ipomoea nil, assembly GCF_001879475.1. Classification (NCBI taxonomy): domain Eukaryota; kingdom Viridiplantae; phylum Streptophyta; class Magnoliopsida; order Solanales; family Convolvulaceae; genus Ipomoea; species Ipomoea nil. The sequence continues at coordinate 121,491 of NW_017617241.1, read as the reverse complement.
AAAACATTTTGACTTTATTTGAAAATCAGATTTGTGAAGCATAGTGCATTCCACCATGGAACCTGTGGCCCAGAAAATTGCATATTCATTACACAGAATATAATATACCAAAACTGCAACTTCTTGTAACTTTGTAAGTATCTCTTGTTAACGCTCTCTAATGCCCCTTTCATTACTATTCAAGTACATATTAGAAAACAGATTTTGCTGTCGTTTTTCTTATCCGGTGGATTCTTAGTAGCAGATGAGCCCATTATTAGAAAGTAGAAATCCTTTTTTAAAGATGTTTCTTTGCAGATCTTCGGTTTTTATGGAAAATATGAGAGTGTTCACTGGACTGGTCTGGTGAAGGCTCGATTGATTTGGATTTACAGGCGAAAAATAATCAAGAGAAGTTCATGGTGGGTGACAAAGAATCAGTAGAGCTCACAGACAGTGGAACCCAGACAAGTTCTGGGGGGTTTCTTGGTTAGTGAAACCTCAAAAACTATCGATATTTTCATAGAGTTGTTAGCAGTTCTCTTAGGTTAATTGTTCCAATACTTGCAGATATCTAGTGCTTTATGTTCTGCATTTCTTCTACCAGGTTCTGGGCATGGTAGTGATCATAATCATGAAAGAAAATCCATGTGGACATTGCAGAGATCATCTTTCTCGTTCAGACGACTTGGAATGCAAATGTAGTATTGTGTATTCTTATTCTTATTATTATTATTTTTTAAAATTTCCTTCTGAATTGTATTATTATTATTTTTAAAATTTCCTTCTGAATTGTTACCAGAATCTCTACTGTGTATTATTATGTTGTTTCGATACAAAATTCTGTGACAAAGTTTTCAACTTTTGAGCAACCAGGCCAAGCTAGTCAACGGTTAGCTTTGTAATCACATGATTTCAAGTTCGATCCTCAATGGGAGCAGCATATTAGTTTTTTTTGTTTGAACTGATGAAATTTCTCCTTCAGATAGTGACTACAAATTGCTTTTGTAATCTAAAAAAGTTTTCAACTTTATATAATATTATTATTATTTTTTTAATACTATTAAGAGTTCTACATTTTTTTTTAAAAAAAAAAAGAGAAAATATATAAGTTTATATATTTTGAGCACTAACTAATTAATTGAATTCAATTTAATTTTTTTTTTGGGTAATAATTGCCACCGCCTTAAGCGGGCACTATCTGACTCTTTTAAATCTTGCTCCGCTAGCATCAGTAACCAAGAGCTTCAACATATTTTCTGGAGGGGCCTCAAGAACCATCGTATCTGTTTCTACAAATTAATCGAAATTACAAGAAAATCAGCACACTTATTACCTTCCCTCATAATATACACGAAGAAGACTTCCTCAAACTCCAGACAAGGAATTCAATTTGATTTTATTCATTCATTTATGATTTATAACATTATAGCTCAGTAACCTTGATTCAATCTTTATTACAACAGATATCAATTCTAATATGGAGTAGTATTTAGGTGTTGATACATAGATAAAGAGAAAATAGCTCAATAGCTCATGTCATTTTCATTCGATATTCACATATACTTGTGACCATTTTATCCAGAAAATGGTGAATTAGCTCTCAGTGATTAACATGAAAGGATAACTGACGTAAAGAGGAAATTCCCAAGCTCATAAAAGGGTGAAAATCATCCACCATTCCGCGCGCGGAACCTTCTTGCTCCGGCTGTGCTATCTGTAGCTTTGGGCGCCAGTAATGGCGGTTTCATCAACTCATAGCATTTCTGCGGTTATTTCTACACTGCGCGCCCGAAACCGCCCCGCCATTAACGACCCCGTTTCGCGTTTCTCCAATCCGGCTTCAATCGGCTATGTTTCCAGAGGCACTTATCCCCGCCGCCCGTTCGTTATAACCTTCTCTTACAGTATGTTGTTCGATCTCGCCCTGTTGCAGATTTCTCTTTCTATTCAATTTTAATTGTAATTTTTTTTTTTTTTTTAATTTGGTGTTATCAGAATCCAACAATGAACTTCCACTTGACCAGAAAAGGCAGCTGCTCGAACAATATGGTCTCGATCTAGACGAGTTTATGTCCGACCCTTCTCCAAAGGTTTCTCTCTCACACTCTCTCCCGCTTTCGTTTTGTAACTGAGAGTAACATTAGGGTTTTGATGGGTTATAGCCAAAGAGGAGAAAAGAGCAGGCGAAGAACAGAAGGGGCAAGGCTGTTGTTCCTGAAGAAACCAAGCCTCCCCGGGAGACGCATAGGTTGCTTCAGGTTTGCATTTAACAATTTATTTTGTCATTTCTCTACCGTGTCTGCCAGTGATGAAATAAATATAGCTGATAATCGTTTATTAGAACTATTGAAGACATTGTGTTATCAACCAATTTTCTGGTTTCAGTTAGGAGTAGTCGTTTAGGTGACTTATTCATTTGGTGTACCTGTATTTTATTACTAAATGTTACTGTGAATTGTGAATGCTAATCATTTTCTTATGTGTCCTGGATTTTAAAAATCGTGCATATTGTAAAGGGTGATATAGAGGCATATATGATTAAATAAATCAATGGCAAGCTCATTATCTGGAAAGGAAATTTTGGGCTTGGAGGATGGAACTCATAAAGTTGGCTTTTAATTGATTGCTAAACGAGGTTTTGTTTTTCAACTGTATCTGTGGAATCGGATCTAATTTAGTCCTGACGCCTAATACTTTTGGTCATGTAGGTCTTGGGAGGGACAGCTCGACGGAAGAAGTTGCTCTCACCCAAGGGCATGGATGTGCGTCCCATGATGGAAGTTGTTAAAGGTGCAGCATTTGGCATTTTGCAGGTCCACCATACTATCTTTTGTTTGATTTCATTCAGCTTGATATGTTGCAAAGTTCTACCAGATATTTTTCTGCAATTTGGATGAGACAATCATGATATGAATCTATCTTGATGCCTCCACTTGTATCTGCGAAATTGTTCTCAAATGTTTAGGTGGCTGGTGGTTGCCCTGCATCTTTGAGGCCTGGTCGGTGGTTAGACTTGTATAGTGGTACAGGATCTGTTGGTATTGAAGCTATCAGCAGAGGCTGTTCAGAGGTTTGTCCTATGATTGATGTCTGTGTTTGTGTGTGTGTGTATTGACACTTTGAGTGATGATATAGCTGCATTCGACTTGCCATCTTGTGATTGGAGTAACTGAGTAAGTATTTATTACTGGCTAAGAATGACTAGCTTCCTTGGGAGGTCAAACTTGATTATGATGCAATCTTGGCATTTACTTTTGCTATATCATTTTGAACTCTATCTTCATATTACTTCTCATCTTAAATGCCTTTGTTTTTTGGCTTTTTATTTTCTGATCTTGAAAACTTGCAGGTGCATTTTGTTGAGATGGATCCTTGGGTAGTCTCAGATATTCTGCGCCCAAACTTAGAATGGACTGGTTTCCTTGATGCTTCAGTTATACATACTGTTCGTGTTGAAAACTTTTTGGAGCAAGCAGAACATTTTGTTGGTATGTCAGTTCCTCTTGTCCTCCTTCCCCTGCCCCCTAAAAAAAAAACAAAAAGGATATGTCTGAAAATTACTACAATAAAAGGAACATGTAAAGCCTCAATTGGTTGCAGTTAACAATTTCGGTTAAAATTTATTTCTACTAGTAAAGGTGAGATAGAGAGATTACTGATTGAAGGCTTGAAGTTACCTCTGCTCATCTAGCCCGTAGACAAAATTAAACCTCTTTCCACCCATAATTTCTCAAAATGAGGAAACAATATATGTTGTTCTTTTGGATGCTGGAATAGATTATGTGTTTCAAGTTTGAAATGTCTTAAGAAAAACTGACATGCTGTTTTTTGCCTCACATTTTACAAATCTGACAGATTTGAGATTTCTTTTTGCAGGCAAATATGGGGCTTTTGACTATATTAGTGTCACGCCTCCATACATGGAAGTAGATTATGGCATATTGATGAATCAAGTTTCAAAATCCTCAGTTGTGGGGGAGGATACCTTCATAGTGAGTCAGTTTTTGTACTTTGTATTTGATATTTTCCTTTTCCAGCAATTGTTTCTTCTGTTGTTATGGCATTTTGGTGTGCTATAGGTAGTAGAGTACCCTTTAAGAACTGACATGCCAGATTCATGTGGCGGCCTTCTGAAGGTATGTCTATGACCATTTTCTTTTTCATGTGTACCATCAAAAGCTAGTTGAGTCCAGGGTAACAGGACTGTGTTTTAAATGTTTATTTTTACTTAATTTATTTATCTTTGGTGGCCTAAAAACTACAGATATCTGATCGACGGTTTGGTCGAACACATCTAGCCATATATGGACCAAAGTGGGCACAAAAAAGACGAAATTGAGGAAAGACTCCTATGGACAAAGTAGACAGAGCCTGATACAAGTAGAAAGTGGATATGGCAATGTGCAATTTTCTTTTGTGGAAGCCATGTGCATCTCATACTAGACTTAAAAGGGGTGCGACCTGTATTGCCGTCAAACGTGGCTATATTGGCATGGTAGTTTTCTGTTGTTGGTCTACTCTGTCTACTTGTGTGGTTTCAATGTTTGTGCATCAGCATATGATGAATGGTCTTATATATTGCAGGTCAATTACTTCTATCGCACTTTCTTCTATCCTAGCTTTTTGATGAGTATGAGGATCTACCGGTTGCCTAGGCATAACATTCTGAGCCAATTGTGAGAAAGCAACATTATTAGTTTCTACTGAAAGTTTTAGTTTAGTAGCTGATCTGTACCTATATAAAACACTTTCTTCAATTCTGTAAGTTATTAATCCATTTACCATCACTTTTACAGTGTGCTGATGTTCAGTGAACCTCACTATAAGGGATTTGTCTGTTTTTAGTAGGATGCTGCAATGCATTTTGGGTTCCAAGAGAGTTTCATTGGCCCTTGCTTTAATTATGTATATTAGAACTATTCCTGTAAATGGTGTTTTGTGCCAAACAGCATTTAGTGCCTGTCGGTTTTTATGATTACTCTGGATTGAGATAACAAATTAAGTTGATTTGAGCAGAATACTTGATAATACCAAAACACTGACCTTTCAGGACATTCTTAACCCAAATCTGCAGATTTACATATTTCCATAGCTGTGTTTAGTCTCCTTTTTCCTTCTTTTTGTTTTGTCAATTCCAATAATGTTAACTTTGTGACAAAGTGTGAAATACCAATATCAAATCGAGGATCCTGTTCCCATGGACACCCATCATTTTATTTTTTATTTTTTGTTATTTTTTTTTTTTTTTGGGGGGGGGGGGGTAGGGGTGGGTGGGGAGGGTGGAGATTTGGTTGGTCTTGGTTTTTTGTTTCTTGAATCTTGAGAGGGGGGCTGTGAAATGGAGAAAAAGAGGGCATTGGGTGACCCTGCAAACAGCTCCTTTTATGAATGCTGCTTGGACCAAATATTTGTTGAGCTGATTGTCTATCAGTTTTGTGATAAATAATAGTAAGCATGTTGCTAGCTAGCTAATTTGAAGTCTTAGAGGCCATCTCAGGACGAGGAACAATTTTGTGAACCTAAGTGAAAAATATGTGTCTTTTTTTTAACATGGATAGTGGACAGTGTTATTTGGCACCTTGAGTTTCATCTAAGCAAGCCTCTACCCTTTTCTTTCAACAAAAAATGGATTAAGAGGGTTTGTTTATCCAATGAGCCATGATTATTGCGTGGTGAATTGTTGTTAGTTTGATATTGGTGGTGTTACAGTTATACTTGGGGTGATTTGATGGTGATCAGTTAAAACCATAAATAATATTTACTACAATGTACTTTGGTTTCCACTTTTTCAGCGTATCCCCATGAAGGACAGTTTGGATGATAGGTGCTTTCAATCTTTCTCACTTCTACATCCTTACTTTATGTTCCCGGTTTCTTGCTGTCTTTGATCATTCACTGGTATGTTTTAACATATGCAATTCAATAACTACTTCATACACTATCTTGTAGATTCGCAAAGGACTGCACACTGGTAGGCCTCAATGAACACTCCTACATATTGTCTGGTGAACTTGTATATCTTTTTCAGGTTCCGCCTTTTAACTTATATATTATTTCGTTTTCAACATGTTCGAGAGTGTTGCCCCGGCGATATATTCCCTGTTATTGCTAGAAAAGTGCCTCTAATAATATGCTCAATTAGGCATGACATCTTGTCTATCTCCTCTGAGTGTTACCATCATTTTCTTGCATTTTGGGATACTGTGGTGGTAGATCAAATAATTAGACAGGCAGAATGAAGGTGGGTTTGTTTGTTTGAGAATAGTAACCTTTCACATTGATTTGGAGTTGTTTAACCGATACCAGGAAGGAGGCGCCAGGTAGTGGAAAGACTAATAACTCCAATTTAGACGGGATTGCCAACAGAGGACAAAACCCATAATAGTCGAGAGACTTTAGCTGCTATTAACTTAATTTTTTTAAGGACTGAGGATGTCTATTTGATTATTGCAGAGACTGCAGTGTGTATGTTATTTTGTCCCTTCGTCGTTTAGGATGAAATATTGTCAGAGTGATAGTGGTGAAAACGGGAAAGAGGATCCCAGCTAATCAGACAGACACTACATCTGTCATACTTTGTCAGGGTATTGTGTTTTTCTTCCCTTTTGTCTTCTGCTGTTCATAAACTAGCCAAAGAACGATGAATGATGAAACAGGGATTAGTATAAAATATTCGATGAAAGGAAATGGAAAATCCAATGTCATTTTCCAAGTGGGACATTCCAACAAGAAGGGTGAAAATAAAGTGAGACACCAAAGCTTCTCTTTCCCTTTAAAACGAACTGTGCCTGAAAAATAAAGGGGGAGTGTCCCATTGGCTGTTGCATGAAAATGCACACACCACAGTAAAGGAATAGTTCCCAATGAAACCAATCAACCTAAAGCAGTATGGGACAACTAACTTTGTTTTTAAATAGTTTTCTTTTTCTAATTTTAATTGTTTTTCCCTCTTCTTGCTTTTAGTTTCTTTTTTGTTTCTTTGGTTGTATAAAAGTCTTGGCTATGATAGTTGGTCTTTCAAAAAAGAGTGACAGAATTGCTTGTGTTCTCTATGGACACAACTGCTTAGTGCTTACCCACCTTCATATTTATGCTTGAAAATTTTGATCTGTTAGCTCCTACCTGCAACATTGTCGTCTTAACAGAAATATGGTGGTTTTGTCCTCCCGGCCTTTACGCCTAGCTTATGGTGAGTTGAAGTTTGGTAGCAGAGAGTAGCGGGGGGGAAAGAGATATGGCTGGCAGGGGTGGTGGATCGAGCACTGTGAAGGCTTCAATAGCGGGTGTTTTATTTGTTAGTTTTCTCTGGTTTTTGTTTGTAGGAGTTTTGGCCAACAACCAGGCAACAAAAGCTGACATAGTAGAGGCCACGACGATCCCCCCAAGAAATTTCGACATTTGGAAGCTGATAAGAAGCAACAGACAACATTCTCTTCATCACGCCTCTGATTTCAACTATGTCAGCAAAAGAAGAGTACCAAATGGACCTGATCCCATTCACAACAGGTATTCTCACCCCCCCTGCACTCTCTTCATTGCTTTAACGTAACAGAATTCATCTAGAGTAGCATTTTTATCGTCGTTTCCTACAATTTGTTCTTCAGGAGAGCGGGGGAATACAGACAACAGCCTCTTCAACCCTGAGTACAAAAAAGCTTCCCATGGAGAAGCTGCAGACTGCAGTTCATATGCAAATGTTTTATTAGTTTTACATCATTAATCTGTCGAGACATCCTAGATTAAGTTTCCATCCTTGTTTGTTGTTCTGGCAATGTCGGTTTTGTGCTGAATGTAAAACATTGAGAAAACGAAGCGTGTGATTGTAGAGATCAAAGACTGAAATTACAAGCAGCAACATGAAGCTAAAAATGGTGGTTGTATGCAGGGTGTTAACAAAGGCCACAGCTTTTTGAGGGGAGTCATATGATAGTCATAGGTATGTGTTTGTCTGCACTTTTTAAGATTTATGGGTTGTCTTTCTTTTTTTTTTTTTTTTTTTTTTTTGCATTGCAGAAGAAAAAGAAAAAAGAAAATGAGAGAATTACAGTGAAAAAAAGTGGAGTGCTTCCCAAGAAATCTAACCGTGTGTGAATTAAAGGAGCATTGCCTTTGCTTTTAACGATTGGATTGCCTCTTTTTGCACCAAATGGCTCGTGTTTCCCAGATAAAGCAGTGGCACGGGTTTGTCTTAAAGCTGCTCTTTCCCCAACATTTTTTCTTCTTCTTTGCCTTGATTTGTGCTCACGCATAATTTTAGAGTTATACCGAGCATCGTAAAGACAAAAGTAATTTTAGAGGAAACCAACATTTAAATATTGAACGTGGGCTTTAATTGGATAGCCTTATTGACATCAACGCAATTGTTATATCATGAACTAGGGTCCATATTGCATTGTGAACCAGATACAAAAATTTTGTACTCAATTAACACATTTTGTACTTACCATTAATGGTTTCTGTACATATAAACAAGTAACTTGATAATTGCTGATACATAATATAATAACTACAGGTATAGAAACTATCAACTGCATGTACAAAATGTGTCAACTATAAATACAGAATCTGACTTGATAATTGCTGACACATAATATGATAGCTACCGTTATAAAAACTATTAACTGCAGGTACAAAATGTGTCAACTATAGATGTAGAATCTAAAAGTTATTTTTGGACCAGAGTCTACAATGAAGGTAGACTCTCGTCCATGATATAATTTGCAAGGTGTACAGTATAACAAAAAATAATATGCATAATTGTATTTAGTACTATTGACACAAATCATTATCAACACCGAGAAAAATCATTCCAATTGGATGAAGTGTGGGTCTTGGATCCTTTTTAGGTTTGATTAGACTGTCTTAGAGAGAAAGTGAGACCGGGTCAAAAGTAAGGAGATTCAAAGTTCAAACGCATGGAATGATGGAAGAAATTGTCCTTCATTGTCGTTTCATGCCTACACCACAAAATCCCTCAAATTTTGGGTTCCTAGACTCATGTAGATTTTGATGTGTGTGACTGTGGATACAAATACATATCTACTCTCTACCTGAACTCATGACAGATATTTTTTATTCTACCCGAGTTCGTCATGAACCCGGTTATCCACTATTCAAACCCGTTAATATTAGGGTTCAAGAAAGTCGGGTACTCGAAAATATCAGATCCATTACCCCTCCTTTTAACTCACTAGTCAGTATACAAGGTATATACATGCCATTAAATCATGAATGTATCAACAGCTTCAGGTTAGGAGTTTTTTCCAATGCTGAAAATTCAAGATTGGAGGTGTAAATTACAAATGTCAATAGAACAATAATCAGCAGTTGCTTTTGATCCAACAAGTACTTGACAAAAGGAAGGTTTATGAACTAAATCATGGTATACAGCCATAGTAACAGACATATTTTCAAAACCCGATAGTAAAAAGGACATTACATTACAACACTTACACTAGAGGCATACGAGAGAGCGTACCAGATGAGAGAAACATTTGGCGAGGCACAATGGTTTTTCATGCCTTCTGCATATATTACATAGGACTGCTAGTATCTTGTTCGGTGAAAATTAGAGGGAATTCGTCGTATGGTTCAGAGATACCTTGCTGTGCAGCCATTTTGTTCAATGCTTCGTATGCCTGATACATCGACCACCTTTCCTTGGAGCGAGAGACAACACAATTGCATGCGATTCTTAGGAACTGCACGATCTGTTCATCGTGGCCCCTCCCACATATGCTCTTATCAATGACATCTTTAATACGACCCGATCCAGAGTGCTGATTTACCCAGTCCACCAGGTTGCCTTTAAAGCCTTCTTCAGCAGTGGTGAGTTCGAGTGGTTTTTGCCCGGTAGCCAACTCCAGAAGGACAACTCCGAAGCTGTAAGCATCGCCTTTCGTTGAGGGAATCATTGTGCTCGAGTACTCGGGAGCTACATACCCGAATTCACCTAAATCCCCCTTCACAAAACTAGTCTCGTGTGCATCTGGAGGTGCCATAAGCCTCGCCAACCCGAAATCCATTATCCTGGCATCGAAATCCTCATCCAGAAGAATAGCGTGAGAACTGAAATTCTGGTGGAGGATTGGCGGTTGACAACCGTGGTGAAGCCAGGCAAGCCCCCTGCCGGCACCTAGACCAATCCTAAACCTAGTAGGCCAATCCAGCATACCAAGATTTCCATGCAACAACGAAAACAAAGTCCCGTTCGATAGGTGCTTATACACCAAAAGCTTCTCCTCCTCCACAGTACAGAACCCCAGAAGTGGCACCAGATTCGGATGCCTGAGCTGCCCTAACCTATGCATTTCCATCCTAAACTGCTTCTCGCCCATCTTGCAATTATTCAGCCGCTTAATTGCCAGCACAGAACCATCACGCAGGATAGCTTTGTAAGCCGTTCCAGTCCTGATCGAGTTTATGATGTTCTCCGTGCTAAAATTGTTGGTTGCCGCCAACAAATCCACCACCTTAACCTTCACGAGCGGTTTCTGGAACAACACGACTTGAGTAAGCCTATGATCTCTGAATATCCCGACCCAACTATCCGATTCCGCCTTCCCAACTCCATAGCCTTTCTTCCTCCTATTGTTGGCAGACTTTGTGAAATACCAATACCATGCTCCAAACCCTAACAGCATAGAAGCAGCAGCCCCAAAAACACCAGCTGCAATTATTATGGCCAAGTTTTTCTTGCTTAATCCTCCACATTTCCCAGCCGGGCCGCCGCAAAGATCAGTTCCCCCAAAATCAAACCCGGAGGGATCGAAGCCGTCAAAAGACGCCGGAAGCCTACCGGAGAGATCATTATTTGCTACAGAAAGTGTCTTGAGCCTACCCAAACTAGCAATCTGAGATGGAATGTTTCCAGTCAATTTGTTATCGTTAAGTATCAACTTATTCAAATACGTGCAATTGCCGAGATCCGGGGGGATTGGCCCGGTCAAATCGTTGCTGGACAAGTCTAGGGTTACTAAATAAGGCAACCAACGACAAATTTGAGAAGGTATGGTACCGGAGAGTCCATTACCGGAGAGATCGAGGTTCTGCAAGCTGTGACAGTCCTGCAAGGCGCCGGGAACCTCGCCGCCGAGGTTCAACTCCCGGAGCTCCAACCCGATCACGCGATTCTCGTTGTCGTTCCAGCACGCCACGCCGACGAACTTGCAGATGAACCCGGCCGTCGTGTTGTCAAAGTTCCACAGCCCCAGGTTGCCGTCCGGATCCCTAAACGACCCCTTCACACCTTGCAAACACTTGACGTCATCTTCAGCCACCCCAACTCCGAACAGCACCAGAAGAATCGAAAGCTTCAAAAAACGGGAAAACCCAAACCCAACCATCCTAAAATCCGCTCAGTTCTACAGCTTCAGAGCTCTTCTTCGACTGGTCCAGATGAGATGAGAAGTTTGGTATGCAGCGTTGAACTGTAGAGGCATGGACTTTCAAAGCCGAAAGCTATTCCCCATTTGTTTTGTAATTCTGGGTGAATTGTTTAATATTATCCATTTTGTCTTCTTGTGTTTTACAAGGTAGCTGATCAATAATGGAATTGCAGTATATTTGACTGGAATTTTTTAGGTCTTTGGTGGGATTTGAAAATTGGTTTATTAGTGTCTAAGATGATGACAACAAACTCTTTGTGAAAGGTAATGGAGTCTTCACCGTTTAAAATGGATACTTACACATCGCACTTACCTAATACTCTGACCAGGGGATATTAAGGCTAAAAATGTTATTCACTGGCCTATAAATAACTCGGCAATTGAGTGAAATATAATTATAATATTTTCTATGTGTGATTTATCCGAACGTAGTGATTATAAGTTTACAACAAATATATATATATATATATATATATATATATATATATATATATATAGGCTTTGGTTCCAATGAAGTACCTAATTAAAATGAGATCATGAGATCCTATCACTACCATTCACTCATTTAAATTTGATGGCTTAGATTAAAAGAGATTTTGAAAATAATTATGGTTAGATTCTAAGCTTAGGGAGATTCACGTAATTGTGTATGCCTATTTATTTTTGGGTAGAATACTAATGTAGTATTCTGCACAGTAATAGCCTACCTAAGAATGGTAATAACTATTACTACCATGTGATTACATTGCTATATGACATTATTTCAAAGGTTGAACCTCAACCTAAAGGCCCCCCACACCCCGGCCCGAGCATTTGGGAGGATGTAAATCATGGTGACTCAACTGAACATGAACCATAGAGGCTAGACCGGTGCTCACTGCGCACAAGGAACCATCCTCACTTTGAAAGGTTGCTCACACACTGCCGCTGGTGAGACTCGATCCCTGGTCATTGCTATATGACATTCAATGACATTCAATTTACGCAGGTATGGGTAGTATTCTAATGAAAAGAATTATTAATTTTTTTTTGTGAGCAGCATTTGTATGATTTTGTCTGGAGTGTGCATAGATGATAAAAAGTGTGTGCATGATGTTGTACACTGTAATAATACTGATAACCATTACCATTTTTCGTAGGAAAAAAAATGTTCAAAACCCGTAGGCGATATGTAATCGATGGTGTGTGCGTGTTTTCGCTTTGGCTTGTGCAAAATGTAAAATGGGTGTTGTACAATTAGGTTGCGTTTATTTTACAAAATAAATAAATAAATAAATAAAAATCCTGAGTATATTTGAAGGTGTGTCCATAAGTTTGTATTGGCGTGTGTGAATTTTAAATTGGGAGCATTACAATGTTATTTCTTTGAAGTGATATCAAAAAACAATTATTGGTGGTGTGGGTCGATGCATGTTGAGTGTTTGTTTTTCAAGTAAAATGGATGCACGAGTAGTATTTGTTTGTTACTGTTGTGCAGTACATATTTATTACGTGGTGGTGTGTGCGGATATGTGATATAGATTTTAGAAAAGGAGCATTTAATTTTTTAATTACTTTTAAAAATATAAGTGATGATCTAAAAAAGTATTAGGAGCAAGTGTGAATGCAACTGTTGTAGTTTGGTATGATTACTATTTGTCTGTTGTTGTGTGAATCACATTAGTTCTAGACGGAGGTGTGTGCGTATATAATATATAGCGTGTGCAAATTATTGTTATGTGGCATTCAAAGTCCTATCAACCATGGCTACGCTTGGGCCTATATAAGGGGTCTTGGCCCTCCATTTTAGGGGTTCTTCATCTCTCCTCCATCTCTCTACAATGAGAAGCCTTTGGACTCCCTATCCCTCAATGATAACTCTCTCCCTTATCTTTAGAATATGTACTAGACAACATACAAGAACATTCATGAATAAAATACATTCTTGAGCTACATTTATGGCTTATTCCCTTTGTTATTATTCTACTATTCTCTTACTTGCTCTATACATACGGTACTATATACACTCGGGTAATTATCCACATCAGTATCAGAAACATTGATAAAATAAGACAGACTCTGATACTAGCATCAGAGTTTGTTTATAATATGGTATCAGAGCATTGATCAAACAAGATAGGCTCTGATACTATCTTATAAGCTAAGATTAGGCTAGAGTCAATCAATTGGGCTATAATGCACATGAATCAAACCACACTAAAAGATTCAACCAATTAGCTAGTCTAACCCGTAGCCTTATAAACACATATTTTCCCTCTTATTTTATTAATGTGGGATTTCCAAAAAAGATAAATCCTCTAGCTAAAGTGGCTTAGGACATTGGTAGTCACGCATTTGGAGAAGGGGAAAAATGCCATCGGAATCGAGGAGGATTTCCCCTCATATTTTCGCTTGCATTTGTACGACTCATTAGCTTAAGCAAGGCCTCTGCCATGGATAACAAGTGATCCCTTATTAACCACAGTTTTTCTCTAGCATAAAACCATGGATTCTAAAGCTCTAAATCCAAAATCCATATCCTCGGCAGCATCCCCCAATTTTTCGATCATTTTAATCAACATTTCGTGATGATTTTCCAGAGCAGCTAAATGCAATAGTAGCTTCGCACTCACGACAACGATAGCAGTTCTGGCTATGTTATCTTTAAAGTCATCCTTTAACTGCTGAAAAACAATAGGTGTGATCCAACTAAAAGAATTAACATGACTAGAAATTAAATCATACATCAAAGAGAGTGCCACTAATCCATTCGGTGTTATTGAGGCAGTATAAAACATTCAAATATAAAATCCCATATCTCTTTCCACTCTGAAAAATTCAGAACTGCCATTATTGAAATATCGTCGCAGTATCTCTTAAAGGCATTCCATTCATTTTCTGCTTTCAAACGCTGCATTAGTAAGATCCGAAAATTTGATTGGAGCCTTGCTGGGATATAATTCCACTTCACTCCCAAGAAAATGATGGTGAGCTGAACACAGCAAGATATAATTTGCGGATCACCGGAGGTACGGATCGCAATGGCAAGCTTCGATGCTACGCCGTCGGTAAACTTGTCGACGTCGACATCATATAGGGTTTATGCGTCGCATTTGACGGCTTCATCCAGATCGTTCAGGAAGTTGTAAAAAGCAACTGGGGTACCTTCATTGAAAAGCTCTCTGGCATTGGATTCAAGCATTTGTTCTGAACTAGATGTCGTCATTAGAAAGTAAGGTACTTGACAATGGAGTGAAGAAAGAAAATGCAAAGGAAGAAGATAAACAGCGGGAGAGATGAAGAAAATTGAAGTATATTCTGTAAGGAAGAGTATTAGTTATAACATAATGTATGTAATTTCAAACAGAATAACTGCAGCAGAACTTCTAACAGCTACGTCACCCCTTTGCATGCTGCACGTGAGCTTGTATATACATGTATACTTTGATATAACACGTAGTAGAAAGCATAAAGAAAGAAATAAAGAAAGAAAGGAGACTCGAATGATTGAAGGTGATTTTGGTAGATGACATGTTAAAAGTAGTTAATTTGCCAGTAAAATCCTTTATTGCATAAAATGAATACTCTGTAACTAATTGATAGGACAGGATGGTTATAAGGGATAAAAGTCATAAAACGATGACCTTCATTGAAGAATGATATTTTTTTATTTTACAATTTAACGAATAGTCAGTAAATCAACACTATCGTTTTGATAAATAAATAAAACTAATAATGGTATGCATTATGTGCGTAGGTTGTTATTGCCCAATATAAAATTATATATAGATATGAAATGAAATTATTTTAAATGTATATTATTCTTTGACGTTTTATAAGAAGCAACTATGAAAAAAAAATTGGGGATGTGATTTTTGTGTTAAGATCGAATGTGTAAAATTTGGAAAATGTGTTTGTGGTAAGGAAGTAAGAGTCTAGATACCTACAAAACCCTAAAATATCATATGTATTTATTTGAGTGATTCTTCTAAGATTGTTTTACGGATTTTATTCCATGAGGTTATTTTACGGATTGAGTGAACATATAAATGTAATATTTATATGGTAATATTAATCAATAATAAAGTGTTTGAATACTTTATTATTTGATGGTGTGCACAAGTTTAATTCAATTTTTTTTTTTGAATACTACTGACTTTGTTATAATGCAGTATCTATTTATAACTACTTTCTCAACTTACTGAAACACAAAAAACGTCAATACTTAAAAGTTGATACCGCATCCATTGAAACTCAAACCTATGAGAGAGTCACTTGCCCATAAGGTCATTGGCAAGTCTTGATTTTAGTTGCACATGACTTTTATATTACAGAGTGTTGGTGGTGGGTTTTTTTTTTATTTTTTTGAAAGGGGTGGTGGTTTAAATATGTGAAGGGATGTATATTGTTGTGGGCTTGTGGCCTTCTAGATTGTCAATATTTCGTATTTAGGCTTAGATAGCTTCATATGCCTGAATATCCAGAACTTTAATAGTTGGGCTTGGAGGCTGCTAAAAAAAAATATGGTGACAATATAGGCCCACCTTAAACCAGATGGACTTCTGTGGCAAATTATGCTGTGCATCCGTATGCACCAAGCATGGTGCATACGGATGCAAAAACGACGTCGTTTTTATAAAATGCGTGTCTCCCCTTTAAAAAAAAAATTAAGTTCAAAACTATAATTCCATAATTGATGAACTATAATTCCATAATTGATGAACTATAATTCCATAATCTAATCTATGAACTAAAATTTTCAGAATGAATGAACTAAAATTTCAGAATCTATGAACTAAAATTTCAGAATCGATGAACTATAATTCCAGAATCGATGAACTATAGTTCCATAATCGATGAACTATAATTCCATAATCCATGAACTAAAATTCCATAATGAATGAACAAAATAATGTTGTTACTAGGAATCGAACTTGATTTTTTTTTTTAAAGGGGAGACGTGCGTTTTTAATAAAACGACGTCGTTTTTGCATCTGTATGCACCATGCATGGTGCATACAGATGCACAGCATAACTATTCGACTTCTGTGGAATGTTATTTTTATTTATTTATTTATTATTTTTTTTTTGAGGGCGTGGAATGTTAATTAGTTTGCCTACCATTTAATATGAAAGGGAAAAATGTTAAATAAATATTAATATTATACTCAAAAAAAAAAAAATTAAACTCTCAAACTATAAAAAATTATAGACCATTAAACTTGATAAATTGATTAGTGTCTCAAATTGATGCAATTAAACTAAATAATTTGTAAATTACAAGTAAATTTAATTAAATGTAACATAGAATCATAGTCGGCGTTGGAAGTTCTACTTGACAATTTAAATAAATAATTTTTTAAAAGATAATTGTTGGAGAGGCTTCTTCGCCCAATTAGGCAAAGTAACCCGCGTCGGATAAGTCACCAAACATCTTCATCCATAGCTAGATAGAGAACTCATGACCGACTTCTCCAACCAATTGAACACGTAAGTTAGTGACACCATTTTTTTTTTTTTATTTATAAAATGATATGTAAACTTTTTTTTTTTGGTCAATTATATGGCAACTAATTAATTGGATTAATAGTACAAATTTGACTAGCTAGTTAAAGGTTCTAATTTGAACTTTTTGTAATTTAGAGGCTAATTAATTTTTTAAATATAGTTTAAAGCGCTGTTTTGCAACTTTCTAATATAACATAATATTAGTTACACCTTTGGTCTCAAAATACGCAAAGATAGCAATGAGGTTTATTCACCTCGGCATATAACATATTTGGGTTACATTTTACTCTTGTTTAGTTTAAGATAAGAAATGGGTTTTGGCCTAATATAGTCAAAGAAAGATAAATAAATAATATTTATAGAATGTTAGGCTTTATTTTGCATTACAAAAAAAAGGTTTAGTACATGAAATGGCTGATTTGGAACCTCTTTCCTCTACCTTTTTGTTATCACAGATATGGAGAAAATGAAATATAAGAATGAAAGCTAGTTGTAGTACTCGTAAAAAATGACTAAAATTTCTCCACAAATTAAGAAAATACCAAAACTAGTGTTTTATACTTGAAGATACATACACAATTTTTTTTATTTTTTATTTTTTATTATTTTTTTTTTTTTTGGGATAATGATGAGAATTGATTGTTGTCACGCTACATTTCTCCATTGCCGTACGTTACTATCGTATTGTATTTGTATCCTGATGATGTCATTAAAGTGATTCAATTATCCCGATAAAATGTTCAAATGATTAGTCAGTCAAATTGTATGAGCCAGCGGTTTTATCAAACCATTTGCCCCTATAATCCCAAAGTGTTAAGATCTTGCATTCTTTTACTCCATGGATTATTCTTACATAACAATTTAGGTTAAATGAATTTGGTCCATTGTGCTCAGGCATAATGGCAACATATGATGAATTTAGTATTTTAGTTATTCAATTACACAAATAACGTAATATCACATATAATTATCTACTAAGGTAATTATTTTATTATATTATCTCATGATAATTACAGTACTTTTTAAATGAATTAACACGATAAATTCGTTTAACTAAAATATTTTTGATTTACATGACACGATATGACACTATAATATGTTAGATATGTCATTTAAAAAATAAAACTAAAATTTTGTTTATTAAATATACAATTAAAGCAACAAAATATTTAAAATATATTAATTCATAGCACAACATAATATTTATAAAATGACAAAATAATATTTAAAAATCACAACAAATAGTAATATTAACGGGTAAGCAGATTGACCTATTAAGATGCAAATTTTAAGCTCGCATAGGCTTAACTCACTGATTCAGTAGGTAATATTTGAGAGAAAAATATGCAAATTTTAATGTGTTGTAAATGGGTTGATTCATTAAGATTGTAATTTATTTTTGTGTTCGATTTCGTGTCATGTTTGCAAATTGCTAGTTTAAAAAACCAGTTTGGTTGGCGTGAGTGGCCGTGCACTTTATCCCTTAAGAGATGTCGGAAATTTAAACTCCCTCTTGTATGAAAAAATCAATCTGCCTAGCAATTTGTCCCATAATTGAGTCGGCTCAGGACAAATAGAGATTAGTCTGAATATAATACGAATTTAAAAATATCTTCTATAATTAAAACTTGCTCAGGATAGTTCGTGGTGTGACAAAAAAAATTGCTAGTAAAAACACTTGAAAGGAGTTGAGGCATTGAGTCATGAGAATTGACCTTGTAGGGCAACACGATTTGGGCTAAGTCTTAGAGCACAGTGGAGCGTCTTACGTGTGGTATAACTCTAGCCCAAAAGCCGCAAACTACTCCGTGGAATCGAAGAAGAAGAAGAATAAGCCCAAGGATTTCAAAACTCAAGTCTCACGTAGTAAGATTACCTGTTAAACTCCTCGCATAGACCATTTTTTTTTAGTTCGTTTTGTTCTCACCTCTTCTCCACTTTACCTCTTTGTTTCTCAACCGGTGTTGTGTTTTGTTGTTTGTTCTTCTTCGACGTTGAAGAAGACGATTCTCTTCGGTTGATCCAAACGATTTAACAGATTTTGCTTCTGGCGGTGGTTAGATCTGCTGAGTGGTTTTTGCTTCTCTGGTGAGTTATCTGAATTTAAATGCGATATACGTGTGTTTTCCTTGCTAATTGTTGATTTTCTCAAGTTTTTGCTGATTTTGTTCTTGTTTACTTGTTCTCTCCGTTTTCTCTCTGCAGGCATGAAGCGATTACGAGATGACGTTTATAGTAACCCTCAATTTAAGCGGCCATTTGGCTCTTTACGTGGAGAATCGTAAGCTCTTCTGTTATTATTCTTGTTATTTGGTCTGTCTATCTGAAATTTTATCACTTTCGAGATTTGACCTACGGTTGCTGTCTATGAGTGTATGGTAATTATGCTTTGCACGAGCTGTTTCATAGTTTATGTAGTTGTGTTGTTTTGATGTAAAAATTTATATTTGATGGTGTTTACGAGGTTTGGAATCCATTGAGTTTTTTTAGAAATAGCAAGTGGATAACTTTGATTTTTTATGCTATGTGGTTTGTGGTTGCCTAAATTTTGTGATCAGAACTTGTTAGATATCGATGTGACTTGCTGAATACTGAGAGAAGATAGGGCAGAAGATAAATAAGCATATGATATTTGTGCATCATGGAGTGTTTTTTGCTTTATTCTCATTGCTGTTCAGTTTAAATTGCTTTGACAAAGGACAATTTATTTCAATGGACATAATTATAGTTTTGTGTTTCATTGAGTGAAGTTGATCCAGATGCAAGAACAAAAGATATATATCATATATGTCATTAGCAAGCCATATTAGCACATACTAGGAGTGAATTAAAATATTGTTGTAGCAACTTTAGTATGGGGCACATGCTCTGGAAAAAGGAATAAAATGAAGTTATCTATATGAGTTACAACAACCATGTTGATGCAGAGACATAGAACAACAATGCTTCCAATATAGTCTTAATTACAATTTTTTCATATTTCCCCCCTGATGAAGCTGTGGACAATCACAAGCCCCTGGAAATGGAGGTGGTGGTGGTGGTGGTGGAGTGGGAGGCAGCAGCGGAGGTGGCATTGGTGGTAGTGCGAGTGCCCAGAAGCTTACCACCAACGATGCATTAACTTATTTAAAGGAAGTTAAGGACATGTTCCAAGATCAGAGGGATAAGTATGATATGTTTCTTGATGTTATGAAAGATTTTAAGGCTCAAAGGTATACCATTCTTCATTGGGTGGTTTAATGTGTTAATTGTTTAGTTAAGATACTTACCATTTCAATTCTGCTTATATCTTTATGTTGATTAATTTTTTACAGAATTGATACTGCGGGTGTCATAGCAAGGGTGAAAGACTTATTTAAAGGGCATCCAAATCTAATTCTTGGGTTTAACACCTTCTTGCCGAAAGGTTATGAAATAACCCTCACTGATGAGGAAGAGGTGCCTCAAAAGAGGACAGTTGAGTTCGAAGAGGCTATAAACTTTGTAAACAAGATAAAGGTAACATTATTGTAGCCTTGTACCAATAATGTGTGTGTGTGTGTGCGTGTGTTTTTTTTTTTTTTTTTTTAATTTTATTTTAAATTAATTAACTTTGCATGTGGAATTAAAATGATAGATATTGTGCTTCTCTGCAGAAGCGTTTCCAAAATGATGATCATGTTTACAAATCTTTCCTAGACATCTTGAACATGTACCGAAAGGAACACAAAAGCATTACTGAGGTGTACAAGGAGGTGAGGCATGCAACTCATTTGCATACTTATTTATTATAGGGAATTTTCTTATTTTTAGTCTTATAGAGACGCTGTTGCCCTCTGCAGAAACAAAAAAATGCTAGGCATATCGCCCCTTCCTCTGTTCCTCCATTTGCTCTTGAATTAAAGTTTCCCTATTAATAGAACAAAACATCTACATTGTGTTTTATCAGGTTGCTGACCTTTTCCAACAACACCCGGATTTGCTTGAAGAATTCATTAAATTTTTGCCGGATACTTCAGCAACAGGATCAGCTACAAATCCTTCTTTTGGCCGACAGTCTTTTCATCGTTTTGATGAGAGGAGCTCTGCCATGCCGACGCTTCGGCCTTCACATATGGACAAGGTTCCTTTATATTATCATTATCATTCTCATTTTTTGCATTGGTATTTCTCATATCTGTTTCCATAGCTTCTTATTAATGATTGCATGTACTATGTCCAGCAACGCTTTCGACGTGACCGGATCATTGGGCCTTATGGAGAACGTGACCATAGTGTTGAGCGACCTGATGCGGATGATGATAAGTCGACGATAAGGATACATAAGGAGCAAAAACGGCGTGAAGAAAAGGAAAACAGGGAGTGGAGAGAGTATGATCATGATTATAGAGAACCTAGTAGTGAGAACAATGGAGATATAAGCATGCATCGTCTTAATGAGAAAAAAAAATCTGCCCGGAAGGTTGGAGAATTCGGAGCAAGCAGCACTTTGGCCTCTTATGATGATCAAGATGCATTGAGAAGTGAGTGAATAACCACAATTTATTACTTTCTGTAGTCACTTTATTGCAGTGAAAGTGAATGTTTAATTCTGCAGGAGGAGCATTTAAAATACTTATCCTTGAATTTCCATGTTCATCAAGAGTTATATTTGTTGTATTATATTCTCTCTAATTATTAATTTTGCCAGCCTGACCCTTTTTACTACTTGACATGGTCTGACTTATTGTCCCAGGTATGTATAGTCAGGAATTCACTTTCTGTGACAAGGTGAAGGAGAGATTGCGCAGTTCTGCAAGTTACCAGGAGTTTTTGAAATGTCTTCATCTTTATAGCACAGAAATAATTACAAGAGCAGACCTACAATGCTTGGTATGCTTATTATGCCTTTTATTATGCAGTTTCCCACTTTCCCCCTTTCTGCTATGAGGATAGGGACCATAATTTTATATTTCAAGTTTGGTTGGTTGATGCTTTCATTTTGTTTGATCATTACTTATTTGAAACTTGTTTCAGATTAATGATTTACTTGGAAAATATCCTGATCTCATGGAGGGCTTCAATGAATTCTTGGAGCGCTGTGAGCGAGTTGGTAAATATAAATGAGTCTGAGTATCATCACTTGTTTTGCATTCGTAGACTTCCATGCTAATTGAGCTCTGTTCTGCAGATGGATTTCTTGCTGGCTTTGTGAGCAAAAGTAGGTGGCAATTGCCTTTTATAATATATATAATATGCAGTCACAGGCAACCTGCTTGTATAAACTTTTGTCCTTGATAGATGGAGCATTTTGACACGGTGCTTTTATATTCCTAGAAAATATCCTAAACTTATTCCTGATGACAGAACCTATATGGGCTGAGGGGCATACTTCAAAATCAATTAAGGTGGAGGAGAAAGGGAAAGGTCAAAAACGTGAAATGGATGGTGGTAAGGAGAAGGACCGATTCAAGGAGAAGTACTGGGGAAAGTCCATTCAAGAACTTGACCTTACAAATTGTCAACGTTGCACTCCTAGTTATCGACTGCTTCCTGATGATGTAAGAAACTATTGTGGGTCATGAATCATGATATGAGTTTTAGTTGTTTTTTTTTTTTTTTTTTTTTTTTTTTTTTTTTTTTTTTTTTGAGAGGGTGGGGGGTGATTAAATGATCTTGCATTCTTGTGGGTCTAGAGATTGCTGAGTTAATGTAGAGGGGTTTCTGCTTCAAATTCATTCCTCCTCTCTCCCTATAGGCAAAAAGGGGAAAACTGTGGAAAAAAGATGGGATTTACAGATAAGTTTTGAAACCCCTGTGCCCACTCACAAACCCAGTGTGCCACTTGTACTGTATAGATCTGCAACTTGAATTGGGCCAAAAACCACATCCCAAAAGTACTAGCCTAGTAGCAAATTAGAACCCTTGGGTTCATCCTCATATCTAGGATCCATATTGGCTTTCCCAGGGTTGCTGCATAAGCAGTACACACTAATCTGAATCTTTGGGATATGCAGTATCCAATACCTGTTGCGAGCCAGAGGTCGGAACTTGGTGCTCAAGTCTTAAATGATCATTGGGTGTCTGTGACTTCTGGAAGTGAGGACTATTCTTTCAAGCACATGCGCAGAAATCAATATGAAGAAAGCTTGTTCAGATGTGAAGATGATAGGTAAAATAAATCTGATATAAGCTGTATCCTCTACTTGCACCCCTAAACAAAGTTAAAGTAAGAAGATATAAATGAATGATGAAGAAATTAACCAGAATAGGAAATGAGGCTGACATCCTTAGATATGACTTTAGAATGAATAGTTCTTACACAACTGTTTTGCTATTTTTCTCCATGACTAATGATTGGGTATTACTTGGTGATCTCAGATTTGAGCTAGACATGTTACTGGAATCTGTGAGTTCAACTATTAAGCGTGCAGAAGAGTTGCTAAATACCTTGGATAATTACACAAGTGGTGTAGATGGCCCTATCCGTATCGAGGACCACTTTACAGGTGTTACATTGCTGGACTCAAAATTTATTGTGTCAGCCATTGATCACTTTTCTGCTTTGGTGACTTGATTTTTTGAACATGTGTGAACTTACAATTTGCTGATGAACTTTGTTACTTTTCTGTAGCCTTACATTTAAGATGCATTGAGCGCATCTATGGTGACCATGGTCTGGATGTGGCTGACATTTTGCGTAAAAACCCATCTGTTGCATTGCCGGTTATACTGACCCGCTTAAAACAGAAACAGGAGGAGTGGACAAAGTGTCGGTCAGATCTAAACAAAGTTTGGGCCGAAATTTATGCTAAGAACCATTACAAGTCTCTGGATCATCGTAGCTTCTATTTCAAGCAACAAGACTCAAAGAACCTGAGCACAAAAGGTAAGCCTATGGTGGTTGGTTGTTGCTTTTCAATTTTCATGTTTCAGTGTTCCTGTGTACCCTAGTTATTGCCATTTGAAGCTCCACATCTGTTATTTTAATATTGAACTATGGCAACATTTAATGGTATAGGGGAAGATGAAAACTATTCTGTTTGTTACAAATGCCCGTAATCTCTAGTGACTTTCATCCATATCTGTTTCTCTTGGATAATTACTCTCTACACTTGTTTTGCATTTATTTCCTACTTCATTACTTAATTTCATGCCGTTTGTAAGAAACAAAATTTGTTTTCCATCTGTGGTTATATTATTATATTGAATGCTTGCATCTAGGGTTTGACCCAAATGTTACCTAGCCTATATAGTTCTGTGTTTCTGTTATAAAAGTTGTATGTTCAACTTAACCCTTTCAGTTGACTTAGGATTTACATAATAAATGCCACTGCTTTTAAATGTTACAAGTACCAATTGTTTTGTACTAGTCCTCTCTTAGTGAAATTTTGATGATATTACCCAATGATCTTATGAATGTTTTCTATATGCCATCTTCAATTCAATTAGTGTCTGTGTATCTATGAAAATCTAATCTATGTTCTTATCATTTACCAGCCTTGGTTGCGGAAATAAAAGAGATGAAAGAAAAACAGCAGAAAGAAGATGATGTGGTCCATGCTATTGCAGCTGGCAATAGACATCCTATAAGTCCAAACCTTGAATTTGAATATGCTGATCCTGAGATCCATGAAGACTTGTACAAACTCATCAAATATTCATGTGAAGAGGTTTGCTCAACGAAAGAGCAATTAAATAAAGTTATGAGGCTCTGGACCACCTTCCTTGAACCAATGTTGGGAGTTCCATCTCACTTTCATGGTTCAGAGGCCAATGAAAATGATGTTTCCTCTAAGCATCATGTAGTAAAAAGTAACGGGACAAATGGTGGTGAAAGTGATGGAAGTCCTGCTGATGCAGTTATGACAAATTTTAAGCAATCAAAAGTTATCTGTAATGGAGATGCACATGCTTCACCACAACGAATGAATTCGTCTAAGTCCAGTTTCCAAAATTCAGATGCTTTGGCCAAAGATGATGTTTTAGTAGTGGCCAATGAACGGTTAACTAATTCTGATGCCACAGTTCTGGTACATGGACGGTCAATAGTGGAATCCACTTTAGGTATGCATATGTTCAAACTGTAATGCATAGTTGTTACTCATTTGTATTTGGTCTTAAGTTTCTTCATTGTAATTCCCCAAATGAATTATTTTTCATCACCCAGGGCGTTCTGCAAGGCCTGGTAATGGGACCATTGAGGATGGTAATGGAGTCAAGTCTAATATGGATGATATACCATCATCAGAGGTAATGATGCAGATAACTAGCACCTTTGTTGAATGTTGGTTACACTTGCTTAATATATGTCTTTCTCCATGCCAATAGGGTGGTGAGAATTACCGAGCTGCTGCTTTGGCAAATGAAGGATTTGTAGAAGGTTCTAGAATTAATGGATATAATGAGGTTTCTGCTGATCCCTCCAAAAATGAAAAGGAAGAGGGTGAGTTATCACCAAATGGGGATTTTGAAGAGGACAATTTTGTTGGCTATCCAAATGGTGCCTCTCGAGATGGGACCATGCAATACCAAAGTGGTGCTGGCATAGAGACTAGTCGGGATGCTGCTGGTGAAAATGGTGGAGATGCTGATGATGAGGATAGCGATAATGCATCTGTGGCTGGTGATGATGTTTCTGGCAGTGAATCTGCTGCAGACGAGTGCTCAAGAGAAGAGCCTGAAGAAGAGGAAGATGCAGAACAAGATGAAGTTGATGGAAAAACAGAGAGTGAAGGTGAGGCTGAGGGCACAAATGATGCACATTTCGTTGGAGATGGCTCGTCATTGCCCTTAGCCGAACGCTTTTTGCTTGCTTCAAAGCCTTTAACAAAGCATGTGGTGGCTGCACCATGTAAGGGTGCAAAGAAGTGTCTGCATGTCTTTTATGGAAATGACTCGTTTTATGTGCTTTTTAGACTTCACCAAGTAAGAATACATGCTCCAGTTGTCCTTACTTTGTTCCATTTGAGATTATATGGTTGTTCTTTTACTATTTTGTCTCAACCTCCCTCCCTCCTTGTAACAACAAAATGAATTATAAAAATATAAGGGGAATAACAAGGATTTTTATGAAATATCTAAGTGGACTAACCCAAACCTCTGTTCTACTTTACTGTCTTTCCAGATACTGTATGAGAGGCTATTGTTGGCAAAGCTCAACTCATCATCACCTGATTCAAAGTGGAAAACTGGAAAGGAGAACAGTTCTGATCCCTATGCCAGGTGGGTTAGAAGTGCCTAACTTTGTATTCTGTGATTACATGTACAATTTTCTAACTCATATCATGGACCATGCGGATTCCTCTGCAGATTCATGACCTCATTGTACAGTTTGCTTGATGGATCTTCTGAGAATTCAAAGTTTGAGGATGATTGTCGGTCAATAATTGGGAATCACTCATATGTGCTTTTTACTTTAGACAAATTGATATACAAGCTAGTCAAACAGGTACCTTGACCATGCCTTGGATGCAGTTTGCTGTGAATCTGTGATGCTTTCAATTGGACATGAAAATTTATGTTTTTTTTTTCCTCCAGCTTTTAACTGTTTCAAGTGATGAGCTCGACAACAAGCTGCTTCAATTGTACGAATACGAAAGATCTAGGAAACCTGATAACTCTGTTGACTTGGTCTACTATGAAAATTCTCATGTTCTCCTTCATGAGGAGAACATTTATCGTATTGAATCTGTATGTTCTTTAGCTATCTTGCCCCCCAACCCACCACACTCATACACACACCCAACCCAAAAAATGCCCCCCAAGAGAGCTATACTTTTACACTATATTACTAACTGCCTTGGGATACTGACTTATTCTTTCTTTTTGTAGACATCATGCCCAAGTGGATTATCCATCCAATTGATGGATGATGGAAATGAAAAGTCTGAAGTGGTGGCTGTGTCTGTCGACCCCAATTTTGCTGGTTATCTCTATTCTGATTATCTTTCAGTAGAACATGGAAAAAAGGAGTCTTCATCCATTATGCTAAAGAGGTACTTAACTTCGTCTCCCAAGAGATTGTGTAGGAATGCAATATGGCATGCTATAGGATGCATTTGCTTGTCCTTAACCCATTGTAAGATTAGTCAATATTTCATACTATCTCATGCTATTTCCTGCACCATATCAATACAGTATTTAGATGACCTAAATCCAATATAAAGTTATGCAATCCATGATGTGGATTCAGCTTTCATGACTCTTCAGGATGTGACCTATGTTTCTCTACATTCTGATGATACAATAAAGCAAATATGATTGATCATAAAAGGTTTTTCTTTAAACAATCCTACCATAAATTTCGCGTTATTTCAATTATGATGCAAGCCCATATTCCAGTGCATGCACTTTACATGGTCTTATTTGGGTTTTCTTTAAGCATCGTTTCTCTAGTACACTCATTTAATCATTACTTGAGTAGGAGACAAGATTAGGTACTTTGAACTCATTTACCATATATATTTGAACATCTGGCTACTTCAATTTTTTGTGCAGAAGCAAGAGAAAATTTGCCAACCTTGATGAATTAGCTGCTGTGTGCATGGCAATGGAAAATGTAATCATTCTAAATGGGTTGGAATGTAAGATGGCTTCCAATTCATCTAAGGTAAGTGACTTTATTTTATTATTTTAATTTAACGTTGGATTGTATTACATCCTCTTTGAAGAAACATATATATCAAAGAGCATAGAAAGTCTGTTTTCTGATGACAACTGCTTGCAGATCTCGTATGTCCTTGATACAGAGGACGTCTTTATCCGTTGTGGGAGGAAAATGAAGGTATCAGGTGAAAGTTTGTCATCCCATGACCGTGCTAGAGTAGAAAGGTTTCATCGTCTTTTGACATCATCATTATGATACACTGTCCTATAATCAAGGTAACATGACTTGGCGTGATTGTGTTTTACTGATACTACTGTCTTTGAAACCCATCTGTATATATTCAGAGCTTGCTTGATAATTTATGTAGGTAACAATACTTGATACGCGGTTGAAGAAGTTGACCGCGATAGTTGCACAACACCAGAGTTGATTCTCTCAACTGTACCATCTTGTCAGTTCATGGTAATGGCATTTAAGCCATTTTGTATTGTAAATATGGTTTGCTTCATGGTAGATTGTCAATTGTAGAGTCGCGTTCATTTTCCCCGCATCGTTTCTGGGATCTCCGAAAACCCTCCCCCCATTGGATTCTTTCTGTAACTGGTTTTTTCTTCTATTGTAAGCTAGAAGAGTTTTTTCGTTTCTCTAGCAAACGTATTGTTGCTTGCTAGAGTTATGTAAACGAAGTACCCTTTTATTGTTAAAATAGTATAGTGAAAGTTCTTAGATTTATAATTTATTTTATTTTTTTTTATAAGTTTTGTTTCTGGTAAAAATTGTTGATTTCTCTTACACTTTATTACAAGACATTTAATTTGTAATAAACAATTACGGAGTAATAATTAGGCCAACACACCCCTTTTTATTTTTTGGTGGGGAAAGAGAGGCTAGGCCTCACCAACACACCTTTTTAATTGGCCGGCTTAGTATGAACAGAGATTAGTCTAAATATAGTCTACATATAATACGCGCTTAAAAGTGTTTTCTATAATTAGGACTATTCAGGACATTTTGTAATTTGCCACTTTCAAAGAATCCCCCATTATAAATATTATTGGAAGAGAACTAAATACAGATGTAAATATAGGTATATTTAATATACCTACTTTCCTTTTGTATAAACAGACATTAAAAAAATTGGTAAAAAAGGAGAGAAGAAGAAGGTATACATCCTTCTTTGTACTTCTGCATCTTATAGCAAGCCAACAACACAACTTAGATGCAATCTGTTCTCCAATCCCCTTAAATGATGCCCAAGTAACATACACCTGCAATTCAACATAATTTCGTACCTGAGAAAATCGTAAAGCCGAAGCTGAATGGAATCATGTTATGCAAGGATTGCAGGAATGAAGCATACTTACCAGAAAAGTAGCTTTGCCAAGTAATCCCGTGAAGTGCCAACTGTCTGACAATATTCAGTATCGTTCTGTTTAGACTCACAGTCTATCTCTTCTTTGAAAAATCCTTGCAATATGTTTTGAGCAAGTTGGTGAATAACTTCCTCCACTTCAAATGATGACGGTTTAGATAATTCGATTACCTATTTTAGGAAAATATACATAAGGATCCATGCTCAACTGTCCCCAAATTCATTATTGAACATTAACAATCTCATTACCATATCAGGTTCCAAGGAACGTAGGTACTCCAGCAAATCATTGTTACTCCTTTTTCTGTACTCCATTTGCACACTTTCCTGTTTCTGTGCATGCAATTCCTGTTATGCCATACAGGGTTTAGTTTGAAGTACAAAACAGCATAAAACAATATATTCAGAATAAAGGACAAAATAGAAAGCATTAGAACTAATGTATCAAGGCATATGATTGTTGCACTTTGATGATTTATAAATTATAATATATGCCAACATGGATAGTATGTAAGTTCTATCTCAATCCAGAACACTAGTCTAGATGAGCTCAATTGACAATTCTATAATTGCAAAATTTAAATAAACTCCCATGCATATAAGCCAGAATTAGAGCATATAAGACCTTTCAAAGATTTGAGCAATTCAAAACTGGTTTGGTTGGATAATTCATTTAAGTTAAAAATTCATGTAACTACATAAGATCATCTTCTACAACCTGCCATGGACCAAGAGTAAGATTATCACCTGCTTGACTTCAGACAGCTCCATTTCTAATTGATGAATGTAGCTCAAAGCTTCAGGAGACAAACCCCAAAGATTCTGAGAAGTATTAGTCTGTGAAACTTCATGGCACCCATTAGCACTGCTTTGAATTTCCCTAATGCCAACATTCTCAGTCTTTGCAGACAAGTTGTGGCTTTCACCTGCAACCTTTAAGCATTTTGAATAATCCGCCGAAATGTCAAAATTCCTCCTCAGCGCTACTCTGTACTCGGCATTCCACAAAGTATACCTGCCATCATAATTCAACTATAAACATCATATAAGAGCATGTGTATCAATGGAATACACAATTATCAAGTGAACAGGAAACTTTCAGCTATGCATATAGATATGAGAAGCAGAGATATAGGTAAAATCTGAGCATCTCACCCTGTAACTATGGAGGAAACGATTAGGCGATGGAGAGGATGCTTCGAAACCTTAATCGTAACGGAGAACTGATCGGACGGCAGCAAACCTAGCATCGTAGAAATAGTCTGCTTCATAGAGTCCTTGGCGGGATCCGAAACGCCCTTAGAGATAACCGAAGTGTCCAACGGTTCAATTCTCTTCAGCATACTGGCGATGACAGCAAATTCGCGGCTGAATCCGGACTTCCTGGTGGAGACGAAGTCATCGGAGACTCCGCCACCGTCAACGCCGGAGATGAGGCAGCTGATGCTGGAAAACGAGGAAACTCGCCGCCGGTAGGTGGAAATGGAGGGAAGCAACGGCCGGATAAGGAGGTGGTGCGAGAAGGGCGGCAGTTTGGGAGGTTGCGTTCGGTGATAAGAACTCAGTGACAGCTCGGCGAACCGAGATAACAGAATAGCCTGAGATGCAGCAGAAGCCATGAAATGGAGCTTACTTATCCAGCATGGAAGAAACGGCGGCTTCGCTTTCTCTGTGTGGCTTTCGACGCCTCCGGCTCCGGCGAAGCTCTCTCCCACGGCCTCTTTGGATTCTCTCCACGCCCCATCACCAGTCTTTTAAAGATGTTGTTGGTTTCTGAATTTGGCCGGATCTGTGCCCTTGATTTTGCGCATTATTTACGAATTCACCACTCGTTTAACTACCATGAATGCGATGAATACCAGAAAATCTATCACGAGTCGGTTGGGCTTCATAGCCTGCAAGGCTGCAACACGAACATCATCTGGACATGAAAACGATGAATGCCAGAAGATCTGTTACGAGTCCGTTGGGCCTCATAGTCTTCTCCCTACAGTTATGCCATGAACCCGGATTCAAAATACACAATTTACTTACTGAATGTTTACAATTTGAATTGTAAATATTTAGTAGGTATAATTATATCTACTATACAAAATTCAATCATCATATGATTTTTTTATGATGACACATATAAGGATTATATACTAAATACAATCAAATATGGTATACCACATGATGGGAGAATGGACTATGGTCTTAGAGTTCAAAGTCAATTGGACATTTGGAATCGAGGCCCAAGGGTTAATTAGGTTTAGAAGATTGTTGAAACATATAGGCAAGGTTTAAGAGACTTATGTAACATAGGCAAGGTTTAGGGACTTAGAAAGGAATAAAGTTAGGGGTGTGAATTGTTCTTAGGAAAAAAGTTAATGAGGTGAGAGCGCAAAAACTATAAAAATGGGGTATATAGTGCATAAAGGGAAAAGTATGGAATCAAAATGTGGGAAGACAGCGAATTTAAAGTACAAAAAGCTAAAAGACGAAGAAATGAGGACTTAAGTGAAAAACATAAAAGGGGGGAGCAGTGGTGCGCACTTGTCCCTAGGTGCAATTGAATGCCGTTGGGCCTTACTGATAGTTAGCAAGGATGGTTTATCCCGAATGAGGGAAGAGGTGGCAGCACCTCACGCGAGTGCCTAACACCCCACTGCTAGGTGCGGCTAGGCACTGGGATGCACAACTAGGCCTTGCGAGGTGGTGGTGTATACGTGTGGAGTGTGATGGGTGAGCGACAACAATACTAGGTACATGGACGGGTGGGGTGGCAAGCGACATGTGTCAGGCTCTCCAACACATGTTTAGTGATGGTTAACTGGTACATGAAAACCACTCATTCTCCTCTAATCCCAACCTTATTATAAATAGCGGTCTTACAAGTGATTGAGACATTATTACACAGATTTGAAACCTTCTCTCTTCTTCTCCCAAGGGATTGAGACATTATTACACAGATTTTGAAATCTTCTATCTTCTTCCATCAAGTCTTCTTCTCCCAACCTATACTTGTATCTCATCCTCAATCTTTAGCTCAATAATTTAATATTATTTTATTACAAATCGAAAATGATCTACGACTCAATGTCCTATTTATTTAATTATTGTGTTCATTTCTTAACGAGCAAATACCAATTTTCATCCCACGAGTATTAACAAAATGACAATTTTAGTCCACATGTTTAATTCTTACCAAAATTCATCCCACAACTATTGTTTTACTAACAAAGTTAATCACTCCGGTCACCGGAGATGTTAAAACACGCCGGATTTTTTTAAAATAAGGATACTTTTGTCCTTTTATCATTAAGATCAAAATATTTACTAAATTGCCATTATTGCTATTATTAAACTTACCCTAATCCTTAATCCTTCTTCCCTCCCTAATCAACCAGCGAATTGCGACCCCAATTTCTTTCTGCAGCATGTCTATGAACCTTTACACTTAACAATTCGCCAGGAACTACAATTGAAGCAAGGACGAGGATCAGAATTGGGTTTTGAAATTAACCATGAATTGGTAAGCGATGCCTGGGTGAAGTGATCGGTGAACAAGGAAAAAACAAATGAGAAAAAGGATTAGGTCACGCTGATCGAATTGGGATTTTAGGGATATTATTTGGGTTTTTAATTATAGAAAAATGAGAATGAGAAAAAGACAATAATACCCTTATTCTTTTAAAATTCCGGTGTGTTTTAACATCTCCCGTGACCGGAGTGATTAACTTTGGTAGTAAAATAATAGTTGTGGGATGAATTTTGGTAGGAACTAAACATGTGGACTAAAATTGTCATTTTCCTAATACTCATGGGACTAAAATTGGTATTTGCTCTTTCTTAAATATCCAAATTATCCTATTATATGATAGGTATAGTCAAATAAAATCGTCACCATATTATATTCAATACAATTAAATATGAGTATATAATAACACATGGAACTATTAGCACTACAGGAAATTGTGGGTAAATATTCAGTATAGTAGGAATTTTGTAATTTAAAAAAAAAAAAAAAAAAAAAAACGTAGTAACCTTTTGAAATCGTAAGGTGCCTTTAGTCCAAGTTCTAGAAGAATCAAAGTATAAAAGATAATAATTAATTATTTCCAAAAAAAAAATGATAATAATTAGTAATTAATATAAGCTGGTACCTATAAATACAGCAGTCGGGCACGTTTCTTCCATAATTGTTGGTTGCGTTCTTTGACTGAAGTTTTAGCAGCTACTTTTATTCTTCGTCTTCGCCGCCGTCCGCGTATTCCCACATGGCTTCTTCCTCCGTCAACCGATGGATCAGGCCCGAGGTTCGTTGCGATTCCATCTCAGCCATAGCTCTACGTCGTGGTTTTCACATGATGCTATGTTAGATCTGTAATAAACGAAGGTTGAGAATGATATACGCGTTTCGTTTTGCAGGTTTTTCCTCTGTTCGCCTCCGTAGGCGTTGCCGTCGGGATCTGCGGAATGCAGTTGATCCGCAACATCACCACCAATCCTGACGTCAGGTATATCTCTTCTCTCTCAACTCCGTTGGAAAAAACTCAGGCATCATCTTTTTCCCGCGCTTGTTTGTGTGTTGTGTTATCGTATTTGGTCGCTGCGAATTGAAAGATGAATGATAACCTAGGCCTTTAATGTGTAGAAAAGAGAAGATCCAATCGTTGCATATATACCACGTTTTTATAGGGTTATTTTGTTGTATATGATGATTTCTGTATGAACAAAGCCTGTTAGTTAATGTAAGCTTTGAGAAACCTGTTCACAAGTATGCATAGAGTAGAAAATGGGAATAGGGAATCCATGAATTTCTTTAGCTGCTGATTTTGTCTGATGATGATTGTAGAGAATATATATTTGTATAAAGTATTGTGATGGTTGGATTCCTTGAATTGAACAATACCAGTAATATGCAATTCTTAGAACACAACAGTATAGACAAAAATATGTAGGAAGTGGAAATTCCCATTGGAGTATAAAACCTTGAAATCGATTAGCTGTGAAAATCCTAGTTGTTCATGCTCCTATACAAGCCTGTTCCAGACAACCTCAGTTTGTAGGAAAAGTTTATTAAGGAATTAGTCATGCTTTTCTCCCTTGCAATGTTTGGAATCCATACTTCATCATGTATCTAAGAAGATTTTGAAAAGAATGGTCTGTGTATTCTGTGATGGAACAATAAATACTTGGTCATGTGCAAATGCAGTTCTGTTTGATGCTAGGTAATGAGTCATAGTAATCGGCTAATGTATTTGTTATGGTTTTACTTACTTTTACCTGCTGCTGTTGCAATATCTAGGGTGACCAAGGAAAACAGAGCTGCAGGGGTGCTGGACAATTTTGCTGAAGGAGAGAAATATGCCGAGCATGGTCTAAGAAAGTATGTGCGTAACAGGTCACCAGAGATCATGCCATCCATCAATGGATTCTTCACTGACCCAAAATGAAGTTTCTGCTCTGTAGTGCTCAAGATGTCCCAATTGCTTAAACACCATTTTTTACTTTCCATTAGTACTGATTCATATACTTTATAGTGATTGCAAATGCTGAACTTTGGAAAAGTTCACTTTAATTCTTCAAGCAATTGTTTTGAAACTCACAGTTGAATAAGTGCAGAATTATTGAGAAATTGTTATACTTTCAACAGCTTTTGTCTTTCTTTGTTCTTTATCAACTCTCCTCTGCTTAATCTAGAAATGATTAGTTAGGAAGATCATTGATATGAGCTAATGAGCATCCAGATTGCTAATCACACTGCTGATATTGGGCATTAAGTTAAATACATAAAGGGCTATGAATACTCAACTTAAGAAGGGTTATCTGCAAGACTGCAACCATCCCTCATACTGCAATTAATAACTCAAAATTAGTGTGCAAATGCATTGTAACAAGGAGGTTCAGGAGTCCAGGAGCAAATAGACTCAAAAGTGTATTTGAAATGATATATGATAATGGAAATACAGCCAAACAAAATATGAAGATGTCTCATTTTCAACACACCCTGGATTGGGTAAAGTACTTGTCATCAACTCATCACATAACCGATACTAATGAATGGATTGGTTTAAGCCAAACAAAAGGAGCACTGAAACTAAAATTCTTGTCCTGTTGTGATTGAAACTAAGATTCAGTAAAGATGTCTTGGACTGAGATATTAGATAAACTGGATTTCTAGTGGTCATCGGTTGTGACCTGTTGCCACTCTCCATCAACTGCTTCATTCCATAACGTCACATTGTTGTCTCCGGATGCTACAGCTAACAGGTTTCCAGTCAGAGACCATGAGACCCTCCAAACGGGAGTCTTAAAGTCTTGCAAAACCTTCCCCTCCCACTGATCACCTTCTTTTGCCACAGTCCATATGACAACTTTACCGTCCTCTGAAGCACTTGCAATTGTTGATTTTGGAAGCCCCAAATTGGGTGCCCAGGCAACATCCCTCACCCAGTTAGTGTGCATCTGAAGGGCAGGGAAGCAATCCATCTTCCAAACACCGTTATAAAGCTTCCAAACCTTCACGGTATTATCACAGCCACCGGATGCAAGCTTCTGAACAGGATCAAGTGCACCAGAACCAACTAAAGCGCCAGGAGCCATTGATGGAGCCCATGAAACTGCAGTTACTCCAACGGGGTGAGCCTGGTCTATTCTTGTGGTGTCCCAACTACCATCTGATCTGGCAGTGTAAACAGAGATGTTTCCATCAGAGGATCCACATGCCAAGCAAAGCCCAAGTTCATGAGGAGCCCATGAAATAGAATTAACCGAGGATTTGTGATCACTGAAAACATGAGCTTGTGCCCACTCATTTTGATTGCCTTCCTTCCAAATAATGACTTTACCATCATAGGAACAGGAAGCCAGGAGTGAACCAAATTTGGGGTGTGCCCACGAAACCTGCCAAACTGGACCATGATGACCACTCAGAGTAGCAAGGTGCTGTGAAGTAGAGTTGTTGCTCACGCCAATTATTTTGATGGTGGCATCAGATGAAGCTGTTGCAACACGTTTTCCATAGTAATCCATAGACACATCGTGAACTATGTCACTGTGACCAGTTTCAATCTTCTGTGCAGGCATCTTTCCTTGTTGCTACTATGTCCTCCCTGCAATGGTTTATGCATATAAAATCCATATTCTATCATTAATATGTGGCCATTATATTTTGATAAATAATATCAATATGTTTTTTTTAAACCAAGATATGCATATTAAAAAAATTCCACCAACTTCATAGCACCAATTGGCAATGGATACAATGGACTTATTTACCAGCTACTAGGGGTACAAATTAGTCCTAATCAAGAAAACCAAAAGTTTTCAAAAGAAAATACGCCATCATGGA
The DNA here is from genome assembly GCF_001879475.1 of Ipomoea nil. Taxonomy (NCBI): domain Eukaryota; kingdom Viridiplantae; phylum Streptophyta; class Magnoliopsida; order Solanales; family Convolvulaceae; genus Ipomoea; species Ipomoea nil. The sequence continues at coordinate 85,360 of NW_017617241.1, read as the reverse complement.
CACAGCTATTTTGCACATAGAGGCTTCAACATGTTAACTAAAATTTAAAAATATCATGTTTCTCCTGAGGGAGGACTGATAACACATTGAGGCCATCATTCATTTGCCACACACTCATCTGTCTAAAGAATAGAAATGCTGACAAGCAAATTTCTCTAATCTCTATAATCCAATCAAACATACATTGTATAAAATACAAAAGGGATTACACCTTAAATTTATAAAACTATGGTGCTAAAGTTGCTATATTACCTGGTTGTATAGGAACTAAAATTTTCAATACATGAGGGGAAAAGTGCATAACTTTATGCAAACGCTTAAATTCATAATACATATAACTGTATTCTCTCTGGGATTACACAAAAGCGCATACTGCGAGATCGGTGCATATTTCTTAGCTAAACACTAGAGTTCCTAATAAAAACGACCTAATCTTCATAGCTACACCAATATAACCAAAATAGTAATTCAATTTACCCAAGCATGGTGTAAACTACTGCGATTTCATAGAGGAAATTCAGATGCACAAAGAAATGACTTTCTAAAGTAAATTATTAAATTGAAGATTTCATGAGATCGAAAACTATTTAGCCACCAATTAACCTAAAATCTTCCATGTATTAGTCCTAGGGCTGAAAACTTTCTCCAGATCTTAAGCGAATTGAAGGCTAAGATTGATGAGAGGTTTACCGAACAGAGAAAGTAGCCGGATCGGGAGATCGGACCAGAGAAACCTCGCGGACAGGAACAAAGAGAAACGCTCGCGCCACGGGAACTTGATCGGAGAGTTGAGAATGGAAAGTGTGGTTTGGGTTGGGCTACTAGGCTATGAACTATGAGTCTATATGAAGTCGTCCAAGTCCCACCCAAGGATGTATGTAATACTTTCGAGAGTCAAATAAAACCGCAATAAAAGAATTTCAGAATTTGTCACCGGTATTCCTCTTACAATCGAGGAAAAATATTAAAGTTTTATCATCAAAATTTTTCTATCTCTAACTCATTTACACCAAATTTTATTCATTCACTAATATAATTTATATTCTCATAAATATAATATAAAATATAATTATTATACAAATAACATCCAATACATTTTTAGTTAATATATATCTAATATTAATATTGTCTTATTGCGTTATATTCTGCCAGAGACAAACCCATGACCTGACCCCCATTTAGGAGAGTTATTTCTTGTCACTTGATCATTAATGAGTTACTTCTTGTCACTTGACCACAAAATCATGATATAATTTATTTTTAGTTATACAAATTTTATGTTTAAATATTTAACAAAATATGTAAATATATAAAAATAAAATATGAATATAAAAGGAATTAACAAAAATAAACAAGGGCAAAACAAAAAATAATCTTTCTCTACCAAAACAGCATTTTAATGTCTTCCTTGCAATAAGAGTTTAGAGCCAAAGACTTTACCATAATCAAACATGATAACTTTCCAGTGAGTGCTTATTAAAATTATATTTTAAGTTAACAAAGCCTGTAACTGTTTAAAAGGTACGCTATTAATTAAGCTCGTCTTGTAATCTTAACCAATAAAAAACTATTCATTGTAATTATCAAACCAACTATTCAACTAACTCAGTTGGAGTTGACCCCGAAGTTAACAAAACCAAGTCGTGTAAAAATATAATAGAAGTACATATTTGTCATTCTAATCTCAGAAAACTAGTGACAAGAATCCAGCCAATAAAAAATTCTGAGAAAATGGAAAACATAAATAGGCTCATATAGCTCCTCAAAGGCTTCCAGGATCTCATCCGCAAAATTTTACAGAATGATGTCGTCTTGAACGCTTATGTTGAGTGTCTTGTGTGGAAGAATAATGCTGTTTATAACCACGACCTCATCTTCAACAGCCACGGCTTCCCCTGCACCACCATTCATTGGAAATGTCAAAGATTTTATGTGCATTGAAATGGTGTTTGAATGAAAGATGAAGGCAGAGTAATTAATACCCAGGATTGTAACTCCCAGTTTTGAGTTGTAATCTCCGTCCGCCTGAACCAGTAATGTTAAAAGGGTGAAACCGTGGAAACACTAAATTATATAGGGAAAGTCTACAAGGCAATCAACACGAATACAACCATGTATGCTTTTGGATTGTATCGGATTAGTGGCTAATAAAACCCAAAAGCATACATGGTTGTCAATCCGGTTACAAAATGAAGTGCAAATTTCATTCCCTGCTTGACAACAAATCCCTTACAGCAGTTTCCATAGCTTTTTGTGTAGTCTTTTCATTGAATTCAAAGAAAATGCATTGAATACCATCAAGAGAAAGTGATCTCAAGGATTTCCAGAGCGTAAAAATGTTATGGTGAATTACCTGGACTCGGGACCATTTCCCGATGGATGACTTCCATCCTACAATAGCATACATGACAACTGCATTATCCTGTCATTGCACAACACCGGTTAGCAAAGTCAGGCTATGTGTTTAATACTTCAATATCACCATCACCATCACCATCATCCTTTAAACGTTTCTACCTTGATTTCCACATCATCTAAGATAATGCAATTTATTAGTCTTGCACCAGCTGCTATGCGAACATTTGCTGATATTGATACATTAGGTCCAAGCTGTTCATTTGGAAATCACACATAATGAGAAGAATGTAATGCAAGTTCAATCATATAGAGAGTTGCACCTACAAATGTTTAGACATCTGGCTTGTATATTCTAGTCATAATTACTCTTATAAACATGATTGTTGGTAGTTGGAACAATTATAAGATGGCACCAGAAGAATTGTTTCTCTAAGCACATTAAAAAAATGAGGCAGAGGCAACTGACTCCTGATCTTGAACCAAAGATCCAAAACACCTTACTAAATGAGACTCAGTGCATGATGGGGTCTCTGGTCTCTCTCAATATCTCATTATGGACAGTTTCCAAAATATTCTTAAATACAGAAATAATATAAATTTGAATTACCTTTGCTGTTGGATGTACTTTTGCAGATGGATGAATGTAAACATCACCGACGATTGTGGCATTCTTGGTGCCATCTCCCAAAGCAAGGAGATCAGGTGAGGTGTATCGGAATTGATTAAGATACAAAGCGGAACATTTCAAAGACATGCTGAAAAGTGAAAGATTTATTATGGCAGCCAAAGCTTTGTAATTCAAGAAGCACAAAAATCACACAGAATAACTCTACCCTGGAGTCTTGATCTGTTCCCAGAAGTCTACTGTCTCGTACGTGTACAATTGCTTCTTTCCAGCAAGAGGTGACAAGATATCTTGATCCAACCTAACAAAATCTCTAGGCAGGGACCTACCAGAAAGAAATATATTAAAATTCATTTGAAGGATTGTGTCACAAGTGTAGAATCATCATGCTCTGAAGATTTTATGCAACAACCCAAGTAATAAACTGTTACTACCTCGTTGCCAACTGGAATGCTTCAAAGCTGGGGAAATGGTGTAGAGTAGCTGCAACAGTAATACCCAATTTAAACACCATGCGATACCATTGTTGATTTGTTGCAATTTAAAGTGAATACTGCCTACCACAGACTGGTACAGACACAGGTTCAACTCCAATATGGTGCAAACGAATTTTTATTATTTTGGTCATAAAAGCAAACCTTTATATTATTCAGACTCTCTCTGGGAAGTCATCTTATTTGTAATCAATGTTCAACAAATTTTTTAGTTACATGTATTAGAAATTATTACACATATATGGATAACAGGTTAAATACAATAATTGGCTTCAAACCATACCAAAGAGTTCAATGACCATAAACTGAAAACAATTTTCAATGATCATGCTTTCCTTATAATTTTAATGAGTAAGATTCTTGCACCTGTTTAGATAATGTACTGAATAATAATAATATACTGCTAGAAACCATTTTATAGAAAGCATTATGAAATGCAGCAAACCTCTGTCTTCCCTGTGTCTCGATACATCCTGGATAGCACTAAAAATTTCTGGGGTAAAAACATAAACACCGCAATTGATCAGCTCACTAACCTGCAATTTATGTTGTAAGGGACCATAAGGAATTACATGCATCCAATAAGGAGGTAAAAAAATGCTTTTATGAAATAATTTTACTTGTAATAATACATACAAATGTCTCAGGCTTCTCCGTATAATGCAAAAGTTCATTGGTAACTGGATCAGCAACCAACTCACCAAACTGGTTCGCAGATTCAGCGGAGACCTAAAAATAAGAAAATATGATGGCGGTCAAAAGTGAAGAAAATTTTGCTCATTTTGATGTTTGCAATTAGAATATATTGATTACCAGAATAACTTTACCTTACTAATCAGTAATGTACCCATCCCACCATACCGTATATGGGCATCTGCACAGAAAAGAGAATTCATACTTAATAGGAGTATCTTATAGAAAAAGACATGGGTTTAGAAATAATAAGTGAATTTACTAAGGGGTTTTGCTTTGAAGAAAGTTAAAAACAGAAAACTTATAATTTAAAATTGATATTGATAACATTAATCACAAAGCAATTTTTAGCCTACCAAGCATGTCCGGCAGTGGAAAATTGCAGCATACATCACAGTTCAGCAAAAATATATGTGACTGTCATTTAGAGAACGAAATTAGGAACATTGCAAATCTGTAAGAAATATAAGAGAAAAAGATGATGCAATGCTCCATACAGAGTAAGAGGGAGAGAAAAAAGGGGGGAAAAGATTCACAGGGGTAATTGCTTCTTGGGAGCTCATAGAGGCTGGGTGTTAAAACTAATACAATTTTGCTAGAAGAGCATCTATATTTCTAGAAACTTACTGGGGAATCTTCCATAATCAGATCTCTAAAGTAATAAAGACCTCCAGCAGAACCATGAGGCTTTTCCTCTTTCAAGTATCTAACAAGGCAGACATTAAAGATTCACATTCAGAACCAATACTATATATTGCATCTGAAATCGCCAAGAGGAATAAAGAAACACAAAAACATAGAACAAAGATTGAACCAGTGACCTAGTCACCTGACAGGAACTTTGAGCTCAGTTGATATTGAAGATACATAGAGTGCAAATTCCCGTTCCTCATAAAATCCAATGAGAAAAACCTCTGCCAAGTTGGGTATCTACTGACATAAGACAAACATCCTCAATCACACTTGGGAACATACAAAAATCAACTTTTCTTCATTTAATATATAAGTTGGGTACTTTGGTATCTAGTGACATAAGAGAAACATCCTCAATCACAATTGTGAACATAAAAAAAATCAGTCTTTTCATCATTTAATATGTCTCCCTGAGGAAGACTCAAACTTGTGACCTAGTAGTTACAGACTCTTATATGAGCCTTCACCCCTAGTTTAACAAACACTTGTTGGCCAAAAATCAAAAGACAAGAATATACACACTGGAAAATAAAAGTGCATGTTTTTGGATCTTTCAAATAAGCTGTTTTCCAATACACTTTAACATTGCTTTTGTACCCTGACATCAGTATTCGGTAATCACATTGAACTCCAACTAATTCAAAATTGGGAGGTAATGTCAGGGAGCTCTCCCAATGCTTATTGCCTCAAATTCAAGACCTTACCTAATAAACAAAACTCCTTACCCTTTGGTTATAATTTTTGGCAATTTAGTGACACTTAAAAATTTTCAAATATCTACATACATTTTAAGAATTTTAATTTAACCTGCAACTTTCATGAACTTTACTCTTTCAATGTAATTGCAATTACAATTCATCTTCAACCAAACTTATTCGAAACCTTTTAAACACATTATATTAATAAAAAATAAAAAATAAAAAATAAAAAAAAAATCTATCATCAAAATATAGAACCTTCTGACTTCTGAGAATTTTCCAACGAAACAAACGTGAGCTTAAAGCGTACCCTTCTACAGGCAGAAATAGGATGATGAACCATAGGCTGCCCAGCTAAAGGAAACAGTGGTTTTGGAGTGTTGAAAGACAGCGGCCTGAATCGCGTACCTAAGAATTTCCATCACGAAACAAACAATTAACCTAGTAACAATGAAATTCGCAGAGGAGTTTCTATGAGGATTGCATCGCAAGCCGTAGACAGTTTCCTTATACCTTTTGTTGGTCCGCCCACCATGATCACAGCAACCACCTTCTCCTTAGAGCTCGCCGCCATCTGGTTTTCCCGACGACGACGACGACGAAGTTGGCCCGCAGAAGGTGGAGTGAAACCGCCGCCGTAAGGAAGTTGCAATTCTAACAGTTCACCGCTCGGGTGGAAATCGGCATGTACGGAATGGCAGTAAACGACAGCTGGAAGTGTCGTATCGACTTGAGAAGATGAATATGGTCCGATTGGATGACCTGACCTGACCTGACCCGACTGACAGAAATTTGGCAGCTATCTGTTCTTAGACTTTTTAATGGGCCGACTAATTTGCGCATAAAAAATGTTTAATTTTGAAGCTCATCTCACATACTATGCTTGATGGATACTCCCCGAGTAGGGTACTCAATTAGGAGTATAATTTAGTGACGGGAGTTTACAATTTGACTATTTTCTTAGAAAGTGGGAGAAATTTAGTAGGTAAATCTAACAATACTTTTAAAGGGTGTTTGGTTCAAGTTATATAATATAACTAAGAAATGTGAGCTTTGAAATGTTACATTCCCATGTTTGGTTCATGTCAATTTACTTTCTTAAAGAGATGCAACTTTCCCCAAAGAATGTAATATACCTTCCACATAGAATTTTTAAGGGAATGTGATTCCCTTGCAAATCTTATGTAATCTAACATTCACATGCACATTTGCTATTTTGCCATTTTAATTATAATTATTATGAAATATATATTTTATGTTAGATTATTATACATATCATATTTAATTATTTTTGTAATTATATATTTTATTTTATTTCTTATTATGTCACGTTAAATTATAAAGTAATTTTGTTTTTCAAGTTCAAGCTCTTAGTTATTCATTTTTAAATTATGCACCTATATTTGTTACCATTGCCTTATTTAATTAATTTATTTTAATTTTGAAGCTAGTTTATTGAAATACATAAAAATATGTTAAGAATATTAAAGTAAACAAAAAAAAATAGTATAACATAAAAGATAATCCCTAAATCAAACACATAAATCTAGCATTCCCAGCAATCTAACATTCCCTAAGGTAATCTAACATTCATGAACCAAACGACCCCATATCTGGTTTGCTACATAAGCAAAGGTAAATATATATATATATATATATATATATATATATATATATATATATATATATATATATATATATATATATATATATATATATTAATTAATTAGTTTTAAAACAAATTAAATTAAAAAAAAAAATCACCGGTTCCGATCCCCGCCTCTGACACCGCCGCATGGAAATTCACCAGTTCCAATTCCTCGCATGAGGCTCTGACGCTATCGCTCGAGGGCGGATTGTACGTGTTCAAGAACAAAGCTACTCTTCCTCTGATCTATCCGCCCTGTTTTCTATTATGTATTCATCTGAAATGTGTTAAACAAAACTAGCTGTACAGCCCCATGCGAATCATCATCAACTTTTCTTCCATTCTTTCTTTGCGCTTCTGCATATCCTCCTCCTCCTTCTCCATCAATCTGTTGCCCCTTGTGCTTTACCGCCTTTGGGTGCAAATAATGGTGCAGAGGGGGCTTAGAATCTCTCTCTCTCTCTCTCTTATGCAGAAGCACAAAGAAAGAATGGAAGAAAAGTCAATGATGATTCGCAGGAGGCTGTACAGATAGATTTGTTTAACACATTTCAGAGAAACACATAACATAAAACAGGACGGATAGATCGGAGGAAGAGTAGCTTTGTTCTTGAACACGTACAATCCGCCCTCGAGCGATAGCGTCAGAGCCTCAGAGGCGAGGAATTGGAACCGGTGAATTTCCATGCGGCGGCGTCAGAGACGACAATCAGAACCAATGATTTTTTTAAAAAATTTTAATTGTTTTAAAATAAATTTTGAATTTTGTTTTTCACCTTTGCTTGTGTAGCGAACCAGATATTAGGATCTATCTTTCTTTTATGATTTACAAATTAGCGTAGATCGAATCTCTAATGATAACCATGGATTTCCTCCCTCATCCAAAAGAAAAGGAGTTTAATTTAGTAATTTATATCATTTTTAAATAGTATATTATTTTATCTCATAATGTTCACCTCAGATGGTAAAAGTTACAAAGAAATGTAGTTTTACTTCTTTAAAAAAATCTAGCTCCAAAAAGGAGTGCACTCCTGAATATTGATTATTAATTTTTTCCGTAAATTAATATTTCAAATGTTAAATTTTGAATGAGTTGAGTGATTAGTATTTAAACTTGATTGTAGTATTGGACCCCATTACATCCCTATGTCCCATCAACATAAAATAAATTTATTTTATTTTATGTTTTATTGATTTTGAAATTTTGTAAAAATTGGCATGCCAAGATCAACTTCATAATTATCTGAGTAATGATACTTTCATATTTAAAATTTTCATTTGATATGATGTTTATGCAGGAATAAATACCCAACTTCACATCATGGCATATGTTCAATTTAGAACATGACCATCAGCACAGAATAGGAGGATATTGTAATAGTAAAGCTGACAAATTGAAGAGAGAAATGAGGTGAGAGAAAAATGGAGTTCATCTGCAATGAAGGGTTCATAACAATAACATCTGCAAAAGCAATAATTCACGTTACGTTGTGCGCGTTTCACGCACAGCAACTACCCACTGCATGCGCACTGGTGGCGCGCCTGACAAAGTGTTTAAATATTTTTTTTTTAACAAAAATCAGTTTTGGTTTTTTTTTTCTTCTTCTTTTTTCTCTCCCTTTCCATCTTCTCTTTCATAATCACACTTACAAAAATCCCTCAATAACCGCACCGGAGATTAACTATTGTGGGTGCTCTTAGAAGAATTTAGTGTATTGGACAACCCCAAGATCTCGTAGTTGGAATCTTATCGGGTTAACTTAGTCGATTTGTTAGGCAAACAATCTCACTATAATACATCTTCAAATAGCGGCCTTCTTGATTTGAGTCCATCAACTACAAATAATCTAAATTGATTTATTTCCTTGTATATAATAGGTCTTCTAAGCTTATAAAATGGATATACTTCATTCATAATACACATTTAGGTAGCAGCTACATGCATGGTACCTCGTAAATCAAAGGATTAGTGCTTATTCATCATTTTTGTTTGAGTTTTATCATCTTTTATCGTTAAATCAAAGCAACGCTATAATCGATTAAAAATTCTCGGGCGTAAGATGCTTAAAAGAAAAATAATGATGTGATGTGCGCTGTGACATGGAGTCATGGAGATTAAAACACAAAGAGAATCCCTTATCCATTTTGTCAAGTCCAATCGTGCGATTTGCAACGGATATATATAGAATCAAATTTTTATTGTCTCACCACATTCCTCAATTATATTAGAGTACACTAAAAGTGTGTTTGGTTTATGGATTTACACACTAAAAACAAAAATTAAAATCATAGTTAGTGTTTGGCTGACAATATTTTTAAAACTAATATAACAATGGAATTTGATTATTCATTCAATTAAAAATTATATTCCCAACTAAAAACTGGTATCACTATATCTGGTAATTTGATTGATGTTTAAGTTTTGATTAGTGTTTTTAGATTTTTGTTTTGATTTTTTTTTTTGTTCATATTGATGCTTTGGATGTCATTATATTAGGATTAATTGTATTTTTTGTTTTCGTATTTTTAAAAAGGGTCATATATAACCTGATTAATAAGAACAAGAAATAATAATAATGGTAGAAAAGTAAAGAAGACAAGATTTACGTGGTTCGGCAATGTGCCTACATCCACGGGAGTGAAACAATTCTCTTATTCATAGTAATGATGATAGTGGTGACACAACCCCTTGGGGATAAAACCAATATATTTATAGGCATCTAATCCCCGGTCTACCCGTTTCACTCCTACTCCTAGTATGAGACAAACTCATATTCCTAATCCATATATGAGACAAACGCATATTCCTAATCCATATATGAGACAAACTCAACATAACCAAACATCAATATCGATAATCATTTCAATTTCATCATGCTACCAAACATACAAAATACTTTCACCAAAACTCATTACCATTACAAAGTATTTGATTCACATTCCGATTCCGATTCACATGTTCGAACCAAACACACCCTAATTTTGTCCGCACTGATTCCTGAATAATACTGCAAAGGGTAACAAAGCACTCCCTCACAAATTTTAAGGTAGTTGTATTTAAAACATTACTTCATGGTCTTTAAAATAGTTGTATTTAAAACATTTCTTCATTGTCTTTAAAATAGTTGTATTTCTCAAACTCAAGATCTCTAGAGCTGGAAGAAACTTACATCATTTCATCTACACATTATTGATAAGAATCAAAGCTTTTGTAGGTTGGCTAGAATTCAAAAGAAGATTAGACGTCCATATTTGGATGTAACGAAACTAAAAGCCATATTTTCTTGGTGGAATCGGAATCAAAAGCCAAAACTATTGCCTTTGTACCAAACACCACTTGTTAGTGCCATTAGTGCTGTATGTTGGATAATGTTATGCGGCTTTACGTTTGGATATTTGGAGAGTAAATTTTAGAAGAATATGAATGTAGTATACGTGTTAAGATTGTAACATATATAATTCTTCCCTGAAGATTATAACATATATAATTATCCTCATGCACAGCGCATCTTAGTTGATTTTGCTTTTGAGTGAAATATTCACAATTCTTAAGAGCAATATATAACTTATTCCGAAAGATGGAACATAATTACACGAAATTAGAAGTAGAAAATCTCAGTTTAGTTAATTGTTGGAAATTGACATTCAAGAATGTGGTTTAACTTTAAGTGTTGCTTTAAGGCTTGTCCCACATTGGTTTCCTAGAAGGAAATTTCCCACCTTTTAATACCACCCCAAAAAGGTTCTTTGAAATGTTTTCAAGAGAGAGGAAAGGGGAAGTCTCGTGTGCCGCTATCGCCCGTGTCGTGCGCGACGCGGTGTGGTCAAAGTTTTGTTTTGCTGTCCGACTTTTTCGCTTGAATTAGTCTACTTTGTCTGATTTTTGCGCTTCAGAAAGTGTCTTGTGGTCAGGAGAAAATCGAGCAGAACAATTCAGCGTAACCTCTCCACTCTTTGCGTTATTCTTTGTGGAGGTCGTGTGGAAGGCCGTTGGTTCGAATTAGTATAAATACCAGGCCTCCCAAACCTCTTTTTACAAGAATAATTCCAGAGCAAAACGTATTCTCTCTGTGCAAAGAATATACGTGAGTTATTCAGTGTTTGCTGGTCGAAAGCAACCGGGTTAAAGACTTGCACAGTCTCGGGCAATTAGCTTTTAAGGCAGTGTATCCACACGTCACAGAAACAAAAATACTCCATTCTCGTTTCTTTAAAAACAGCCTTAAACACATACAAAAACATTCCCCGCACAACAAATATATTATATTATACGTTTACTCAATTGAAATACCTTTTCCAAAAAAAAAAAAAAATCATATAAGATTATCTATTTAAAAAATGACTCTTAACCATAACCACTCACACTTTTGGCATTTGAAACAGTAATGCCGTGACCATGTCTAGATGTCTCTCCTTTCCATTTCGTAACATTTGAATCGTTAAAGTTAGCGTTTCAATCAAAAAAGCATTGTTGGGAAATTAAGTCACAATGACCATTCACGCAACGTGGTACGTTATTTAGGAAAAAGTGTACATCACAGTTAGTAAGTTGTTAATGTAACTACAATTTCTAAATATCAATTTTTGAATGTAAAAGATGAAATTATGGAGATAGAGTTAAATCACAATGGTTCCATACGGTTGCTATCAAGATTTAATTTTGGGTCATTGAGTGCAATCTTTAACACGAAAATTAACTGAATTATCCATGAAGGTGACTAATTGAAATATCAGACGAAATTAATCGCACTAAAAATATCATATGCTATAAATTGGACAAAAAATGTATTGATAAAAACTGAATTGATAATGACCTACGAGAATAATGCTCCGGCCCGTAATATATTAACCATTATATATAAATAAACAATTCTGGTATTGGCGGTATAGCGCATGTGATGACAAAGACGTGAGTTATCTAGGTAGTCAGTCATTTATCTACATGGCAGCTTAGGAGGGTGCATGTCCAGATATTTGATGATGTGTTAATAATCTGCCTAACAACATATCATCACATGATTTTCATAAACCATAACTGAACATATTCCTGAAACCTTTGGCGGCATGCATGAAGACATACATGGTATAATACATACATATGCGTATATATACATTATATACACATATATATTGCTTAATCATGCATGTGTAATTGTGTAAAGACATGTCTATCTTGAAGTGTGGTACTAATGCTTTTTGAATGCTTTAAACGAATGATGATGAATCACCCATTCCACTACAAAAGCCTTTACAAAAGCCACTCCATATATATGCATAATTCACACTAAATGACAGACACATCACACATGTATTAAGGATCGAAAAACGGTACGGTAAGCATTTCTAGACTTTTTGATTTATTCATCAATCAATCATACATATATAGTGGATCGTTACTCTAAATGGAATTTGTTCATACCAGAATGAGATTGATTTTGACATGCTTTGCAGTAGTGTTGCGTAATAAAAGACTAATCTAATAAAGCAGTGGCGTAGGTTTTGTTTGTTTGTTTGTGGAGGGATCAACTGACACTCCAAGATCATCTCATCTATCTTTCGCTAGATAGCTTGGAATTGCTTGGCACAAACAGTGCGTGACTTGAAGATTAATGTTACGTTCCAGACATCATTTGCTTTTCATTAATAAAATGTGTATATAATTGTATGTTTTATTTGATTCACTTTAATTTCCATCTGTAATATAATCAGTTTCTTGCTCTGATCTTCTCTGCAGATTATATACTGTTGTTTCAATTCATGGCTGGAAGACGAGGTTTAGCAAGACTACCTTGTGTAGTTCTCCTCATAGGTAAGGGTTTTGTCCCTTTATTACTCTGGGTCTGATGTGTAAGTTCCAATTCTTCTTCAATTCGGGTGTACCCAGACAGGAATTGTTGTGTTAACTTGAGTTTCACGGTTGTTATGAACCTGAACCCTTAACTACAAATTCAATGAATTCACTTTTATGGCAGTGGTTATTCGAGGCCGGGCATATCATTCCTTTGTTTTCATTGCCTTAATTAGCTAATTGCATGTTTTGTGGGGAGAAAGTAGATGGTTTAATTTTCTTGGCTTTAAGAGTTTTTTGTAATTATTTGTGGTGCAGTGGTTGCTGGGATGGAAAGATTTACTTTTAAAGGGGTGGCCTCCAACATGGTCACTTATCTTACGGAAGTTGTTAAAATGAGCAACTCCGCCGCCGCGAAGATGGTGAATAATTGGTGTGGTTTCACATCTCTGGTGCCGATCGTGGTGGCGCCGGTGGCGGATTCTTACTTGGACCGCTACACCACTATTTTGGGCTCTTCTTTCATCTATGTTCTGGTAAGTGGTAACGGGATGATGAATTAGCTAAGCCCGCCTAACAATTAGCATATACTATAAACTCATATGTTCTTTCTTATTTTTTTAGGGGCTATTGGCTCTGACATCCCAGGCCCTGGGTTGGCCATGGCCGAGAGCTACAAACAACAACGGGATTGGCTCGTCCCTCTTGATGTGGTCTCTGCCGTTGATTTCACTAGGCCTGGGCGGCTTCAACGCATCATTGCAAGCTTTTGGAGCGGATCAGCTCGGAGAAGACGAGGACGACGACTTACCTCGTACCAATGACGATGGTGCCGGGGGCCAGAGCTCCGACATCAAGAGCTCGTTCTTCCAATGGTGGTATTTTGGGATTTGTTGCGGCTGCCTCCTAGGAGTTTCGATCATGTCGTACATTCAAGATACAATCGGCTGGGGATTGGGATTTGCCGTCCCCACCGCCGTAATGCTGGCGGCGATTGCGCTGTTTCTGTGCGGCTCCCGGTTTTACACCGTCAAGAATGCAAGAGATATCAGTATTGCCGCGGCAATCAAAACCACTGTGGCGTCGAAGTTTAAGAATTGTGGCCGACCAAAGGAAAAACCCAACGTTATTGAGTTGCAGTAAGTATCATTTTCTAAACATTTTTTCATAATTACTTTCTCAACTTATTGAAAGTACACTGAAACTCGAATTAACGATCTCCGTCATGTCACTAAATCACAATGTTATTGGCCTATTAGACCGTTCACTAAAATGATGATTTTTGGACCAAACATTTTGTTGAGTTGCCTTATGTATCATACTCTGGACATTTTCCATGATTTCTTACTTTATATACTATCTACTGAAATTAGTAAGTATGATTTTTTTTGGTGACTTCTATTATATTGTACGAGATTAAAATTGTGATTTTCTTTTAATTAATTTATTGAAGAAAGATTATATTCTGATTGGACTAAACATTTTGTTGAGCTGTAGTAAGTACAATATGTGATTTTTTTTTAAAAAGGAATTTATTAAAGAAAAATTAGATTCTGATTGGACTAAACATTTAATTTGTTGATAGGCTTCAAGATCATCAGAACCCACTTTGCGACCAAGATTCCGGTGGGGCTGAAAACCAGGAAAAAGGCATCAATGTGTCAAAAATGGCGAGAGTAGTACTGGGTTTGCTGCCGGTTTGGGCGATGCTTCTAATGTTCGCCGTCATTTTCCAGCAACCGGCGACGTTCTTCACCCGACAAGGCATGACGATGAAGAGAAACATCGGACGATCCAAATTCATGGTCCCGCCGGCGGCGCTTCAGAGCGCAATCACCATCTCCATAATCCTCCTCATGCCGCTCTACGACAGGCTCTTCATCCCCTCCATCCGCGCCTTCACGCGCAACGAGCGCGGCGTGACCGTCACGCAAAGGATGGGCATCGGAATGTTCCTGTCGGTGGTAGCCATGGCGGTCGCCGCGTTCACGGAGAACAAGAGGCTCCAGATCGCCGGCCGGCAGCCTCCGGGACAAGAAACCGTCGCCATGAGCATATTCTGGCTGCTCCCTCAGTACATTCTGTTGGGCGTTTCCGACATATTTACTGTGGTCGGAATGCAAGAATTCTTCTACGATGCAGTTCCGGCGGACATGAAAACCTTGGGCATAGCGCTTAATACTAGCGTGTTCGGCGTTGGAAACTTCTTGGGCTCCTTCATCATATCTCTGATAGAACATTTTACCAGCTCGACCGGAAAACAGCACGGCTGGTTCTCCGACGACATAAGGGAAGGTCGTTTAGATAAGTATTACTGGCTGTTGGCACTGTCAAGCTCGGTAAGCTTGGTAGCCTTCATAATCTTTTGTAAATTCCTAAGGGTTAGATGATAAACATTATATAGTAGGCACTATATATTATGTTTATTAGGTATATATATATATATACACACAAAATTTTGTATAAAAGCCCAAAGGGTAGAGAGCAAAGCACAACAATATAGTAAGCTAACGTAATTTGTCAACTCCCACTAGTAGCTAAATTGATTCATGAGTAAGGTAACTCAGCTGAACACAGAGATTAGATATTTGATGCGCTTATTGTGTAATGTAATGTTTGCAAATTATTATAAATGAGCAAAGTTTATCACCCCCACTTAGCCTATAGACCGACTATCTATTTTTCCCTTTCATCCCCTTTCTCTTGCATTTGTCCCTTCATTCATACACTTTTTCTAGATTAATCTAAATCAAGAACCCCCATCCCCCAATCAAAAAAGAGAAGGAAAAATGTTCGACCCAATCATCAAACTACAAGCAAAAGTTCGTATAATTAGGTCATAAAACTTTTTTTTTTTTTTTTTTTTTTTTATAATTAAGTCCACCAACTATCTAAACTTATGCAATTCAACCAAATTTAATACGATGCTTAAGTCATCGCAGACGTAGCGGTCATCCTATTAAAAATTATTTTTTATTTATTTTAATAATTCTAAATAAAACAAAAAACTCACCCCTATCCGTCTTCGTCTTCGACTTGGAGACGAAGACGGGGAGAGTTTTTTTTTTTTTTTTTTTAAATTATTAAAATAAATTTATTAATAATATTTTTTTAATAAGATAGCTACTACGTCAACGATGATTTCATAAACATCTCGAGTTTTATCGAATTGCATAATTTTAAATAATTAAGAGATTTATTTGTATTTTTTTGAGTTGGATGATAAAATTGTACTAGTGTAGTTAAATGATTAATTTGATTTATTTAAAAAAAAAAAAACAAAAAGGTGAGGGGGTAGGTGTAATTAAATAAAGTGTATTCATATTGTGTGGGGCCAGTGGGCCCTACAAAATAAATGTCTTTACCAAAACAGCATAAGATTTATGAGGACAGCTGGTCAAACCATCGGTAAACGAGTATAAAACCAAGCAAGATTTTACGCATACATGATACATCTCCGCAATCAACCGACAACCTCGTCGTTCCATCTGCTCCAACGAAAGCAAAACCCAAAATGGGCAGCGCCGTCGTCGTGTTTCCTTTCCTCTTCTTCTTGCTATCATCGGTGTTTGTTCAACAATCCGTACACGGCCGCGTTCTGCCTCACTCAACTCCCAGGCCGGCGCCGGACGCCGCCGCCGCCTTCGCCCGGTGGCTGGTGTCTCAGAACTCGTGGGGCGTACTCAGCACACTCGCCACCGACTCCGGAGGAGCGCCGTTCGGAAATGTCGTCTCGTTCAGCGACGGCTTGCCCGACAAAGGCCTCGGAGTTCCGTACTTTTACCTCACAACTCTCGACCTGACCGCCAAGTACGGCCTGAAAGATCCCAGAGTATCGCTTTCGCTGAGTGAATATTCCCTCGGAACCTGCGGCGACAACGATCCCGAGAGCCCCCTCTGCTCCAAAATCACCTTGACCGGAAAGGTAACCTATTTTTAATATATTATACCGGAGTATATTTTTTTTTGAGTATTAATGACCGTTAAAATGCTATATTCATTACTACTTTTTCAATTTATTAAAACATAAAAAATCAATATCATTTCCAGACTCAAACCCACACCCTCTCATATATTATATGCTTATTATTTAATTTTGGTGTTATTTTAGTTCAAATTGGTTGATGGGAAATCGAAGGAAGCTGATTTTGCTCGACTTGCTTTGTTCACTAAGCACCCTGAGATGAAAGGTAAATGCAACACTTCTATCATCACTAATTTTGATTTACGAGGAAGTTTGTACTGGCTATCAAATTCGCATATAAATAATCTAAGTTATTTATAGTGGACGGACACTGACTCAATTAAAAAAATTAATAAATAACTTTTATCAAAATTAAATTTAGAATTCTGTGATTATTAAGTCAATTGTCTCATTAACTTGATCGTGTTTTGATGAATCTGTGTTTAGGTTGGCCTAAGGATCACAATTTCGAGGTTTACACTATGGAGATTGAGGATATATACCTCATCAATTTCTTCGGCGGTCCTAAACCTCTGACTGTAGATGAGTACCTGAAGTGGAAGAGCTCCAGCTTGAAACATTAGTATGCGCTTGTGAGTTGTGACAATGGCCTGATGGTCAGTTCTGTATTGTAATAAAGTCTTCATATGGAGTTCAGTTTTGTTAAAAATCAATACAACAATGCAATTATAAACGGCGTTTATTATGTGGGTCATGGTATTCGCCTTTTTTTTTTTTTTTTTTTGTTGGTAAAAATTCTGTTTAAAAAATAATAATCTCAAATTAGTGTTGAGTCTTTGTTATTTAATTGTTTTCTCAATTTGAGAATGTCAAAAGGTGTAACTAAGAACTTGTACCAGGACTATGTGGTTCAATGGTACTCGGGTTGAACTTCTATTTAGAAGATTGTGTGTTGGAGGCGTTATTAGCTCTTTGTGTTTCAAAAAAGTATATGAACAGATACTACAATGTAATAGAACTAGTTACTAAACTAATTATCAGACTAATTTGTTTAAAGTTGTCCCTAAAAGATGAGAAAGAATTGACCAAGTAATCAAATTTTATAATTTAGCTCGATTCAGAAAATCAAAAGTCAAATTTGATCAAAGGTGTACTCAAACTTAAGGAATCTAAAAAATCAAATTAACTTTAAAAATTGTCTCGATTCAAAAAATCAAAACTCATATTCCATCAAACTTTAATTTTTAAGTTCCAATCGAATCCATCATTCATGTCAATTTGCTAACAACACATCAAATTTCATGTCAATAATCTTATAGTCTAGTGACATAAAATGGTTCTTCTAAATTAAAGGTCATGAGTTCATCCTCATGTTTCAATAGGTTGAGAAAGTATATATGAACAGATATTCCTGTCAAATTTACATCAACCACTTCAAATTTAAGTATCTTTGATTTTTTATTTTTCAAATATTATAAATATAGTTTTTTTTTATGATAATGAGCCATCGTTATATCGTGGACCGCTACACCGCTGTCAAAACGGCGCCGTTTCTTTACTTAAAGAAACGGCGCGCCATTACTGTTAACGGATTGCGCATTTTTTGGTGTGTTAATTACCAATTGAAACTATAGTGCCTCACGTATTATTTTATATATTATCAAGTGAAACTGCAGTTATATCAAAATGATATTGTAATTGTGGTGAAATGAAACTGCAGTTTATATAACATGAAACTGAATAATGTAACATTTTACATATTTGAGTGTATATTGTGCAATGAAGCTGTAGTTGATCATGGAGTTGTGTTTTAATGAAACTATAGTGCATATAAAATAAAATTAAATAACATTTTCACATATTTGAGTGTATAAATGTCGAATGAAACTGTAGTTATATCGAAATGAAACTGTAGAAGTGTTGAACTGAAACTGCAGTGTATACAAAATGAAACTGAATAACAGACTTACTTTTTTGCGGAACGACGCGAAACGGGTGCCGTTTCTTTTCATTAAACAAAGCCACGTCGTTTCCGATAATGAGTTGAGTAATATTCATTTTTAACAATAATGGGAACCTTCGACTACCAACAGATGGACGCTGAATGTGGATGCTACCGTGAAACATGCTACACAGCAAGCCGGGTATGGAGGAGTGCTGAGAAACAATAATGGTGAGTGGGTGACAGGATTCTGTAGTAAATCCAACTACAAGAATGCCACAATTGTTGAAGCCGAAGCAATCAGCAGAGGACTTCATTGAGCATGGAATGGAGGTTTCAAAGACAGTGAGATTCAATCTGATGCGGAAGTAATTGTCAAGTGGATCTCTGTCAACACCCAACTAAGAGGTCCCATATGCGTATACATTGATGAGATTCGTCAGTGGCTCCAAAAAGATTGGAAAGTGAAGATACGTAGCATCCCAAGAGACCAAAACGAAAGTCGGATGCCATTGCTTCTTGGAGTATAGCCATGCATGGAAACTGGAAGGACTTCACAGTTTGCCCGCCCGGAATGGATGAGATAATTGAGAGAGAATACATTCGTGTCTTCTGTTCAGGCAGTGGGAGAAATTAACTTCGCGCTGGTCCCCTTCCCATTTTTCCAAAAAAAAAAAAAAAAAAAAAATCGACCTCTCTCCAGAAAAAAAAAAAAATCGGCCCAATTTTAATGTGAGAAGCCCAAAACTTTGCGGCCTAATATTTGCCGTAATAAGCCCAAAATATCCTCATCATCAACTGGTTCGTGCTAGGAGCACTGGAAAACAAGCAAGTGGCTATGAAGGTTGAGTTTTCAGTAGTTGATGATAATGTCCGTTGACAGTTGCCGGACTGAGAGAAATCCGGCCGGCGAGATAAGTTTATAGTATTCTGTAGAGAAGAACGAATTTAGCTGAGGTGTGAATTGCCTTTGAATGAACAGCGTATTCACACTCCAAATGCTGCATCCTCTCTGCAATTATCGACCCCTGCACCAACCTAGAACCCTCCCAAACCCCTCATCGGAAAGTTTCTTCTCATTCCCATTGCCGACCTCTCAGAGCCCTGTATTGCGCCGCAGAGTCGAGCTCGGCCGTGCCTCCGTTGTTGTATCGGCCGCCGATACGAAAGCTGTTTCTCAATCCGCCATCGAACGAATCGCCGAGAAGCTCCGTAGCCTCGGGTACGTAGAAGACAATGGCCAGAAAGGAAAACGAGAGGAAACGCGACACTTGGAGGTGAATTCTGCTTCTCCTGGTCAAATTTTCGTTCCATTGCCCACTCAATTGCCCAAGTACCGGGTGGGCCATACGCTCGACCCGAGTTGGAGCACGCCCGAGAACCCAGTACCGCAGCCCGGGTCCGGGAATGCTATACAGAGATTCCATGATATGAGGAATGAGTTGCTGAAGGCAAAAGAGGAAGAGAGAGTGAAGAAGAAAGACAAAGCCCCTTCTCTGGCTGAGCTAACAGTGCCTGCCAAGGAGCTGAGTAGGCTGAGAATGATAGGGATTGCGCTGAAGCAGAAGATTAATGTTGGGAAGGCTGGAATTACAGAGGGGATTGTGAATGGCATTCATGAAAGATGGAGGCGGTCTGAGGTGGTGAAGATCAAGTGTAAGGAAATGTGCAGGTTGAACATGAAGAGAACTCATGATATGCTGGAGGTTAGAGCCATACTTTTGAAATGCTTGTTTCATTTCTTTAGCTATATCATATGCTGCGCTGATATATCATTTCTTTAACTAAAGATATACTTTGGATATTTGTATGGCTATATTTGATCATGTACACACTATACAGTACTTCTATGTTAAATCTTTGCTATTTTTTATTCAGCTTGTGATTCCTTTAAAATTTCTCAGAGGCAAACGGGAGGTCTGGTTGTTTGGAGATCTGGAGGTACCATAATATTGTACAGAGGAGCTGATTATAAATATCCTTACTTCCTTTCTGATGATACTTCATCAAATGATGTTTCTATTGATGTACATATGGACTGTGGAGGAGATGATGTAAGGGAGACTAGCTCGGTGGGGATGGATGGTGTTAAATCTGCTGGATTAAATGGAGGTTCTTATCCATCTCTGGTAAAGGGTGTAGGTTCTCCAAATAAAGTAAGATTTGAACTACCTGGTGAGGGAGAACTTGCTGAAGAAGCTGACCGTCTGCTTGAAGGACTTGGTCCACGTTTTACTGATTGGTGGGGATATTATCCATTACCGGTAGATGCCGATCTTTTGCCAGCTGTTGTCCCTGGGTATAGGAGGCCTTTCCGCCTACTTCCATATGGAGTGAAACCTATATTAACAAATGATGAGATGACAACATTAAAGAGACTTGCTCGGCCTCTACGGTGCCATTTTGCTTTAAGTGAGTATCTTCTTCTATGAATCTATGAGTGCTCTTTCACTAGTAAGCACTTTTGTTACATTTGCTCTTGTTTCTGCTGCAGGCAGAAATAGGAAGCTTCAAGGGTTGGCTGCTGCAATCGTGAAGCTTTGGGAGAAATGTGAAATAGCAAAAATTGCTGTAAAAAGAGGAGCACAGAACACCAACAGTGAGCTTATGGCTGAGGAGCTGAAGGTATGTGAGATTGGCTATGTTTCTTATGATGAATGGAATAATTAAATTGGCCACTTTTAGTTGGGTGTATTAGTATTTATCTAGTGGTAAACTTATTCTAAGACATATTGCTTCTGCATATGTTCTTATTAGAGTTTTCTGATATCTTTAATTGAGGACACAATAACATTTTGCAGCTGCTAACAGGAGGAGTCTTGCTAGCTAGGGATAAGGAATTTATTACCCTGTACAGAGGAAAGGATTTCCTGCCTGCTGCAGTTTCCTCGGCAATAGAAGAGCGGAGAAAACAAGCAATTAGAGAAAAACACAGAAAAGATTATAATTCACAGGTGGCTGATGTGAAGGAACTAACTCAATCAAGGGAAGCTGTGCAACCCATTGTGGAATTTGCTTCTGAGGATGAGAATACTGGTAAAAATAACAAGAATGTTGTCCCAGGGAAAAAACAGTTAAATTCAACAGAAGCAGCTATCGAAAGAACTACAAACAAATTAAAAGCTGTATGTAATTACAGTAGTTGTGTGTGCTTACTCTTGTGCATATTATTACCTGCATCTCAAGGAATAAATATTTCAATGTCAGGCACTAGAAAAGAAAGCTAAGGCAGAGAAACTTCTGGAAGATCTGGATAAAGAAGAGATTTCCGAACCACCTGATTTAGATAAGGAAGGTTTAACTGAAGAAGAAAGATATATGCTGCGTAGGGTTGGTTTGAGAATGAAGGCTTTCTTACTCCTAGGTGAGTGCTTCTTCCCTGCATGTTATATTCTTTGTTTGAATCTATTAAAGCAGCTATCCAAGGGGAAGTTCATGTCATCTCTTGTTTCATCCTCAGGTAGACGAGGAGTATTTGATGGAACAGTTGAAAACATGCATCTTCACTGGAAGTATAGAGAATTGGTGAAGATCATAGCTGGGAGGAGGAGCATTGGAGAGGTTCAGCAAATAGCGAGAATGCTAGAGAGAGAGAGTGGTGGAATTTTAGTTGCTATTGAGCAAACCAGTAAGGGTTATGCAATCATTGTTTACCGTGGGAAGAACTATACACGCCCTGCTTCTTTGAGACCTCAGACACTTTTAAGCAAAAAGCAAGCAATGAAGCGTTCTATAGAGGCACAACGTCGTAAGGTAAGTTTAATAGTGCATATATTGAGGGAACAGACATACTGCTTACTTTTGTTTTGATATGTGCAAGGACAAACTTATTAGTTATAAGAAAAAAGGAACACTCAAGATCATCAATGATGCATTCTTCATTCCTTGTTAGTTTTGTGTTAGTTTTTATTTATTCATGTTCTCTTAATAATAGTTTGAGTGAAACAATACTGATTTGTGGGTATTTCTTTTCTTCATTTGGTTTAATGCAGTCGTTGAAACTTCACGTGTTGAAGCTTAACCGGAACATACAAGACTTGAAGCTAAAATTGGTGGGTTCACATGATCTGTCCAGAGGTTTTGATAATTAGAGATTTAGAGTCTTCAGTAACAGCCGATGTAAAATAAACACTTTTGTCTTGATTCAGGTGAAAGATCGGGAAATAAATGATGTCCAACTGAGGGAGTTAAAAGCTGGAGAAGTGAGTGGTGACTAGTTTTTGTTCTTTGGCTTGTAATTAATTGCTAATATGGTTGTGAATCTGATATCTTGGCATCATCAGGCTTGTATTAACAAATCGAAAGACACCATGCACCCTGCTCAACAGGAATTGCAACAAGGCTTATCTATCCAATCTGAGAATAAGGCTGAAGTTGAGTTTGATACTAGTGAACCAGAGAATTGGGACAAATCATCCACTAAGGAAATTAAAATTGTGCTGAATTCAGACGATGGAAGCTGTGCAAAAGACCAGGAAATAAATGATGTCCAACCCAGAGAGTCAAACGTTGGAGAAGTAAGTTATGACTGGTATTTGTTCATTAGTTTCTAATTAATTGTTAATATGGTGGTGAAGCTGATTTTTTCTTGATCTGGATTGTATTGATAAATTGAAAGACACCACACACTCTGTTCTGCAGGAGGAGCTGCAAAGAGATTTCTACGTGCAATCTGAGAACAAAGCTGAAGTTGAGTTTGATACTAGTGAACCACAGCATTGGGACAAATTGTCCGGTAATGAAATTGAAAATATGCCAAATTTGGAAGCAGATGATGGAAGCTCTGGGACTCCATCTAATCCTCATTGTTCTAGGGTAAGTACCAAGAGTTTGTGGCGTGTTTTGCTTATAATCTCTCTCTCTCTTAATATTAATCTTTAGTCTGGTATCTCTCCTGTTGATTTTAGCAGGAGGATCAGATAAGTCCTGAAATCCTCAACAGAACCAGGAAGAGTCTAGATTTTGACATGAAATCGATGGTGCCTCATGTTGGTTCTCTAAAAACAGAGGTAGAACATTACTCCATGGAGAACAGATCCAATGATGTACCTTCGAGAACTGTGCAACTTTCCAACAAAGAAAGGCTTGTTCTTCGCAAACAAGCTCTCAAGACAAAAAAGCGTCCAGTAATTGCTGTAGGTAAGTACCAATATCCTCTTCCAGTGTCACCAAACTTATTGTGCCCTAGATATTAAATTTGTGTTGTACTCGTATAAACTCTGCCTGGAAAAGTAAAAAATCTTGTGGCATAGTTGTTTCGTTCATCTCCTCATCTGTGTTTTCTTCTAGCATCCTTTAAAGCACCGTGATTATTCATGGCATGTAGCTTTTGTGCTTTGTTATTATCTCTAAGGGAGAAGCAACATTGTTACTGGTGTGGCCAAAGTGATCAAGACACACTTTCAGAAGCATCCTCTTGCCATAGTGAACGTTAAAGGCAGAGCAAAGGGTACTTCAGCCAGGGAGGTCGCATACAAACTGGAGGTTTGTGCCCGGAAATTTTATCAGCAATTGATTTCATACAATAGTTTGATGGATAATAATGGTATTTTATTTCATCCTCCTTGTAGCAAGCTACGGGCGCTATCCTCGTTTCTCTAGAACCAAACAAAGTCATATTGTACAGAGGTTGGGGAGCGGAAGGGGAAGCCACTCGTGGCAGCGGTGGAGCTCCTAGAGATTTGAAAACCGGAGAGCAGAAGGTCCGGCCGCCTATTTCCCCTGAGCTTTTATCAGCAATCAGACTCGAGTGTGGCCTGCCATTGAACCAAGAAGAAGCAAAATTACAGTAATTTAAAAATTTTGAAACAACATTGAATATGCGAATTGGTCGTTGAATGAATATATTCATCATTGTAATGAAAATGGTCTGTCAAAGTAGTTAATAATGTTCATTGAGACGGGTGTAATTGTGCAGGTCTCTAGTAAAGTTAGTTTTACTTTTGGTTCGTTGTAGTGGCAATTTTAACTTTTGTAATCAATTTATAATTTTCAAACATTTCATCACATGTGTTTATAAATTATTTCAATTTTAGTATTTTCATCTTTAATTTGTAGATTATGAAAGAGAGGTAAATCGCTATTAGAAAGATATTGGCCCTGTTTGGTAAAATAATTAGTTTTTTAATTAATTTTGATTTTTTTATTATTATTAACTGTTTGACTTGGTTAAAAAATTAATATAAGTATTTAGTTAATTAACTTTTTATTACTTCAAAATGTTAAAATTTAAGAAGATGTTCAAAACAACTTTTCAATTGACTTTTTGAGAAAAGAAATTATACTAAGGGTGTTGCTATTTACACCCCCTTTGACTAAAATGAGGTATAAAGCACATTGAAAATGTAAAAAGGTAGTAAATTATAATAAATATATGGGTGGTGCAAATAGCCTAATGGGTGGTCAAAATGCTATTTGCACCACCCTATTAAATCTACAATTATGAGGTCAAAATTTAATTATTATTAAAAAAAAAAAAAAAAAAAAAAAAACGAAGTAGCACCATAGCCTTCTCCGGTGAGAAGGCAGCCCAGTGGGTCGCCTTCTCGCCGGAGAAGACAACCCATTTGCCTTCTCCGGTGAGAAGGCAGTCCATCGCCTTCTCACCGGAGAAGGTGACGGGGTGAAGGTTTTTTTTTTTTTTTTTTTTTTTTAATTAAAAAAAAAAGGAAAAATAAATAATAATTTTTGACCATATTTAATGCTGGCATTTACACCACCTATAAAGCTATTTGACCTACTAAGTAGGTGGTGCAAATAGTAAAATAGGTGGTGTAAATAGAATAACCCTTATACTAAATAATTATCAGTTAATTCTAGTTATATCTTCTAATTAATTGAATCAACTAACCATTAACAACTATTTACATGTGTGACGGGTTTGACCCGATATTTCAACGTGTGACCCGAGTAGGCGGGTAATGTCATTCTTCTCCGACCCGATATTTCAACGTGTGGCGCCCACGCTTCTGAAGATCATTTTCCATCTGAAATCTGTTTCCTCCAATCCCGATTTTTCCGGTTCGCGGCATCTGAGTGTATTTAATAACTAGAAGTTATGCATTTCAACGAAGACGACTATTGAGCAACTGCAATACTTACCACAGATATTTCTCTGTTCAACTGTGGCGTAAACCCGCCGTTTCTTAGACATTACTTACCGCCATGAGAGCTCTTCAGGCGTCGATTCCCTACAATCTTGGATTTGGCATTCCCTCCCTTGCTGCTACTCCCAGTAGCCGGCCTTCTTACGCTCAGCGCCGCCATGTCGTATTCGCTAAAGGTACTGCTACTACCTACCTGATTCGTTTCTTAATTTATCTTTGTGTTTCAAATACTATGCGTTTATTCCTTCATAGATAAACCTAGCTTTAATCTGAATTTTATACAAAGTTTCCTTTCTTCTTTGAGTATGATGAGGCGGTATCGGACTTGGAATTGGATTTAGGCGATTTATTTCAGTCTAATTCATTAATATTTAACTCAGAATTTCATCGCTAAATCTCTGAGTGAAATATGATTCAGTGTTGGAAAATATTTAACCTGGTATAATAACAATGTCGCACCCGTATTGACAATATACGGGTACTATGAATTTAGGTTGGATAAAACACGGGAATAGAAAAAAGAACATTCTTGCGACGTGTTATAATTAACACTACATTAAAAGCATTTCACGATCAGGGTATCGTGTGCTTTCAACTTGCAAACGCAGAACTTCACAATATGTGTTTTGCTCACACGAAGGGAGAGAGAAGGAGAATAAAATAGATAACTTGATTGAGGTGTATTTATGAATTATGATGATGTTGGGAGCTGCTATTTATAGTAAGCAGCCCCCTCCACCAAAGGCGCTCTCCATATGAAGAGCCCAAGATGCCCTGTCCATAAGGGATGGCAATATGCCCCGTCCCCTTCGGGGATCCCCGGCCCCGTAGGGGATGGGGACGGGGAAGAATTTCGGGGATAGGGGACGGGGATGGGGAATTTTTTAAATTCCCCGGCCGAGACGGGATACCCCGCCCCGTCCTCGAATAATTATTATAACTAAATATATATATATATATATATATATATATATATATTAAATTACACTTGAGTTTAGATTTTGACTAAAAGTTGATCGGGGATGGGGATGGGGACTATTTTAATTCCCCACCGGGTCGGGGTTTTGGAGACACTCCCCGCCCCCGCCCCGCCCCGTCGCCATCCCTATCCATGCCACAACGCTAGCCACACAAATATTCTCCATACTTCATCTTTTAATTAAAATAGGATTAATTCTTTTCGGTTTCATGTGTATGTAGTTGAACGTGAACCATCTGAGCAATCTATTGAGATAATGAGGAAGTTCTCAGAGCAGTACGCTCGGAAGTCTGGAACCTACTTCTGTATGGACAAAGGGGTCACTGCTGTTGTCATTAAGGTTGTCTTCTCTTCTTTTTTCTTACCTACTGTTATATTGGAGTTGTGTATGTGCTCTGTGATGCTTTTAGTTTGGATATTTGATCTTCTATATTTTGAAATTGTATCTTTGCAATGCTTATCAATCCCGGCACCAGTCAAGTTGCTAGAAATATGGAGTTCTGCATTGTTAATTTCTGTCTCAATAATTAAACACGTAGAGCTGTTACTGATATTCTGTAAGTTGACTGTATGGACCTTATATTTACTGGCTGCTTGAATTTCTTTAATGTACACTTCTTGATCTTTCAACATTAACTTTATAGTTCACCACATTTTTTAGACTATAGGTACTTGTATTTCTTGAAGGTATTGGTTTCCCTAAAGATCTCTTGAGAAAACTATAACTACTTTAATTTATGTGAAGTCACGTTTTGAGTTTTTCTGGTAAGGTTTAAAACGCTGTATGGATTTCTCTATGATCTTCACTAATATTCGACATTCCCCTGTATGAAAGTATGCAACTACTTGAATTTCTTAAAGATAGAATCTCCTAAGAACAGGACATGTGACAGATTGCACCTTTGGTCAAAGTAGTGCAATTCAAATGTTCTATTGTAGTCTAATACGTAGTAGTATGCAATTGTGGGCTTTTTAGATTCTCCCTCTCTCTCTCTCTCTCTGATTTGTCTGGAATTTGTGATTGATAGTATTATCTGAAATATAAACAGGGACTGGCCGAACACAAGGATTCATTGGGTGCACCGCTCTGTCCCTGTAGGTAAATGTTCTGCCTGGTATATTTCCTTTCAACAGAATTTTTATGTCTGTTCTGTAGTTGATAATTTTTGCAATGGTCTCTATTACAGGCACTATGATGATAAACCTGCAGAAGCGCAACAGGGTTTCTGGAACTGCCCCTGTGTACCTATGAGAGAGAGGTAGTGTGCCTTAGATTTTAGGTTTAGAAGGCAATATAAGTATGAATAGGCACTTCACTTGATACTGGGTTTCTTTATGCCTAGATTGCGTTCTATAATTCTGTCGTGTCTTTATTTATTGCACTGTTCATACTCAAGATCTAATAATCAACTTTGCTTCAACAGGAAGGAGTGTCACTGCATGCTCTTTCTCACCCCTGATAATGACTTTGCTGGGCAAGATCAGGTAAATATTAGATCTAAGTCTGTTTTGTATGATTACTGATCCATAATTCATGAAACGCTTAATGTGTGATGTCAGTCGAGATTTTGATGTACATACCGCAATTTTTCTTGATGTTATTATACTATATATAATATTGTCATGAATGCCTCACATTGCATTGTAAATCTTACTAGTGCTATATAATATTGTCATGAGTGCCTATTGCTTTGCAGACTATTTCTTTGGAAGAGATCAGAGAAACAACTTCAAATTTGTGATGCTTCATCATCTTGTATTCATTCCTTTAAAATGACCATATGTAGATGTGTATGCTGAGTTGTTAACGACTTTTGTTCATTTCATTGATGTATGTGCTGAAGTTGTTAAACGTACACAGGCACAGAAAGGAAAAGAGCAGTTTTGCTTGTTAACACATCATTATTTTTTTCATTTCTCCAACCCAAGCTTTGTACTATAGCTCTGGAAATCACACTTCTTAACCTTTGGTATGATATGGGATCATTGACAGATTGACTTTTATCTTTCTCTTTTTCATTCTATCCATTATGGGAGGCATTAGATAAAGTATTGTGTTTGGTTTATAGGATAAATGAGAAACTTATTAAGTTTATTTTATGATTATAAATTTGCTAATTATTAATGGATATATTTTAATTCTTTTATTTTTTTTAACTAAAATTTATTTCATTTAACCATGACAAATACAATAGTTACCATGACAAATACAATAGTTAGGAGTCTACTGATGTGACTAACAGTTTGAAGATACCTATTTTCCTGATAACACTTTACCATGGGACCCTAAGAGAGTTTATTCATTGAAAAATGGCTGCAGACTCGTCGTGAGAAATTATGAAGGCGATAATGTGACTTTTAATAATTGATTTGCCCTATGGAAACTCAAGATCCTACCATGGAAAATATTTCTTTGGAAAAAAAGTGATATAATATTTTCTTTGGAAAGATATATGTGATATCTTCTCCACTATTAAAATTTGCTTTGGAAAGTTATAAGTGATATCTTTCCACTATTAAAAATTTACTTATAAAAAAGATTGATGTGGATCCAAATTGTGCCATGTGTGGAATATCTCAAGAGGACACTATGCATGCTTTAGTGTTGTGTGATTATGCAAAAGCCATATGGGACAAATCCAACCTTCCAATCCCTAATATTGTTACAAATATTTTTCATATTTGGTTTTGTGAACTTTTAAATGTTCTAGACTTTAATGAATAATATATGCAGCAGCAATTCTATATCATATTTGGAGAGCACGGAATGGAGCGGTTTGGGACGCTTTTCTTCCCCGACCGAGGAGATTAATTGCGCCAGCCACCGCAGCCATGCGAGCTTGGCGTCGAACCCGACGCACAAACGCCACCCGGTGAGCTTGGCATCGAACCCAACGCACAAACGCCACCCGAGCAGCTTGGTGTGGCCGATACACCGTCACTGTCTCACGGACAGCCGGCTGCCCCAGCTGCTAAGAATGCTGTGCCACCACCGTGGATCTGCCACGTCGAAGCCGGGTTCCTCCACGAGACGGGCAAGGCAACCGCTGGAGCAGTCCTTCTCTATATGAATGGGGGATATGTTGCAGCGTTCAGTACACCCCTTTCGGACTGTTTTTCACCACTTATGGCCGAGGCATTTGCATGCAAGGAGGTTTTGTCATGGTTAAAAGATCGGGGCGAGCGGTACACGGATTGCCTGTCACTCCAGCATTATCTTACTTCACCACCATCTACGGTTCGTTCGTACATCGGCTATGTTATTGATAGCTGCAGAGCAACTATGTCTTTGTTTGATTTTTGTTCTTTTAATTTTATTCCTAGATCAAACAATTATTTAACACATACTTTAGCATTTACCGCTTTCCAGCATCCTACTGCTATGTATTGGGATCTAATCCCTCCTGACATTATTGTAGTTTATTTCTAATGAAATTTTCACTTATTACTTTAAAAAAAATACAATAGTTATTTGTATTTATAAATTGGTTATAAATTGATGGATTTTATTATGATTTAATTAAATGAAACTATAATGAAGTGTTGCACAAATAACACAATTGAGATGCTTATGATATATTAATATATTATTACTCATTTGACGTATGAATTTTGACAATATGAAGTAAAAAATATTTTTAAAAAATTAATTTAACCAATAAATAATAAATAGGTAGATAAAATGGAATAATGGAGTATCACGTATTTGTCACGTTGGCATGGTGGCACCACTATGGTCAATGGCGGGAGAGACCCGCTTGACACGTTGGAAAGTGGCAGCAAAATTTACAAAGCGTTCTACGGTACAGATTTCCTTCGTTTTCCTTCTGTATACCCATTTCCTTGCAAAATGCAATCGCTCTCGTCCTAGGGTTTCTGCAATTTTAGTTCTCAGTTCTCGCCGGAGAAGATTCTGATCTTGATTGGATACTTTCGTCCTCTGAAGCAGTCCGGCAAGGCAGCTCCGCCTGATGTCGAGGACTCGGGTGACAATCACATTGGGCCGCTCTGGTCAAGTACGCCTTTCTCTTTTTCGCTTCTTTTCATTATCAAGTCGGTGTTCTTTCAATTACGAGGTTCTATTAGGGTTTTCCTCCATCACCCTAGCTTGAAGTTCAGCTTATTTATATTTATTTATTTTCGGTTCTTAACTTTATCGTAACTGGAAATGTAGAGAGTGGTAAAACACCCATCGGGTTATGATGGTGCTAGTGGCAGTGGACAGAGATTATCAGGGAGCAAGAGATCACTGGCTGAGCCCTTTGTTAGTAATGCCAATGCTTCTTTGCTAACTAAAAGGTAGCTACAAACTTCAGGGTTTTGTGCCTATTGTTATTATTTATGGAGTTTCTATTATTATGAATTTGTGTTTTAGCAAACTTTGAGCTTGTATGATATTGTTTTACATATGTAACACTGCTTCATTTGTTTTAAACTGGACTTGTGGAGTCAAATTTGTATGTGAGTTATATTTGGGAAGCAAATTCATGTTGAGTAAGTAAGTGAGTTTCTTTTTAAGAGGTTTAGAAAATCGTTTCATTCTTTGATTTTGTTGGTTTAAATTCGACTTTATTCAGGATAAAAGGGGATGCGAGCACTCGAGGCTCCAGATACATTGGTCCCATTGGTACTCTACCTTCTATCAGATTAATGTTTCCTTTTTGGGTATGTAGGCTTTTAACTATTTTCTGATTCTTATTTCCTTTTTAAATTTTGAAGGTGCACGAATTGGCAACAATGACCTCCGACTGAAACTGATGCGTAAAAGAATGTCTAAACAAATTCTGGAGACTGAAGAGAGGAAGAAGAAACAGATGCAAGCAGCGATGTCTGGAATTATTCAATCTACACGGCAGTATGAGAGGATCCGTTCCACTGACACTCCACTACCAAGAAGAGTACCTTCTGATGGCCTGAGGACAAGATCCCCAAACAGAGCTTTGAAAGATTCTAGAGAGGTTGCTTCCTCAAGGAATATCAATGAATTTCAGCGTGTACCACTAACAAGGCCAGTTGATGCCACAAGAACTGTTCGCCTGATGGGCAGTGATCCTGTCAACCCTTCAAGGAGTAATTTCCCTGCACCAACTATGCTAGGTGTTGCAAATGGAAGCGTGCCAAGATGCTCATATCCCGTATACACCCTCTTTCTGTCATTTAACTTCTATCATGAACTATGCATTTACATTTCATCCTTAACAGTTATAAACAGATTTACCTATATCTTTATTGGACAATAGATTTTTGGCTGCCTGCTTTAACTGAAATTATGATCTAATACAAAAATATTTATAGAATAATAATTACATTTTTACCTACATGCTATAGAAAATCTCAGTGATCATAAAGTTCTTGACTATTAAATTTATTGCTAGCAAACGGCTACATATGTGAGAGAATGGTGAACTACAATTTGACTTAAATTTTTTAGGTTAATTACCTTTACTGCAATTGTTCTAAGGCATACTCCCATAAAGACTTCATGCTTACGTAGTCCTAAAATATGCATATTTGGTTACTAGAGTTATGCAATATGCTTAATGATGAAGCCATGAAGGAGAAAATGCAGATTGTGTGGTTACATTTTCTTTTATAGTAGTAAGGCAGCGGAATGCATTATTGGTACATGATTGCTCTAGTTTCTTTTCTGGATCACAGAAACTGAAAGCCTTACCTCTCCAGTTTTGTTTGTTTGTTGTTTTTTTTTAAAAGAAAAACTGAGTATGTTGCTTGCTTTATATCCAATATAAAGACTTTGGATGTTGCTAGTAACTATATTCCATAAAATTTATTTGCTTCAGATTTTCAAATTATTGTTATTCTCTTCTGATACGGTCTATTGTCTTTGACCCACTTTGTACTACCATTTTGTCTTGTTGCAATATTAGCTGTAATCACGTTTCTTCTCTCTGGTGTTAATATAGGATCAAGAACCTGTCACTGTGACTGGCTTGTTGAATGCACTCGGATTGGGAAAGTATGCTATCCATTTTCAAGCTGAGGAGGTAAGTAGAAAATAGAACTCTTTCCTCAAAATACATGAGCAATGTGTTTGCCATTTTCCTTGTTATCTCTTCATGTCACTATAAGTAATTTTTTCACCATCATATTTGACATGGAGAAGATTCAATTAGGATCCGATTCATGTTTGCAAAACTAAGGGTGTGCTTTGTTCAAACATCGGAATGGGAATGGTAATGCGAATCAAATACTTGGTAATGGTAATGGTAATGGTAATGGGTTTTAGTAGGAGGAGTCACTTTGTTTGGTAGTAAATAGGAATTGGAATCAAAATTAATAATTAATTAATAAAAATAAAAATAAATAAATATATAAAAATATATAATACATATATATACACATACATATATGTGTATATCATAGTTATCATGGCGTCGCCTAGGCGACGCCTTGGCGTCCTGTCGGTGGAGACAGGACGCCTGGAGGCTTTGCCTCGCCTGAAAATGGTGAGGCGAGCTCCGGCGTCGCCTTTGCATCCCAGACGACGCCAAGGATGCCGATTCGGCGTCCAAACCCATAAACCCTACCCATTTTTAACTTTCTTTTTTAAAAAAATGGTATGAGAAGAAGAAAGCCAACCCAGTGACCCACAGCCACCGCCGTCGCCGTCCCACAGCCACCGCCGTGGGTCGCCATCGGTGCTTCTTTCTTCTCCCACCGCCGTCGTCGACTGCCATTCTTGATTTTTTTCTTCCTTTTCCTTCTTTCTTTCTTCTTGGCTTCTTTGTTCAGACTTATTTACTTTATATTTACTTTATTACTCCTAGAAAGTTGTAGCCTTGAGAAAAAGAATAGTTTTCTGCTTCTGTTTTGTAATGAAAGCTACTGCAGCTACAACTTCCTAGAATATAATAAATAAGGCTGCCTATTTCCACATATATTATATATAATTCTTCACAATATATATTCTCATATTATTATTATTATTATATTTGTATAATATATATAATATATAAAATATGCTGGCAGTAATTGTTGTATAATATGAGAATATATATATATATATATATATATATATATATATATATATATATATATTACTCATCGCCTAGGCGGGCGCCTAGTCGCCTAGGCGACAAGGCGGTCGGGGAGCGCCGCGACTTAAAAGGGCGCCGTGATAACTATGGTGTATATATATTAAAATTCCATATTTAACAATGACCTTTTTTATTTTTTCCATTTTTTTCTCCCTTATTTTTTATTCCATTCTTCAAAAGTAGAGTAAAATGGTAATAGATTTTTGCAATTACTAAAGGATTTGATTCCAATAGTAGGATAACAAAAGTAGGCAAGCAAACATGGCAATGGATATCAAAACCCATAGTAGGGTGCAAAAGTCCCCACCAAACACACCCTAACTTCTTTTTGGGCCATCTGTTGGCTTGTCCAAAAAGAGGTGTTCTGGAAAGCCATAATTTGAAGCTTCTTGAAAAAGAGTTTTGCGCATATGTATCTTGAACTTCACTTGGTAGGAATGATAAGTCCTGGTCAGAATTTCTTCCTTGATTGGACTTGATTTTTACAGTCATCTGTATTCGTGTTACTGACTGGAACTTCTATGTACCATTGATAATGTGCTGTGTCATCCCATAAGTTGCACACTTTGGAGATTTTCTGTTCTATATTCCTTTTTCTGTGTTCCAAATATTTTATTTTGCAGATGTTTTGTCCCGTAGATTCTGTGAAACTGCAGATATTTGCTATTCCCTCTAAAAAACAATTCCTTCCCGTTTAACATCATTTCTCAGGTGGACATGGCTGCACTGAAGCAAATGGGGGACCGTGACCTGAAAGAGTTAGGGATACCAATGGTATAGATACAACATTATCTTGTTGTGCCAATTTAATCTATCATGTGGAAATTTAGTTCTGGCTTAAGTACCATCTTCAATTTGTTGAATGTGCACTCTCCCATATTAGTCATACTTATTTTTCGACCGGTTATCATTTGCAGGGACCAAGGAAGAAGATATCATTGGCTATAATGGCTTATAATAAAAAGCCAAAACCAACATGACCAATCACCTGTATGCTTACTGTATTGAACATAAAACATCAAATTGTGTCAATATACATTTTGAAGGCTTTTGAAGTGAACATGCCACCTGTGAGAATTTGTGTCTTAGATCTTGATTGTATAGAGGGAGAAGATCTCTGCTTTGAATGTGTGCACTGTATAGTAGTCATCTTGGTGGTGTATCTTAGCTAAGTCATTCAGAAACTATGCAAAATGTTTTGCCATTGCTTGAAAGAGCTTGGAAGATGTGTATCATCCCTCTTCTTCTCAAACATGATATCAAGAGTTAGAACTTTTTTGTACGTAGCAACTGCTTTGACTAAATTGGTTTTGAGACAACTAATCCGAATTTAATTAGATAATGTAATCTAACTGAAATTTGACAAGATTAGTTTCATCTTCTGAAGAATTATTTAAAATGTTCGATTAATCGAGATTTGACTATATTAATTTGGCTACTCAAATCCTCCCTAATATCCTTGTTTTCCTCAAGTAGACAAGCACATGCAATCATGCAAGAAACATCATTACAAGAAGGTTATACAGCTAGTATAAATCCTGATGTTCTTGAAAATCATGCAAGAAAACATCATGAAAAACACACAAGATTATTCAACATTAATTAATTAACGTAACCCAAAAGCCAAAACGAGATTTGAGACACCCAAAAACGTATGACAGATCATGGGTTGGGGTCATGATTGGCTAAAATTGCAGCACCTGCTAGGCTGCTACTTGCTCAGTTGCTCTCTCCTTTTCACTCTCATAGTACTCTTTTGTCAATGGCAAAAACCAAAAAGTTGCAGTGCCCATTTGTAAAGGCCAAGTCATATCAACACTTCTCTCTACTTTTACAAAAGTTTCTTTAAAAGCATATATGCCCAAGTTTATTCCTGTCCATGCCACCAGCCACTTTATTGTATTCTCAAAATTTATATATCCAAATTTAAAGTCTTTTGGGTCATCTAATATGTCTAGTCTGGTTATCTTTTCTTGAAAGGAAATATATTATGTATTTTTCGGTGTGAACATGGCTTCGGAAAATAAAGATGGAATTTTTCTAATTAGCTTATTATAAATCTCCAAATGATATAATCCATAAGAATCGTGAGTCCTTATATTATTGTTGATGAGTTATAGGGCATCCCAGATTCCCAGTCAGATAGCTTCTGTCCGCATTAAATCGATTGATCGACTTGTACTTGATTTATCATACTCTCTCTGTCTCTCATCTTGTAATGTTATTGTAGACCCACTTTAATCTAATTTATGCTATCAATTACCTTTAATATTCATACCGTAAAACATGTCAATGAATCCTTTTTATTACTCCGTACTTTTTAAGAATAAATTTAATTAACTTAACAATATATATATATATATATATATATATATATATATATATATATATATATATATATATATATTTATTCTCAATGTGACTAAGAAAAGACTTTTTTTTTTTTAATTTCTTTCTTTCTTGCACATCTAAATCATGTTATTGAGTAATTTGAAACATATGAGAATCCCACCAATAATGAACGATTTGATTGGTAATTGATTTGTCGTAGCGTGGCCATTAAAAAACAAACAATATATGTCTTCGTTCTTTCAATATTAAAGTAGAAAAAGAAGTAAGCATGATTCTCATATAAAAGAAAAATGATACAGGTGTGAATGAAATATAATTTCCATATTAAAATATTATAAGAAACTTATTACCTCTTTTTTAACTCGAGTTATCGTATACATTCTTAAATAATAATTGCGAATTTTTAAATCACAAAAAAAAAAAGTAGAAAAAGACGTGTCCTTTCAACTACTTAATATTAGGTCTTAACCAATGCATGGCTAGTGCAGAGTTTGGAAATGTATGTCACAAAGCAAAAGGACTAAACATGGGGAAAGAAATATTATTAAACTAAAAGAAGAAGACTTTGAATGAGGCCAGGAGGATTAGCTGGATGGAGTCTTTATCGTCCAAACAAATTCCACATTTAAATGGAAATTATTGATATCACCCCAAATACTTTTCTTATTTTCAAAAAGTGAATTTTATTGAGACACTAATTGTAATCAGTGAAAAAAGTAATCACTATAGGTTGTCATCAACACCTCTGAGAAGATATGCATATGACCATATAGTACGTGGCTTTAGTATGTATGAGCTTTAATTTGACAATATAGAATTTTGATATGAATAAACTTTAAAATAGATAATTCTGTCAACCCATATTATTTTATGTGCAAATGTTAAATGAGGCCTTAAAAAGTAAAAAAAATTTGTAAATCGAATTATATATTATTGTTATGAAATTTTATATTAATAATATGTATCAAATATAATCATATATATATAATTTTTATTATACAAAGTATCAGATAATATTTTATACAACTAAATATATTATATGTGATTGTATATAATACTATTTATAATATTGCACCATAAAAAATCTTTATTGATATTTGTGGATTAGTGATATAAGACATAGAGTCTGAAATGATGATGCCTTAAAAAACAATATAATTTGGGTGTTAGAATAATGGGAAGGATCATGTGGGAAGCAACAGCAAAGATAAAAAGAGAAAGAAAGCTTAGCAATTAAGCTTAGAAAGCAATGATGATATAATACACTCCATGCACGACTGCTGCTCTCATCTGCTATTCAATCCATTCTTTCTCACTTGGATGGCAACACATCTCAATGCATGCATGGTTGTCACCCCTCTTTTCCCATGCCTTTTTATCGGAATAAGAGAGAAATTTATAATTAATATTTAATGATGTATATAAATGTATTGAGTAAATTTATTTTTATGTAATAGTCTACGACTACATAAGAAAGATATATTGCACTAAAAAGATCATGTGTTATAAATTTGACTGAAAAGGTACAGTGTTGACTATAATGTTGCAAAATGTCCTAGGCGCTAGTTGGGCGACCGGGGGCGCCTAGTGTTTGGAGCGCCTAGGCGGCCTAGTAATCTCTGAGTATATAGTCTCTACATTTCCCACTTAGAGATGAGAGTTGTTACATTATTATGATCCTCTAAACTAATCAACAACATATGTGTAGATGGTTAATTGAGTACATGACTAATGGAATTGAATATAGAAAAGAAGTAGTCGAACAAGTAAAAAAACAATTGACCGAGTTGAATCCAAACTCGGTCCAATTGGACACTGACTAGACCGAGTTAAACGTTTAATCGGCCGACCGATTAAAAGCCACATAAAGTTAAGACCGCCTCAACTTAGAGACGCTTATCATCTAGACAGTCACCTAGACTGATTTTTACAACACGAATTGACAAGACTCAAACTTTTAACATTGGGTGAGGAAAAGTATGCTCCACTTACAAATAATACACCCTTACTCGTTCCTTTTGGGACTTTTTTGGAGTTTTGAATCCATTAACTTATGCCAAAATATTACTTATTTAAAAAGGCATAACCTAACCAACCTAGAATAAGAATCCATATATACATAATACATGCTCTTCCTTGAGCTCTTTTCGTACTGCTTTAAAAGGAGGTGAAAGCAAAATGTTGCAGAGATTTTACTTGGGTCAAAATTAGCCTTTCAGGCCCCTGAAAACTTGGTTCAGAAATCGCAACAGAATTAACCTTTATGTAACATGAGTTACTCGTTAATTATTATCCATAAATACAAACTTCGGGTAATAATTAAATAAAATATCGTAAATTACAACATATTTTTTATAAGATTGTAGTTTGTACTTTAAAAATTACTCTTTTTCTTTCTACTTTTGGTAAAGCACAAAATTGAACATGTTCAAGATTATAGTAGGCACCAATAATATCTTTAAAAACATATTTTGTAGGGAGTATGTGTTATTATTATATTAGTATATAAAAATTTTATGACATGATTTGTAGTATAGTATGTTTTGTAAAATTAGACATTGTACTTAAAAAAGTCTATCATTACTCTTCATTTACTTGTGACAAAATATAACGTATAAAGTTTTAAGTTTCAAATTTGACTCTCAACTTAAAGTTGTTTATTAATTTTTTTAGTCTGAACTAATCAATTTTGAACAATCTAAATTGATTTATCACTTTGTAATCTTTTCCAATTAAAATCATAAAACGAGTTTTACTTTAACACACATTCTTACAAATAAAGGTGTAAAACTTAACATATGTCTTTATTTTGTGTGT
Organism: Ipomoea nil; assembly: GCF_001879475.1. Taxonomy (NCBI): domain Eukaryota; kingdom Viridiplantae; phylum Streptophyta; class Magnoliopsida; order Solanales; family Convolvulaceae; genus Ipomoea; species Ipomoea nil. The sequence continues at coordinate 46,184 of NW_017617241.1, read as the reverse complement.
GTGTGTGTATATATATATATATGGATAGTAACAGTGATCCTATTTGGTAACATAGTTAGCTTATGGATTAATTTTGACTTGTTTGATCACTATTAGTTGTTTGACATGGTTAAACAACTCATATGAGTGTTTGATTAATTAACTTTTTATAATAGTTTTTTATTTCAAAATGTTAAAATTTTTTATAAAATCATTTTGCATGTGATCAGCTATCAACTAGCATCTAATTGTCAAATATTTTTTTACAATTAATTAATACTATCACCTAATCAAATATACCACCTAAATCATCTAACAAGTAACACTTATTTACCAAACACAGCATAGCAAATACACTCTTCCAAATTCTGTTGCCTTTTTCCCTACACTTTGATTCTATAATCCCTCAAAGGCTCAAACTACGGATTCCATAAATTCCCCCGCGTTTTTCTGCTCGACGTTCCCGTCTGAAGAACGCTTTTTCCCTTATTCCCTTTCCCTTTTTCTCTCTCGTTCCGTTCCATTCCGTTCTTCAGAACAAACGCTGCGGAAATGGGGAGTGGGAAGACCAGATGGAAGCTCTCATTTCACAGGTCGACGTTTCTAAGGAAGCATCTAACAATACCCACTGAGTTCTTGTGTCCAATCTCCCGTTCTTTAATGGCGGACCCTGTTATCGTCTCCTCCGGCCATACCTTCGAGCGCCACTGCGTTAATGCCTGCAAGTCTCTGTCTTTTACGCCGGTTTTGCACGATGGGTCGTCGCCGGATTTCTCCGCCGTCATCCCGAATTTGGCGCTCAGGTCTGCCATTCTCAACTGGTGCGACTCTTCTCTTCTGGAATCTCCGACGCCTATTGATTTTCTGTCCGCTGAGAAGCTCGTGCGAGGGTTAATGGATTCTCAGAACCGTAAATCACGGACGACGGAGAAACAGGCTCAGCGGCGGCGTTGTGATGGGAGCGATTGCGAGGTTTTGAAGGAGTTTAGTGAGTCGCAGACGACGAGTTCTGAGGAATCATCGGTGGCCCCCGGCGCTGGCTCCGCCAGCGGGCCCACTACTCCGCTGCCGCTGACGACGCGGCCGGCCTGTTACTCGTCGTCTTCTTCGTCGTGTGATTTGGAAGCTCTGCACGCGAATTCTCTGGACGAGGATGAGATTGTAGCGAAGCTCAAGAGCTCGCTCGTGTTTGAGCAGGAGGAATCGGTTATCTCGCTCCGGAAGCTGACCCGAACCCGGGAGGAGACGCGGGTGCAGCTTTGCACGCCCCGAATACTCGCCGCTCTCCGCCCGCTCATCGTCTCCAGATACGCCGCCGTCCAGGTGAACGCCGCGGCGGCGCTGGTGAATCTGTCGTTGGAGAATCGGAACAAAGTGAAAATCGTGCGCTCCGGAATCGTTCCGCCGCTGATCAACGTGCTGAAGGGCGGTTCCCCGGAATCGCAGGACCACGCCGCCGGCGCGCTCTTCAGCCTAGCCCTAGACGATCAGAACAAGACGGCAATCGGCGTTCTCGGAGCTCTCCCTCCGCTTCTCCACTCTCTACGCTCAGAATCCGAACGGACCCGACACGACGCCGTTCTCGCGCTCTATCATCTCTCTCTAGTCCAAAGCAATAGGGCTAAACTCGTGAAACTCGGCTCCGTCCAAGCCCTAATTTCCATGGTGAAATCCGGCCATATGACACCTCGCATTCTCCTCGTTCTCTGCAATCTCGCCGCCAGTCCGGAAGGCCGCGCAGCCATGCTCGACGGCGGCGCCGTGGAGTGCTTCGTCAGTATGCTAAAAAGAGAGGATTTTGATTCAAGCTCCACTAGAGAGAGCTGCGTTACTGCACTGTATGGCCTCAGCCATGGCGGCTTGAGATTCAAGGGGCTGGCAAAGGAAGCTGGAGCAGAGGAAATGCTGATGAAGGTGGAAGCAAATGGCAGTGAACGGTCCAGGGACAAGGCCAGGAGGATACTGGAAGTGTTGAGACAGAAGGATGAAGAAGATGAAGAAGTGGACTGGGAAGAACTGCTCAACTCTGAAGATGATGATAAACCCAGTTCTTGATTCCATGGCAAGTTCAGTTTGGTTATGGTTTTGTATATCTGCTTCAAATTTGGTTCTTTCTGGGGGGAATTGGGTTGTAATTATCTTCAAGTTTTTTGCTTGCTGCATAGCTGCTGATAGAGTGGTAATGGCTTCCAGGTTTTGGTTATCTCAGCCATTGGAGTAAATAATATTTTGCTGAAGCTGTAAATAAAGATTGTTTTGGGGGGGATTTGGGGACAGAATTTTATTGGATTTATATGGAAAGAATCCTTTTTGATTATGTTCTATTACTTGTGGTTTCTTGATAAGGTATCTGTCTTGTATGATTTCATGATAGAATTTTCTTCAAACACATGTTGAAACTAATCCAATTGAGCTTTGGTCTGGTTCGATCTGATTCGATCTGATTCTATTTCAGATCAATTTTGTCAAAATATGATGTGGGAGCTTAATACCTGTATTCTTGTGTTTCTTCTTAGGTGGAGCTTAAAAGGAATTTTGCATAAATAGACAAGCATCCTAATACACACACCATCGTATATCTACATTTCATGTATTGGATGTCACGTCCAACATTGCTAGACTTCTCAAGTCAAATCCGTAAATCGTGACATCGTTTGAGGGTTATGCTTTCAGCTACTTCATGCCACAGTCCACTTGAAACTCCCCATCTGCACAAACATTAAGTTCTTCGTATAATTTAAACGCGAGAAAATGTATATGAAGAAAGGAGTGTTAGCAAGAATGTTTACTTTTTAGATACACAGCTAAATTTGCCTGGGCATCAGCTTCGGAGTTGTATTCCTGGCACGTAAAAGCAAATCAGCAGTCAGAATGAAGGCTTAAGAGTATGGAGAAAGACGAGATCTTTGAGATGATAAGTTCTTGCAGTATCCATTGACGAACTCAACTTTTACGAGGGTACTCTCCTATGAAAATGGTAAAACAAGGAGACCAAAGCATCTTTGGCTCGTAACAATTTGTAGAGTGCACTCGATTTAAGATAGAGGAAGGAAATGTAATGCCACGTACTCTTTCAACATGGTTAATCTGGAAAGATGTGAATTGGTCCTTGTATTCTCTGACCACCTTTGACAGCTCGGCCATGTTCTGGTTCTTGGTTCTCCAGATTCCTTGAGTCTGTTCCACCAAGAAAGTATGAAAAGGAGACAACGAGATTTTGATAAGACATTACCTAGGTGAGACAAAAAGAGATGATGTGCAGATGCTGTGCAGTAAAACCTAGGTGAGACAAAAAGAGATGTAAGACCTGCATGCAGACAAGCTTTGAATCTCCTTGGGCTCGTATGTGTTTAAACCCTTTCTCAAGAGCATACTTCAATCCCAAGATCAAACCCCTGTATTCAGCAACGTTGTTGGTTGCAACACCCACGCCTTCACGCAACCGGAAAACCTATGAATTGAATAAAATGTTGGAAAAAGCCGTAACTCACAAATTTGACCAGTGTCTAGGAAAAAACAAAAAGAATACCTACCATACTTCCATCTGCAGCACGCAGCACAGCCCCAGCACCAGCAAGTCCAGGATTTCCCTTTGAAGCACCATCGAACTCAAGAATACAGGAACTCTGTACATGATGCTATTATCGTTAAAGAATCAATTTGAAGCTGTAAGCCAAAATTAAATAATGATTTTTCTAGGTGAACAAAGAAGATGAAGAAGAGGAAGTCACTCAGTCAGTAACCCAGATGAAGATCTAATAAATTACTTGTAATAATTATTGGACCTCATGGAGGCATCCAGCAAAGGATCAGAATTTCCGGGAAGAAACTTACACAGTAAGAAGAAATTGGAGGGACTTCAAGGAAATTATCTAATTTTCCTGGTTTTTGCTGAGTAGCTGTTGAATACAAAGGAGATCCAGCCATTTCCTGTTGATCAAGGAAATGATGCATTTAAATTTTAAAGTAAACTCCTTTAAAGTGAAGATGAATGATTGAACTTCAAATGCAGAACATGCCACTGATAATCCTTCAGAGCATAGCAAAATAAACCAAATATAATCATTTTAATCAGCCTGAACTGATCAAGCTACAACACTAAAAAGTAATGGAAGTTTCTAGGCAAAGAACATGCAACAGTTTCTTCTCAGTGAACATATATTTTGAGAGACATGGGAATCATTAACAACTGAAGGAACCAGAAAGTTTCAAACTTGACTAGAAATTCACTGCTAATATGTGTGGCATTGGTAGCTGCTACTTTGTCATTTCAAAATTAGGAAGTGCAATACATGGCATGGCAACTCATAATGAACATTAAAAGGAATCACTGAAGATTGAAGACACAAGTTGAAACAAAACAATATAAAGTCTTTGGAGTTCACATAAATATGTCATACAACAATAAATTCTCCAAAGAGGCACATAATGTCACGGAATATCAATATATTCTCATATTATATATTACCTGTGCCCGTTTCTCCTGAAAGTCCTTGCTGAGTGGTTTATCTTTGGAAGAACCAGGTTGCTGGTACAAGAAAACTTCGTGAATTATTGGATAGAATCTTTTAATACAAAAAATTCAACAATTTTTAATAACCCAATGCCATTCTTTAAGTTTTAGAGTAAACAGTATAGTCATGTGGCTTGGCAAAACTAAAAAAGTTTAAAAACCTACATTGTACTCAAATAGTATATCACTTGGAAAATTAGTATGCCTGACCAGAAAATATATATTTCCACTCTACTACAGGCGTCATTTGCAAAAGCACAACTCAGTCATGAAGCAATTAACTTATTAAAGAACATTCGTCTCTCTGAAGTAAGGTGTTGCAAACTTGCAACTTATAAGTTATAAGACTAGACATTGATCTTCTCCAAAAATGAAGCAGAGAACCAGAAAGATAAAACCATTTGAGTGGCAGATTAGAGTCTAACCCGGAAAGGACAGGGTACAAGTAAGCCAAAGAGATCATCTCGAACATCAGTGCTGTCAACGGAGTACATTGCATTCTTAAGCCCATGAGAAGTAAGATATTCTTCAGATTCTTTAGCCAAGTGATACCCTTTATATACACTTATAGAAGGTTCACCAACCTGAAATATTAGGACCACAGACCATCTCTAAGCTTCTCATGATAATGTTTGAAAATCACAACCCCTAAAAATTCTACTCTAGAAATAAAACAAATTTCATCCATAAACTTCACATAAATAGACATTAAAAGAGATGCTGAAAGCTTACAGAAGAGCGAATTAGGGCTTGGAGATCACTTAAGCTTTTGTAGATACCAATAACGTTGCCCTTACGGACGACATAAAATGCATCCTTTTCGTCTCCCATTGATTGATGCTTCAGCCACAATGACATCTACCCAGCTTCACAAGTTAAAAATAAACGAAATTATTATTTAAAAAAAAAAAAAAAAAAAAAAGTCGGCACCAACTTCAAGCGTAGTTTATTGAATATAGAGCACTAGTAATAATCAGGCGCAGTAATTAGCGAGATTTTGAAGTTTGATTCACAGAATTCGGAAAATTTTCCTTAATTGATACGGGGGAAGGTTTTATCGCGAACTTTAACAGCTTTAAGGAAAACGGAGGGAGAAGTGAAAGTGATCGGCGACCAACGGCGGTTGAGTGCCGGAGATGGAAATGTCTCACCTTCTAAGCTCTGAGCTCTCCACTCCCGACTCCCGAGTTTTGACAGCGATGTGTTGCGACATCCGACGACTAGGATGACTTCACCCTTGCCCGACAAGACGACAATCGACATGCATAGTTGGGCTGGGCCCGATGGAGGGAAAATTATTGGACCATCGTAATTTAATTGTGGTTTTGGGCTTTTAACTCGGCCCATATACTGGGTTGGAACTTGGGAAGCCCATCCAAGTTATATATTACTTTTATTTTTAATGCTTTTTTCTTTTTCCAGTTGAAAAGAATGGAATTAGGGATACCTTAACCTCAGTAAAACAAAAAGAGTAAAGACCAAACATGCTTTTCTGAAACGGATAAATATGAGAAATGTCAACTGTTCTTTTCAAAAAGATATGTCTCGCCGTCGACCAATAGCCTTTAAGATCACAATTTTTTAAGGTCAGTTTAATTCTTTTTATACTTTTTTTTTAACCTACTTTGACACCTAGTTTATTAGTCACAAAAAAAATTCAGAGTTATTACTTGATAATATGAACATTTATGAAAATTATACTTCATATTTTACTTATCCAGTCACCGTTTTCGGAATATTAAAAACTCGTTTATTGTATTAATAGTGAAAATTAATTCATAAATTACAAGTGTTATTAGTTGAAGAAATTTCATATACTTTTTCAATGTTTATAATTGTTTTTTGGTATTTTGAGTGTTGTGACTTTCTATTTTACTTGACACCCTAGTTTTTTGGTGTTATAATTTTCTATTTATACATGTTACAAAGTTAGTTATTTTTTGGGTATAAAATGTATAGTTTTATTTGGGGCCTTGCTCCACTTCTGTGACGTTACTCCATTTCTTGTACTTGTACAGTGAGCGAGTATTGATATAACACATGTGATTGAGCATAACTCCATCAATAATACTAATGCATAATTAGTTTTGAATAAAATTTGAAACTACTTGCAATTTATAATCTTAAATTAAACTATAATTATATTCACCAAGCAAAGCAAAATCTTGTATCAAACAAGAATACAGTAGTATACTTGAAACACTTGCATTGATTCATTATTAAGAATAGTGGAGGTACTTGTAATTACACAGATGAAAAATAAATTTAAGAAAAGAATATAAGTATGCTACTTTGTTTGAGTTGTCCTGTAAAGCTATCTGCTATTCAGCTGGCTGTAACACAATACTCCAAAAAAGAAAAAGGAAGAAGAAGAAGCAAAAAAGATGGACCAAATTAAACAGGCCATCCTTCTTTCTGTTTGTATCTTTAGCTCACTTGTTCCCCAATCAAATCCAATCCCACAACAAGGAAAGTTAAACCTTGGAACAGAAGGTAATAGAAATGGATCCCCTGGGCAGACAATAAGCTTCTTGCAGCAGCAGTGAGGAGAAGGAAAGCAAGTGTTAGTTCCTTTCTGTAAATCCTGTTCTGCTTCTTCTTCTTCTTGGTTTCCATTGGGACCTCTTGCTCTTGCTCCTTCAGTTTGCCATACATTTCGAGCCCTGATTCCGAGAGCCGCCTCGTGATTTTGTCCCCCTGGAGGCTCTTGGATTCCCTCTCAGCAAATGCCAGCAGGTCTGATTCAGATGACCTGCCTGTCTTCTTTGTGACCACCCACTCATAGGCACTGCCTAGCTGGAACAGGCCCGAGACCATGGCGTTGAACTTGGTGACCGACATGGTGTTTTCGAAGAGGAGGTAGGGTACGAGAAAGGGGAAAGATTTTGGTGAGGGAAGGATGTTCAAGATGGACATGACAATGGGAATGTAACATATCACCCAAGGTGGTAATTCGGCTTCTGGGATGAACATTGTTAGGGGAAGTATGATGCAGAAGAGAGTGAATGAGTAAAAGGGAAGTATGAGTTTCCTGAGAAGAAAGAAGAGGAATATCAGATTGCCCTTCTTCCAAATTGATATCTGCAAGAACATACAGACAATCCAGATTTGATCAGTACTATGAATCTATGATTCCTGTGTTTCAGATGACAAACAAACCAAGAACTCAAAAGTTACCTTGGAAGTCAAAATGGCAGGAAGGCATAATCTGAAGAGCTGCATTGGACCGGAATGCCAACGATGTTGCTGTTTTTTGTATGCTTCATACGACTCTGGCAGCTCACAGGTCGCTCTAACATCGTTTAGAAATATGAATTTCCAGCCATTCAAGTGTGCTCTAACCGCGATATCCATGTCCTCCACAGTAGTCCTTTCGAGCCATCCTCCCGACTCCTCCAAGGCCTTGATTCTCCACACTCCAGCTGTTCCATTGAACCCAAAGAAATTGAGAAAGTGGCCATTCACTTGCTGCTCCACCTCGAAATGGAAGCACAAGTTGATGTTCTGAAGCCGCGTGAGCAAATTCTCATCCTTGTTCACGAATGACCATCTGCCTTGAACTAGTCCTAGTTCTGGATTCCCCTGATACAAAAACAATGAATTCTTTTCAGTAACTCGATAATTCCATCAAGAATTCAAGACTCAATACAATCTGATATCAAGCTTACTATATACCTTGAAATGAGGAACTGTGAGTTTAAGGAAATCAGCATTGGGTTGGAAGTCTGCATCAAAGATTGCGACGAATTCATAGTCTTTGACATATTCACAGGCCATTGCAGAGTTAAGGTTGCCGGCTTTGTATCCTGTTCTGATCAACCGATGTCTGTACACTATGTTTACGCCTTTCTCTTTCCATGACAGGACTTCATTTCTGATCATCTGCTGCAAAGCTTCATCATCTGAATCATCCAAGACCTGGACTAGAAACCGGTCTTTTGGCCAATCCAGTTGGCAGGCAGCTCCAATTGATTGCGCGAAAACCTGTATGTTCCACAGGAAGTTCATAATCAGACTCAGATCAATTTCTTAAAAGAGAATAAGAATGCATAAAGATTGGGATGTTTTGTATCACCTCTTTTTCATTGCACATAGGAATCTGTACAAGGACCATAGGGAAACTTGAGTCATCTTCAGGATCATATGCATTTTCATCTATAACAGGCTTGATTTTCTTGTACTTAATCCAGAAACAGCCGAGACAAAGCGCGAAGCGATCCACGGATTGAATGAGGAAAAGAACAGTGCAGAACTTAGAAAGTGTGACAATGGAGGGAGCAACATAGTCAGCTCTGAAAGACAACCAGGCCATATAAGTCCATTGCAGAAGATTCTGAACTTCTCCAGGATTGACCAGAGCAAAGTGACTCAAATCCCATTGGTTGTAATATGCAATGATCTCCAGAATTAAAGCCACCACAGAAACAGCAAGAAAGCCTCTAATGAACCTGTACAACTTCCCTCTATACCTGGGATCTTCTTCATCTGTATCAGACAAGGCAATGCGTTTCTTGACAGAAGAAAATGTTGTGAGCAAACCAGTGGCCAGCCATGGAAGGCAAGCTAGAGCTCTGTGGGCTTTGAGAATAAGGAATGTCTTTGGGTTTGTAGCCTTCTGTTTATCCCGAAAGGCGGGCGAATTCGAATCGTTGATCTCCACCAGGGAAATGCTCTTGGAGTTCTCAATAGTCACCACTACAGAGCTTGGTGCCATTCCTCTTCTGAACACACAATCAAAACCCAAAGGGATCAATGGCAGCCCAGATTTGGGATTTTCACAAAGATGCAAACTTTGTGGACCTCAGAGCTCAGTTATGACACTTCCACAGCTCCTCTGTCACACCACAAACAAAATCATTGGATAGTTATAACTGCACTCATTTCAAGAAAATATGGATCTTGAACCTGAAAAGAATGGCAATAGGCTCTTGGCTCAACAATTCTCCAGGTCAAATCTAGAAAGAAAAACAGAGAGAGATAGAGAGAGGAGAGAGAGAGAGAGAGAGAGAGAGAGAGAGAGAGAGAGAGAGATGGAGAATCTGGTTCTGTAATTTAATGAGCACAACCAGGAGTTCTACTACTAATAAAAGAAAGGAGGAGGAGGAGAGGGAAACTTCATGGGTCAGCAGGCAAATGGAAGGTTCAGGTTTCTCATGTAAATTACATATGAAATTATTGACCGGCCTGCCTTTCTTTATTGTGTAAAACTAATCAGATGCGATCGAGCCCAGTCTAAGCCGGTGTATAGTCAAAGGATGAAAGAAGAAGAGGAAAACAGTGGGATAATCTTTAGCATTATTTGATCAAAAATCTTCAACTAATACATGGTTTCTTGGAAGCCAAATGCAGACTCCCACTGCTGTCAATCAACAACCACCAGTTTGCAGACAAAAAGTGACAGCCAACTACAGCCAAATCAAAGATGTTAAACACCCTTTTCCCTTTTTTCTTTCTTTAATTGTATACTTTTCCCACAAGGAAAATTACACAGAAAGCGACAGCCTCAACCAAGTTGGTCAAACTATCATATTTGATAACTACAAGGTAACAAGTTTTGATTCTAAGCAAGGTAACTATAAGATAACAAGTTTTGATTCTAAGCGACAGCCTCAACCAAGTTGGTCAAACTGTCATATTTGATAACTACAAGGTAACAAGTTTTGATTCTAAGCAAAAACAACCTATTAATCTTTTTTGTTTGAATCATTCAACTATAAACCATCTAGATTGACTTATCTTCTTATGATTCTTGCCGATTAAAGTCACATTTCGGATAGTAATTATGGAGTTTCTCTCCTGATTCAAACTAAAATTACACAGAATTAAAGAAATTATTATTTGTTTAATGATGATGATGAACTGGAAGGGGAGTGCCAGACACGAAGTGGGGCAGCCCGAAGTCAAATTACACGGCTTTGAGAGGAAGGGAGCTAATCATTGAAAACTTTTACTACCATTACTGCTTAACTTAAGGTCTTGGATTTAATTAATGATTTAATTAGTCGTTTAGGCACATGGCTGGCTCCAACAGTCCAACCACTATTTCATGCGGAGGTGTTTGTGATACGTGGGATCCAGTAATTTTGTCGGCGTGAGAGAGAATTTTATTCCCATTTTTAGCGAATGAAATGCCATACGTGTGAACTGCATCACGCGTAGGCGCGTAGCTAAAATCTGCAACATCAAGATTAGAAACTGCGTTCGTACACGCTAGGTTAAAGACTTAACTAGGTCCTTTTTTTTTTCTTTTTTTTTTTAATGGATAAGAGGGAAAATACTTGGTTTACTCCTATTTTATACTCCCAACTAGTATTTCCTCTCACATGTTCTTGATGTAGACATTTTTATGTGGACTCACATGTTGAAAATAATCAATCCTGATTTGCCACCTTAGAGAGTACAAATGAGGGAGTACAATTTGGGAGTCTATGTAGTAGAACTCGGATAAGAGTAAAATGGTGAAGGCATGATGTTAATCGAATTCTCTCACTATAGTAGAAATATCAAATATTGTGTACAAAAATATCACTTTTTGTTTTGAATTATATGAAAATAATATTTTTCGTCTATTGGTTATATTGTTGCCACTTTCATTTTTTATTTATTATTTGTGAAGTGATTTTTTTACTCTAAACCCTATTTCAAGGATTGATAAAATCACTTTGCAAACAAATGAGAAATAAAAAGTGACAATAAGTATAATTAAAGAACCAAAAAATGCTATTTTTCATAATTTAGGGACAACAAATACCCCATCTTTTGTTAATTTTTTTAATAAAAAATTTAGTGTCGTGAAAAGAGACTGAACGTTCGAATATATGCATATCAATATATGCAACAATGCCTTTGTAAGGGCTGCTTTCGAATGAGACTAGACCAAATAACAAATAAAGGATAAATTTTATTTTTTAAAAAATTCATAGAAGTATATATTTTTTGAGTACTACGAACTCTGGTATAATGTAGTATCTATTAGAAGTATATATTAACCTTAGAATTGCTACTAATTATTTTTAGAGCTCCAATTTCATCCGAACACATTATTTTTAAATAAAGTATATAATTCATTTTTAGAAAATAAAAGAAAAATAAGAAGTATAAGAATTATTTGTATCTATTAGTTAATAAATTAGTCCAAAAATAACATTAGAATATCTAAATATATATTTGGGAGAAGAATATCTAAATATAGTGCAAAAAGTCAAAAAAGCAAACGTCATACAATATTCAAAACCAATTAGGACTAAACCAAAAAATAACATTTACTGGTCAAACAAATTGCAAAGATAAAAAAAGTCAAAACCATTGAACCTATTCATTAGGGTTATCTTTGGGATTTCCTTTTATTTTTTATTATTTATTTATTTATTCATATGCAATTTGGAAAAGGAAAAGTTGTTCACATGTACAGACATGAATAGACGTAAACAAATAGTTAGGTGATGAACTGGAGATTTAAAGATGGATTAGATTCCATCCAGTATAAAGTATTATAATTTTTTTTTTCTTTTTTGGAATATAGTATAAAGTGGTATAATGAAATATTATAAATAATGTTTATTATGTCAGCATGAAATTTCTTATCAAAATGGCAGCATTCAATTTGGCTCTTGTCTAGTCATGGACCCCTATGTTTCATGACGACAAATTATAAATTGTCCATTATAATTTAAGCAACCCGAAAAATGAAAAATAAAAAACAAAAGACAAATTAATCTTTAAAAAAAAATACAATTTTGAGGTCATAAACTGGGTACCCTCTCTTTCAACGAAGGCAGACGGTGGAAGCAAGGTTGGAGAATTGACATAACACATGAGGATATTTCACATGATAATGGAAAAAAAAAAGGCAATCTTTTTTTTCAAAGGAAGCGTGTGAGAAAAAGAAAAAAACTAAATATGTACCTACATCAAATGGGGTATTAGTCATTAATTTTTATACAAAATGTCCTTTAGTCTTTAATTGAAATCCGTCATATAATTTTAACTAGTAAAAGAACCACAAGGAAGTAAACTAATATAGATTACTTATAACCGACTAGCTCAACCTAAGAAAGTAAATAGACAGCTCTCCGCAAACATAAAATTTTTATCCTAATAGTGTTATAATTAGAAATTTTTTAGGAAACTTTTGATTTATTAAGAAATGACCCAAATATTTTAGAACCGGTTTCAGAGAGTTCCGGATACAATAAACAATGGTAACAAAAGAAAAGAGCAATCATTCTACAGCAAATGAAAAGCTTGTTAGATTAATTAAGTCACATGGAATCATTAATATGTGACAATAAAGATCGTACTAACCTTATTACACATGTATTTTGTTTGATTTTTTACTCAGCTCTCTCTGGATGGTGTATGAGGAATGTAATGTGAGCAGGACGGGTGACTTTAAATAACCACGAGCTATTATTGTGGTAGTTGTATATTATTAGGTCTCCTAAACCCTAACCAGACTCCTTCATAAACGAAGTCTAGCCTCTGTCATAGACAAAAAGATAAGGTGTTGTAGCCGCAAAACAGGGTTGACAGTACATAAAAAACCAAACAGTCATTTCTGGTAAAAACTGAAAACAGAATGGGCTCACAGTAGTACAAGGGGGAGATGGTGATGCACCCTAACGACAACACAAACTATACCACAATCAAGCGGAGGATACGGCGGATACATGCTATGCCTGTCATTCTCAAGGACCTTCACTGCTGTCTTGGCTGTTAGGCAGGGCCACATGCAGTCTCCATGTGGCCAGCTACCCCAGCCATGGCAGCATCGCTGTACCCAGTATTTTTTTCACAATATAATACAGACACACACTGTAGGGCAATGCATTTAAATAAGAAGCATTATTCTTGCATCCGGGCAGTATTTACTAGCTAAAACATGCATCATTAATACCCCCATCTTCCAATATTATTTGTGGGAACATCATACCTTAACACTTGCATCCAGATCTCTAAAACTCACCCCTATACTATAGTTCACCAGACCCCTACCACCCCCCCTCACCCTCTTGACAAACAAAAGTATCATCAAGAATTAAATCATATGGGGCAGACCAAGAATACGACTACTTACTTGTAATCATGCCAATCCAAATCAAGCATCCCAGTCCCAGGTCTTCAAAATTATCATTTCCATTGCAAATAAAGTTACAGCTTTAGGCTTGAAACCTGCAGAAACAAGAGAAGTTACAGCTTTAGGCTTGAGACCTGCAGAAACAGGAGAAGTGCAATAGAACCAACAAAATGGAATTAGCATATTTTAAGAGGTCTTTAGTTTTGCCAACAATTGAGCATATAGATACAAAAACAGTCAATGGATGTAGGTTTTAGTTTTGGAAACTGAAGAACAAAGACAACAAAGAAGTATACAAATTTTATCCAAACTTTTGCATTGTACATGCTACTAGGAATAGATTTCCAGGATGCTAGGTATAGTATATATCAAGCTGTTCCTTTGATGAATTGATGTACAATCACACAACTAGAAATACAGAGACAGCTGCTATCAAATCAAGGACAAAATAATTAAATACTTGAACCGGTGAAACCTCTACTATTGCCAGTTGAAATCTTGAAATAATGACAAGAGAGATATGAAGATATCGAATTATTCTATCCGTAACATGACGAGATTTCACAGTAATAGAAGCATAAGAATATGCTTCCCATCCAAGAATATTATATTCACCTTATCATATTATACACACAGTTAGTAAGATTAGAACACACAGAATAGTTTCAATTCTTCACATGGCACATAACCCATGTGGCCATACTACATGTTGGACAACTACTGCAAGTGTAAACAAAACAAAATCTGAAAAAAGGCGTATTTAATTGAGTGATGAACATAGCATTAAATGTGATCCAACGGGAATAACAAGAACATGGGTGTGCTTAGAACAATTATGAAAACTGAACCTATCCCAGTTGGTAAGAAGTCCTTCTCTGAGCCTAGAGATGTTTGCTTAACCCATAACAACATGAACATCACTGCCTATATATGCCATTGATTATCTAATAACTCACCATCAACATACATGTAACAGTGTTCAGATGATCAATGCCATTCAATTTTCAGAAGAAGCAAGGACTAAATCAATGCCATTCAATTTTCAGAAGAAGCAAGGACTAAATTTCTTAAATTGATAAACAAAGTACAAAGTAGGTTTGTTTGAGAAGTATAACTATTCAACTAGAAAGACAAGCAATAAACTACAAAATGATTTAGAAGCACAATATACAGGCAGTGTTTCACATCCAGTATTCTCACCACCGGAAGCCCTAGGGTAACCCTCATACTCCAAATTCACGTTCCGTGTGGCACAGATAGCTCGGAACTTCATCCTCAAACTCAAAGAGTTCATGATATCGGTAACGGATTCGTTTTCCGGGTCCGCTATAGGGTACTTCCGGAGCAATTCATCCATCTGCACGATGTTTTTCTGCACTGGAGGCGAATCGCGGAGTTCTAGGCGTCGATACAGACTCTGTAGAAGCCCAATTCGAATCCGACTTCAAACCCGGTTTTTAGACCCACCTGCAGGCGGCCTTCCTCTACGCCGGAAGCTAGACCGTCTGCATAACCATCGGAGTATCCTTGCTTGTAATGTGTGTCCTCTAGATTCAGAGATGAGTCGAAGATATCTTCTGCCATTGTATTCGCCGGCCGAGAATTCGTGTTCAGAGAAGCGGCGGCAATGAAATCCGATTAGGCCGCGCGCCAAATGTCCAACTTCCAAGTGTCTGTTAGTCTATATGGGCCGGGAAAATTTAAAACTCAAAGCCTCAAATATAGGAAAAGCCTAATAAATTTGTAGGCTATATTTGTTATGGTAACTTATTGTGTGGATCCGAGTACATCAAGATAGACTCATGCCTAAATATTTACAATTTAGGCACTAAATGTTTACAATTACACAATATTAACATATACTCCATATTAATTTGTATTCACAAGTTCCTTTCAAATATTGCAGTCATACAATATTAACAGATTAGAATTTGATGACCATGTATTGTAATTACAATTTTCCTTCTACAATATATGTTTTGACTTAGAAACGTAATTTATAAATAAAAAATTTACAATTTGAATAATAAAAATACCCAATTTATATGGCGTTTAAAACCAGGACTCACCTTGCGATGTGGATCCTGTTCCATGGTATAACAACTGATTTGTCATAAATATTGGCCATTTTGTGGGCTTGACGAGGCCGGCTAAAAATAACTCGACAAATTATTGTGTGGATCATGGTCCGCACAATGTTATGTGGAGCATAATAAAAAAAAATACATTTTTAATATACTAAATGTACATAATTTTGTACTGTATGTACATTATACAATATAATGTACACTCAATACAAAAATAATGTACATCTCTTGAATATAATGTACATTATTTTTGTACTAAATGTATATTATTTTTGTATTAAATGTATATTATTTTACAATATACAAAATATGGTCCATACAACTTGTGTAGACCCTGGTCCACAGAATAATGATTGAAATAACTCCTGATAAGTGGTAATAAATTGGGCCGACTTTTTAAAGGTAATCTTTAACCGGGCCAACACATGGTCTGTAGCTACAAACTCAATGATGGTCTTTTGGATCCCAAATCCAACACAAATTTGGTTTATTATCCATATTATCAAGAGTACTTCACAATCAATCGTTATGCTGTGCATCCGTATGCACCATGCATGGTGCATACGGATGCCAAAACGACGTCGTTTTATTTAAAAAACGTGCGTCTCTTCTTTAAAAAATTTTCAGGTTCGATTCCCAGCAACAACATTATATTGTTCATTCATTCTGGAATTTTAGTTAATAGATTATGGAATTATAGTTCATTGATTATGGAATTATAGTTCATCGATTATGGAATTGTAGTTTAACGATTCTGAAATTTTAGTTTATAGATTATGGAATTTTAGTTCATTCATTCTGAAATTTTTAGTTCATAGATTAGATTATGGAATTATAATTCATCGATTATGGAATTATAGTTCATCGATTATGGAATTTTAATTCATATGTTGTTGCTGGGAATCGAACTTGATTTTTTTTTTTAAGGGAAAACGCGTGTTTTATTAAAACGACGTCGTTTTTGCATCTGTATGCACCATGCATGGTGCATACGGATGCACAGCATAATTTGCCACTTCACAATACAATTTTGTACTAAGAAGTAAGCTTTCACTATGTCATATCCATCTTTTGTATTCTTCCTTAAAACCACTGCGTATCAAATAGGGGTGTAAATGAGCCGAGCCGCTCGTGAGCGGCTCGGTCAACGCTCGGCTCGAGCTCGGTCAAAATCGAGCTCGAGCCGAGCTCGAGCGGCTCGTCAAATAAACGAGCACGAGCCGAGCCTAGATACTCTAGGCTCGTGGCTCGTCGAGCCGGCTCGCGAGCCGTATAATATACAATATAATATATAATATTATATAATTAAAATATATAAAAATAATAATTAAAATTTAAAACTCAAAAGTCAAAACTTAAAAGCCCTATTGTTTTGAACATATCCGGGACGAAATATATATGTACAAGGAATCAAGGACTACTACTGTTGACTTGTGTTTTGTTGTGATTTGCAAACTTATTTTGAATGTTTTGAAGTTTGAACAAACAGACTTGTGTCTTCACTATCTTTTACTTCGTTGCGAAATTATTTTGAGTGTTTTGATTTGAAGTTTGTATTATTTATGTATGGATAAAACAGAGCAGTTTAAATTTTAAATCAAATAGGTTAAACCGTCAAATTCAAGGTTAAGATCGAGCACGCATTTGAACCCGAGCTCGAGCCTGATCTCGAGCTCGAATTCGAGCTCAAAATCAAGCTCGAACTCGAGCTCAAGATCGAGTTCGAGCTCGAGCTCGATAATTGCCGAGCTCGAGCTTGAGCATCCAGTTACGAGCTCGAGCTCGAGCATAGCTGCATTTAACGAGCTCGAGCTCGAGCATACCCATGCTCGAGGTCGGCTCGACTCGTTTACACCCCTAGTATCAAATGACTCTTCACTTCATCAGAACTACGATATCTTCTAAAATTATTACAATCACATGCAACACGGGCACATAATAAAGTATTCCGCCTTTTTACTCCTATTTTCTTCACCATATTGTATAAACTCTTGAAGCCCTTGCATATATTTGAATATAGTGCGTTTTTCATACATCCAACTCCTAACCGTGAATTCATAAAATACTACTCTAAGTACTCTAGAGATATGGATACGCAATGATGGATATAATTATAAACGATATTATTAGATGATTTGAATTGAAATCAAATTACCTAATTCGTAAACAAAGTACCTAATGTATAATTAAAATTTATACCTAACGATATGCAACCGTTTCTTTATTGTCAAGCCATTCGTAGAGATATCCGCTTCACGCACGACATTCAGCAGATCAGGGACGACTATTGCATTCACCACCATCCACCGTTCTCCATCGTCACCCACACTTGCCATTTAGGGGTCGTGTTGGTGGGAGGAATAAACTCAAGGCCAAAGCCATCGGAGTTGATTCGAAGAACCATATGAGAAGAATATTAGTGCATTAACATCTCCCACGCTTGAAAATTTGAATCCCCATTAAAAGGATTGAAGTGACTGAGTTAGCCCTCCGATTGATATAATTGAAGAAAAAAAAAAAGAGTATAAATTTAATTTAAAGAAAACTGATAGAATTATATATGCATATATACAAATAAAAATATTACATGATATAAATACATATTAAATTATACAAGTAAAACTTTATAAGAAGAAGAAAGTAAAGTTTTAACGTTGAAATAAGTGTAGTAAATGTGATATGATAATGACACATTGGATAATATAATTAGGCATTAATTAATGTAGAATGGAAGATGCATGGAAGGCTCATATATATGGTCAAACATCAACATTCAACTCACCACAACATTTCAACAAACTAGTTAGTTTTAGCATGCCGCAAGCCATCTTTGACATATATACATGATACTTCTGTTATATTAATCAATCAAACATGGATTACTACTATTATATCTACATACTTTAATAAAATGTGCACAATTAAAACGCCAATACTATAATAATAATATATTCATAATTAAAATATTCATTTATGTTATACCATCCACTTGCCACACATCTCCACCTATATATACACTCAATTACTAATCATCATTTCAATAAATCTCTGAGAGTCTTCAACTTTACTGTTATATATACATAAATATATATCAATTCTTGTTAGCTACTATATATACTTAGCCATGGCGATGCTGAGATCAATGACTACACGAAGAAGCCCGTTTGCCTACGAGCAATTAACCGACGAAACTCCTCTGATTGAAATTGACGATCATCCGAAACTAGTGAGGACGAAGACGGTGCCGGCCGGTAAGCACGTTTTCAGTTCGCCGTCGTCGAAGAATAATAAGGTGTCGTCGGAGCTGGCGGCGGCGACCAAATCTCAGGCGAAGCAAGTGCACAGGGCCAGCAAGGTTCACCCGCTTTTCAGCCTCTTCGATGGCCGGAAGAAGTCGAGGAAGGTGACGGCGAGGCCGGAGTTCTCGAGGTACCTTGAGTATGTTAAGGAAGGCGGATATGGCGGTATACGGGACATGGCCTCTAAGACCAATATTTCTGTATTGTGATTTGTCAACTGTGTTTTGTTTTGTTTTATTTTTCTTGCTTTAATCCGTTGGAAAAAAATAAAAAATAAATGTTACTCCGTAATTACTTTGTAAAAAAGGGCCATATTTGTTTATGGAGAATAATAATAATATTTCATTTTTATAAGATATCGTATGATCATCAAATAGTGTAGGACAAAATTATCAAAATTTTAAAAATTACATTACATATACTATTAAACTTAAATATTGAAAAACAATATTATTAGAGAAAAAAATTGAAAAAGACTAGTTAATTTGATTAATAAATAGTAAAATTATATTTTTTTTTGAATGTTACTGGCTCTATTCTTTCTCAACCTACTAAAACACAAAGAAACCAATAACACCCGCCTCCACTGAGGCTTGAACTCATAACCTTCCAAATGGAAGTCCAACCCAGGTACCATTAGACCACATAGTCCTGGTATTAAAATTATATTTACATCTTATAATTAATACGGAGTACATTTTTTGAGTGATGAGAGAGTAAATCTTGTAAAACTTAGTGTAACAGACTCAACCGAAATAATATTGACAAGAATCAAATTGTTGACATTTTAATACAATAATTATGTTCTACTTACTCGATCACTCATTTCATCACAATAATTATGTTCTACTTACTCGATCACTCATTTCATCATAATAATTAATACATCGAATAAGTTTTGAATTCTTGATCTCTTGGTGAAAGGAAAATGATACATTTTGGTTCATGATTTATGCTTTTATATATATATATATATATATATATATATATATATATATATATATATATATAGATTCAGTCTATTAACTCTTTTTACATATTTTTTTATCATTTTCATATGAAAAATAGTGGAAATTTCAATTTTGTCATTTCATCATTAATCTTCTTCCTAGTATACGACTATACATATCCCCTCACTCCAAGTCTCCAACCAATGTCATTTTCAACTCAAATTTGACGTCAAATGTTATCAGGGGTAAAATTTATCAAACTTGTTTAACGTCTATAGTCATTCAAATTAAAAATGATGTGAGTAGAGCGAAATGATATGTAAAAAATATAGTTAATACTTCAATGACCAAACTAACCGTAAAAAGATAAGAGTATTTTTTTTTTTTTTTTAATACAAGTTGATACTTTTTTTTTTTTTTTTTTTTTTTTGAAAATGTCACTTTGAGAATAACTAATAAACAAAATTTACGCCCCCAATTAATAAGAGTGGTATAACTCTAAAAGTTTTATTATTATTATTAGAAAAAATGATTAAATAAGCTCCTAAATTTTGTTTGAAATGTCAATTAAGTCCTTAAACTTTTAAAAGGTGTAAGTACACCATTTAACATGATATGTTGATGCAATGAAATTCTAGAACCCGTAAATGGCCTGCTATTACAGGTTATTTTAGTTCTCGGTATATCTCCGGCGACCACCAAATCGTCGTCAATCGCCATCTACCAAAGAAGGCGACCAGTTGGTTGCCTTCTCCGGCAGAAGGCGACCAATTGGTCGCCTTCCATTCAGAGAAGGCGAAAGGCGAGTTGGTCGCCTTATGCCGGAGAAGGCGACCGACGACAGTTCGGCCGTCGCCGGTTGCTGAATTTTCGCGCAAAGATATGTCGGGAATCGAAATGTCCTGTAATAGCAAGTAATTTAAAGATTTTTGGATCTAATTATCTCAATATAACATATTAAAAGATGTAATTGTATTTTTTAAAAATTAGAGACTTCATTGATTTTTCAGGTAAAATTTAGGACTTTATTTGACATTTTCCATTATTATTATTTTTTATAATTAACTACGGAGTAAAAATTAAATTGACTACGTGCTCAAGAATTAACAAAAAAAAAAAAAAAAAAGGAAGGTTGCCTTGGGCGCGGGCGGAAAAGATAGAGTTGGGCTCTGTACACTGTACTGTACTTCGTAATCCAAAATGATAGAGCTGGCTCTGCCGCAGTGGCACCACCACATGTCTCTATTCCCAGCAGCGCCGGCGCCGGCGGCCTCGCCGCCACGGGAATACAATTGTTTCTGTGCTTCGGTCCGTTACACTCGCTCTTCCTGCAATGCTTGTCTCCTCCAATTTAGCCCAAAAACTTGGAATTCAAACCGAGCAATCAATTTCAAACTTCACGCGACTGCTTCTCGCCAAACAAATCCGGAGCTCGAGCGCCTATTAGAAGATAAAGAAGTAGATGATTTTTATATCGGAGATAGAGCAACATCGAGGATAAGCTATGGGGAAGAAGAAGAAGAGGAGGATGACTCCGGTGTGGTGTTGTCTCTAACCGAGAAACCGGACCGGAACTTCGCAGTGCTTGATGAATATGAGCTCGAAGAGCTCGACTGTGCTTCCGATAACCCTAATCATAAGAGCGGTGAGTTCTTCACCTTCTGTATTCATACACTAGCACTGTTAAAACTTAAAGCACCATGGATAATGGATTATAGTATCCAGCTAGTCTAATTGACTCCGCAGAATGGTTAGTTTGATACTGAATTTGCAGGGTATGACTATGCTTTTTGCTTAATATAATAGAATTTGTTAGGAGATAAGTTGAAAATAGTGTTGTTTGTAATATAGGATATGTAGCTGTCCTTGGGAAGCCTAATGTGGGAAAAAGCACACTTTCGAACCAGATGGTTGGGCAGAAGCTCTCTATTGTCACAGATAAGCCTCAAACTACACGGCATCGCATTCTTGGTATATGTTCAGCTCCAGAATATCAGGTTTGTAGATATTTGTAACTACGTTGCTCATATTTATGCTGTTCTTTACATATATGCACTCTTCCAGTCTTCAATTCTATTTTGATTGACCTCACCCATGAAAAATTAGGGAGATGAACCATACACAATGCAACCTTTCTTGACATGTGCAATCTTTTTTCCGGATGCTTTTCAATTGAAATTGAGTCTCTTTGTGAATAAATGTGTGTCTTTGATGATTTTGAAGACTTCTGTTAGTTTAGTTCTTTCATGCTCATAATCAATTTGGTCAAAATATTTACAATTCCTTGTACCTTGGAGTCAGAGCTGTGGATTTGCTTGCAGATGATACTATATGATACCCCTGGTGTTATAGAGAAGAAAATGCACAAATTAGACACAATGATGATGAGGAATGTCCGCAATGCTGCTGTCAGTGCAGATTGTGTAGTAGTTGTTGTTGATGCATGTAGGGCTCCTGAAAAGGTATGCACCTTTGTTTGTATTTTGGCTAAAAACATCGTGTGTAGTACTTAAATTATCTGCTTTCTGTCTTTTAGATTGATGAAGTGCTGTATGAGGGTGTTGGAACACTAAAAGATAGATTACCAATATTGCTGGTTTTGAATAAGAAGGACCTGATCAAACCAGGTGAAATTGCAAAGAAACTTGAGGTATAAGCAATATTACCTCCATTATATTTTGCTGCCATTTTCTTGCTTGTTTCAAATGTTAATGCTTAGATACTCTCTTTTTTAGCCTGGAAAATTATGTATGACAATTGAAACACCTTATATCCTTTTGTGGAAATCCTAAATAGCAGGTGTAGTTACAAAAAGAAAATGCATGGCACTAGCTGGGAATATTAATTGTGGTCTTAAATCAGGATATGCAATTGCTGTTTGGAATATGCATCACTGTTTAAAGCCATCTTCTAGATAGAAATTAGAGTTCATTTGACATCATGTCAAGCCACATAACATGGTTATAAACTAAATATATGGCACTAACATGCAGAACTTGTGGAAAAGCAAATAGTATACTTTAGTTCTTTTCTGTGTCTCCTTGTTTTTAATAAGGTGTTGGTATACTTTTCGGGAAAGAGAACATTTGGTGTAATACCACTGATCAAGATTGGAAGTTCCCATGTGTTTCTAGGATGTTAAAATTTTCTCCTGCTGTATTAACATTTTCTCTTGCTTCCAGTGGTATGAGAAATTTACTGATGCTGATGAGGTCATTCCTGTCAGTGCCAAATATGGGCATGGAGTGGAAGATGTGAAAGATTGGATACTCTCTAAGCTTCCTCTTGGACCGGCTTATTATCCCAAGGTATGGCCGATTTCCTTCTTTCTTGAAAACAATTTTTTAATAATATCAGTGCTTTGCCAATTTCCTTTTTTATATTTCATACATTTTGAAAATGTAGAGTCTTATTGTTACCAGCTACATGAATTGCTGTAGAGCAACACAATTGCTTTGCACAGTGAGGAAATTTAATTACTAATCAAAATGATTGAGAGAATTGGAAGATATGAGAAGGAAAGTTAATAATGTAACAAAACAGCAGGTTTTACTCTGTAAAGTTTGAACTAGTGACTGATTTGCGTCATGTGTTTGCTGAATGGGTCCTGAAATTTTTGTTTCTCTACACAGTTTCAGAGTTCTATGTTTTGATAAATGTATCTGTTTTCTGAAAATAATCTGCAACACCTATCTATTTGGAGAAGTTCTAATTTGTTTCAATGATTTTGGTTGATCCTTACCTCTAGGACATTGCTAGTGAGCATCCAGAAAGATTTTTTGTTGCTGAAATTGTCAGAGAAAAGATCTTTATGCAATATCGGAATGAAATTCCTTATGCCTGTCAGGTAAAACAGTGCACAATTCTCAATTTTTTAAATATATATTTTATGAAATAATGTTAACACTTCATTCTGTTTTGTTGACTTTTCTTCTCCTGCAGGTTAATGTAGTTAGTTACAAAACTAGACCAAATGCAAAAGATTTTATACAAGTTGAAGTTATAGTGGAGAAGAACTCTCAAAAAGTCATCCTCATTGGAAAGGTAATGTTCATTAGTTACTCTTCTGTTAATTAACTTTACAACTGATTAATCTTCACCACAAAGTCAAATGTTTGAGCTGATTGATGGTTTGAATAGGGTAAATTTGGAGGTCAATTACTATACCTTAAGATTTTTGTTTGAATATTCTTGTGTTTCATTCCACAATTATATGGTGTTGGGTTTACAAATCCAGAATCCATAATATGACTTATAATTAATTTGGCCTATATGCACATACATACACTAATATCTAATTTGTGATTTAGTTCAGGAAGGGAAGGCCTTGAAGCTTCTTGCAACAGCTGCACGGCTTGATATAGAAGATTTCTTGCAAAAGAAAGTTTTTCTTGAGGTACAGTCTAATTAGAGGGATTCCTGCCAAAAAAAAAAAATAGTTTATTTGTACTGTGCAACAATTCATGTTAGTACATGCATCTTTTAGAAATAAAAGCACCGTAATGAATAACTGCTGAAAATTGGTTCCATAGTTGTAATATTGGAGAAAATAATCTCAGAACACTTTATCTTGAACAGGTAGAGGTGAAGGTTAAAGAGAATTGGAGGCAAAATGAGGGTCTCCTAAAGCACTATGGATATGGCGGACAAATTAAAGCCTTGTGATTAGATATTCTGTTTGAAAATTGATATGGAAAGAGGTGACAAATTCATAATGTGCAAAAGTTGATGCTCTGATGATCGGCTGATAGAAATGGTATTAAACAGAGAACTGCACACAGTTGGAAAACGGTTTCTTGCATGAACATTCTTGGCAAATGAATTATGTCAGGTGGTGTGTTATTAAATTTCCTACTCCAAGTTGTGTTTCTTTGTTGCCATGCCGATATGGAAGCTATTGCACAAGAGACATGCTACTGATGAGGGTTGTATATTTTTCACAAAAATGCAACACATGCATTCTACTTGTAAGTTCCTAAACCTGTTTCACTTGGCTTCAAAATGTTAACCTGATATCAATTAAAATTGCTACAATCAAGTGTTTGATATGTAAATATGAGAAGGATATCGGATAATGAGAAAAGATGTAGTACTGTAATTTAATTTTTGACAGAACTGAACTAATTGTTGATTCTCATTTGCTGCAGAAAATCATTTCAGCATCTGCTTCCCTGAATGACTCTTGTTGTGATGTTATATTTGGACAAGTAGCTGAGATAGATATATTATTATTATTATTATTATTATTATTATTATTATTATTATTATTATTATTGTTATTGTTATTGTTATTGTTATTGTTATTGTTATTGTTATTGTTATTATTTATTTATTTATTTATTTTAATCTTACTGTTACTTTCCCCTTGGATTGAAATTTGAAAGGAGTAATTGCAGTAACATTTCTTTTCCTTAACAAATGATGAAATTTGAAAGGAGTAATTGCAGTAACATTTCTTTTCCTTAACAAATGATATTTTGTTTGTCACAATGACTTTTGCTATCACACCGTTGGTGAAGTTCGATCATTTGTCATTGTTATTGTTATTGTTATTATTATTATTTATTTATTTTAATCTTACTGTTACTTTCCCCTTGGATTGAAATTTGAAAGGAGTAATTGCAGTAACATTTCTTTTCCTTAACAAATGATATTTTGTTTGTCACAATGACTTTTGCTATCACACCGTTGGTGAAGTTCGATCATTGGTCTTATGACAAATTTCATCTTTGTGACCAATTGAAAATGATAAATTTTATCTTTGTGACCAATTGAACTGCCTATGCGGGCTACAAATTACAAATTTGAATTTGTATAGTTAATACAATTTTTATGTCATCTCAAAATAAAAAGAATAATTCAAGGTTGATGATTAAGCAAGGTTGGGGATCAACACAAAATATCAATATTAAAATCTAAATTTGTATAGTTATTAATATTTTCTATTTTTTACAAAGAGGAGGTAAAATATGTAAACATATAGAATTTGTATAATTGGATATTTGACCAATGCATACGTAATAAACGTTCAGAAAACTAAGGTTACTACAGTGTTAGTGAATGATCAGCTGTTTCTACAGTCACTATGTCTATGTATCCAAATCCAACAAATACTGTTAGATTCTCAGAGTATTTGATTGCAGGAAAAATGTCATTGTTCATCAAGAACCCAGTATCGAACAACATATATGACAAAGCTGGAGCATAACCCGACAGCAGCAAGAACAACAATAATCCGAACCCAAAGGAAGGATATGAACGCCTTCAACACAATCGCATCCCATAACCACAACCAGACTACGGAGAAGCCTAACCCTATCGCTGCACCCACAAGCACTTGGTTGACCGTATGAAGCTTCTGTGAAATTCGTAGCCATGACTGCATAAATAGAAAACAGCCAAATATTATCACGTTTTCAGAAACATTGTAAGAGTACTATGCTACCTTAACTCGGGCTGCTAAGTAAGGTTACAGTTATTAACAAACGGTTTTGTTAGCTACTTTAGTATATTGATCAGAGTTTGATTAAAGTAACCGAAAGTTCTTAGACTAACCAGATCTTTTTTACTAGTCTATATATCTTAATAGGATAGATATCTAAACTTTAAAGCATGCAAAAGTTCCACATCAAACTGAGTAAAAGTTGCTATTGTGGACTTACAAAATAAGAACCAAGTGCAAAGATAAGCCCGGCAAGTGCTGCTGTGAGTCCATTCAGTCCAAACCATTGAACCACTGCAATCAATAACACGAAAAGAGTTATAACATGTTGAAACAGAATGGTAATCATTAGTGCAAAAAAATGGCAGGTCCTCTAAACACGGTAAGAAGACATGACAATTGATCTTAAATAAATTTTCTTTAAATAATGAGAAAAGTATTTGTGTATGGGATTTTATATACCACATATTTTTGGACAAATTATCACATGTTGGTCAACTAGAGTTCACATTTAAGATCTAGGCTACAAAAACGCTTGTATTCACAGCATCTTCACAAGATTGGCAGGAGAAAGTTACTTGAGACTATAGCGAATGTGACAATATAGAAGATTGATTGTGCATGTGAAGATGGCATTCCGGGATCTGATCGTGAGGTGGAACCGGGTCGTTTCTGGTTCAATATTCTCTTCAGGATGTGTGAAAGCGCAGAATTCAGAATAGAACCAATAGAAGCCCAAAGTGTCTGTGCATCATGTCTCCAGAGCAGGATTACACCAAAAACTACAGCAAAAAGCCATTTACTCTGCATTTCAAGTGTAATAAAGCTACGATAAGTTGTAAACTATAATCAATTCGTTTCCTAGAACTAAAAGAAAGTTGAGGAATTTGCACCGACAGATCCAGATTCCAGACATTTACTGATCCTCGGCATACAAGTATATATAGTATTATAGTCTAATGCCGGAAACCAAAACATAGCATTCCCAATTGTATCATGCAATCTTAATGTGCTCACTAGTAACCAAATGGGCATCTGTTAGGATCAAACGCTTACCACTACGCCAAAAAACACTATAGCTAGTAGACCGCCATCACATTTTCGAGAGGCAGGGTGCTGGACTTGGCCCTTCACCGGCCTCCGCCCAACAACATCCTAATATCAAAGCTTCCAATTCAAAATCCATCCTTTTGAAATGTGGAATTAGATCATTAACAGCTTAAAATCCATTCAAAAAAAAAACTATTCAACCCTTTCCATCATCCTAAGCTGCTTCCTTCAAGAAGATTAGCTTATGGAATTTAATCAAATATAGGTCCCTTTTAGTAAAGATTGCAATTATGATATATGATTGAGAATTCTGATTAATTAATGATAAACTCCAAGTTATTTATTAAACTAAAAACTGCTTATTAACCAGCAAAAAATTACAGTGTATTATCATCTCAATAATCTGATTAAATTAGGGTTACCAAACGGCCACGTAACTATTTACCCTCACCAAACTATCCTTAATCTCGCTAACACCACAACAAATGCATATAAGCTCGGCGGCGCTATCAAAATAAGCAATTTACTGGCGATACACACACAAAAGTCACAAATTCTCGAAACAAAATAGAATAAATTTTACCAACCAGCTTATTCAGGACGGCTTCGAGTCCAGAAACAGAAGCACCAACAAGTTTGGATGCATTGATGAAAGCTTCTTGCTCAAGCGATGGGGAAAATGGAACGTCCTCGTCATCATCATCATCATCCATTCTCGCTGCAACTGCGCCGCCGTTCATGGAGTTGGGTCTCCTCCGGGTTGTGGTAT
Organism: Ipomoea nil; assembly: GCF_001879475.1. Taxonomy (NCBI): domain Eukaryota; kingdom Viridiplantae; phylum Streptophyta; class Magnoliopsida; order Solanales; family Convolvulaceae; genus Ipomoea; species Ipomoea nil. The sequence goes on along the minus strand of NW_017617241.1, from coordinate 18,019 downwards.
TCCGGCGCACAGATTTGGGCAGAGGAAAATCTAGTGTGAAGGCGGAGATTTTGATGGGGTTTCGAAGTGTGGCGTGGGAAAAACTTGTAAATGGCCGGATAGGAATAGACGCTGTCAATGACATTTTTCTTTGTAAAAAAAGGGAAAATTAAAAGTAAAAGTTGTGGATGAAGTTGAAGCCCACTAGCTGAAATGCTGAATTCTGAGAGGGCCTCAACTCAAGTATATGCTCTGTACACTGACTGAAGGTCAGTGAAGTTTGTGGGATCATTGCGGCAAATAAACATGTGGCGATTCAATTCTGCTTCGTAAAATTACACTTGATGCTTCAACAACTATTATATATTTACAAGGTACCCACTCAAGTGCCCAAGTGCCGATTAGTCGGCGTCTAGGCGCGATTTTTGCAACACTGATTAAGTGAACTATAAGAATATGTCATTTTAGATCATAGTATACAATGCAAAGTCGGTCCTGATCCACAGTCTAATTTGCGTTAAATCACTATGCTAGACTATTTCTAAGTCCCTAGAATCTTGTCTAAGAGTTGCTAAAGGAGGTAAATCACAAGTTGCCACGTTAATCCTCAAGTTTCCACCCATTGTCTAATCTATATATTTTTAAGTCAAATTGATATTAAATTTTATACAATAAGTATTACAATTTCTTTTATAAGTAACATTTCACATAAAAATATTACAATATTTATATTAGAATTACACTTTGTAAGTATCACAATTTCAGTTATAAGTATTACAATATTTATTATTAGTAACAATCATTTTATCCTAAATAGTATCACAATTTCACATGAAAATATTACTGATACAAAATATCTATTATAAATAACATTTTATTTATTTGAAATTCATATTAAATTTTATTTAATAAGTATATGATTTCCATCCTAACTCCTAACAAATAACTATTATAAATTTGACCGTCTCACTGATTATGATTTGTGAGACAATCTCATACAAGTGTGACTATAACAATAATAACAATAACAATAATAATAATAATAATAATAATAATAATAATAATAATAATAATAATAATAATAACAACAACAACAACAACAACAACAACAACAACTTAATTTGCTTTTTTTTTTTTTTTACAAAAATAGAAAATAAAAGTAAATTGGCATCCCCAAATTACAAGAATATGAATACTCTTAAAATTATCGTTTAGCACTTTTCATAAAGAGCTCATGAAAATCCAGATATTATGGCTGAATTAGATAAAGAATTAGGGTTTTGAGATAATAGATATGACTGTATGAATGGCCTTTACAAATATTCCTTGAGGTCTTTACACGCAATAAGATGGTAGAATTATTAGGGTTTTAAAACAAAAGTTGGCTCTTGGAATACATATATGATCACTTTCAGAAACCAGTGTTAAAAATTAATTGACAGAAATGGCTTGCCTTTTCTGATGATGAATTGATGATAATCTCTCTCCTCTTAACTTTTATAAATTATACTCACTACAGATTCTTTTCCACCTTATATATATATATATATATATATATATATATATATATATATAAAGCACATGAGAATGCTTGTTTTTGACCTTTTAACTTTTAAGTCTTCTTACTTTCTGCAGGATAATCTTGTTAAATTCATATTTTATTTTATTTTTAAAAATGGGAGACGATGATGGTAATATGTACAATTGTTGTGTATGTCTTATATGCTAGAGAGATTATAAATGTTAGAGTGTAATGGAGTGGAGTGACTAGTGAGTAGTGTTTCGTTTTCCTCATTGTCTTCGTTTATGTAGGGTGGGTTGGGGGTGTGGCCGTGTGGGAGCCCGTAGTATGGTTCAGGTACTTTTGTAAATGCACTATTAGGATTACATATAAATATGATGTTTGTATCATTGGTTTTTTTTTTATCATTAGAATTAATAAAAGAATATCTTCGCTTCCATGAACGTAGATACACGGTCAAACGACGTAAATCTTGTGTCTTCTTAGTCTTTCTATTTTTCATCTTGATTTATGTTTTCGATCTCTCAACAACAACTAATTAATAGGCTCAAACATAATTCCGAACAATAAATATCATACAAATTTCTTTAGATATCGAGACTAACAACTATAAATGGTAAAACTAAAAAAATCCCATTACAACTTTCTTCAAGTAGTGGAAATTGTATTTACTTCAATTCTCTGACATTTTTTCTAATATTTTCATTGCTTCGGTTTTTTATTCATCATTCTCTATTTTTCAAATATTAAAAAAAAAAGTAAAGAATTTGCTATTTTCTTTTCTCCAAAAAAATAAAAGGGGACTTAATTTCTCCATTTGATAAGTGCAGTGCACCCTAAAACTCTACCTAGTCATGTTTAAAAAAAAAAAAAAAAAAAGAATGAACAATCCAAATATAACAATTGTAGGTGATGAGTCCCTTATTTGTAGGTAGAAAGCTGAGAAGTACTGCTGTATGTGTCTTTACTTTTAAGGGTGTTGGACAGTGCCCTTAAAAAGAGGAGTTTTGACCATTAAGAATTGAAGCAGTAGTAGTCATGGACATATATAATAAATTTTGGTTGTGCCATTTTTTTGCACTATTCTAAATGGGACATGTATAGAGACAGGTTTTCCAAAAAGCCCTAATCAATGGTACTTGAATTGGAATCCTTTGGTAGGGGTCCAATTTGGGGGGCATCTATCTCACGCCATATGCCGCCACGAATTCGATAACCTCCATAGATTACCTACCTTGTTTTACATACATAAATTTTTAATTTTTTATGAAAAAATAAATAAAATAAACTTTCAAATTATTTTCAAAATTCAATGGCATTATATTATTAAATTAGAAAAAGCTCCATTTAAACTTATAGAAAAATATGGATTAGCTCGCACGGGCTTAGCTCACTGATTCAGTAGATAATATTTGAGGGAAGAAACTAAGGCTCGAACTTCGACAGCGACAGCGTGGAAATTATACCCAGGTAGAAATTATACCCAAAGTGGATAGATTTTCTTGTGCGCCCTATTTGAGCCAGTGAGTGAATGCTCTGTCGGGCCCTCCTCAATATATTACATGTAAGTTACATTAAGTTCATAGGACCCGGCTTGTCTCTAGAGTCACTACAAAGGAAAATTGTGAGATCCCTAACTCATTCAAACGCCTACTCAATTGGCTCATCAATTGATCACCTTAAAGTCTTGCTCTAACAATAGTATAGGGTTTGAGTCTCACCCGACTTCAATATATAGTAGTCTTTTTAAAATTATTTTGACAATGTACGTATAGTAATAATTAGAAACCATCAAATCTACTGTGGATCGATCTATTTGCAACCTATGCAGAAGTAGAGATAATCAAAAGTGTGTAGGGCTACAAAAGTTACAGCCATGCATGCATCACTTAAGCTAATTAGCAGCTAGCTAGCTAGCACAGGAAGAGAAGACAAAGCTAGAACACGTATATATGTCGTACAAATTGAGTATTATTATTTCTTGAAGTCAATAATTGAAAGAGTACTCACAATTACTATCCATGCATGCATCATTTCATTTAAGCTTAACGCTCCATCTCTCTCTCAACTTTGAAAACCTAGCTAAGAACATATGCACAGGCAGGCTTGGAATTGAAGATCGGAGTGGCAGAGTATATATATTATGATGTGAATTTTTGTCAATATTTTTTCGGTCAAGTTTATCATACATAGTCATTCTAATACAATTTACTTAATGTACACCTTTTGATAGTGTGACTTTTCGTTGCCACAAAAAAAAAATGAATATACAACCATGCCGGGATAGTTTAAGTGGTTGTCAAATTAAGGTTTAATCTTACTTCTAATGGCATGGTATAAATTCAAACTCTATTAGGAACCTAAGGATCGAGTCATTAAGAGACTTAGACCAATTAGTGGTAGTGAAGCTTTATTTTGCGTAGAGAAATGTATAGGCAACAATAAACTTAATTAGAATTACTTGGATAACTTGAGATTTACCTTTTTTCATAGGTTTTAGGGCGAATTTATAAGAGTCAGGATATATAATTTAGAGAAGTTGAAACTTGAGTTGTAATTATAAAAATATAATAATAATAATAATAATAATAATAATAATAATAATAATATATGTACAAGTCCATAGCCAATAAAGTAGGAATTTTATAGGGCATATGCATAATGCATCTATCCCCGACAATTTCTGATCTTGCACCATTTGTCGTCAACTCATCATAAATGTTCTTATTCAATTTCTAATTCTCATTTCGCATTAATTATTTAAGCAAGCAAAATCATAAATATTTTTCTAATGAGTAAAATTCCTGCTACATTCTTTTTATTTTATCGAAAAGAGAAAATACATTAAATGAAAATTCTGATTTAAAAAAAATAAAATAAAATAAAATACCGTGCCACAGCAACCAAAAAATAAAATAAAGAATACAAGATATAAGTAAAAAGTATGAGTAAAGCAATTCTTTCATTATGTAAGGCAACAAGTAGGATTCTAGTGCACTTTGAGTGAAACACGTCTTGTGAACCTAGTCATTAAAGAATCAAAGGAGTTAGCCGACCAACTCAAACTAGCAAAGTCAAAAGACATGACTCACAAGGAGTTTATAACTTGAAACCTTGTAGTTATTGAATCAATACATGATCAATTTAACTCCGATTGCCCTCTTGCCCCTGAAATCAACTATGTGATTATAATCATCAATGAATATGTATTTTAATTATATTTATATATGCATAATATCTGATATACTTAATTCAATTAAAAATTGACACAAAAACGTACGTACGTGGTTTTCAGAGCAGCTAGCGGCGTGCCGACCAGATTTCTCGACTGCTGCAATTCAGTAAACCGTAAACTGCCCTCCGTCGACTTGGAAAAGGGGCTTGCTTCCCATCCATATATATATATATATATATATATAGTTATAGTTATAGTACATATACTCTTAAATTATTAATCTTTTCTGGACAACTAAAGTTTGAATGCCGTACATATACTAAGCTATCAATCTTTTCTGTAGTTTGATGGGACTGAAATTATTAACTGTTATATATACTTATGAAATTGTTTGAATACTATAGGATGGGGACTATTATGTTGCTGCTGAGATTCTCGGGTTAGATTTTGAGGATGGTTGGTACTACTTATCATGCCTGAAACTTGGATGTAATAAGAAGCTTAAAGAACAGGAAGGGACACTTTTCTGTACTAAGTGTAAGAAGAATTGTATGATGGGTCAAGTTAGGTACAAAGTTGTTGTTATTGCTCTTGACAAGTTTGGAGATGCTCCAATGTTGCTTTGGGATAGGGAAGTTACAGAGCTTGTGGGTATTCCTGCCTCTATTTTGTATGCAAAATACAAGGAGGTAAATTCTTATTACCTAATGTCTGCATTTTTTGGCCTAAACTGTTTACATTATCTGTTCTTAACTTGGTTATTTGTTCACTATCTAAACAGCTTGATGTTGAAGTGCCCCCTGAATTGGATGCTATAGTTGGTATGAAGATGCTGTTTAAGATCAACTTCAAACTTGCCCAAAAGATGGTCCCAATTACCCATTCAATGTTGTTAGGGTTGTAAGGGATGAGCACTTGCTTAAGACGTATGCTGACAGATTTGTGGAGCATGAAGAGCAAGACTTAATGTCAAGGATGATTGATGAGGAAACTAACACTGATGCAGTTTCTGGAGTAAGAATTTCTAACACTAAATTTTGAGATTTTTTATTTTTTTGGTTACTAATAGTGTTGTCTGCTTTTCTTTCTAATAGGAAGATTCGATTGGGGTTGAAGTGAACAGTCCTGCGACTGTCGAGCGCTCGCAAAAGGAAGGAGAAGACAATGCAGAAAATGTTGGTGCTATTAAAAGGTCACTTTTGGATGAGTTTTCATCATCCAAAAGTAGGAAGAAGTTGAATGACTCAGAAATCAAAAAGGAAAAGATGTAATTGAGATTGATGGTTGAAAGAGATTGTTGATAGCCGGACACTATCCAGACATTTTTTTTTTTGTTTTTCCTAATACTGTGGTGTGACAATTTTTTATTTTCAGTTTTATGGATGGTTTATAACTTTTATCTAATGCTTTTAGTAATTTCCTAACTGTTTAGTACAATAAATTGGTGTATGTACTGCTATTCGAACCTGTTTTGGAGTTTTTCTATTTTTCCTTTCAGGTTTTTCAGAAAAAGGATGAAAGGTGTCCAAGTTGCAGCAAAGATGTTAGGGTTTAGGGTTTTAGAAGGCAAACAGGATGGAAATACTTTGGTAAGCAATTTAGAGTTTGAAGTTGTGTTTTTCATATGTTCTTATTGCCAACTCTAAGACTTTATATCTAAATATGTTGTGCCTGTTTTGCAGCAAACATGCTAGGTGGCCAAGTTTTTAGAAGGCAAACAGGATTGAAATAGTTTGGCAAGCAAAGTCGGTTTTAGGGGTCCACAGGATGTAAATAGTTTGCCAAGCAATTTAGACTTTGAAGTTGTGTTCTTTGTATGTTCCTATTCCCAATTCTAAGACTTTATATCTAAAATATAAAGTGCGTATAAAATAGATTTTGTTTCAATTACCTATTTGCACAATCAGCTTGACTGTGTATGCAATTCTAAAACTTTACATGTAAATGTACTGTTCTTAAAAAAGGGTGTTAGTTGCAATTACCTATTTGCACAATCTTCCTTTACTCCGTTTGCAGCTATCCAAACAACTGCTCTTCAAGCTGGAATCCATCAATGTGTTCTAGCACATTTAAATAGATATCAGATAAAAGCAACTAAAAGAAGAATTTTGTCAAGTCATTTAGGTCATGTAAAAAAAGGGTGTTAGTTCCAATTACCTATTTGCACAATCTTCCTTTACTCTGTTTGCATCTATCCAAACAACTGATGTTCAAGCTGGAATCCATCAATGTTTTCTACCACATTTAGAAAGAAATCAGATAAAAGCAACTAAAAGAAGAATTTTGTAAGTCATTTACATTACTGTTTTATGTAGATATAAAACAAACATTCTACTTTAAACGGAAAAATGTTTTTATCCTACACAAATCTGACTTTTATAGTAATATAAAATCCAATAATTTAAAAAAGTCCAGATGTCAAATACAATAGAAATACAAATTGATTAACACTGTCAATACTTGAGGACCATTTGTGACACAAAGACATTTTTCAACGTGTCTATTATTAATAAAATAAATTTGTTTCTGCCAATAAAAAACAATTAAATAATCTCCTTATACATAGAAGAACATTATACCAGTTTTAAGCAAATAGTAAAAAAAAAAAAAAAGGAATTTATATTACTGTTTTGACAAAAAAAAAATGAGAATCTGCTTTTAAAAAAGAGTTTATCATGCAAAAAAAAAATCACTTATAGATGAACCAAGTCTAAAATACTGCATCAAAAACAAGATGTCAAAGACAATACAATTATTAATAAAATAAAGGAATTTGGTCGATAGTCGAGCACCATTTCCCGAACAAGGACATTTTACTGAATGTGTCTAATATTTACAAAATAAAGTTAGTGCTTGCAATATAACACAGTGAAAGAATATTATGATATATACAGAATAGTTATACCAGTTTTGACCAAAGAGAAAAAAAAAAAAGCTATTACCATTACTTTGCTAACATTACTCAATTCTATACTTATATAGAACCAAACAATGCACCCAAATTAAAGGCCAGTGATGGAACAATATTGCCTTACAAATTAAAGTGAACAAACTTACAAACTATGCAAGTATATCCATACAAACTAATCTAACTACAGCCAAGTAGAGAGGAAGTCTTAACCTATTTCGTTGTATGACCCTATTGCTTTTAGTGGTCTTTGATTGATTGTTTTTTTTATGACAGCTGCTCTTCAATTTCTTCGAAGCTTGATGATTTCATTCTAATAAGAATAACAACAAAAAATATTGTTAGAATTTGTGTTCAGGATATTTAATAAGAGGAAAAGCATACACTCGCATAAAGTGAACAAAGTTACAAACTATGCAAGTATATGCATACAAACTAATCTAAAGACAGCCAAATAAAGATAAAGTGTTAACCTATTTGCTTATATGACCATAATGCTTTTAGTGGTCTTTGATTGCTTTTTTCTTTTCTGGGACCCATTCTTCAATGTCTCCATAGCTTGGATTATTCCATTCTTAAAAAAATACCCAAAAAAATTAAAATGGTTAGAATGTGTTCATAATAATCATTAAGTACAATCAAATAATCCATGTATGTGTTCAATGTTCTTAGAACAGTCTTACAAACTGTGCAACTATAACAGTGCAAAGTCATCTAATGTAACACCAATCAAGATATAGTCTTAACTTATTTTATGATGTGGCCGTGGTGATTATTTTCTGCTTGCTGCTCTTCAATTGCTCTAAAAAGAATGAAAAAAAAGTTAGACTTTCTGTCAAGAATAAATAATACCAACACATACATTGAATAAATTGTCCGGCACATTTAGAAAGAAATTACATAACAGCATTACAATTCAAGATTGGTAAATTAAATAACATTAGTGTGTTAACTAAAAAAAAGAAAATATACTTTTATTTGAAGAATAATGTCAGCCACTGCCATAAGAGAAAAATGAATAGTTCTAGAACCAGTGAGTAATTGGGTGTGTGTTCCATGTTCTTACAAATCAGCTAAAGAAATTGGATCAGTGGGAAATATTGGCCTGTTAAGTATTACTTAATCATTCTTAGGAAAAGAAACACATTTCCTAAACATTAAATACAATTGATGGGCTGCTATCATTACTATTAAGAGAAAACTCTTCAGTTCCAATCCTATTTTCAAAATCCAGGCAAAAGTAAAATAAAGTACAATGAAGCCATATGATCAGCTTTGCCCCATCTAACTACCAACACAGTTCTCCAGTTTCAGACCAAAGGTAAAGACACAAATCACATCTACATTTTCAAGTAAACACAATAGACAGAGCAATGAGGAAAATCACTAAATCAACAATTTTAGGCATCAAAAGGAAACCAAGTGATGAAAATAAAGGTAAGTTCGAAACTTATCTTTTTCAGACTTCGAATTAAGCTTCATTGTAGCATCCTCTTCATCTGCGGTTCTGTTTATGCTCTCTATCTCCTCAAAAAATTCCAGTATGTTCATAAAAAACAACATGATAAAGTCGAAAACAGGTTAGGGTTTGTGTGAATAATAATATAGCTATACCATTTTGAAAATAACTGTTAAACAGTTAAGAGTACTTTCTCTTTGGTGTTTTTAGAGCAACATTACAAAAAATACGATTTAGAACCCTAATGGCTATGAAGAGGACAAATCTGAAATCAAAAAAATTCAGCTATGATTGTTGATATGCATGCATAGATCAAGAAACGTAGATCAAATTTAGAACAAACAACAACGAAAAGTAGGAAACCTAAACAAATTTAGTGTAGATTGACAAATTAATAATCTTAGAATTGGAGAATTACCTTCACTGAAACGCGATTGCCACGATTTACCGTTGTTGAACACTAAGATCTTTCACAGAAAGGAAAGATCGGGATTGTGTACTGCTAATCGGATCGATGCTAAGCGAGACCCGACTCCAATTTCGCCGGGAAAAATGTTCAATAAGAACAGTTGAATCGGAGATTAGGACTTAGGACTGATCTAGATTTAGGCTTGACAGAGAAAGATAGTAAGATCGTAGGGATAGGTGAAGAACAGATCTCCGATTCAGACATGAAAGCAAGGAGAGCTCAAGAAAAGGAAAAGGGTAGACCCTTCTTCCTCTTCTCTCGAAATTCCGACAGAATAAACAATAATATTGGATATATTATTGTATATATATATATATATATATATATATATATATATATATATATATATTATATGCGGAAAATTATATATATACCGAAAATAATATATTTAAAGAGTTTAAAGATATAAAATAATAAATAAATATATAGATATGTATATAGTTGTTTATTTATTTATTTAATTTTTAATTGTTATGTGTAATTAATTAGATATATAATCTTAACAATTGTAATGGTATTTATTGTGGACAATGTTATACTTAAGATTTTGTCAAATAAAATTAGTGTTACTATATAGCCATTACCATTTCAGGTTATATATATTTCACAATTAGATTATCCGTAAGGTGTGTTTAGTGGCACACCACTAATTTGTAAATAATTGTGCGGTAAATTTTTAACAATTTGAAATTAAGTATGTACTGTTAGTTGTATTATGTGTAATTCATTTTTATGATTTTTAGTTATTTGGATTATTATTAAATTTAATGTTGTATTTTAATTCGCAGAAAATGAATTGGGCAACTCATTATCAAGGAATAATTCTGATCAAGGAAAACAACAGTCTCCGACAAGAAATCCTGCCCGCATTCCTCTTGGAGGGGGTTTGTCTCAAAACATCACACCCTTGAGTAACGTGACTAACGGTAAATCCACTAAGTTCAATTGATATAGCATCGTTGTGAATTTATAAAACCTTTTTATAAGTCTACTTATTATGTAAGTCTTATTTAAAACAATTACAATTTACAATCATAAGCTAGCGTAATGAATAGCATTGTGTGATTAATTTAAAAAATGTTAACTGTTCTACTTACTGTTGTTTTTATCCTCTTTTAATTTTTTTTTTTCATACAGCAAATAGTTTTTTCAAATCATCATTAATGAATAATGCTGGTCAAGGTAAGGAGCAACATACGCCAAATCATCCTGCCAAAAATCCTTTGGGATGTTGTTTCTCTCCAGATATCACACCATTCAGTACCATCAGTAATGGTAAATCCCAATATATGAATTGATATACATTCATTGTTAATTTAAATATCCTTATATTATTAATTGTTCGAAGCTGTTTGTAAAATTAAATAGTATAATTATAATGTAATTCATGTTTAATATCAATTTGTAATTAATTGATTAGGTGTAATTAATTGATTACATTTTACTTAATCATATATAGTTTTACATTGCTATTGTATTTAAGTTAGAATGTGGATCATTGTGTACATAATTCTATTCGTTTACGTATTAAAGTTGTGCAATTGAATTTTTTTTTTTTTTTTTTGTGATGTGTATTGAATTGTTTCGAGTTATAATTATTGGAATTAATTCTTAAGTTAATGGTATATTTTAAATCACATCAAATCATTTCGGTTACTCATCTTTTATGAATAATGCTGCTCAAGATCAAGACCAACGTACGACAGCTAATCCTTACACAATTCCCCACCGAGGATGTTTCTCTGAATATATCACACCATCGAGTAACATCACTACCGGTAAATGGCCGGTGTTGAATTGCTATACAATCATTGTGAATTTAATTATAATGTAACTCATGGTACATATAAGTATGTGTGGAATTGTAATCTCACTATTTTTTGCCTTATATATGATTTATTTTTTAAAAATAAATTTTTAATTTTTTGTTGAAATAGTTAAATTTGTTTTGATATGTGTAATTAATTAAATAGATTTTAGTTAGTGAGTTACACTCTTTTCTCTTTTATTTCTATTTATTTATAGTGCACATATTATTGTGGACCATGGTCTACCATGTGATTTTTCCACTAAAATATAATAATGTTTTTACAGTTACATTACTATTTCATATTCTAGGTTAGCATAAACTATAATGTTACGTGTATTTAAATTTTTTTTTTTGAATGCTACTAGCTCTATTACATTATAGTATCTGTTCATATACTTTCTCAACCTACTGAAACACAAAGAGCTAATAACGCCTCCACTGAGACTCGAACTCACAATCTTCCAAATGAAAGTCCAATCCAGATACCATTGGACCACATAGTCCTGGTACGTGTATTTAATTTATAATAGTAAGAATTCTATCCTTTTTATATATTCATTGTTAATTTAAATATCGTTATACTGTTATTTGTTCGAAGCTTTTTGTAAAATTAAATGGTATAATTATAATGTAATTCATGTTTAATATCAATTTGTAATTAATTGATTAGATGTAATTAATTGATTACATTGTACTTAGTCATATATAGTTTTTGTCGTGCTTGAATTGTATTTAAGTTAGAATGTGGACCATCGTCTACATAATTATATTCAATTACGTATTAAAGTTGTGCAAGTGATTTTTTATTTGGTTATGTGTACTGAATTGTTTCGAGTTATAATTATTGGAATTAGTTCTTAATTTGATGGTATATTTTAAATCACAGCAAATCATTTCGGTGGCTCATCTTGTACGAATAATACTGCTCAAGATCAAGACCAACGTACGACAGCTAATCCTTACACAAATCCCCAGCGAGGATGTTTCTCTGAATATATCACACCATTGAGTAACATCACTACCGGTAAATGCACTAATCTGAATTGCTATAGACTCATTGTGAATTTAATTATAATGTAACTCATGATACATATAAGTATGTGTGGATTTTTGGGTGATATATGATTTATTTTGGAATCTCAATTTCTAATTTTTTGTTAAAATAGTTTCATTTGTTTTGATATGTGTAATTAATTCCATAGATTCTACTTAGTGAAATACACTTTTTTCTCTTTTATTTCTATTAATGTTGAACATATTATTGTGGACCGTGGTCTACCATGTGATTTTTCCACTAAAATATAATAATACTTATACAGTTAAATTACTATTTCATATTCTAGGTTACCATAAGTTATAATGTTAGGTGTATTTAATTTATATTATTAAGAATTCTTTCCTTTTTATGTTACTACGTGCTACAAAATTATTTTTTTTACAGTACCATAAAATGTAGTGGTTTCAATTTTTGGTCACTTTAAATATTGTTATTCTTTAAATTGGGCTAATATTATGTATGTGTACAGTACGGCAATCCAATACACAAATAGGAGATGAATTTGCAATTCGTAAACCATTAGATAAATATGCAATTGTCGAAGACCAGGTAACAACCAGAGACTTGCTACCTGCCTTTGAAGATGAAAGTAACAATGCGGTGAGCGATGTCTCAAATCAGAACATAGCTGGTACTAAAATACTACCCTCTGGTGTTTCAAACAAATATAAGTAAAGTACATATGGTCAGTCTTTCAATATTAAAAATAATTTTTAAATGTTTTTTAATTTCAGATGCAAATTTATCGGGTGACGCTGTACGGCAGACCTCGGGAATTGGGACATCCTCTGGTCCACAAAATGGTGTGTATGTTTGTTTGTTTTATATATACAGCAAATATAAATTAGTAGTTAAATTTGTATATATTTGGTTTCAGGTCAATACTGCGATTTTGGCGATGCAACAAATTAGTGCGTACATTGTGGGGCTATGTTTTGGTTTGAAGAAAGGAAGAAGAATTTGTCAACAAAAGCATCGCCACTGTTTATGTTGTGTTGCAACAATGGGAAGATCAAATTGCCGGATAATAAGTTGCCACCAAAAGGTATATTTGATCTCTTTTTCGGCAATGACGAATTATCAAAAGAATTTTTACACAACATTAGGACCTACAACAACATGTTCTGTTTCACATCCATGGGTGGAAAAATTGACAAGAACGTGAACAAGGGTGGAGCACCTCCAATTTTTCGATTAAGTGGTCAAAACTACCACCTAATGGGCACTTTACTTCCAGAACAAGGCAAAGAACCTCATTTTGCCCAGTTATACATATACGACACGGCAAATGAAAGGAACAACCGTATAAATGCTGTGAGGTAAAGAAGTTTCCGTAATTACACATTTGAATACTATTTTTTATCTAAATAAATATCAATTCCAAGTATATGTTGTTGTAGGGGTATTGGTGACCAAGATGACATTCATGTAGAAATAGTGAATGTCATCCAGAAAGACCTGGATGAAAATAATGTCTTGGTTAAGTCTTTTCGCATGGCTATGTCTGAGTTGGATATTAATCCATGCGCCGAAGTAAAAATAAAGTTGTTGGGAAAACGAACTAGAGATGCTAGGACATATAATGTGCCTCAAGTGTCTGAAGTAGCAGCTTTAATCGTTGGCGATCTGGATACCAGTATTGAAGAGCGTGATATTATTGTTCAATCGAAGGGTGGCCAACTACAGAGGATTACTGAATTAAATCCTTCATACTTACCACTGCAATACCCTATTCTGTTTCCATATGGCGAAGATGGTTATCGGGAGGACATTGCATTCGCCGACGTAGTCGGCAGGCGCTCTTCTGGTGGTAGACAAAGGATTAGCCCCAGGGAGTTTTTTTGCTACCGCATACAATCTAGACAGTCAGCTCCAAGTACCATATTATTTGCAAAGCGGTTGTTCCAACAATTCGTTGTAGATGGCTACACAATGGTTGAGTCTGGAAGGCTAATTTATATAAGGACACACCAAAAAAGCCTAAGGTGTGAGAGTTACAGTGGATTAACTGATGCTTTGACGAGGGGTGATTTAAGCCCTGCAGCCCAAGGTCGTAGAATAATACTACCTTCGAGTTTTACTGGTGGTGCTAGATATATGATACAAAACTACCAAGATGCAATGGCAATATGTAGATGGATTGGATACCCAGATTTATTTATAACCTTTACATGCAATCCGAAGTGGCCTGAGGTGCAACGCTTTTTAAAAGATCAAAGGTTGAAGCCAGAAGACCGGCCGGACATAATTTGCCGCTTATTTAAGATTAAGTTGGATGCTTTGATAGGCTGATTGTCGAAAGAATCAACTATTTGGCCCTGTTGCCGGAGGTAATATTTTGTTATTTTATTTTAAATCAATTAATCTAAATAAATTTTATGTAATTGCTTAACCTTATTATGTTTATTTGTATGTTGTTACAGTCATATATACAATTGAGTTTCAAAAGCGAGGTCTTCCGCATGCTCATATATTGCTTTTTCTGGAGAAAAGTAAAGAAGTTAGGCAAGTTCTCACTCTAGACAACATAATTTCAGCAGAGATTCCCGATGAAAAGAAAGAGGCTGAGTATTACCAGACGGTAGAGGAATTTATGATGCATGGTCCATGTGGAAAAGCCAGGACAAATTCTCCTTGCATGGTAAATGCACGATGCTCTAAACATTTTCCTAAGAGATTTGTTGATAGTTCTACGTTTGATGACGATGGTTACCCGGTATATAGAAGGAGAGACAATGGCAGTGTAGTTACAAAGAACGGGATCGCCTTGGACAACAGGTATGTGGTACCGCACAATAGATATTTATTGCTCAAGTACAAGGCTCATATAAATGTCTAGTGGTGCAACCAATCAAGGTCAATAAAGTACCTGTTCAAGTATGTTAACAAGGGTCATGATCGAGTAACAGCCGAATTTTACAAAACAGGCAATGATGACGAGAATGGCAAAGCAGTAGATGAGATAAATATGTACTATGACTGTAGGTACATATCCCCGTGTGAAGCTGTCTGGCGTCTATTTGGTTTTGATATACAACTTCGTGCGCCTTCGGTAGAGAGGTTAAGCTTTCACCTTCCTAATCAACAGAGTGTGATATTTGCAGATGATGATGCAGTTGAGAACATTGTGAATAGACCTACGATAGCACAGAGCATGTTCTTAGAATGGTTCGAAGCTAATAAAACATACCCCAATGCCAGAGAGCTTACTTATGTTGAGATGCCAACAAGATTCGTTTGGAAGAAAAACCTTAGAAAATGGCAGCCACGAAAGAAAGGGTTCTCCATAGGATGTATATTCTATGTCCCTCCAGCTACTGGTGAAATCTTCTATTTGAGGTGTTTGTTTGAACAAAGTACGCGGCCCTAAAAGTTACGAAAGATATTAGGACTGTAAATGGAGTCCAATATGACTCATTTCGAGATGCGTGTTATGCAAGGGGTTTAGTTGATGATGACAACGAATATGTTGATGCAATAGATGAAGCCAGTAGTTGGGCGTCAGCTGATCAATTGAGGAGATTGTTCGTGACATTACTAATGAGCAGTTGCATGGGGAAACCGGAAATAGTTTGGCATGCCGTTTGGCAACATCTATCAGACGATGCCCAATACAAAATCCGTTCACAACTGCAGAACAGAGGTAATCGTACATTTTTTTTAAGAGTATTAAGTCAAGTTTAAAGTATTTTGGTTATAACAACAAATTTTTATATATTTTTATGCAGATTTTGTGTTGACCGATTCCCACAAAATGAACTTTGCTTTAGTTCAGATTGAGAACCTATTATCTAATCATGGTAAGAGTTTGAAGGACTATCCTGAGATGCCAACGGCCAATTTTGGTGCGTTCCATATTATTGCAAATAGGTTGATTCAAGAAGAATTAGCATACGATCGTGGGGAACAGGAGAAAGAGAGAATTGGTAAGGCAGTTAACAGACGAACAAAAGGCAATATACAATGAAGTTTTAACTGACGTGGATCGCCAGGAAGGTGGGTTATTCTTCGTTTCGGGTTATGGAGGGACAGGTAAGACTTTCTTGTGGCGAGCACTTTCTTCCGCATTAAGGTCTAAGAGTCAAATAGTTTTAAATGTTGCTTCTAGCGGCATAGCTTCGCTGTTATTACCTGGTGGCCGTACGGCACATTCCCGTATACCGATATCTGTTAATGAAGATTCCACATGCAACGGAACGGCAGTGAACTGGCGGAACTTCTTGTGCAAACAAAGATGATAATATGGGACGAAGCCCCAATGATGCATAAATTCTGCTTTGAAGCATTGGATCGAACTTTGCGGGATTTGATGCGGTTAGTAAATCCAAGGAGTTCTGATATGACATTCGGTGGTAAAAGTTGTTCTGGGTGGCGATTTCAGGCAAATTCTACCAGTCATTCCAAAGGGTACTAGACCGGATATAGTTCGAGCGAGCATTAGCTCATCCTATCTATGGCAATCCTGTAAAGTCCTGAGGCTAACTAAGAATCTACGCTTGAAAACTGTTGAATCTATATCCGAGTGCAAGGAGATCGAGGAATTTGCAAAATGGATAGCTAATATAGGTGACGGAATTATTGGGTGTCAACTTGAGGGGGAATCAGAGATTACTATTCCAGAAGATTTGTTGTTAAAGTGTGAAGATGACCCTATTGCTACAATCGTTGATAGCACTTTCCCCAATTTCCGAATGGGAATTGCCGATTTGTCATATCTTAATCATAGTGCAATTTTAGCTCCAACATTGGATGTGGTAGATGCCGTTAACCAATACATGAATGACCATAATCCTTCTGAGGGTAAGACATACCTGAGTTGTGATTCTGTGTGTAAGTCAGATGCCAATGTGGACATGTTAGCGGATTTGCACACTCCGGAATTCCTGAATGCCTTGAGATGTTCTGGAGTACCAAATCATGCTTTGACATTGAAAGTTGGATCACCTGTTATGCTGTTGAGAAATATTGATCACACATTAGGATTATGCAACGGTACAAGGTTGATTGTTACAAGGTTGGGTGACATGTGTTGGAAGGCCAAATCATGTGCGGTACAAATGCAGGAACTAGAGTATTGATTCCTAGAATGTCTCTTACACCGTCAGATACCAAATTGCCTTTCAAATTTCAACGAAAGCAATTTCCCTTGATGCTATCCTATGCTATGACAATCAACAAAAGTCAAGGACAAACGCTTGCTAAAGTTGGTTGTTGTTGAAAAAACCGGTCTTTAACCATGGACAACTATACGTAGCTGTTTCAAGAGTTAGTAACCCCAGGGGTTTGAAAATTTTGATTTGCGGTGAAAGTGTACCATATCTTAGTAAGACTAAAAATGTTGTGTACAAAGAAGTTTTCAATAATGTATAATAACAATTAACAATTTCTTTCAATAATACGTTTCTTATTATGTTTCTTATTCTTATTATATTATACCTCATACTGTTATGTACTATATAGGTAGAGTCCCTTAATGTATAATAAAATTACTATTTTCATCAATGTCTAATAAAATCACAACTTTTCATTTCACACTGTATTCAGATAATAACTATATTCTATACTGTATATATATCATACTATTAGGCATTCAAACTATATATTGGTTTCATCTAATTATATTATACTGTATATATATCA